>NW_028181427.1:0-611798 GCF_964211825.1 Aythya ferina
CCCCCGTTCCCCTGCGCCGCTCGGGGGGAGGAGGTGGACGGGGGGGGGAAAGTGCTTTTGGTTTCTTTCCTTTGTTTCTCACTTCTCTAGCTTGTTAGTAATGAGCAATAAATCTTATTATCTTCTTATGCTGAGTCTGTTTTGCCCGTTACAATAATTATTGCGTGATTTTCTTGTCCTTATCTCAATCCTTGAGCCCTTTTCACATATTTTCTCCCCCTTCCTCTTTGAGGAGGGGGAGTGAGAGAGCGGCTGTGGTGGAGCTCGGCTGCCCACTCGAGCAGAACCACGACACCCTGAAGCACACAAGCCCTGTCCTGGAGCACATCCTCCTCCTCTGCACCAACGAAGCTGTGACAGTCCTTCCTGCAGGTTCCACACACTGTGGCATGTGCTCCATTGAGGAGATCCCTCCAGGAAACACAGCTCTATTGCCCTACACACAGAGACTTACTTTGTCATGGTCTCTGAAGGTTTCTGCCTCTCTCTGATCTCCTTTGTGCACCTACTCCAGGCTGCCTTCTACTTCCCTCTGTTTCTCTCCCTCTGCAGTGCTGCCGGCTTGCTCCCTCCCTCCCAGGAGCCTGGCCCCACTCAGCACAATCCCAGCGCAAGGCATCACTTTCACCACCCTCCCCTCTCTACCCTGAATTCCCTTCAGACATTCCTGCAGCTTCCCAGAAACCGCCTGGGAAAGAGACAGAAGTCATCACTGACATTGTCTCTGCCCATTCAGCAGGGACATTTCTGTCCAGCACTGACATTTCTTCTCTCAGAAGCTGACCTAGGCATGGGAACCACCATTGTTTGTCCCATCATTAGGCAGGAGACCCAGACAGGGCCTAGGAGGGATCTCCTTTACCACTACGTAGGGAAAGGGTAAATCTGAGTCAATTGAGGCAATTCACCATCAAGGGTAGATTAACATACATCATCTATCTGGACTTCCATAAGGTCTTTGACGTGGTTCCACATAACATCCTGATCTGTAAAGTAGCTGCATGGCCTCAGCCTGAGAGTTGCTGTCACTGGCTGTATGACCAGGGTGGAGGCCTAGTGGCATCCCTCAGGAGTCCATTTTGGACCAAACCTTTGGACCAACCCTTAATATCCTTATAAATGAAAGACTCCGGGATCAAGTGCACCCTCAGCAGGTCTGCAGGTGACACTAAGCTGAGCGGTGCAGTTGATATGACAGAAGAAAGGGACCTGAACAAGCTTGTAAAGTGTCCCCGCAAGAACCTAATGATTTTTCAAGAAGTCCAAGTGCAAGTTGCTGCACCTAGGTCACGGCAACCCCTCTTGAGGACAGACTGAGTGAAGAACTCACTGAGAGCAGCCGTTTGGAGAAGAACCTGGAGGTTCTGGTGGACGTAACGCTCAATACGAGCCAGCAGTGTGCACCTGCAGCTCGGAAGGCCAAGTATGTCCTACAATGCATCAGCAGAGGAATGGCCTCTGGGTCGAGGGAGGTGATGGGTTGTTAGGCATTGGAATGGACTGCCCAGGGAAGTGGTGGAGTCACCATCCCTGGAGGTCTTTAAAAGACGTTTAGATGTAGAGCTTAGTGATATGGTTTAGTGGAGGACTAGTTAGTGTTAGGTCAGAGGTTAGACTCAATGATCTAGAAGTCTCTTCCAACCTAGAAATTCTGTGATTCTGTGATTCTGTGATTGTCCCCTATATGCTGCCCTTATGAGGCCCCACATGGAGTGCTGCATCCGGGTGTGGGGCCCCTATCACAAGAAGGATGTGGACCTGTTAGAGAGGGTCCAGGGGTGTGCCACGAGGATGTTGAGAGGGCTGGAGCACCTCTCTTATGAAGAAAGGATGAGAGAGCTGGGGATGTTCAGCCAGATGAGGAGAAGGCTTGGGGAAGACCTAATTACAGCTTTTCAGTACGTATAAAGAGTTCATATGAAAGATGGCAAGAGACTAATAGCATGGACAGATAGTGATAGGATAAGGGGGAATGACCTTAAGCTAGTGGAATGGAGATTTAGGTTAGATGTTCGGAGGAGATTCTTCATTCAGAGGGTGGTGAGGCTCTGGAACAGGTTGCCCAGAGAGGCTGTGGATGCCCCATCCCTGGAGGTGTTCAACACCAGGCTAGATGAGGCCCTGAGCAACCTGTTACAGTGGGTGGCATCCCTGCCTGTGGCGACTAAATGCATGGACTCTTGTTGGGATCGAGTAAGAGTCGTCATTGCAGTTTGGCTATGCTCCTTTTATACACTTTCCTTCCAGAGGTTTTCCTTCCAAAAAGCCCTCTGGTCCCCCTTTACAGTCCTTTGATCCTTGTATTTCTCAGGCTACTAGGCACCTTATCGCAAACTCCTTTCCCGTGCAAGGTTTTGGTCAACGCTTTGTTACTTTCCTCTTTCCTGGGATTTGTAACAGTCTTTGCACTTATCTTCTCTTGTTATTTATGTATGCCTTAGGTTCCACGGTGACTCTCATCCTCCACATTTCTCTTGTCTTCCAGAACTCCCTTCCTGGATACTCAAGAGTCATCCACATTTCTAATTAAACCTACTTTTTCTACATTTCCCACAATTTATCCTTGCTAATTAAGTCTATTAGCAATTATCATTTCTAATTAAGTCTACGTTTTCTATAAGATTACACATCCCACACCTGCATATGGCAGGGGCAATGGAACGACATAATCTTGAAGGTCTCTTCCAACCCAATCAATTCTATGATTCTGTGATTTCTTTTTGCAGGACTCCTGAAATGACTCCCAGTTTTCCCATGAGATTTCTGTCACCACCCTTGTACAGGTTCACTGCTATGTGTTGCAACCCTGCCTTTCTGGATCGCTGGTGACAGCCAGCTGGTGGCTGTTGGTGATAGATTCACTTAGGGCAGATTTTGCCTGACAAATCTGGTGGCCTTCTATGATGGCGTTACTGCTGGACAGTGGAAGAGCAACTCACCTCATATACCTTGTCTTGTGCAAAGCATTTGACAGTGTCCCACATCACATCCTTATCTCTCACTTGGAGAGACATGGATGTGATGGATGGACCACTTGGCTAGTAAAGATTTGGTTCGATGGTCACACTCGGAGAGCTGCGATCAGCAGCTCAGTGTCTCAGTGGAGATCATTAATGAGTAGTTAATTAATGGAGAAGGACCCAGGGTGTTGGTGGATGAGAAACTCAACCTGTGCTGGCAATTTGAGTTTGCAGCCCAGAAAGCCAGTATTCTGCATTGAAGGAAGTTTGTCTAGCAGGTTGAGGGAGGTGATTCTCCCCCCGAACTCTGCTCTTATGAGACCCCACCTGGAGTTCTGCATTCAGCTCTGGGGCCCCAAGCTCAAAAAGGACATAGAAGTATTAGAACAATTCTAGAAGACGCCAAAAGGATGATAGAAAGGCCATGGCACCTTTTCAATGAACACAGGCTGAGAAAGCTGGATCTTCTTTGGGTGGATGAGGGAAAGGCTGTGGATGGAAGGCTGGATCTTTTTTGGGTGGATGAGGGAAAGGCTGTGGATGTGGTCTACCTTGACTTCAGCAAGGCTTTTGACACCGTTTCCCACAGCATTCTCCTCAAGAAACTGGCTGCTCTTGGCTTGGACTGGCGCACGCTTCGTTGGGTTAGAAACTGGCTGGATAGCCGAGCCCAAAGAGTCGTGGTAAATGGAGTCAAGTCCAGTTGGAGGCCGGTCACTAGTGGTGTTCCCCATGGCTCGGTGCTGGGGCCGGTCCTCTTTAATATCTTCATTGATGATCTGGATGAGGGCATTGAGTGCACCCTCAGTAAGTTTGCAGATGACACCAAGTTAGGTGCGTGTGTCAATCTGCTCAAGGGTAGGAAAGCTCTGCAGGAGGATCTGGATAGGCTGCACCGATGGGCTGAGGTCAACTGCATGAAGTTTAACAAGGCCAAGTGCCGGGTCCTGCACCTGGGGCACAATAACCCCAAGCAGAGCTACAGGCTGGGAGATGAGTGGTTGGAGAGCTGCCTGGCAGAGAAGGACCTGGGAGTGATGGTGGATAGTCGGCTGAATATGAGCCAGCAGTTGCTCAGGTGGCCAAAAAAGGCCGACAGCATCCTGGCTTGCATAAGAAACAGTGTGGCCAGCAGGGCTAAGGAGGTGATCGTCCCCCTGGACTCGGCTCTGGTGACGCCGCACCTCGAGTACTGTGTTCAGTTTTGGGCCCCTCGCTACAAGAAGGACATCGAGGTGCTTGAGCGGGTGCAGAGAAGGGCGACGAAGCTGGTGAGGGGCCTGGAGAACAAGTCCTACAAGGAGCGGCTGAGGGAGCTGGGCTTGTTCAGCCTGGAGAAAAGGAGGCTCAGGGGCGACCTTATTGCTCTCTACAGATACCTTAAAGGAGGCTGTATCGAGGTGGGGGTTGGCCTGTTCTCCCACGTGCCTGGTGACAGGACGAGGGGGAATGGGCTTAAGTTGTGCCAGGGAGTTTTAGGCTGGATCTTAGGAAGAACTTCTTTACCGAAAGGGTTGTGAGGCATTGGAACAGGCTGCCCAGGGAGGTGGTGGAGTCACCATCCCTGGAAGTCTTTAAAAGACGTTTAGATGTAGAGCTTAGGGATATGGTTTAGTGGGGACTGTTAGCGTTAGGTCAGAGGTTGGACTCGATGATCTTGAGGTCTCTTCCAACCTAGAAATTCTGTGATTCTGTGATTCTGTGATTTTCAGCCTGGAGAGACCCTATAGCAGACTTCCAGTACCCAAAGGGGACCTAAAGGTACTTCCAGTACCTCAAGGGGGTAATGTTTTAAAACTAAAGGAGGGTACTTTTAAATTAGTTATAAGGAAGAAATTCTTTCCTTTGAGGGTGGTGGTCACTAGAACAGTGTGCCCAGAGAAGTTGTGGCTGACCCATCCCTTGCCGCTTCGTGGCCAGAAACCTTCCGTGACAAACCATGATGGAGACCCCGGCTGCAAAGTTGCTGTTTAACCTCATCTTTTCTGCATGGGGCCTCCTCCATAGCACAGAGCCCAGTCTCAGCTCCCACTTTGCCACAAGCGTTCTGAATGGGCGCTACAGGGCCTAACTCTACCATGTCCTGCCCTGGCTCTGCCATCCCACTGGGCAGAGGAGAGGGTGGTGACACCAAAGGGATGCATTTGGGTGTGGAACGTGGGGCCCAGCAGAGACGAGGAGTTGAGGGAGAGGTCAGGGGCAAGGCAGCAAAGGTGGCACGAGTGGTGGTGTTGATGCAGGGGCCATGTTTGTGCCAGGAGCCTAAGTGGGCAGCAGCTGGCAGCAAGCGAGGGTGATACTGAAAAAGCCAGTCAAAGTAACTCTCCAAGACCCAATCTGGAGTTTTAGAAAGCATTCATTCTTTTACTGCTGTGCTGGACACACACTGAGGATCACCCTGCCTAGTGTGCATACAGAACTGTTCAAGTTATAGGGGTTATACACAATCAAAACATTGGTGTGGCCCTAACTGGAAGAGGGATTCTCAGTGTGGGACTGCTTTTCTGAAGAAACAAGGAGGAATGGAGAGGGTTCAGAGCAGGTGTGCCAAGACAGGGCTAGGGGTCATGTGTCTGGAGGCTAAGAGACCTGTGCTTCCTAGGCCTGGTGAAGCGCAGGCTCAGGGCACTCTTGTAGGAGCTCCTGAGAGCTGGAAATCTGCTTTCAGAGATGATGGCCCATTTTGGGTAGGGGGAAAGAACATGAGAAAGGAAAACCGCCACAGTCTTCTGTTTTGGAGGTCCAGCATGGTGATGAAGAGAAAGAAATGCCACTCCAAGGGCAGTGCTGTGGTGACTCAGAGGGAGTCTGGATCAGCCCATGGCTTGTGTTTCAAGTGAGAGGCAGTGAGCACAAGTATAGGTAGGGAGATGCTATGGTGGGGAAGCAGGTTGAAAGTCTCCAGGCTTCAGGGAAAATGGTTCTGGCATAGAACAACCTGTGGGGAGATGTCCAAGGGCACTGACAGGGCTGGAAGGCCCTGACAGAGCAGAGGTCTTTGTCTCCTTATCTATGGCTGTTGTCTCTGCCGCTGGGGCCTATGAGACGACACATTGTGCTCCTGGCACTGGAACCATGTGGCCTCCTTGCAGCCCTGTCCAGTGGTGTTGTACTGTTGTCCTTTAGTTGCCATCACGCACCCCATATCCCACTACCCTTTAAAGAGCAGTGTGAGGGACAGAAGCTCTCTTCGCAGAGGCTGGGTGTCAGGCCTTTGTGTTTTCTTTAATAAAACACATCAAGATTTCCTCAGCATCAGGGCCACCTTTACTCTGCCTTTGCCTGCCTTTTATCACTGCCTCCCATCTTCTTCACTAACAAGTCCACGGGGAAGTAGTGGTGGTAATGTCCCCCAGTGGGACAAATTAACACTCCCAGAAACTTCAGCGTTTCTTCTGGCCTTCCCTTCTTGAGCAGCTTGTGTAATCTCAGCATCAGAGGTCCATGGACTCAGCACCAAATACACCCTGGGGCTCAGTACAATGCAGAGAGCCCTCCTGTGCCCTCTTGCTGCCCAGCACTTCCCTTCAGGCTTCCCTTCAGGGCTTCAGGGCTTGTACATCTAATTGGGGAGATTTCCAGGGGGTAGTGAATGAGGCAGATTTTAATGAGCAGTTGATAATAAGTGAGTTTTCCCTTCAAGTTGCATTCTTTATTGATTTATTTCAATTCCCTGACCTCTCCCATTGCTATTGATCCAGAGGGTCTCCTAAGGAGGCCTGGTCAGCTTGGAAAAGCAGTCCCTTGAGGCCAGGCACTCTGTGGGCAACCTTGCTCCTCACCTCCCCAGCCCCACCATTTCTCTCAGGAGCCACCTGGAACTTGCAGCACTTCTCCTCCCATCAGACTTCTCCCGTCAGGGCTGCAGCTGCATGTTACAGCTCCTTTGCACCAGCTCCCAGCCCTTTTCCCCACAGAACTGCCTGCACACAGGCACTGAGAGTAATGGAGAGGGACAGGCTTCCCATGGAAAGCAATGGGGAGGGAGTCTTCAAAAAAGTACAAATAATAATAAAAAATTAAACATGGTCATTTAATCAGGAGAGATGGGAACACATGCAAGGCGGGGGTGACAGGACTCACATCAGAACAGACACAGGAGACAGTAGTGGTAGTGCAAGGAGAGGGGAAGATTGATATTTCTCATATGATTCATGAACTTCTGTGTAATTTCCCATCTGGCGTAGTGAGAAAATACTGCCTTTTCTTAAACAGAGCTCAAGCGTTTCAAGTGATGAACATGTGATTTTTTTTTTATTTATTTTTATTTTTATTTATTTTCCTATGTTGGACAAATTTGTTTGCCTTTCCAGGCAGAACTTGGTCTGTCTGCAAACATCCAGTGCCACGTTCAGAGGCCTCAGTGTACTGCAGGTGTTTGCCTGGGGCTGAGAGCTGTCAAAAGCACCTGTGGGAGACTGGAGGCCCTCAGGAGCTGCAGGTAGAGGCTGTGCAGTGTCTCAAAGCATCAACACTGCTCATTATTAAGTATTAGAGTGAAAGAAAACAAAATCAGCAAAAATTGTAAAAGCTGAAATACGCAAGTACCAATGCTTTAGAACTTTGCCTTTCTTTCTTTTTTGTTTTGTTTTAATTTTTATTGACATTTTCTAAACATTTATAGTATTGTTAGGCCAACACTCTTAAATAAGATTATTTTGTGTCCTGTACAAAGCTATGTGGCCCCCCAAAACCCTATCTGCCCAGCAAGGTCCATGACAATTCACAGTGTTTGCAAAAAAGTAGATCACACTAAGATGTTGACCTCTCTGCACAGATGGAGGGAAGTATGGCTATGAACATCCATGCAATGTTCAGCTTTCCTGGCAAAGAGTGCAGGAGATTTGGACATGCGAGGGAAGTAGAAAAGGTGCTCAGCTGTCCTTTATGGCCAGGACAGAGTATGCATTTCCCTTCAGGTAGGAAAGAAGGTGAGAAATGACACCGTCTTGGAGAGGAGCAGAATGCAGAGGGAGAGAATTAACACCCCAGAAAAGCCCAGATCTCTTCTCACACCTCAGAGTACATCCAGGAGAAGACAGGACCTTGAGGTGTCATACAGAGATGGTTGAGGCAGTGCTTGCCAGGCTTCACTTAAAGCCAAGGGAGAAGAGAAGGAGTTCACCTGCCTGGCTTTAGATGGTCCCCTACAGCACAGGAGGATTCAGGCCCCACAGCATCTCCTCTGTCGTCACCAGAAATTGGGCCTGAGGTCAAAGGAGCATAAGGCATGTTGGCAGGGAGCTCAGGAGGCCTCCAGCCCAAGTTGTCACAAGCACAGGATCAGAACAGGCTGTTCAAGGCCTGATTCTGTTGCATTTTGCAAAACCAGCAAAAACGGGGACCACACAGCCTCTGGGTGATACCCAGCTGAGCTCATGGTGAAAAGGCCTTTTGCCTTCTCTCCAGCCTGAAGAGGCCTTTTGCCTTCTCTCCTCTTTCACTTTAACAGCTGTTGTCTTTTGTCCTCCCACCATGAACCCAGCTGAAGATCCTGGCTCTGCACCCTCCACAACCCCCTCAGAGATACAGCCTGGGGAGGTCCCCCTCATCCTGCCCTTCTCCAGGCTGGACAAGCCCAGCACCCTCAGCCTCTCCTCACAGGCAGAGTGCTGCAGAGCATCCTGGGGCCCAGTGCTAACCCCGCTGCAGCTTGCTGACATCCCTCCTGTCCTGGGGACCTGAAATCTCGATGCCGTCTTCTGGATCATCCCTTCCCTGCATTCCATGGCCATTCCTGGCTCACACAGCCCAGGACGCTGCTGGCTGTCCTTGCTGCCAGGGCACTTGGCTGCCTCCTGCCCAACTCCCTGCCCACCAAGACCTTTCCCATGGGGCTGCTTCCAACCAGAAATCCCCCAGCCTGTGCCATAGCTAGGGGTGGTCCCCTCAGGGCCACAAACTGGCACCTGCCCTCGTGGGATGTCCAGGTTTGGGCTGGGATAATTTTCTTTCTGGTGACTGGTATTGTGCTCTTTTTTGCACTGAAGAATTTCCAGTGTGAACCCATCACCTGCTGATGAGCTAAGACATTGCACAAAGGCATAGGAGCATTACTTTGAAGAACCCAGGCACCTGTACACAGAACCCAAGCACCATCTCGGAAGAACGAAACACCTACCTGGGGAGTAGTAGAATAAACTTACGGGTGCCCAATCATCTGCATAGGTCACCCAAGAATATCTATCAAGCAGCCAGGAATGTCCCTCTAGCAATGAGGCACCTCTCTGGAGAAAGCATACATCACCCTGGGTCAAACAATCATCTCCCTGGGTACACAAGCATCTCCCTGGATAATGAAAGCACCTTCCTGGAAGACCCAAGGAGTTTCTCAGGGTATGTAAGCATTTTCCCATAGCACACAAGCACCTCCCGGGGCACACAAGCACCTCTCTGGGGACAACCAGAACCTTCCTGTGGTTCACAAGCACCTCTCTGGAGCACCCAAGCATCTCACAGGGACAGACAAGCACCTCCCTAAGGCATTAAACACAATTCAAAACTTGGTGCACTCCAGCACGTCCCCGGAGGTGCACAAACCACCCTCTGCAGTACTCAGGCATCTCCTGGGCAATCCAAGTGACCAAGTGGAATTGAGCATCTTCCAAGAAACCCTAGATACTCCCAGGGAACACAAGCTTCTTCTTCTCAGGGCATACAAGTATATTCCTGGGGCACAAGCAAAAGCCTCCCTGGAGCACACAGATAATAAGAATAAGAAAATTTTCTGCCCCTGTCACCCAAGCATTTCCCTGCAGCACAGAAGCACCTCCCTGGAACATTCAAGCACCTCACTGGAGCACCAAAGAATCTCCCCGCCGCACTCCTACATCTAAGTGGAGAACCCAAGCATCTCCCAGGCCTCCAGAACACCACCTGGGGCACACAACCATCTCACTGGAGATGGGAAGCACCTCGCTTGGCACCCAAGAGCTTCCATGGGGTGCACAAGCACCTGCCATGGTCATTCAAGTATGTCCCTGTGGGCACGCAGGCATCTCCCCAGGGGACACAAACACCAACTTGGAGGAACCAAGCATCTCCTCACAGCACTCCAGCATCTCCATGAAGCCAAGCATCACACAAAAAGCACCCAACCATTTCCCTGGACTACCCAAAATCCAAAAGCTTTACCCTGGATCAAACAAGTGCCCTCCTTGGGTACACAAGCACATCTCCTGGGTACCCAGGTGTCTCCAAATAGTACTCAAGCATTTCTCTGCAGCCACCAAGGAACTTTCAGGATCACCAATCCACCTTCCTGGGACATCCAATAAACTTCCTGCATCACCCAGGTGTCTTCTTGGAGAAACCAAGCATCTCCCTGTGCACCAAGGGAGCATCCGTACAGAGCAGCCAAGAAGCCTGGGGAGCACCCAGATTGTTCTTGGGGTAGCCAAGAACCTCCATGGAGCAAGAAAGCATCTCCTGAGGCACCCTGGCATCTCAGGGGAGCACACAAGCATCTCCTCTGCACACACCAGCACATCCTCTGAGTTTCCTGGACCACTCAGGCTCACACTGCGTTTCAGCCCCTGCTCCATCGCGCACTCACCTCCCTGTCCTGCCCTGCTCTGCCCTCTGCTGCCTGCTGCCAGGGGCTTCCATCCCGACTGGGGCCTGCCCACACCCCTGGCCCTTTCTCCCAGCCTGGCTGCCGTGTCACAGCCCCACTGTGACACCTGGGTTACACATCCACCACTGCCCCCTGCCCACTGTGACACCTGGGTGGCACAGCCACCGCTGTCCCCCTGCCTACTCTGACACCTGGGTCACAGCCACCGCTAACCTCCTGCTCACTGGGACTCCACGCAGTATGTCTTTCTTTGGACTCGCATATTTGTCAGTGATACTTACATTTAAAAGAATTTGTCAGATTCACCCCCACAAAAAAAAAAAAAAAAAAAAAAAAAAAGTATTTTGGGCAACTTCCATAAAGCTCACCAGTAATGAATACCAAATAATTCTTGGAGTTTTAGTCTAAAGTGTTGATGTTTTTATTTCTTTTCTTTTCTTTTTTTTTCTTTTTTTTTTCTTTTTTTTGTCCGTATTTAGCAGGTTTTTCCTTTTCTCAGAGTTTAAACTTACACACATACATGGCTTTCCTCTTTCTCTAGCTTGGAAAGTTCTCTTGTAAAGAAATCCTTTATTTCTAGCTGCTTTCTCTACTCTTCTATAAAGCAGAATCCACATGGTTTGTCTTTTCCTTGTCTCTACTTGTCTCAAATGACCAGGTCTGGCTCCCATCACGGCCTCCCTTATAAGCATCTCTTGGTGCACTGGAAAAGGTTCTTCACCAGATAACCTGGAAGGAGCAGACCCTCTGCTTCTGCATACCCTTACAGAAACCCCCCAGGAGGTTTTGGGAGCTCCTTGATGACATCTGGCTGACACAGATGACTGAGGAGCCAGTGGGGTGAGGTGACCTGCAGGACCTCATCCTTAGAATTCAACATGCAGTGCTCAGGGATTTGAAAGAGGTGAGAAGATAGAGTTGAGAATGTTGCGGGAGGGGAACAAGGCAAAGGAGGGGACTTGAGGTGATCAGACTTGGGCCTGTTGAGGCACCTGCCCAGAGGATTCCTTTGGGATATGGCCCTGCTGAGAGGAGGGCTGCAGGGCCGTGGTTGATGTTTGAGCATTGACTGATAGAATGGACTGGGTTGGAAGGGACCTTCAAGGTCATCTAATTCCATCCCTCCTGCCATGGGCAGGGACACCTTCCACCAGACCAGCTTGGTCAAAGCCCCATCCAACCTGACCTTGAACACTTTCTGGGATGGGGCATCCACAGTTTCTCTGGGCAACCTCTTTGTAAGACTCACCACCCTGATAAGAAAAGAATTTCTTCCTCATATCTAATCGAAATATACCCTTCTTTAAGATTCAAACTGTTGCTCCTTATTCTATCATCTTTTCAAGCTCCTGAATGGTCCACCCTGACACACAGAGGGACAATCCCTTCCCTAGTCCTGCTGGCCACACTGTTTCTTACACAAGCCAGGATGGCCTTCTTGGCCTTTGTGGCCACCTGAGCGCACTGCTGGCTCATATTCAGTCCTTCTCTTCCCGACTCCCAGGTCCTTCTCTGCCAGGCAGCTTTCTAACCCACTCATCTCCCAGCCTGGAGTGCTGCTTGGGGATGTTGTGCCCCAAGCGCAAGACCCGGTACTTGGCCTTGTTGAACTTCATACAGTTGACCTCAGCCCATCGGTGCAGCCTATCCAGATCCTCCTGCAGAGCCTTCCTATCCTCGAGCAGATCGACACACACACCTAACTTGGTGTCATCTGCAAACTTACTGAGGGTGCACTCGATCCCCTCATCCAGATCATCGATAAAGATATTAAAGAGGACTGGCCCCCATACTGAGCCCTGGGGAGCGCCACTAGTGACCGGCCTCCAACTGGATTTTACTCCATTCACCACAACTCTTTGGACTCGGCTATCCAGCCAGTTTTTAACCCAACGAAGCGTACGCCAGTCCAAGCCAAGAACAGCCAGTTTCTTGAGAATGCTGTGGGAGACGGTGTCAAAAGCCTTACTGAAGTCGAGGTAGACCACATCCACAGCCTTCCCCTCATCCACCAAGCGCGTCACTTTGTCATAGAAGGAGATCAGGTTTGTCAAGCAGGACCTTCCTTTCATAAACCCATGTTGACTGGGCCTGATCGCCTGCTTGCCCTGCAAGTGCTGCGTGATGACTCTCAAGAGAATCTGCTCCATGAGCTTCCCTGGCACTGGAGTCAAACTAACAGGCGGATACTTTCCCAGGTCTCTGACACATGCTTGAAACAGTCCCCATACTGGGCTGACCCAGGAAGAGCCCTAAACCCACTGGAGGGACAGGATCTCCCTTCCCAGAGGCTGGGGTCAGCGCCCAACTGTTGGACTTCATGGAACGCATCAAGGTTTCCTCAGCATCAGGGCCACCTTTACTGGGCCTTGTTCTCCTTGTTATCACTGCCTGCACTTTCCTGCTCTAACAAGTCCATGGGGAGGCTTTGTCACTAATGTCCCTCAGTTGGACTGTTAACACTGTGAGAGGCTTTGGAGTTTGCATCTGCGTTGTCTACTTGAGAAAGGTCTTCCATATCCTCTGAGTGCCTGAGGCTCCTGGGCTCTGCCCCAACCTACCGGGGGGGGGGTCAGTAAAAAGGTTTTGGCTGGGCCTGTGCTGCTGAGCTGGAACGGCTCAGGGGATGGAGGGAGGGAGCTCCTGGCAAGCAGGCAGCACTGCAGAGAGACAGGTCTGCCCATGAACAGTTCCTCTGCCAGGCACAGCAGAGCTGGGGACACTGCCTACAACTGGCATAGGGGAAGGAGAGAGAAGTGGGAGAGAGGTTCAGGGCAGCCTGGGGGGAAAGGCAGAGAAGAGCTGGCAGGGAGAGAAATCATCAGAGCCACCTCCCCACGGTAGGTCTCTGGGTGCAGGGCAATGCTTCGGCATGCCCTGCCAGGCTCTCCTGGAGCTGGCACAGCCCTCAGCCAATGGGAGCTGTCAGGAGTACAGTCAGTGTTGGAGTTGAAGGGCATGCAGGGCTTGTGTGCTGCAGGGTCAGCGTGCAGGGCCCGAGGGCTCCCTTCTCTTGGGGCTGGCTGCAGGCTGTGCAGCCGGGGGTGCAGGCAGGGGTGCCCAGGGCTGTGGTGCAGAGCAGGGTCCCTGCTGTGCCCCAGGGGCTGTGTGCCAGGGCAGGGCCTCTGCTGCCTGCCAGGCTCAGCACTCAGCCTGGCCAGGGAGCTGCCCAGGGGCTGCGGGGAGAAGCTGCGGGTGGAAGGAGCTCCCCCGGCATGGCAGGGCAGGGTCCTGCTGCTGCCCAGAGCCTGCTGCCAGGGACAGGCTGCTCACAGCCCCACACCTCCCCAGGGCACTGCACAGCAGAACTGCAAGGCAAGATCTACCTGAAAGCAATACACTTTTCTCTGCCTTCGTTTTCCCACCTGTGTGGTGATTCATAGGGATAGTAATGGAGTAGTAGTACTAAAGACTAAGGCTCCTTGATCATTGCTGTAGATATGAGGCACCTCACACACTTCAGTGTACAGACAGTACCAACATTACCTTTGTTTTTTCTTAGGGAATTGTTTGACCTTCTCATGACCTGCAAACGGGGAGATGTCCCTGGCCAGCAGACTTCTCAGACCACTCCAGGTTCCCTTCTAAGTGTTGCTGCAGACCAGGACTGACTGCCGAAGAGCGCACAGAAGAGCCCCACGCTTGTTGTGGCATCCTCAGAGCAACAATCAGACATAAGCTAAGGAGCTGCAGAAAGCTCTTCCTGAAAAGAACGTGGCACAGATTATTGTGTGGGAAGGTGTTCTGTGAGACTTGCAATGGGTTTTGGTCAGAGAAGTAATTAAATTTTACGCTGTCATTTTTTCTTTTTGACAGGCTCCCTTGCTCAGAGGCGATAAATGCGTAATGGCAGCTCCATCACCGAGTTCCTCCTCCTGGCATTCACAGACACACGGGAGCTGCAGCTCCTGACTTTCGGGCTCTTTCTGGGCATCTACCTGGCTGCCCTCCTGGGCAATGGCCTCATCATCACAGCCATAGCCTGCGACCACTGCCTCCACACCCCCATGTACTTCTTCCTCCTCAACCTTGCCCTCCTCGACCTTGGCCTCATCTCCACCACTCTCCCCAAAGCCATGGCAAATTTCCTCTGGAACATGAGGACCATTTCCTATGCAGGATGTGCTGCACAGGTCTTTCTGTTAGTCTTTTTGTTTTCAGCAGAATTTTCCCTTCTCACTGTTATGTCCTATGACCGCTACGTCGCCATCTGCAGGCCTCTGCACAATGGCACCCTCCTGGGCAGCAGAGCCTGTGCCACCATGGCAGCAGCTGCTTGGGGCAGTGGCTTTCTCCACGCTGTACTGCACACTGCCAATGTATTTTCTTTACCTCTCAGCCATGGCAATGCCCTGGACCAATTTTTCTGTCAGATCCCCCAGATCATCAGGCTCTCCTGCTCAGAATCTTACCTATGGGAAATTCGAATTACTATGGCTAGTTTTTTTCTACTGAGTTGCTGTTTTGTTTTGATTGCTATGTCCTATGTGCAGATCTTCAGGGTTGTGCTGAGGATGCCCTCACAGCAGGGATGACACAAAGCCTTTTCCACATGCATCCCTCACTTGACTGTGGTCTCTCTGAATTTCAGCACAGCCATGTTTTCCCACCTGAAGTCCCCCTACATCTCATTCCATACCCTGGACCTTGTAGTGGCAGTTCTGTACTTGCTGGTGCCTCCAGCAGTGAACCCCCTCATCTACAGCATGAGGAACCAGGAACTTAAGAATGCTGTGTGGAAACTGAAGACCAACTGTATTTCATAAACAATAAGCTGCCTGCCCTGTTCTGCAAATCACTCTTAAAGGTACGCGTAATAAACAAAGCCTGTCTTATGTTCTTGTGCTGATTGTTTTTCCCCCAGTTTTATTACAAAAGTTGTCCAAAAAGAAATATAATTCTGCATTTTATTGTGCTTTTTATTCAATTAAAGTTGTTTTTCGTTTTTTGTTTGTTTGTTTGCTTGTTTTTTTGCTGCTCCTGTGGCTTGGTTCCAGTGCTGTGGGGCTGTGCTGGGACTGCAGGCAGGAAGAGGCAGTGGGCACTGCAGTGACACACCTGGCCTACAGAGAATCATCTCTCTCCTAAAAGGGCTGTGCCTGAAGGCTCACTTCTGCTTTCAGAGCTGCTGTCAGATCCGAAGGTGCCCAAGGAAGAGAGTCCAAAGAGGCTCCTCACTCTGCCAGGCTGGGCACCTCTGAGCACCCCATGGCCACAGCTGTGGGATGTGGTCAGTGGCAGGGCCCCCACTAGCTGGCTCTGACACCCAGCCTGACCAGCACGGCCCTGCAAAGTGCCCCCGTGCCCCAGGCACCACAGCCCCCTGGCTCTGCAGAGCAGCACCACCAGCTGGGGCTGTGGGAAGCATGGCCAGGGGCTGCAGCAGTGGCCGGCGAGGCCAGCACAGACGGGCTCACCTGGGAGAGGCTCCCTGGGAGATGGGGTGGCTTAGGAGAAGAGCAGGGCCTGTCCATGTACAGGGGAGATACGGGACCTGAAATCCCTTGCTGCTGCTGCTACCTGCAGGCACATGGTATGCACAGGAACACGAGTGAGCACAAAGGCCATCAGCTATCCCTAGGGGTGTCATGAAGGTCAGTGGGGCAGAGAGCGTCTTCAGATCCCGTCATTCTAGCATAATAGCCACGGGGCATCTGCCTGAATAACACAGAATAGTTCAGTTGGAAGGCACCTTCAGAGACCGTCTAGTTCAAAGTGCAAGAGCTGAATGCAGCTCTGAGATTTGCTTCCTTGAAACTGCAAGGTCCCTATGCTCAATACTCATGTCTTGGGGCATCCCAGAAGAGGCAAGAGCAGGGCGATGCACCCACCACAGGGCTGAGGTGCCTCCCAGCCTCTGGCAGTGGTTGCAGGAGCCAGAGAGACCCTGCAAGTGCTGAAGTGCACTGCCAATGTGAGTGCAAGGCAAGGACTCGTGTCTCTGAACAGCCCTGTGTGTATGAGCAGTGCACAAGACCAGTTCAGAAGTGGGTGTTGCAGGAAGAAAGGCCAAAAACACAACAGACACCAGCATGGTCAGATCATGCTCTCTCTTTATTACCCGAATAGCCTGACTTTTATAGCAAATTTAACAGGGGCGGATAGTGTCTCACACAAGATTAATGGTCAAAAGCACTCAGATAAACAACT
This sequence comes from Aythya ferina, assembly GCF_964211825.1. NCBI lineage: Eukaryota > Metazoa > Chordata > Aves > Anseriformes > Anatidae > Aythya > Aythya ferina. Next base: position 16,687 of record NW_028181427.1, read on the forward strand.
GCAAGAAAACAACCCCACCTGCAAGAAAACAACCCCCTTGGGATTAGCAGTCACATAGATCTCGTCCTTGAAGCCATCTGCTGGCAACAATATTTTTCTAAATTCTCAGTCGGGCTATGTGGGAACACTGTCATGGGAACTTCTCATAGTTGCCCTAGTAGCTAGGTTTGCTCAGCTGCAGCAAGTCACGGCCTCCTTCCTGTTTCAAAAATCCCTCAACAATTCCCCTTTTTTCTTTTTGAGCAAACCAAGCCCGATGTAACAGTTCTGCAAGTAACCCTTTAACCACATTTATTACAATACAACACGCAATGATGATTAACAACACAATAAACAGACTCCTTAATCCCTCTTTGATTAATCCCAGTAACCATCTATGCATTGTTCCAAACAAATCAGTGAGCCATTGATTGAAAGGATTGATATCATACTGAATCTTTCTCATGTGCTCTTTCAGGAAAGTAATGGATTTGTGAATTGACTCATTATGATTAGAAAGGTTTAAACAGCACATTCCCTCAAAGTCCTCACACCCATGCCCTTGAGCCAAAAGCAAGAAGTCAATAGCAGCTCGATCCTGTAAGAGCGCATGTCGCAGACTATTTTGAACATGTCCTCAAGCATCTCTGTCGTGGCAGGGGCTTACAGCATACCAATTTTTCTAAATCATTAAGTGCGGCCTCAGATGCCACTCTAGTCATAACACCAAGCAACTCAACATTATCATTGCAATCCAGTGTGAGCAATGCCCATTTATGTCTGGTGATTTATGCAAGTGTGACAAGCTAGGAGCAAATATAGTGAGTTTATCTAAGTAACAGGACCTCCAATAGCATTTGCAGGGATACCTTACCAGGCCCTATCTCCGCAAATCAGAAAAACATCAGGAGGTAAGGCCATAGCTGTACGATTGTTCCAAACGCTATAGTTGTTACCCCTTGTCCCCGTGACATAAGCCCCTAAACCCTGCTTAGCAGCGTCATTGTAATCACAGGTGTTATTTGTATTTCTGTACCCGTATGGCCCTTTCCAAGTTCCTGTAGCAGGATCTCAGGTAATTCACTCTTATTTGTGGTAACACATTTGGTGCTGCTCTATTTACTGTTTGAAAATGAATACTCGCAGGAGAGTCTTCTCGGTCACTAGTCAAACATAAGTGGTTCAAGACAACCAATGCCTTGGACAATCGCTCATCGATGTCCTTGATTTCTTTTAATCTCGCTAATTGTTCCTTTAAAACCTGATGTTATTGCTTGACAATCGCTTGGCCCGTGGGAGAATATGGAACACCTGCGATATGCTTTACTCCCCACATTTTCATAAATTTTCTAACCCTTTTCCTGACATACGCTGGACCATCGTCCATCTTGATCTGCTGTAGCACTCTCATAATGGCAACACACACTGTCAGATGTCTACATACATGGTGTGCTTTTTCTCCCCCCTGCGCCGTTGCCCATATGAATCTTGAAAAAGTATCAATACTCACATGAACATATCTTTTAGTACCAAATTCCAGTACGTGCGTTACATCCATTTGCAATACCTAAAGTGCCTTAACACCCCGTAGATTAATACCCAAACCTAGCCCTGGTCCATGATGACTACAGGAAGAGCACGCTCTTACTATTCCTTTTGCCTCTGTCCAAGTAAATCCAAGCATTCTCCGAAGACCCTTTGCATTCTGATGGAAAATTTTGTGCGACACTCGCACACGTGCAAAATCACTCTCAGGCCCCTCTGTGACTATACTCACCAACTTGTCTGCTTGTGAATTACCTTCTGCTAACCCGATCGAGAACTGATGACTATGTGTATGGATAACACAGTAAGGTGCAGTTCTCCCCTGAATGGCATCTCGCAGCTGCAGAAATAATCTGTCCCTCTTAGTTGGCCTTATCAAGGCATCCTCTATCTGGTTTACCACGCTGACAACATACACAGAGTCTGAGACGATATTAATCGGCTCATGCATCCAGCATTGACAAGCCCAAACAACTGCAGACAATGCCAATGTTTGTAATGAATCCCCTGCCTCCTCCGGAATTATGTACTTCTCCCAACTTCTGTTCTCGTACCACACACACACAGCCTTTCTACTTGCCACACCTGCATCAGTGTATACAGTGCGACCCACCACTGGTCGGGACGAAAGCCATGGTACTACATGCCATTTATATGATCTTATAACTTGCCAGAGAGGCCCCTTTGGAGTTTGGGAATGTACCAATCCTGGGTAATCTAACACAGCTTCTTGTAACGGTATGGATTGCTGTAAACACCATTCCAAATGATCCTGAGTCATCGGCAGACTAATGTCTCCTGGTTCCTGCCCGCTGATCTCAATATTCTGAGAGCGACCCTTAAGTACTAACTCTGCGATAGCTTCCGCCCGTGTCTGAACATGCATTTTTTGCTGAATCGGTAGAAAAATCCATTCCAGAACTCAAAAATGCTGCCCTATCATTCCACCCTTGCTATCACCTGTTTCGTTTATGCCATTCCTATTCCCAGTGCTGTTAGTGTCAGTGGTATCCTCCTGATACCGTTTCTGTCTTTGTTGCCCCTGACTCTCCCCCTTTTCTTTTTGCCACTGACCAAGCACCGCAAATGGATGAGACACACGATTGCTTACCAGTAAGGAGAGTGCAGCTTCTGCTATACGTCTACAAACAGCTCCAGCTGCAACCTGAGAAGCTATTTGTGAAAGAGCCTGCTGTTGGTCATTTGTTAGTGTAATCTGGTGCTTTGCACTCCTGCACCGCAATAAAGGTAGTAATATAGCTAAGTCATCATTAGTAATCTGTACAATGTGGCAACCCCACTGAATATTATCCAGGAACATTTGTGCATTTATCAAATTATGTAACACCGTAGTTATATCAGCTTTCTGGGGACGAATAGTAGAGTCTGATATTTTCCAACCCAAATATAGCCATGGCTGTTCCCATTGAACCTTCTCTGGGGCTATCTTCAACCCTTTTGCTTCCAAAGTATCACAAATAAACTTTAAATCTGAATCCTGGAAGCATTCTGGCCTACCAAACCGAATGTTATCCATATAATGGTAAATAATTACGTCACACCACGCTGTCTGAATTGGTTGTAATGCCCAGGCCACATATAATTGACATAATGTAGGGGAATTCCTCATCCTCTGCAGAAGCGCTAGCCATTCATAGAGCTTTGCCAGGTCCTGTTTGTTAATGGAGGGTGAGATGGGGAAGATGTTAAATAAACTATCTGAATTAGTATCTAGCTACATTACGTATATGGTAAAATATCTTAAGTATTGGGGATGTGGATGAGAACCTAAAAATATCCTAATTACAGGGATGTAGATTAGAAGGAGATGTAAAAAGAAGATATCGTTCAAGGCTAATGGATGAGGGAAGAATGAACATCTTGTTAAGAAAGAATGAACAACTTGGTGGCAGGAAACAAGGCAAAGATAAGCAAAAAAGGCTTAAACTGTCCAACAGAATGTCAAAGTCCACAAAGGCAAAGAGAGCTTAACCCCCTCTTCCTCGGTGCCTTCATCCTGAAAGACCCCTGCCCACAACCACCAGGATACATTGCGCAGGCGCAACCGAAAGGAGCTAAGGGCGGGGAGTATGGAAATGAGTACTTGGAAGAGGTCTGCCTTTTCCGGAAATTAATGAATATGTATTAGAGCTCATGTAATATGTAACAGTGTTTGTGCATAAAATTGTGAGAGATGACCGGGCAGGTGAGCACTTTTTGAGGGAAGCTATTCCCAGTGCGCCCGGTGCACTATAATAAAGTATACCTACGTTACAACCCAATGGTTGTGGAGTCTTTTCCACACGTCAGTTTGGCAAGCCAGGCAGGAGGACTCTGTTTGGTTGTGGGATCGACTGTAGAATGGACCTCCTGGGTGCACCCCAAGCCCCTTTTTTTCTCTCTCAGAGTAGCTCCTTTCCCTGCCGCTCACTACGGGGATAGAGGAAGATCCTGTGGTTGCGGACAAATGGTATATGTTAATAAAGTTAAGCCAATTTGCCGGGGAGGTCGATAAGTCTTATAGAGACGTCTAGCACGTGACATGAACCCTGAGGGTGTCCTGGGAGGTGGCCGGTAGAGCAGCCAAAAGGGTTTTTGGGGGCTGATAGAATGGCCAAAAGGGGTTTTGAGTATAAGCCATTATACCCTGGTTCCAAGAACCACAAGGAACCTCCTAAAAGATTGTGAAAAGAGACAGAAGGGGGGGTAAGTGAGCCTTAATGATAACTGTTACAGTGTTTGCAGCTGCTGGGGGAATAATTCTAATTGGAATAATAATTGTATGTTGTATTTATAAAGGCCTGGGCATTTGTTGTTAAAGTATTCTTTTAAACATCGGTAAATACAGTGTAATATAAGGACTGCTATTGGGGTGTATGCCAAAGGGAACTAAATTTGCTCTGGTGTATTATCGGTCTTTCAGGCTCAGCTGTCCTTGGTGTAATCGTTTACAGGCAGTTGGTTTACGGTTGCCTGATTTTAATTGCATATACTGTGGATTTTGGAGGGATTGGGATAAATTAGTAAACAGCTCCTTAGAGGACGGTGGAACGTTAACTGCTATAGATTAGAATGGGACAAAGTCAAAGCAAAGAAATCTCACAGAAAAGCCCCTTAGGATGTACACTTACATATTGGAGGGATATAGTGGGGCAAGGGGGAACAGAGAGTAAAAGAACTCTTATCAAATATTGTGTTAGGAATGTTTTAACAATTTGTGTCAATAAAGAACAGTCCTGTCTGCCTCTGGGTCCTGCACTGGCAATTTAATTCTTGAACCACAGATGCAGTGTGTCCCAGTCTCCCCCTCATTCTAGTCAATTTATCAAGTCTTCAGCAAATACTCCTCAAATTTATGAACCTGTTTGCTTTTGTTATTCCGAACTTCTATTTCTAATAGTTACAGCCTTTTGTTTTTTGTCTTCTTTGAGATTAATTTAACACGGCTATAGGTGTGACTGTCCCTGTGAACGGCTGGTGAGGAATGTTTTAATTACTCATGAAGTGTCAATAAGAAAGCTATTTGTGTTTGTATGAAGTCTTTGATGTCTGGGGGTTTCAGAACAACTGATAACAACTAGTGACTGTTATGGGATACTATGCAGTCCTCTGATATCTGGCCAGGTGGCCAAGAGATTAAGAAGAAGAAAAAAAAGAAGCTGAAGGACAGCTAGGAGACAAGACCTGCAGGGGATGCTGTATAAACTTGACATGGTGCCAAGGAGTACAAAGGGGAAGGACAAGAAAAAAACTTGGAGAGGAAGACTACGAGCCTTCAGCATGAAAGACCCCTAGAGACACCCAGAGGGACCACCGGAGACTGATGCGCATGCTCCAGTAGGAGGGACTGGACCCTGGAAGCTAATTATAATAACCTATTTTTTTTAGAAGTAGTAACGAATATGTATTAGTCTAGGAGCATAAAAATCAGATACTTGATGTAACTGGTGTGCGTCCTGGTGGAGCGGAGACTCCTGGTGCACCCAGCACTGTTTGCTTACCTCTATTCTTTTAAAAAATCCTATTTTTTTTATTTAATCCTATTTTGAAGACTGAGCCATTTCTAGCATTTCAATCAGTGGTGGCCACTTTATAAATTAGAGGATGGAGAGAAGTGGCCCCTCAATGGTACTATTAATTATAACACTATATTACAGTTGATGCTGTTTCTGAGAAGAGAAAGTAAATGGGATGAGGCTGCATATGCAGACATGTTTTTCACTCTCCGGAATCACCCAGAGTGGCAGAGGGACTGTGGAATTGTGCCTCCACAGGACCCCATAGTGTTAGCCCTTGAGCGAGGAAACAGTAAGGGACTTAAAGGCAAGTTGAGATGGTGTTGTTCAGCGTGCAGCATTGGGCAGAGGTGTACTAAGATAAGTAAAATTCATCAGGGACCAAAACAAGACCTGATAGATGTATTTAAGCCTCCCCCTCGACCACAGGAACAGGGTGATGACTCAGATGAGACTGTGACTCCTCCAGATAGTCATGTATCCTCCCGTACTAGTGTCCTGGTTTCACTTAGAACAGAGTTAATTTTCTTCCTAGTAGCTGGTAGAATGCTATGTTTTGGCTTAGGATGAGAAGAGTGCTGATAACACCCCGATGTTTTAATTGTTGCAGAGCAGTGCTTATACTAAGCCAAGGACATCTCAGCTTCTTGCTCTGTCCTGCCAATGGGCAGGCTGGGGGTGTAGCAAGAGCTGGGAGGGGACAGACCCAGGACAGGTGACCCAAACTGGCCAAAGGAGTATTCCATACCATCTGACGTCATGATAAACAATATATAGGGGTGGCTAGCCGGGGGAGGGGGGCCGGACTGCTCGGGGTTAGGCTGGGCATCGGTCAGCGGGTGGTGAGCAATTGCATTGTGCATCACTTGTTTGTACACATTATTAGTAGTAGTACTATTATCATCACTGTATATTATTATTATTGTTATTGTTATTATTATTATTGTTGTTGTTGTTATTATTATTATTTTCCTGTCTTATTAAACTGTCTTTATCTCAACTCACGGGCTTCACTTTCCATTTCTCTCCCCCATCCCAGAGAGGGAGGGGGGAGGGGGAGCGAACGTCTGCGTGGTGTTTAGCTGCCGGCCAGGTTAAACCACGACAGTCTTTTTGGCGCCCAACGTGGGGCCCGAAAGGTTGAGATAACGGCAGATCTGACCAGAGGGTGTTAAACTAAAATTGGTATAAGTATTAGACCTGCTTAATAGTCACTTGTCATAATGCTGATTGCTTTAATCTCAAGTCTTCTGCGCCTGTTTTCCAAATTGAGTATTATAGCATATTATTTTCCGTATGTGCTCTCTGTCATGTTGTTTATCCTCTCTGGGCCCTGGTTTCAGATCATTATGGTACTGTGTGCTGTAACAGTGGCTTATGAGACGATGAAATATCTGGTCATGACTCTAACTTGGTATTTGTACTCAGTAACATCGTCGACTCTATACTCTGGAAACTGTATCTTGGAAACTATTAGCAATTATACCTGTTGCCTTTTTTCATTAGGGAGTCAATCTGTGGAGGGGAAAGGGGAAGATATTTTTTCTTACTTGATCACTCTCCCTTTCTCCTTCACCACCCTCTTATCCTCCAAGCTTGTTACAATAGCTCTCCAAGATACTGAATATCCTTGGGATAGTCAGACCAGCATGGTCTTGTTGTTATGCCTCCTGAATGTGCTTCAGGTTTTGCTCAAAGTTAAACAACTACTTAGGAAGCTCATCCGGAGATCTGCCCGGAGGCAGTATAGTTGTGGGTGGCAGGGAGTATGGGAGGATATGGGCAGGCATCTAGAGCAGTTGGCACCCCCAGTGTTTTGGAAATTCACCCCTGAACAACTGCAAAATCCTAAAAATCTGGCAGAATGCTTGAAAAAAAGGTGTCACGACTCTGACAGTTCCAAAGTAACACAAATCATTGTAACGTGCTGGGGCCTGGCTTATGCCTATCGAGCTGCCATTGATACTGCTATCAACTTAGTGACAGACCCTGCGGCCACTCCAAGTCCTGTGACAGATCCAACGGCCACTGCGACCCCTACGGTGGACTCTGCAGCCACCCCAGTTCCAGTTCCTGCAGCCGCTCCAGCTCCTGTGGCTGGGTCAGAGAAATGAGCGGTAGTCGTGCAAGTTGACCCTGCAGAGGGTATTCCAACCCCTGTGGCAGACCCTGTAACGGGGTCAGAGAAACGAGCTGTAGCAGTGCAAGTTGACCCTGTAGAGAAGGTGAAAAAATGGTATAGAGATTCAGATCATTTCGAACGCAGAGAGTCTTCTGCCAAATCTAGGTATAGAGATGACGACGACGCTGGGCCATCAGGGATTCAGAAGGAGGAAGATGAGGATGCCGAAAAATCAACAGTAACTACCCGAAACCTATACGAGCGTGAGCTACGAGATGTGCGAAAAGATTTTGGTCGTTGTATAGGTGAGCAGCTTGTCACCTGGCTGCTCCGGTGCTGGGACACTGGAGCCAATTGTGTGGAATTAGACGGCAGGGAAGCCAAGCGGCTGGGATCCCTTGCTAGAGATGCAGGCATTGACAAAGCAATTGCAGATGGAGCACAATCTCACAGCCTCTGGAGGCGTCTCCTCTCAGCTGTGAGGGAAAGGTATCCCTTCAAGGAAGAACTTGAATGTCTACCAGGCAACTGGACCACTATGGAGAAGGGAATCCAGTACCTGAGGGAATTAGCCATACGGGAAGTGATTTATGAGGATCCAGACCTCAGACAAACATCCACAGATCCAGATGAAGTCAGGTGTACGCGACCCATGTGGCGGAAGTTTGTACGGAGTGCACCATCATCATATGCCAGCTCATTGGCAATAATGGCCTGGAAAGAGGATGAGGAACCCACAGTGGATGAAGTGGCTAAACAACTCTGGCAGTACAAAGAAAGTCTCTCCTCTTCCTTACAGGCCTGCATCTCAGCTGTGGAGAAACTTTCTAAAGAGTTCCACCAACTTAAAGAGAATCTATCTTCCTCCCCACCTGAACCAACCAGTGTCCACCGACCAAAAGAGAACACTTGGGAGAAACTTTCTGAAAAGGTTCACCAACTTGAAGAGAGATTATTTTCCTCCCCACCTGTGCAAAGCAGTTTCTTAGCTATCGGGGTAAGCGTTCATCCGCACAAGGAAGATGATATGGTGGGTACTCACCCTGTGCCACACTGTGGTTTTACTTACGAGACCATGGAGAGGACATGAGAAAATGGGATGGAAAATCTACCGCGACCCTAGAGGCACAGGTACGTGAGTTGCAAAAGAAAACAATTGGGAAAAAGGAATTCTCTGAAAAGTTTGCTGCTCCAACGTCCAGCAGACAGTCCTTCAAACACAGAAATGAAGAAGATTCTGACCAGGATTAGGTGGGCCCTGCCTCCAGCCAGGGGGAGGAAAGGGACAATCAAGTTTATTGGACTGTGTGGATTCGATGGCCTGGCACGTCAGACGCATAGAAGTATAAGGCTTTAGTAGACACCGCTGCACAAGGTACTGTAATGCCATCGAGCTATAAAGGGCCAGAGCCCATCTGTATTTGTGGAGTGACAGGGGGATCTCAGCAGTTGACTGTATTGGAGGCTGAAGTGAGTCTGACTGGGAATGAGTGGGAAAAGCACCGCATTGTGACTGGCCCGGATGCTCCATGTATCCTTGGCATAGACTATCTTAGAAGAGGATATTTCAAGGACCCAAAAAGGTTCCGGTGGGCTTTTGGTATAGCTGCCTTAGAGACAGAGGGCATTAAACAATTCTCTACCTCGCCTGGTCTCTCAGAGGACCCCTCTGTTGTGGGGTTGCTGAGGGTCAAAGAACACCAAGTGCCAATTGCTACCACAACTGTGCACCGGCGGCAATATCGCACTACCCGAGACTCCCTGATTCCCATCCATAAGCTAATTCGTCAATTGGAGAGCCAAGAAGTGATCAGAAAGACTCATTCACCTTTCAATAGTCAAGGTCGACGCCTGGGGTTTTGGAATTGGGAATACAGAGGATCTGAGGCCCACTACACTCCAACTGGAAAGAAGATATTGGCAGCATATGAAGGAGTTCGATCTGCTTCGGAGGTGGTCGGTACTGAAGCGCAGCTCCTCCTAACACCCCGATTGCCAGTACCAGGCTGGATGTTCAAAGGAAGGGTCCCCTCTACACATCATGCAACTGATGCTACATGGAGTGAGTGGGTTGCACTGATTACTCAGCGGGCTCGAATAGGAAACCCCAGTCACCCAGGAATTTTGGAAGTGATTATGGACTGGCCAGAAGGCAAATACTTTGGGATATCATCAGAGGAGGAGGTGGGTCGTGCTGAAGAAGCCCCACTGTACAACCAGTTACCAGAGAATGAGAAGAAATATGCCCCGTTCACTGATGGGTCCTGTCGTATTGTGGGGAAGCATCAGAGATGGAAGGCTGCTGTATGGAGTCCTACACAGTGAGTTGCAGAAGCTGCTGAGGGAGAAGGTGAATCGAGCCAGTTTGCAGAAGCGAAGGCCATTCAGCTGGCTTTAGACATTGCTGAACGAGAAAAACGGCCAGTTCTCTATCTCTACACCGATTCATGGATGGTAGCAAATGCCCTGTGGGGATGGTTACAGCAATGGAAGCAAAACAACTGGCAGCGCAGGGGCAAACCCATCTGGGCTGCTGCATTGTGGCAAGATATTGCTGCTCGGGTAGAGAACCTGGCTGTAAAGGTACGCCATGTAGATGCTCATGTGCCCAAGAATCAGGCTACTGAAGAACATCAAAACAACCAGCAGGTGGATCAGGCTGCTAAGATTGAAGTAGCTCAGGTGGACCTGGATTGGCAGCATAAAGGTGAATTATTTATAGCCCGATGGGCCCATGACACCTCAGGCCATCAAGGTAGAGATGCAACATACAGTTGGGCTCGTGATCGAGGGGTGGACCTGACCATGGACGCTATAGCACAGGTTATTCATGACTGTGAAACATGTGCTGCAATCAAGCAAGCCAAACGGTCAAAGCCTCTTTGGTATGGAGGACGATGGCTGAAAGATAAATATGGAGAGGCCTGGCAGATTGATCACATCACACTCCCTCAAACCTGCAACGGCAAGTGCCACGTACTTACAATGGTGGAAGCAACCACCGGGTGGCTGGAAACATATCCTGTGCCTCACGCCACCGCCTGGAACACTGTCCTGGGCCTTGAAAAGCAAGTCCTGTGGCAACATGGCACCCCAGAAAGAACAGAGTCAGACAATGGGACTCATTTCCGAAACAACCTTACAGATGCTTCAGCCAAAGAGCATGGTATTGAGTGGGTGTATCACACCCCCTATCATGCACCAGCCTCCGGGAAAGTTGAACGATACAATGGACTGTTAAAGACTACATTGAAAGCAATGGGTGCTGGGACATTCAAAAATTGGGATACGCATTTAGCAAAGGCCACCTGGTTAGCCAATACTAGGGGATCTGCCAACCAAGCTAGACCTGCCCAATCAACCTGTTACGTACTGTAGAAGGGGATAAAGTTCCTGTAGTGCACGTAAGAAACAGTCTGGGCTACTCCTGCCTCAGGAAAAGGCAAACCCATTCAGGGAATTGCTTTTGCTCAGGGACCTGGATGCACTTGGTGGGTAATGCAAAAGAACGGAGAGATCCGGTGTGTACCTCAAGGGGATTTAATACTGGGTGAGAATAGCCCATGAATTGAATTGTATCATGTTAATTACTATATAATACTGTATGTCATCACTACCATGATTACTATATACCCTAGACGAAAATAGCGATTAATTAGAATGTATGCAAAAGAGTGTAACCTGAGCATGACATAAATGGTATGGAATAAGGGGTGGATAGATGTCCTGGTTTCAGTTAAGACAAAGTTAATTTTCTTCCTAGTAGCTGGTAGAATGCTATGTTTTGGCTTAGGATGAGAAGAGTGCTGATAACACCCCGATGTTTTAATTGTTGCAGAGCAGTGCTTATACTAAGCCAAGGACATCTCAGCTTCTTGCTCTGTCCTGCCAATGGGCAGGCTGGGGGTGTAGCAAGAGCTGGGAGGGGACAGACCCAGGACAGGTGACCCAAACTGGCCAAAGGGGTATTCCATACCATCTGATGTCATGCTAAACAATATATAGGGGTGGCTAGTTGGGGGAGGGGGGCCAGACTGCTCAGGGTTAGGCTGGGCATCGGTCAGCGGGTGGTGAGCAATTGCATTGTGCATCACTTGTTTGTACACATTATTAGTAGTAGTACTATTATCATCATTATTGTTATTATTATTACATGTATTGTTATTATTATTTTCCTGTCTTAATAAACTGTCTTTATCTCAACTCACGGGCTTCGCTTTCCCGTTTCTCTCCCATCCCAGACAGGGAGGGGGGAGGGTGAGCAAACAGCTGTGTGGTGTTTAGCTGCCGGCCAGGTTAAACCACTACAAGTCCACAAATGCCAACAGGACATGAATGCACAGCAGCCCCAGCAGGGCTAATTGCAGACTTATCCTTCACAGATGAAAAAGGTGACCCTGCTCAGTCTCTTGATAATACTGCGCCTATCTTCTGAAGAGGATTCACAAAGAATGGCTTGATATATCTAGAGATTAAAATATAGCCCAAAAAGGTTAAAAATATTATATTTGTAGATTCATTTATAACCCCAAAACAGAAGCATATGCCACTACATCCCAAAACCAAGTTAGCCAGCAACTGATACTAAATATCCCCCTATTAAGAGAATTCCAAGCACTTAAAATCCAGAAGGTTACAAGGCTCTACAGCCAGCAAAAGAGCAGGAAAAAGCTCCAAAAACAAAAGAAACTGTCTCCAACCCTGAAAAAGGCTACATCTTACATGCCTACTGCTGTTGTTTTCAGATACACCCTGGCACAGGGAACTTGGATGAAACATTTCCCCTAAACCCTGCTCCATCACTTTACCACCAATGTTGCAACTTTGATAATATTTGAAATACAGGTGAAGGCATAAGGTCACGATTGCAGTAAGCCCCGTAATTCTGCAAAAATCATAAGGGACCTAGAACCACAGAGAAAACACGCAAAATAACATCATTTGTTAACGACGACGTAAGAAGTTGTTAACAAAACAACAACTATCCATAAGCACGCTGTAAAAATTACTCACTTGAAGAAGAGCTGCATGCAGGAAAGGCACCTACTACTGCAAAGATTGCTTTACTCTCAAAGATCCTACGAGTTGTTACCTCAAAAAGACGTGCTTCTCTCTCTCAACTTGGAAACGCATCAGCCCATACACTCTGACCCACCTAAAGAACCCTGCACGCTGGCAGGATGCAGCGGTGCTGCGGGATGGGGACATTTTCTGCCTCTGCAAGTGAATTCTGAAGCCTGCTGCACGCACTCAGGGATTTCCCCACAACACTGCGCTCATGGCATTAATGCATGCCATTACCAATGCTGCATGCATTAGTAGAGATGCACTTCACTTGGGCCATTGCCTTCTCTCCCAGCCTTGCCATTGTCCCCCCGGCACAGCTCTAACAAGCTTTGTTTCAGCCCCGTCCCCCATCTTACCTAGTTTAAAGCCCTCTCAATGAGCCCCACCAGCTCCTGGCCTAGGATCTGTTTCCCCCTTAGAGATAGGGAGATACGATTATGTAAGGGGCAATATCTGGGTAAATATGACAACCCTCACCCCTCCCCATCTACCCCCAAATGTACAGCTCCTCCAGGACGTACATGCAGGAGGAGCAGGCAAAAAAAGGCTAATTCAATTAAGGCTAATTTAATGGGCACCGTGTTTCTTCTTCAGCCTTGATTTTGTGGCTAGAACTGAGTCTTATATACAAAAGCAAGGCGCGATACAAAAGCAAGGCCGATACAAAACTAAGGCCGATACAACAATTTATCAAGTTCAGCAATCCCTTCAGCTTGCTATGTTACATCTTTTCTGTTTTATCCTCGCTGTTTCAAAGAGAAGAGAGAAGCCACAAAAGGCACTATGTCCCTTAAGGTGGAGTCAATCTTCAACATTGACCCTTGCGGAAGGGGACAGGCAGGGCTCCACAGTGTGCTGAAGGGTGTTCCCCGGGGTATGGGACACGCTGGATGGCAAGAGACACGAGAGCAAACGGGGGCCTCAGCAGACCCTGAGAGGAGCCCGGTGCCCACAGGCAAGCTGACTTGAGGAAAAAGGACTCCACAATCAGTAAGACTGAAAAGCAGGTATGTTTATTCAGCGCTGGGCAGAACGGGGGGTAGTCCTACCAAAGATGTGCGCACCCGACGTGGCAACTTGCCTTGCTTATCTACAGCGAAGAGTTACATAGGCCTGAAGCTTCACATACTCATCACCTGTCCCCGTTTCGTCTTAAAATGAGTCCCAAGCAGTCATTGCTGGAAACTCTTCCCATCTGCGCTTGCGCAGTGTGTCTTGGTGGTGGTCGTCGGGGGTTGTGGGGATGAAGGTTGGTGACTCTTCCTCGTCTCCGCTCCTTGACCTCTTGTCTCTGCGCAGACTCAGTTGCTCCTTGGCTCTTGTCCATCCGCAGGACCAGTTTCTGCCAGTTTCTTAAGACAGGCTCCCAGTCTTCATAGGAGACTGACCTTGGGAAGGGGCCCACGGCTTCTTGCTTTAGGTAATTTGCACAATGCACCACGGTTAGCAAAGACACTGAGTAGCATCCTAGCTTAATGCCGTCAGCGCTCTATCTCGACTCGATGAGATTCCCCCACCTCCCTCTCTCCAAGCTGCCCCTGTGCCCCTGCAGGGGACACCCGGCCCTCCCCGAGTCGGCAGCGGGTCACAGAAGGGCCCTTTGTGACGTCATCGGGGCACTCCCCACTGCTGCCTATAAAAGCCAGAGCAGCCAGCCCCGGCCACCCAGTGTCCGGCACGGCTGTGACGGGACAGGGCAGGAGCACGAGGCTGCGGAGCAGTCCCCGAGCGTAGCCCGCGTCTTCACACAGCGCCGAGCCATTTCTGTGAGATTGCCTCTTCTCTACCCTCAGCCCGCAGGATGGGGGAGAGACGACCACCCAGTAGGCCCATGCTGGCCTGGGTGGAGCCCGAGGCTCGTCAGGAGAACACAGCTCCCACTGAACACCATGGGCCGCTGTTGAATGGTGAGCGAGGGCCCCCATCAGGGGGAGCAGGGCTGGGGCTAGGGAGCGGGGGGGCCAGCAAGAGCACCCTGCTCAGCGTCAGGACCAGCATGGCAGCCCAGCCCCCGGACACCCCCAGGGAGGTTGTGCCAAGGGAGCAAGCACGGGGCTGGAGGGAGGCCAGAGCTCCTTCCTCTCCTCCCTCCTGCCTTTGGCCACCCTCTACAACCCTCCTTCTTCTCCTGCCTTCTTAGAAGCTGACAAGTTAGCTGTCTACAAGAAAGAAGCGGAGAGCTTGCACAGCATTATGTCCTTCATCAGCAGCACACAACAGGTAGGTGTGGCCTTGCCATGGTGGCTGTGCCTGTGTCTCCTGAGGGTCGCGCAGCTCTGCTGCCAGGATGCTGGCGGGCTGCTGGCGAGGCAGAGCTGCCGCCCTCCAGGAGCCCCGCACAGCCCTGAGCCCCTCGAGGCTTTGGTCCTGCTGCCGGCCATGGGTCTCCCCTCTCACGCTCCCCGTTGTTCTCTCTGCCACCCGGCTGCCAGGATAAAAGCCAGAAGATGAAGTTCCTAAGGAGCGTCATCAGAGTGTTCAGAACTGCCAGAAGGCGCGGCCTGTGGAGCGGCCTCGATGCCTTCTGCAGCAAATACCAGCTGGCAGAGCATATTAAGGTGAGGGGACACCCCCTGGTGGCTCTGGGAGGGGTGCAAGGGCAGGCTGTGGGGACGGGACTCTCGAGGGCTTTGGCGGGGGCAAGCGCTGCGTGGACACTCAGCTGCCGCTGACGGCCTTGGGGCCATTGAGAAGCCCCGTCAGCAGCAGGGAGGTGGCAGGGCGGCCCTCTGGTGCCACAGCTGGCTGGGGGCACTGGGGCTCCACCGGCCCTTCTGACCTGGACCAGCTCTGCTGGCGCTGCCAAGCTGTGCTGCCCGATGCCTGGTGCCATCCCGGTTGTGCTCTGCAGGTGCTGCTGGAAGACGAGCCCTTGGACGTTCTGAACACAGCGGTGCAGCAGCAAGCCATGCTTGCACTTGGCCACTTGAGGTACGTGCCCAGCCCCTGCTCTGGCCCTGGGCCTGGCTTCCAGGCTTCCCCTGTCTAGGCAGCAGCCTGGCAGTGCCGGCCGCGGGGCCGCTGCTCGCCAAGCCTCGGGGCTTCTGGAAGGTGGAAGGCAGCCCCCATGGCAGGGACCGAGGCCCCGCAGTGCTGCGTTCTCCTCCCTGAGGCCCTGAGGCCCTGCTCCATGACAACGTGACAATGAGGCCCCTTGCTTTCTTTGCAGCTATGTCAAGTCAGCACTGGAGGGCAGGAAGAAGAGCATCCTGCTCGCCTCTTTCAACAGTGTATTCCTGCTGCCCTCACACGAGCATTTGGAGGGCCCAAGCCGCATCAACTACTTGGAGGTATGTTCTGGGAGAGCTCTTGGAACACCCATCCCTCTGGGTTGATCCCTGGCTGCTCTGTGCTGAGATCTGTGCAGATCCTGGCAGAGGGAGAGGGACTGGAGATCCACTGCCACCCCTTTGTTGTCCTTGCAGACCCTGGACGCCATGGACCGCATGCTGGGCCTATTCATCAGAAATTCTCCTGTCTCCGGCTTCTGGGAGCTGCAGGACATCTTGCAGGTCTGCCACTTGCCAAGAGCGGGGTTCCCAGGGGCGCTTCCTCACCCGGAGGGAATTCAGCATCCACTCCGGAACGGACAGGCCCTACTGCAGTGCCACGCACAGGCAGCACAGGGCAGGAAGGGTGCCCGCCTCCCTTGGGGGAACCGGGGGCTGCCCACTCAGGTCTTCTGGCAGCCCCGTATCCCCTGGCTGCAGACCTTTCCCCTCCACAGACTCCTCCTGTGTCGGAGAAAAGCCTTGCCCATGGCGCTCCTGGGCTTCCTTTGCGTCAACGCAGCGGCAGGAATTGGACCCCTCTTCCGAGGCACTGCACTGGTCACCACTGGTGCTGCTGCTGTCCACCTGCCTCCCTGTCCGCGGCGCTTTCCTCCCGAGATCGGAGGGCTGCGGGAGCCCAGCACTGATGCTCCTGCTTTAGCAGGCATCAGCTCCCAGGGCAGACCAGCACTTTCTCCCCTCACAGATTCTGCTGTCCTTTGCCAGCTCCCACAGCGAAGCTATTTGCGAGAGGGCCGTGGGGAGGGCCGTGAAGCTGACCAGATGGCTACCCACAAGATTCTCACCGGAGGTAAGGAGCCACGCACCCCTCCAGCCAGCCCACCTCCCCTTCCCCGCAGACCACATCAGCCTGCAGCTCAGGGGTGCTGCCGAGGCAAGCCCGGCTACAGACCCTCAGCTAGGGCTCAGCCCTGAAGCAAGGGCCTTCAGCCCTCCTTTGCCCATGGACCCCGATCCTGGGGGATGTTCGCAGTCCCTGAGAGCACTCTCAGGCGCCAGCTCTGCCCCCCGTCCTGTGCAGGCCTCAAGCGCCCAGGGAGCACGGTGGGAGAGCAGGCATGGCCGAGGCTGCTGACTCACCTGGGACCCAGCCCTGGGCACACTCTTGGCTCCAGGACTTCGGCCCCAGCTGCCTCCCACAGCACTTCCCTCCTTGTCTCCCTCGCCCAGGACCACAGCGCCGATGGAGGACCCACGAACGGATGCACAGAGTGCAATGTGCCGCTCCTGGGACAGTTGGTGGGATGGCTCCTCCTTTGCCACACTTGCAAGAACTGGCAGCTACGATGGGAGGCTTTGGATGCCCTTCACTACCTCTTCCGATTCCTCCAGACAAACAGTAAGAGAAGCTGTGTTGGGCTTCCTTCCCCTCCAGACACAGGCACTGCCTGAGGCACTTGCTTCTTTTCCTAAGTAGTGCCAAGGAGCGCTCTTGTGGAGACCTCTAGAGCGGTCTTCCTAGAGAGAGGATCCCTGTATGTACCCCTCGTATCCCTGCACTACAGCGCTCCAGCCCTTCGAGCCACCCCCCACACCTCAGTTAGGCCAAGAGCGTTTTAGTTGTGCGATTGCACGCAGGGCTCTCGTTCCTTTGCGTGTCCCAGGCTGGGAGCATTTGCATGCATACCCCTGAGGCACACGTCACCCCTTGCTCTCTTGCCATCTCCGTTGCTCCCATCAGCTGTCTGCCTTTGCTTTCCATCTCTGTCCAACACTGCCTCCCATTCCTGGTGGTGAAATGTTCTCACATCTAAGAAGAATTGGAAGGTTTAGTGAACCACATGCACGGTTTTATGCAGCTCAGATAGTGCTAACATAGTGCTAACATAGGGCTCTGCAGCATCTCCGCCCTCCTCAGCCATTCCTACTCAAAAGCTCTTTTCGCCACTTGGTAAGCCTCCTAACAAAAGTGGCTTGTCCTTGTGAATCTTCTTCTTTTTGTCCCCCTCCGCTGCCGTGTTTAGGAAGAACAGCACCAGAAGCTAGTCAACAGCCTCAAGGGAAAGCCAAGGCCGTACCGTGGCTTCCTTCGCCCACTACCACGGACATTGCCACGGTAATGAGTTCCTCCCTTCCTGGCACACTTGTCCCAGCAGCAGCAGGAGACTTGTGGGAACACAGGGCTCCGGCATCAGTGCGGCTGGTGTGGCCTCGCTGTTCTGGCCCGCGCGGTCCTGCTGTCCCTGAGTAGGACCTCTCCATAGGCGGTACTCCAGCCTCACAGCAGCAGCTCCTCCTGGCCCTCCTGGCCACCGGCAAGCCCCACATATCTGCAGGGCCAGCACCCTGGGCCCGTGCCTCCAACCCTGGTCCCTCACCCTGAGGGCTCTTCTCAGCCCCCACCACGCAGGGACTGCAGCCCCTGCTTCCTGCTTTCCCGTGGGCGCTGCTGCCAGCACGGCCAGGCATCTGTCTCCAGAGCTGCTCTCACCGCTCAGTTCTGCAGCACCATCAGGGCACTTGCTGCAACGTGTCTTACGTCCCTTCCTCCTTGCAGAACTTTGGAAAATACCTCCAGCAGTCTCAGAGGACAGACGTCATCCTCCAGGTCATTGAAGCCCTGAGAGACTCCAACATATACGACAAGCAGGAGGCCGGCATTGTTCTGGATATGGCCATCGAAGACCCTGCCTCCTGGCTGACCGACGTAAGTGGCCTGTAGTTGGATTGCCCTGCCCGTTAGCCCATGTCAGGCCCCGCTTCCTCCCTGCCACGTCCAGCCCTCTCAGGCACCTCAGGCAATCCCTGGAAGCCATCCCAGAGCGATGGGAAGGGCAGTTGTGTGAGTAGTGGCTGAAAATACGTCTGCACTCCACTTTTGCCTCTCCAGGTGCCAGAGATCGTGAGGTGCATCTACAGACACGTGGAGTGCATCAACACGGCATCAGCCCGGCGCAGCCTGGACATCCTCATCCTCTGGCTGGCCAACCAGCGGCCAAGGGAGGTGGCCAGCACCCTGCTGCAGATCTCGCCATCATCTGACAGGCATGCCAACCTTCAGGGCTTCTTGTATGGGAGGGGAGGGGACAGGACACATCCGCCTGACACATCCACAGCAAACTGCACGCTGCGTTTCCAGAGCAGGGCCCTCCACGCCGCCATGCTTGCCAGCCGTGGTTCCTTGGCCACAGCCAGGGCAGCCAGAGCTGAGCAAGCCAGCCAGGATCCCTGCCACCACAGGGAACGTCATCTCTGCCCTCTCCTGCTTGCCTGGACAAGGCTCCCAGGGCACCCCAAGGGAGGGGGGCGGCAGGGCCAGGGCTGCAGGACAGCCTGGGGCCTGCGGGGCCTGTGCAGGCCACGGCGCTGGGGCGGAGTGTGCCCTGCTGAC
Source organism: Aythya ferina (assembly GCF_964211825.1). NCBI lineage: Eukaryota > Metazoa > Chordata > Aves > Anseriformes > Anatidae > Aythya > Aythya ferina. Next base: position 36,040 of record NW_028181427.1, read on the forward strand.
TGAGTGCTTCGTCCTTGCAGCGCTGCCCTGGCCATGTGGGAAACCATGTTCTCCCAGCACCAGACGATGGAGAATGTCCTGAGGGAGACACTTAGCGTGCTCCAGGAGCAGAAGCTGCGCAGGCTCCCGGGCTTCATCTCAGAGGACAACTGCATCCCTCACTTGGCGGTGAGTTACTGGACGAGGCCTTGCTCCTCTTCAGGGCCGTGTGTGTGCCTCTGCCCATCTACCCCCAAACTGGCAGCTCCTCCAGGACGTCCGTGCGGGAGCAGCAAGCAAAGAAAGGCTGCTGGGTGCTGCCAGGCACAGGGCACTCAGCGGCCCTGCGGCCCTCCACAGCCACAGCTGCCCCAGGACAGGCTGCCTGGCCCCGGGGCCCCTGGCCTGAGGCGCCGGGAGAGCCGGGAGCTGCCTGCAGCCTCTGACAGTCTCTCAATGCTGTGTTCCTTTCAGCTGCTGGCCCACCCAGATGTTGGAGAAGACGACTCGGGGGCCCTGCACCATCTCCAGAGGCTCTTGAAGCATCCCAACCGAGTGACGCACTCGCTGGTGCTCAGCGCTCTCCTCCGAGCGTCAGAGACACCTGTCATGGTGAGTAGGGCACACTACTGTGAAGGCCGGTGGGCCTTTGTCCTGAAGGTATCATGGCCTGCTCCCGGCCAGCTGGGAGAGCTCTGCTCTGCCCGCAGCTCTGTGGCGCAGAAGAAATGGCCAAGAAATGAGCTGGCCATGGAGGGGCCCAGCGGCTCTCTGGGGAGCTTTCCATGCATGCCATGTACCTTTTGGGGCGGGTCCGAAAGGGGGCACAGAGTCTTTGCTCAGCTGCCCTCCTTTTCGTCGTGCTGCCTCTGCGTGAGCAAGATGGCAGCCTGGTGCTCTGGCACCACAGGCTTCTGCCCAGGGTGGCCTTTCATCGTTTCACCAAACGGAAACTCTGTCCTTCCTCCAGGCAAGAAAACTTCCCGTGCTGCTGCCAGGCATCATTCAGGGCCTGCAGGTTGCCAGGGCTGACACCAAGATGAAGGCCCTGCTTCTCATCGGAAACGTGATGGACCACGTGAAGAGGAAGCAGGCCAGCTCCATCGCTCTGCAAGTGGCTGGGGACATCCTGCCACTGTTTAACGATGTAAGGCTGCTGCGGGACCTGAGCCCACAAATGGGCACTCTCATGACAGCTGCCCCCCGTGAAGGAGGCCTCTTACGTTCCCTCTAGTGGGGCTGCGTCCTTTCACTGTGGCTACAGATCTGGCCACAGCTCCTTTGAGCACACTCTGATTCTGTAGCACCTCCGTTCACGTCAGCCACCCTAACGCCCCTGCTCACCGCGGGCAGGGAGCAGCTCTTGCTGAAGTCTTCCTCTCTTCCTCCTACCAGGAGTGCAGCCAGCTGCAAGAGCTCTCCATCTGCCTCTACAACAAAGTGATGCAGGCTGCGTTGTGGCGCCACAAGAGGCAGCTGAAGAAGGTCGTGCAGAGGAGCCTGCTCCCACTCTTTTTTCACCTGAGTGACCAGACCCAGAGCGTGGCCAAGGTGCGTATGGCATACCTGACTAGAGGGACTAGCAGACTGACACCACAGGGGTTGCCTGGGTGTCCGGGGCCAGGGCTGAAGGTAATTGGGCACTTGGCATGTGTGTCCCTTCGGGGTGCAGCCGCCTGCGTCATGGAGAATGGGGGCACAGCTCCCCTCCTTCCTTATGCCAAACGCAGTTCACACTCACCCCCCACTGCATTATCCCACCGTGGGCTGGGAAAGGCCTGCAGCCCTGCCAAGAGGTGGGGGCTGCCAGGTCCCCTTCCCTGGGCTCTGGTGCCATCTCAGCCTCTGCTGCTCTGCAGGCCTCCCTGGAAGCCCTTGTCACCGCTGCAAACTTCCTGAAGCAGGAAAAACTCAAGCACCTGGCGCAGACAGAGCAGACCTGGAGGATCGCAGAGTGCTTGGTAAAGACAACAGCTCTCTCCATACCTCAAAACCCCAGCCCCACAGGGCTCGTGGCTGGGAGATGGGAATGGCCTGAGGGGAAGGGGGGGTGTTGGCAGGAGGGAGTGGTCTGTCCAGCTGGGCAGGGTCTGCAAGCCCCGTAACCTTGCGCTCTCTCCAGCTCATGCAGGACAAGAGAAAGGTGGAGAAATACCTGCAGCAGAGCCTGCCGTACCTGCAGCACACTCAGGTCGCCTTGCGGGAGGCAGCCATCAGATTCATCGGTGAGCCACAGCCCCCAGGGTCCCTCTTTTGTCAGCCTTTGCCAGCCCCAGTGTCCCTAGAGTCCCCCCCGGGACTGGGTCCCCATGCGAGTGGGCCTGGGGGGCGCCTTGCAGGCTTCTGACAGCAGCTTTGTGCCTAGGTCTTGCCGCACAGCACTGCAAGGACCAGAGCGAGAGGAAGATCCATGAAATCTGCAGCAGTGAGTGAAGGCAGCGGGGTGTGGGTCCACGACCAATGGGGCAGGGGGCATTCACCTTTTTCAGAGGGAAGGGAGAAAGTTTGTATGGCCAAAAGCTCGGCTGGGGTTGAAGCTGGCCAGTACCGGGGTGGCTAAGAGAAAGGGCTTTTCTGGAGTATGTTAACAGCAAAACACGTCTGTCTACAACTTCCTTGTGACGGGGAGCAGACAGGGAGGCACCGAGCTCTCCTCTCAGGCGACCGGTGATAGGAGGCGAGGGAGTGGCTTAAAGCCGGGTCAGGGGATGTTCAGATCAGATTTTGGGGAAAAGTTCCTCCCTGAGAGGGTGGTTGGGCACTGAAGCAGGCTCCCCAGGCAAGCAGGCATGGTGCCCGAGCTTGTGGGTGTTCAAGAAGCATTTGGACAAAGCTGTTGGATATGTGGTGTTAAGTCCTGTGCCGTCCAGTGTGCAGTCAGGAGTTGGGCTCAGTGATCCCTTCCAACACAGGATAGTTAATGATTCTCTGACTCTAACCCCTTGGTCCCTCTGTGTCTTTGCGGGAAGTGACGGGTGGAGGGGTGGCAGGCTCTGCCCGCAGTCTCTGCAGACAGGTGGGTTTCATTTCTGCTCTGTTGCTCTCCATTGCAGTCCTCCAGCCCTTGCAGAATGACGAGGAGGAAAGTGTTGTGTCTCTGGCCACTCAGACCATCTTCATCCTGACACGTCCAAGGGAGCAGCTGACATCGAGCTGGTGCCGGCGGGCACTGTGCTGCTGCCTCTCCTAAGCCAGGGAGAGGCACAAAACCTTCAAACGCCTGCATTCCATTAAAACTCCAACAACACGTGCAGGGCCGGGGAATCCTTTGCATGGTGTGCTGAGCATTCCAGCCTCTACCATAGTAGGCAGCTGTAAGGGTTTTAGGTGGTGTGGTGGGGAATGGCTTAGGAGAGGTGGCTTGTGGAAAACGGACTCCACAATCCATAAGATTGTAAAGTAGGTGTGTTTATTCAGCGCTGGGCGGCACGGGGGTAGTCCCCCTGTGAGAAACAAAGTTGCTCACAAATACCAAAAACAAATATCAGCTGGTATTTGTTGCAGAAGGCATCGAGGCCGCACCACAGGCCACAGTTTCTGGCAGTTCTGCAGACGCTGATGATGCTCCTTAGGAACTTCATCTTCAGGTCTTTATCCTGGCAGCCGGGTGGCAGAGAGACCAACGGGGAGTGTGAGAGGGGAGACCCATGGCCGGCAGCAGGACCAAAGCCTCAAGGGGCTCAGGGCTGTGCGGGGCTCCTGGAGGGCGGCAGCTCTGCCTCGCCAGCAGCCCGCCAGCATCCTGGCAGCAGAGCTGCGCGACCCGCAGGAGACACAGGCACAGCCACCATGGCAAGGCCACACCTACCTGTTGCGTGCTGCTGACGAAGGACAGAATGCTGTGCAAGCTCTCCGCTTCTTTCTTGTAGACAGCTAAGCTGTCAGCTTCTAAGAAGGCAGGAGAAGAAGGAGGGTTGTAGAAGTTGCCCCCTTAATTAATTTTCAGAGAGCATTGCATTAATAATAGAAAGGAATTTATTGAGTAAGCAACAGCAAGCAAAACAGCGCTGGGCGGCCGGGGAGTCTCAGCTCTGCCAACGGCGCGCACCTCACCCCCGCCAGGGTCCCTTTTTATATTTTGGTAATTCCGGGATTACGCAGCACATCTGGTATATTCTGCGACTGCGCGCACTGTTGGTAGGGGGTCGTCTCTGTCCCTCTGGTGGTTGTGAAGATGAAGGCCATAGTCTTCCTCGGCGTTGTGGTTCAACTTGTTTTTTGTTTTTTTTGGTCATGTTGGGCCAGCGTGAGACAGGAAGGCAGGATGTTGATACACTAGTTTAGCAACTTATCAGGAGGTGGTTACATGAGCTTTGCAACAGTGTCTTTGAACAAAAGAGGCAGCTGAGATGCAGAAGGAGAGAAGGGGAGGGGCCTTCTCTTTTTTGTTACATTAAGCAAAAGAATTTTCATAGTGTCTAGCCAAGTATTATACAGCTCCTTACTTCAGCAGGGAGCTTTCGCAACTCCCGCTCCTCAAACGGAACTCCTTGTTTTTGTAATACAAAAGACAATGAACAAACATTTATTGTGTATTACATAAGCTGTCAGCTTCTAAGAAGGCAGGAGAAGAAGGAGGGTTGTAGAGGGTGGCCAAAGGCAGGAGGGAGGAGAGGAAGGAGCTCTGGCCTCCCTCCAGCCCCGTGCTTGCTCCCTTGGCACAACCTCCCTGGGGGTGTCCGGGGGCTGGGCTGCCATGCTGGTCCTGACGCTGAGCAGGGTGCTCTTGCTGGCCCCCCCGCTCCCTAGCCCCAGCCCTGCTCCCCCTGACGGGGGCCCTCGCTCACCATTCAACAGCGGCCCATGGTGTTCAGTGGGAGCTGTGTTCTCCTGACGAGCCTCGGGCTCCACCCAGGCCAGCATGGGGCTACTGGGTGGTCGTCTCTCCCCCATCCTGCGGGCTGAGGGTAGAGAATTAAGTAAACAGGTACAACTTTGGGAATGAAAGGTTTGGTTATAGAACTAACTACTTGGTGGTATCATCCTGACCATATATATCCAGTACCAGATTTGCCCTCCATGGAACAAGGCAGTGTCTCCACATATCACTCTTTTGTTCAAGTTGTCATTTTTTTTTTCCCTATAAAGTTGGACTTTGCCATGGTAGCACTAATGTTGAATTTAAGTTCTCACCTCTGTATTTAGCAATTTGAAGAGAAACTCTCTGTCAAAGCGTCCTGGTTTTCGTAAAGCAGGATCTATAGAATCCAGTCTGTTGGTAGCTCCGATTACCACAATCTCCCCTCTGTTATCTATGCTGTCCATAAGCGTCAGAAGAGTTGAAACAATGGAACTAATAGAAAAATATAGGTTTTACTTACCGGTTCAGTAAATTTTGTTCCATTCCACATGACTTTCTTCCATGAGTAGTCATAATGGACAAGCTTTTTAAGGACAAGACTCATTTTAAGACATAAAAAATAGGTAAGTTAACACAGACCACTTGCTGATATCAGGCTTAGTAAATTGGTTTCAACTATCGTTTAGAATCACCTGTTTTGGCATTGAGTTACAAGTTTTCAGGATAAATTAACGTGTTCACAGTAAATTAAACAGGTCATCATCCTTTTTTTTTTTTTTTTCATTCCCCAAAGATCAAGCAGATTTTATGTAGGTGCAAAACTGTAATACCTATGAATGTCAGAATTGCATGGAAGTGCACTTAGAACAGTTGCAGAAATCTAGACTCAGGCCAATCTTTATCACAAAACTTTGTCATAGCCAGAACCTAGAAATCCCTACCCAACCACTAGCACATTGTAATCTCTTCACAGACCAAGCATTAGGAATCACCAACCCCATAACACAGTACTTTTCCCACACTGATGTATTTTTTCCCTAAGACTAAGATTGCAGTCACCAAGCAGATACCTCAGTGAGAATCTATACCAGCCTTACCACATTAGGGAAAGCACACCAAGACCAAGTTAAATATATTAGAAGCCACAAACTTGCTGGACACAAAGTTTAATCAAGATGTTTTAGCTGGGGTGCGTTTCATTTCTTAGGGGTAAGGTTATGCTGCAGTCTGCAGAGTGTGAAGTTTATTGGTCAAATAAATTGATTAGTACTCAGTTCTGTGGTGATGCAGGTCCACTGCTCCAATCAGGCATGCCAAGTTCAATGAGACCAGACATCTCAGCACTACTACTCCAATTTCCAAGCTCTGTTCGGGTCTCTGAGACTGCTTGATCTCAGCATATTGACCGTGCAATTAGTGTTAAACTAAAAATGAAACTCTACAATGAAAGTGTATAACTGAGTATCAAGTATCCATTGTCTATGAATTCAAACTTGTTTATATTTTACATTTTCTTTGAAAGCTAAACCTCCATCCTGTATGTATATGGAAAACAATCTAAGTACAGCTTCAGCTACCTTAGCGACGTTTAAGTAAAAACAGGAATTCAAAATACTTGTTAGAATCTGCAATGCAGAAGGCAGTGCTGTGCAAGTGCTACGGGTTATAAGTTTTGCTACCAGCTTGCCTCGAGGGATGGAACAACTAGGAATATATATATGAAATTTTTAGTTGACATAAGATACGGATATTGAAAAAGCTTCTGAATTCCCCTACAAGCATAAGGCTTAAGATTCCTAGAAAACCGATTTTTTAAACACCAATTTAATAAGGCCAACAAATGATTAATATTTGCTATAACAGTTGAAAGTTATGCATTTTAGCTAACACCAAAGTTCTGTTTTCCAGGCAGGCTAGAAATTATGGTCAAAGTATGGAACAAAATCGTAATCAGGTATAGAACTAAAGTGTTTTGAACTAGTTTCTTACTCAGCTTCAAACATTTTTGCTAAGGAATGTTGCAGTTTGAAGACATACTGGAGACATGTTTTCCATATAATTGAGAGGCTGCCTGTGAGAATTCTCACACTGGTAAACATCATGAAATCACAGGCATCATAGGCCAGTTGAAACAGGAACTAATCTGGTGAGTTAGCACCTAGGGGTCTCACTAAAGGAAAAGAGCCACAAAGACACCTCTCATACTATCATTTACGAAATGTAAACAAGATCAGGGGAAGAAGAGGTTTACCAGCTAGTTCATGCCAGTCAATTTGGAGTATTTCTGGCTTTAGTCAAACTAGCACAACTGGCAGAAAGCAATCAGAAAACAGGCAGATGTGAAGGAAAACAGAACTGTCTCCTCCACACTGACCTATAAATAAGCTTTGTGTGAAACAAAAAAGAAAATTAGCCTTACGTGGTTGAACAACATAGTCATATTAATAAAAAACAAGAATGATACCAAAAGATCAAATGGGGATTCAAAACTAAGATTAAAGTCTTCCATATTTCTGAATGCCTGAGTTCATCTTGGCATGGACAGGGAGAAGTGCAAGAATGCTGGCCATTTCCCTCTCATGGAAGCTTGGTTTGACAATTAGTCTTCTTTTTTATTTTATTTATCCCGCAAAGAACGCATCAAAACCTGTGCCATCATATCATCTTCATCAGCATCATAATCCTATGAACGAAGGGTACAGAAATTCTTTTACTGCCAGGGCCATATTGGTTAACACAACACAAAACCAGCTGTCTCCTCCTCTGACTTAACAGTAATTCAACTTCTTGCATTATACCATCTGCAAGGACTACATTTTACAGTAGTGGCTACATAAAAAAAGCTGGGTTTTAAGAGTCATCAGGCTCACGTATTCCAAGGATGAAGAAACACGTACCACAAAAGTATCGTATGAAAACCGGTGTCGTCTCTGAAGGTGTTCCATGAAGTTAGCACTCCTGTAATTTGGATCTCCCCACGGCATCGAGGCACAAATTGGGCAAACCACTTGTTTTGCATCCATGCTGTGCAATGTTTTTCAGTGCTCAACTAGTCCTTCTTGATCAAAGCTTTTCTTGCTGCAATATGGACAAGGAAAGGTGAAGCGATTGGGGAAGTTCCTGGTGTTGTGGAGTGGTTCTTTAGTCACAGCTTTCACACCTTCCATGATATAGTTCTGGTACTTTGAACAAGAAGCTGCGTGGCTGCGCATCTTTGAGAGAAACATCTTTTTGTTGCAGCCGTTACAAGTGGTTTCTGTCGCTTCGAACTGCTTTTCCAAGTCCAGAGCCCTGCTGCCAGGCGCCAGGGTGCTGCGGCAGACACCACAGACTGGCTTTTTGAGCTTGAGGCACTCCTGCAGGCATGGTGTGCAAAACACGTGTCCGCAGGGGACGCACATGGGGCTGTCGAACACCTCGAGGCACACGGGGCAGGTGAGGCGCGCCAGCGGGTCGGGCCGCTCGAGGCCGCGGGTGGAGGGTGCGCAGGATGCCGAGGATCCGCCACCGCCCCCTGCCACCGCCATCTCGCCGGCGGCCGCCGCACAGCCACACCCCTGGCGCACGCTTCGTTGGGTTAGAAACTGGCTGGATAGCCGGGCCCAAAGAGTCGTGGTAAATGGAGTCAAGTCCAGTTGGAGGCCAGTCACTAGTGGCGTCCCCCAGGGCTCAGTGCTGGGGCCGGTCCTCTTTAATATCTTCATCGATGATCTGGATGAGGGCATTGAGTGCACCCTCAGTAAGTTTGCAGATGACACCAAGTTAGGTGCGTGTGTCGATCTGCTCGAGGGTAGGAAAGCTCTGCAGGAGGATCTGGATAGGCTGCACCGATGGGCTGAGGCCAACTGCATGAAGTTCAACAAGGCCAAGTGCCGGGTCCTGCACCTGGGGCGCAATAACCCCAAGCAGAGCTACAGGCTGGGAGATGAGTGGTTGGAGAGCTGCCTGGCAGAGAAGGACCTGGGAGTGATGGTGGATAGTCGGCTGAATATGAGCCAGCGGTGTGCTCAGGTGGCCAAGAAGGCCAACAGCATCCTGGCTTGTATCAGAAACAGTGTGACCAGCAGGGCTAGGGAGGTGATCGTCCCCCTGGACTCGGCTCTGGTGACACCGCACCTCGAGTACTGTGTTCAGTTTTGGGCTCCTCGCTACAAGAAGGACATCGAGGTGCTTGAGCGGGTCCAGAGAAGGGCGACGAAGCTGGTGAAGGGCCTGGAGAACAAGTCCTACGAGGAGTGGCTGAAGGAGCTGGGCTTGTTCAGCCTGGAGAAGAGGAGGCTCAGGGGCGACCTTATTGCTCTCTACAGATACCTTAAAGGAGGCTGTAGTGAGGTGGGGGTTGGCCTGTTCTCCCACGTGACTGGTGACAGGACGAGGGGAATGGGCTTAAGTTGCGCCAGGGGAGTTTTAGGTTAGATGTTAGGAAGAGCTTCTTTACTGAAAGGGTTGTTAGACACTGGAACAGGCTGCCCAGGGAGGTGGTGGAGTCACCATCCCTGGAAGTCTTTAAAAGACGTTTAGATGTAGAGCTTAGGGATATGGTTTAGTGGGGACTGTTAGCGTTAGGTCAGAGGTTGGACTCGATGATCTTGAGGTCTCTTCCAACCTAGAAATTCTGTGATTCTGTGATTCTGTGAATGTGGTCTTGTTTACTGGAGTGCACAGGAGAGAGACCATCTATCTCGTCAAAGAAAATAGTTGAAGGTCGCATCTGATAGGCCTAGCACAAAAACACAGAGTAAAACAGCATTATTTAAAGGAAAAATGCACAAAAACATCATGGTTGGAATGTCATCTAAACTAGATCTTTCATGTTAGCCTCTGGGACCTCTACTGATAGAGCTACTGGAGTATCTGGCATGACTAACAGAAGACAGTCTGTGTCAACCCACTGTATCCGGCTGACAGGAAGCAAATCGTTCCAGTAGTTCTTACAGCTGACATTCACAGCAGAAACACTGGCATTTCCATTTCAGTGGGAAAAAAAAAACTAACAAAATACAAAAAAAAGAGCAAGTTCTACTTAAAAACGTTGACCACAAAAAATAATGGTTTCAACTCTGACAGAATACACTGTGCATTTCAACCTTACCTGTTCAAATAACGCACGAAGTTGGCATTCTGATTCCCCCATGTATTTTCTCATGCAGTCCCAAGCATTTCTCATAAAAAATGATATTTTCCTGTCACTTTGACTATATTCACTGGCAAGTGCACGAGCAACTAGTGTTTTCCCTGTTCCTGGGGGGCCATAAAATAGACAGCCTCTGCAATAAAAAAGATCCAGATAGGAAAAAAAACATCATGATGAGTACCTCCTACAACCATCGTCTCTAGAACAAACTCATCTTTTCTAACCAAAACACGTCATATACAAGACAGCAGTAATAGCTGAAGTGTGGGTAGAGGCAGAACAGATAGAAGTTCTGCGTTTTTACAACGTTTCACAAGAAAATTCTTTTTTTTCACCCAAAGAAATGAATAAGGGGGTAACTCAAACGTATAAAACCTTCAAAAGAGAGCATACTGTCCCAGAAGGACACTTCCAAAACTGCTGACAAACAGGGTGATTACAGCAAACCGGAGCCAAACGGGCAAACTTCAGCACAGAATCTAAGAATGGGCTGAATGGTGAATCACCAGTTCATTCTGCAGCAATAAACTGCATATTCTTGCTTTCACAATATGCAGAATCTGTTAGTAAAGCATTTAATGCTCCTTTCAAAAGCATTAAGTTACTGGGTTTGGTCTCTCAGACCATCTATTGCTGATGGCAAGTGAGGAAGCCTAAAGCCGGAAGGAAAAGCGATGCCTTAGCACTCAGAGGAAAAAAAAAAAAAAAAAGAAAGCAAAAGTAGGCAGGAAAAACAACTGGGCTTCCAGGCAACATATTACAATTGGCTTCCACTAGATAATCCCTTCTTGCTTACAAACTAATCAAGCTGACTTGTACATAAAACTGAGAACAAAACCACTCCAACCCAACTAACCCAACTTTTTAAAAACACCAGATGGTAAAACTTAAAATTTTAAGACATTGCTTATATTTTTAACCTACAAATATTCTTGATTCTATCCGTTTTTAAGAAACCACTTTTTGCTACTACTAAAACAAATGTTCACCGCTGCCAAAAATGTTGAAGCATGGAAGCATATTGATACCTTAATTGAACTTTCTCCTGAAAACAGCTGACTTAAGATTTATCACTGTAATGAGTTACCTTGGGGGCTGAATATTGAACCGCTGAAAAACTTCTGGATACAGGAAGGGAAAAATCACCATCTCTTTCAAAGCTGCGATGTGTTCGGAAAGACCACCCACGTTCTCAAATCCAATCTAAAGAGAAATTCAACACAACAGAGTTTGTATGTTAAAGAAAGCAGCAATCTAGATCAAGGTTTCATCAGAAATTATCTCAGCACAATGGAAACATTCTGGGCAATTTTTGAAGTTGCTTTAGAGAAAACCATCAACAAAGGTAGTTGTAGATGGCACACTGAGATCTTTCATAATCACTGGAAACACTCGCTGACATGATGATTAGTTTACGACTTACCACACTATTTGCATTGCATCTCCCTGACTTCTTCCAACTTTCTTTTGATCCCTCTGAACTCTCTTTAGGTCCCGTTTCTGACGTTTCACTCGAAAAGTCCTGATTTGAATTAAGGAGAAGTTATAGGGCTTCTTTTTCTTTAAGATGCAGCTCGAAGATTTGTTTTTCGTAATAATGCCAAGCAAATGTAGAAGACATTAATTAATATATAGAAGACCTAATTAATTGACATAAACTTACACAGTTACATTCAGATAAACTTAAACATGGCTAAATATTCATTGGAAGGAGGTTCATCCCTCCCCTATTCTCTAACGACAGCAACCTTCTTGGTTGCTCTCGCCATCCTCACTGCTCTCACCACCATCCTCCGTATCACACGTGCTAAGCAAGGGAGATGAGCAAGAGGGTGTAGAATCACTGATGTCATCTGCACGTCTCTGTCTGCAAGCAAGCATATAGACCAGAAAGTTAAAAAGAAAATAGAGCAGATACTAAGTAACACCAAAAATTAAGGGAATTCTATCTCAAAATTTACTCTGAGATCTATTTTCCAGTCCATTGTACTCCTTAGGAATCTGATTTCAAAGGCCATGACATGATTTTCCTCGTGACAACTGTCTGCTTTCAAGAATGCTCAACAAAATATCTGGCAATCAACAGCATTCTCTACGCACTAACTGCTTACAGAATCCAAAAAGCCTTTATCATTACTAAGGCAATTTATCATTTCATTTAGATCTTTTATTGTTTAAGGTTAACTTCATATAGAAACATTAGTTGATTCCAAACAGAAACTAGAGTCAGTATTTGAGTGATAACTTTTTCTTTTTTTTTTTTTTTTAAATCTAACAAAACTTCCATAAAGCCTCTCCCTCTAAATTGAATAAAATTATTTTCGGTTTTAAGAAAATCATTTGTATCCTTCAAGATTAAATAGTCTGACTAAGATTTTTAAGGGGGGATTCTGGCTTCAGTTCCAGAACCAAAGAATTTCAGTTACAGAAACTCAGACACTACCTCCATAATCATCTTATCAGTGACCCACAAATATTGGATTTAAAAAAGAAACCAACTTAAAAGTATCCACCTCCTCCCCTCCAAATATTTCTTTCCTCTCTACCTTAAGACTACCAAAGTACCGATCATAAACTTACTCTGTAATTACCACTAAACTGAAAACCCTTTGAAGCATTATGCAGTAAGGAGACTGACAGCTCTACGGATAAGTAAGAGCTATCACTAGCCATACACCAACCTGGCACGTCTTCTATATTTTTGTGACCCAGCATTTTCAAGTGACTCTTTCTGTCTGACAGAATGGGGCTGGCCCGAGTTAGTCCTCTCTCGATCTCTTTGTCTTACTGAAAGGAAAGAATTTAGAATAATGATACAGATACATTTAAGAGAGGAGGATATCAAAAGATAAAGAAAATGCCACGTGTTTCACTCATCCCTAATTCCAGAAGAATTTTTAACTGTTTTTGCTTTTCATCAGTGCATGGCACAAGTGGAAAACTACGCCCTGTTTAAAGGTGAACTGAAAATCACAAGAGCAAGACTGTTAAGTGTGATTAATTACTGTTATATCAAGGATACATAGCACTAAGCATGCCAAACAGCAAAGAAATACAATGTGCACAGGACACACGTGTCTGATAAAAACAGTGAAGTTCATGTGCAGAATGAAGGTACAGAACTGAAACAGAACTGTGTGTGCAAACACATGTATTTACATTCAAAAATTTTATCTCACTTATGTGCAAGAAATAAGGTTTTAAGAGAAACTGTGCGTTCAACCTACTTTCCATAGGAGCTTGGTAGCAGTCAACAGGTTTACTCTGTCGAAGGTTGTAACGCCTTGGAACATCTTCACCATCATTTTCTTTGTTCTCACTTCCTTTTGATGTTTGTAGTGTACCACAAAATGACACCGAATCGTTAAGTACTTTTGCAAATTATATGAAATCCAAAATGCATTACACAGATGCCTGTAAGTTTTATTACTATCGTTATTTTAATGACACAGTGGATCCTGCAAAACCTTAAGATGAATTTATGCAAGTCACGTTTCAGAAATCACAAATCCTAGCAGATGAGCATGCATCTAGACATTGTTCTGTCCTCTCTGAAACTGCTGATGGACTTGTCGTCAGCCTCAGTGTTTAACAACAGGCAAAATTCTGTCATATTGCTTAGCTAAGATGCAGATCTTCTGAAAACAGCTATTTCAGAAAGTCACTTCTTAGTTTGAGAAAGTATTTAATGGAAAGGGTTTTAATAATCTGTAGTGCTAAGACTAAGCGTAGTAATCTAAGTCCAAGTCTAGCTCTGCCACAAATTCTGGGAGCAATAATGGGCCAGACACAGGCTTGAAGCTCACCAATGAGAAAACAATGCCAAATGCACATAAGCTTAGGCCATTAGCTTCTGTCAAGTAACCTGAAGTTGTTTCATGAAAGATGGTAAAAAACACAAGAACCAGAGTGCAATTATCTACTGGGTTCTGGAGAATATCCTCTCACGTTAACAGCAGGACACCGAGGAAGGAACATACATACTCCGTTCACCTACCTGTTTGCCAAAAGGACTTATCTTTTTTTCTTGGAAAGCACTGCCCTCTTTGGTTTTTATTTTTTAACCCCAAAGGTTGCATTGCTTTCTGAATGCAAGGTAGGTGCCGTGGGGTATACAGACAGCACACAGAAAACTGAGCGATCAGTAAATGAGTTTGTGATCACTACCATCTCCAGTCCTTGGTGTTCCAACACTTCTATCACAAAAGCATGAATTTCTCTGCTTTAGTGCTCCTCTAACCCTTTCCTTTTTCCAATAACTTCCTTTATAACAACACTGACACTTTCCTCACTCTTTTCTGGCGTATTTTTCATTATAAAAGTATATTCTAGCTCTTTCCTGATTTAAAATTGTAGTTTGCATTTTGATCATCAATTAATTTCCCATTCAACATGCTATTTAAAATTCCTCTCTGCAAGTCTCTACTGCACAGCTCCCTGAAACCCACACACTTTAACCAAGCTTCTCCCTCTAGACTGGCCCCCTCCTTGTATTCAAGCTCCTCTTATTAAGACTTTGAGCTAATATTTTCCTAACTAAACCTCCAAAGGAGTCAACTCTGCTTCTCCCTTACTAGTCCATGGCCCAGCCATTCTTCCTCTGAAGAACTTCCCTCGGGTTCCCACCTGCCACTGTGCATCTCTCTGCTCCTCTGGGCCTCTGAAGGGAGGAGCAAAGTATTTTCTGGGGCTCAGCCTCCTGTCACTGTCTCTCTGAGCTCCTTTGCAGGTGTGCAGCTGAGCTCTATCACATAATCTAACTCGTCAGCTCGTCTACTGCAACACCCTTTTCGGTCCTTAAGTACAGTCTTGCCCTGTTCTGATCTGTTTAGAAAGCTCCTACAAGGATGATCTAATTTACTGCCTTAATCACAACTAACGTTCTTCTCAAAAACTGTAAGTTTTCCCATCACTTCCAAGTTAATATGGGCTTTCGTGGCTTAACCTCATTCCACAAGTCACTGAGTACCCAGATGACAGCTCCTAATTACAGGCCCTGACAGCAGCTTACGGTGACTGCCTCCTAAACACAGAAATGCACAACGCTATCTTCCCTCCTGCTGAGCTTCACGCTTGGGAGGAGCTTTTCATACACATCTGGCAGCCTATCTATCTTGCTTCCTGAAAATTCTTGCTGTGCTGCTCAAAACCATGAAAACTGTCACGCTTCTGCTGTAGCGGTATCGCCGTTTCGCATGCTGAGTAATGCTGTCCATTTCTTTCCATTCCCACCTGTCTACAACCATCTGTTGCCTTTTATCTTGTAAGCAGTTTGGAAAAGCGCTGTATTTTTTTTTTCACCTGTTCTGAGCTCACTACAGTACAGCCCTAGAGCTCATACTAAGGCTTGTGAAGTCAATAGCAACACAGAATTGTTACAGAAGACAAATACCCAGTAGATTAGCTTGTTTCAATTGTTTAAGACAAGGCTTTTGGTTAGAACAGAGTAAAGAAAACTTAAAACCAGAACTCACCAATCTCATCTGGACTGCCAGGTCCAGTTCTTTCAAAGTCCGACTTCACACAGGTCAAGATATCAAGGTTCTCCTAATTCCAAGCAGCAAGAAAGATCGGTCACAAACGTGCAGAAAAACAGACGTGCATACATGTACATCCACTGACAGACACGTCTGTCTGTTGATGCTTACACAGTAACATTATCGAGGCACCCCGTATACACACAAAAAATAAATTATTGCACAAGAGGAGAGAATGGGAATATGATTGCGTGCACCCACAATCAGTAACAAGAATTTCTGCTCTAAACCAGCGCTCAGTACATGCAGTGGTTAAATACTTGCCCAGATACAAAACTGAGTGCATTAGTTAATCATAGGTTAATAACCTACAGTGTGACAGAACCAAGGAAAAAGAACTACCTTTCTAGCAGACATACCAAAAGAAATCATACAGGCGTGTGAGAGATGCTAATAAAAAGTACCGTGGACAATTCTGGATTCATTTCACAGCACTGGGCAACCAGCTCTAGGTGTCCCTGCTTGAGCAGGGGAGGGTTGGACCAGGTGACCTCCAGAGGCCTCTTCTAACCTCAACCATTCTGTGATTTGAGAGAAAAAGAAGGCAATTCAGAGCTAAACAAAAAGCTATGAAAGTAGGTTATCGGGAAGTTTTAAAACGATGTGCCTATCATTCATAAGAAACAGTAATTTAATAAAATAGTTTAATTTAATAGAGCAAAACTAAGACAGAGGAGTATGATTGCTGCATACAGCTTTAACAAGGGTTCCTCTAGAGACAGGGGTTTATTTAAGCTCTCAGGCAAGGCCAGCACACGAACAAATATACATAAAGTAGCCATCAGTTCATTCAGCTGGAAATTTGAAAGGCTTCAAGTTCCTGAAAACTCTGGGAGCAGTTTGCAACCAAGGAAGAATTCTAAAATGCAAGTTAGGTCAATTAAAGAAAACAGCTCCATTTGCCTGTAACAGATGATTAAAGCTACATGATACTGGAGATTCTTTGTGAGCTCTCGGGAAAAAAGACATTAACAGGAATCAAAATTCGAGCGAGTGACCAACACAGGAAGCCATGCACTGCCTTTTGTTAAGCTTTCCAAGTAAGTGCGTTCCTGAGCATGACGAGAAATATGATCTAGGAGTTACGGATAAAAAGCTAAACAGCTTAAACTGCCAAGCTGATGCAAAGCACCAGTCTTTTTGCATATTCAGTCCCCCAGGCAGAGCTTTTAGTAACATTTGGAGTAAAAACCCAAGTCCGAAACAGCTGTTTGTAAACAGTGTCTATTCAAAATGCAGAAGGCAATTCAGAAACTGGAGTGGAAGACATGCATTTCAGCATCTCCCCGTTATCCCACATCTTCTGCAGAAGATGCTTCCTCCACTCTTAAAAGATATCTGGAGCACAACCGTATCAGTAAGACATGAAGATATAACCAGAGAGCAAGACCAAATGGTAGTTTAGACCACACTATTCTTTGGAAGGAAGTTATTTCAGTTCAAATAAAAATTACAACTAAGTTACTTCCCTACGTGAAATACTCTACAAAAATGGCAAACTGACGGAGTATTTGCTCTGTCATTTGTACCTCAACATCTTCCCAACATCTTTGGCATCTACGCATCTGCTCCATTTCATCCATTTTTTGTAGCACAACTTCCGCAGTACTAAGATACAAAGTTGACATGTAAGAGCAAAGTTAGGCATGTATGAACAAAATAAAACAGCACGCATAATCAGTAAGAGATTTTAATGTAGTACGCACAAAGCAAAAGTCATTGACACTTAGCCAAGATTTTAGACATTACCAAAAAATTAGGTCAAATCTTTATTTTTGATAGAGATTTAAGAACAAGCTTTTGAGGATTTGCAAACATACGCTGTTTTCAGGTTTATTTTCCCCTCTTACTGAGCACATTTAAAATATATATATATTTAAACGCAGGAGGAAAATAAGAATTCTGACATCCTACTAAGATGTTATAAAAAAATTATGTCAACTTTTAATCCTTCTTAAGTTGCTCTGCACAGTAGCATTAAGTCATTTTTTGTTAACCGAGGAAAGGCTGTTTGTTCTTCTCTACATGGGAATCTAAGTTTCGTGTTGTAGAAAATGATGAAATGCAAGGAAAGCAAATTCTGAAGCAGAAAACAATTTTGGCTTCAGAAACAGAAATAAACCATGGACAGAAATGCAGAATCGCTAGGACTACTTTGCTTTGACTGTATCAAACCATCCTCAGTTTCTTAATCAAGCATTACATTCACTTTTGTGAGTATGGAACAAAAAGTTCATTAAAAATGAAGGCACTTCTGATGCTAAGAAAACTGCCAAATGGGGAAAACTCAACAAATTGAACTCTCAATGCCAGGAGCAGCCATACCTCTTTGCTGTCAAAATACAGAGCAAGTCGAGGCCAACATCATGCCATAGTGCAAAGGCTTGCTAAGAAAGATCATTTTAAGAGGTCTGCAAGAAAAGATGACTTACTTTGTTATAAGTTTGTCAAATAGAATGGACAAGTTAGTAGTAGAGTACCGACTGCGTCCGACTCTACAGCTGCGGCGCAGCTCCAAGTCCCTGTTTTCTCCGTGGACTCGTCTCACAGTTTTTGCACCAGCTCTACTCCTCAATGTTCTGGTGACTGAAACACAGAAACAAAGTATTTTGAAACAGTGAAGATGGGATTCTCCTTATTTCACCGTTGCTCTTGTAAAATGGAAACAGACAAACAAAAAAGGCACCCTGAAGTGGATTGATTTTTCTTTACATTTCAGATCAGAAGTTGTTGTCACAACCACTGCATTCCACTTACTTATCGCTCTGCACGTTTACACCGTCTACTTAAAACTGTGACCTGTAGAGAAATTCTTAAAGAGACTGAAAGCTAGCCAGACAAAAAAAAAAGGTGCAACTTTTGTTCCATGCAGGAGGGAAATCTACTCCAGTTATTTCTGTCTTGGAAAAGTGAGAACAATCAACACCTTTCTCTAAGGTGTTTTCACTCCATTCATGTCAAACTGTATCTAACAGTGCTCAAAACAAACACTATTACATTGCAAGCCTCTTCCTAAGAGGTGTATGTTTGATTACTCTGTTTATGCATGCAGCACTTTCATTTCCTGCATTATGATCTAACAGCTCAAGGAGGTAAGAATCGTTTCAAGAGAAACACCCAAACACCACATAACTCAAACTCGTGCTTTTTAGAAAAAAGCCTGCCCATTGTTTACTATACAGCACCCTTTGGCACAGGTTTGTTGCTTGCACTCTCATTAAAAGAGCCAAGAGGACAAGGGGAAGGGAAGAGCTACACCACTGTGCTGGTAGGATCACAGCTAAGGTTTACTTTTGTGGTTGCCAACTATAAAACTAAGTTTGAACTTACCAAGTATCAATTTACTTTGCACAATTAGAACAGTTTGCTTTGTGCCTACGAAGCTGCAATTCACACTGCTCCCTCCCCAAGGAATTCATAAAATCTCCTGTTTGCACCTACCTCTCTTCGCAGAAAAGTCACTGAGGAGTGAATTCAGATGACTACAGAAGGCTTTGGGGCCAAATGAAAGCCATGGAGTGACCAAGTGCCATCCTCTTCAGTAACCAGCGTAAATAGGTATCCCGGGGACTTACAGCCACTTACCTGTGTTTTTCTCAACTGCCTACATTAAGAAAGAGGACAGGGGAGAGAAGGGAGGAAAGACTTGTTGTATTAGACCCATCAAGGATGGGAAATTTCACCATGTTTACAAGCCAGTGCTCCATGGTATACAAAGAGAAGCCTGTAGGCCTCACGCAGGATCCACATCCCAAGTCTGTTGCGTACCATATACACGCGGTTCTGTATGTACCCACATTTCCTAGCTTGCTCATGTTGAATTCTCAAAATTATGAGCAATAGCACCCAAGTGGAAAAGATACATGTCCTGGTTTCAGTTAGGACAGAGTTAGTTCTCCTCCTAGTGGCGGGTAGGTTGCTATGTTTTGGCTTAGGAAGTGTGAAAGGATGTTTAGAAGAGTGCTGATAGCACCCCGATGTTTCAGTTGCTGCAGAGCAGTACTTACAACAAGCCAAGGAACTTTCGGTGTCTCACTCTCCTACTAGCGATCAGAATCGGCACACAGCAACAGCTGCGAGGGGACAGACTCAGGATGGCCGACCCCAACTGGCCAAAGAATTCTATGCCTTATGGCAACATGCTGCACCATGGATAGGGCGGGGCAGCCGGGCTGCTAGGGGTTACGCTGGGCACTGGTCAGCGGGTAGTGAGCAACTGCATTGCACATCACTTGTTTTGTACACATTACTATTAGCAGTACTATTATCATCATCATCATCATCATCATTATTTTCCTGTCTTAATAAACTGTCTTTATCTCAACTCGCAGGCTTCACTTTCCCGTTTCCCTCCCCCATCCCAGAGAGGGAGGTGGGAGGGTTGGAGAAGGGCTGTGTGGTTTAACCCGGCCGGCAGCTAAACACCACAACAACACCTCAAAGGGGTTTGGGAAAAAAAAACACGTTTTTTTTAGAAAAGCAGAAGACTTCCACTGAGAAGAGGGATTCTAGTTTTAAGGTACTGGTATGCCATCAGCATGCTCATAGGCCTCTGCTGATTTTAGCCAGAGGTTTATCAGGCCACAACTCACTGCACATGCTTTCTCTCTTGCTTTTCAATCTACAGATCGAACAGAGATTGAACATACAGAAATACAGTACCTTGAAAAGCATCTTCTGTTGACATTTCCCCTCAGTATCGCCATAATTTCTTCAAAGCTGGAGACTGAACACCGCAGGATGCTTTTTCTCATTGATCTTAAACGGTGTCCGTTGAAACATTCAATACTGGTAGAAGAATAATCCTAGGGAAAGAAGGAAATAAGAATATATTTATGCAAACCACGTAGATTCAGATAAAGAAATTCTGCCTCACGCAAGTTTAATTAACCCTCCTGACTTGGTAGTGGGGCAACTAATGGCAGGCAGACACTTAAACGCTGCTGTGCTCAGGAAAAACCTGGGAAAAAAAAAAAAAAAAAAAAAAAAAAAAAGCTTTCAAAACTAAAGTTTCCCTCTCCCCACCATTTTCTTGTGGATAACTTAAGCTTAATATCCTTGGCAAAAAGATATTGCAGCAAAACCTTTCACATAAACTTAGTGTTTCGTGAAAAACAACAACAACAAAAAAACTTTAAATTCAATTGGATTTTTTTTCATAAATTCAATTGGAATTTAAATTCAAAACTTTAAATTCAATTGAATTTAAATTAAAAAAACTAAACTAATTAATTTAAATTAAAAAAATTTAAATTCAATTGACTGTTCAGAGGAACAGTCAAGCTTGACATTATACATCCTAGAATTAAAATCTAGTTTGAGTTTTTCTCCCATCTCCAGACCTTGCGAAAGATGCTGATTAGGAGCTCTGTCAAAAAAAGTGTAAGGCTTGTTATATCAAAGCTTTGAACCCTTCTTACTGCCCTTGACCTTCTTCACATTGCTGCTCCTACAAGGGTGAGTACTATCATTTTTAGTACGGGAGGGAAGCTGTGATATCCTTGAGTGGGGGGTCGTTCTGTTTACAAAATGAAGTTCCAGTAAGAGTACATCAAATGAACCAACTTTCTTTGAACTTTAATTCATCACTATATTGAATGAATGACCTCTGGATTTCTCTCTCCCATTTGGAAGTCAATTTGAAAACAAAATACCTCTGGCATAAAGAGCCAGGCATCAGAGACACCTGTTGCGCCTCAAGAACAGAGAAGGTATGAATGACAAGAGCAGCTGAATAAAATGCAACTTGCCATTAGAAATGGGTGTACTGGCATCTACAGGTGCCGCTGGCATCTCCTCATTTTCATTACTCTCTTCCTCTGGTTTCTCGTCTTCAGTAGCAGGGTTCTGCCGTGGTGACTTGGAGTTGTCGCATGGAGCACACGCTGGAGAGGTGTGACCTTGCAATAAAGAATAGATACCAAAGATCTTTGCCGTGCATTTTCAGTTACAAATGCAGAGACAAGTCTTCAAATCCTTAGCGTTAAAGCATGTACCTCTTTTCTCACGAGATTCTTTAATTTGTTCACAAAGTCGTCCAAACTCTGTATCCATTTCGTTCCTCACCATTGAATATGCAGTGTCTTGCAAAACATAGGCGCTGTGACGATCTGAAATTTTACAGACTTTATCTGAATGTTGTCTACCAACCAATGAAACTGTTTTGATCACAGAAAAAATTGCTTTCTTCATAGGTCGGTTCCAAAAGGTTATCTCAGTGAATATTTTCAGCATAACAACATCGAAGTTAATTAAAACAAAAGCACTAGTTCCTTGGGAACACTTGTATCACAATTCCATACCCAAGTAGCAAAATGATAAAATATTTACAATGTGGTATGAGATGTTCTCTGTGGATGTCCAAAATCATCTAATCCATCCGAAGTCTATTGTCCACACACAGCATTTATCCATCTATACATCTGACAGATATTTTAAACTAGGGCTAAAAAGCACATCCTCACCTGTAGATCTTTGATCCGGGTAGTACTCTGAGGCATTGTTACAGATTAGATCGATGTCCTTCAGATAGTCTCCTGCAGCGAGGTACTGGCGCGAGTCAATTTGAGTCAGAACTGTTGAAAGATCCATCGGCTCTTTAATCCTTGTGGCATAGTCAGGTACCTGCAGATCAAATACAAGCATTCAGAGGTTTTCTTAACCTTGCACACTGTCTACCAAAATTATTCTGAAAACTTTAAATAAACGACTTCCTAAAAACTCTCAACATTTGCGATGCATCAGAAGATGCTGAAATTAACCAGTTTGCTTCTCAAAAATGGAAGGGCTCTTTCAACTGGCATTAGAGCTGCTAGGAGAGGACAACAAGAAGTAGGGAGGTCAGAAGCACGTGCATGGTAGAGAAGAAACACTGAGGGTGGGAGATTTATTTCACTTTGCTGCAGAAAATCACAACAGTGAAAGCTGAGCAAGCCATCCGACATTTTCTTTGTTGTCGACATTGAGGAAAAGGTGCATGAATTGCACCTGTGAAGTACCTATTGCAGGCATCTACTTTAGAATGAGATAACTGGGCCGAGAGGTGCTGATTTCTTCCCTCAGACCAGAAGAGGAGCCTAATGACTAGTTCAGATGAGGACATATGTATTTGTCGAGATTTTTCACAGCTCAAGAACCTAGGAGAAAAGGGGAAGAAAAGCCAGTGGATGCCCACATGAAGAGGACTTTTGCTGATCCGCAGGTATATTCAAGTTACATCTGTCTTTGAAATACACGCCCCTAGTTTAGGCTTATCTAATAAATTAAGGAGAAAAAGGGATCTAAGCAGCCAATTGGAGGAAAAAGAAAACACACTGCACTTATGATTGATTCCTATTGAGGAGTTCCAGATGAAACAGAGAACAGGACCTCAAAACTTATTTTTACAAACTGCTGCTCCTATTCCTGTTCCCACAGGAACTGACAGTCCAAGAAAGGGCTTTAGACTTCATTCAAGTAGTCCTGTAAATATTGTTTGTAATTATAAGGAAAGATCTCTGTGCTTTTCAGTGCTGTGACATGCCTACGTATCAAAGCCTTTTCATGAGCAAACTGTGTTGGCATTTGGACTGGCTTTTTAGAATGAAACCAGGGCTTTCAGCGAATAATCCCATAAGAGACATTTGAGAGTCAGCAAAATGACATATGACAAATTACTGACAGAAAATGACCACCAAAGCAAATCCCAAAGAGCTAGTAACTTTGATAGGAAAGTTTTAGATGTACTTCTTATATCCTCCTCACCTCTTTTCTTTACAGGAGGCTTAGTCACTTCATTTAGAATTAGGTCCTCAAAAAAAGCTGCTCTCTCTGCCCTACCAGACAATTCAATATTGCACACTTCTCCAAATTCCTTATTAAATAATTTTTGGATCTAAAGCAGAAGGAGGAAAGACATTTCAGATTTAAGGCCACAAAAACTCATATTCTATTCCAAAAAGACGAGTACCTTTTCAAATTAAGAATAACCTGAAGAACACAAACTGAAAAAAGTTATCTTCCTGGCCTTAAAAGGCTACATTTTCACAGGCTGGCACGGCAAATTCAAATATCGCCTTTAAGAATCACCTGTAGAATTAAAGCTCGCTGAAGGGATTGTACGCTACACTGATAAAGTAATGGCTTTCACCACATCCAACAGCGCCTCCTTTGTATTTACTTGCCTTGCTGCATCCTTTACTTAGAACCTTTATGGCTATAGAGGGAAGAGAAAGGCTTCAGCAGACAAGTGAGGGCTTTTTGCTGAGTTTTTATTTCTCTACCAAAAGGTGTCTGAAGTAGCTAGTACCTCTACGTCTTCCTCCATGTTCAAGTTCTAGTATTAAAAGGTAGGTAAGGAATTTCACTACTTATTTTAGAAGGAATTTACAACCTGTACAAAAACTTCTGTGGGAACTCAAGCACTTTCAAAGCAGTTGATAATTAACACCTCTAGGTTAGACCCGTTCTCTTCCCCCAATAACTGAGACAAAATAATCAGAATGAGAACAGTGTGGTCCTGTTTTGGGCACCTTCCCTTAATGTAAACTCTCAGAAGTCAATGAAGTCCTGCATGTACTTTTACTACAGTTTATTTAGGAATACAACTAGAATTCAATTCCAAAGTTACTTTAGCAGAAATTGGAACTCAGCTTTCCAGCTTGGAATGCTTTGGCCTATCTGAAGAAAGAAACTGATTTTTTATTTTTTTTAATCAAAGTGTTTCAATTCTCTACTAAATTGCATTATTAGCAGTTTACCCAACATAGCATGGAATGGCAGACTGTCAGAAGAAATCTCTTCAGTAAAGACATCCTCTTGTCATTTCAAGCACTGCATATTCTTGACTGAACCACTTTGTAGCCACCTGAATTATTGTATTAATTTATTATTTGCATGCATGAGAAAGGGGTGAAAGTCACTTGCTTGACTCAGAAAAAACCTTAAGCAGATGCTTTCACAGTATTCTTTTTCTCTAAGCAAATTTTAAGTGATTTGTTAGGGTGCCTGAGTAATAACAGCATGCATTTAACAAAGCACAGCATTTTGATGCTGAAAGCATTCATAAATTACAAGACACTGAAGAAATAGTAAGAAAAGTATTGACAAATACCTCTTCTGGGAGATCTGAGTGACATACATCAGACGTAGCAAGCAGCAAAACTGGCGAAAATGCTGGAATGTTATGTAGTAGAGTTAGAAAAGTAAGTTTCAAAGCAGGTCCAGCATTGTCCCACCATAAATGGATATCTGGGACATAAATTATGCTTGGTGCTGTCTTCTGAGCATTTCGGATCAGCTACTGAAAAGGAAAGCTTGGGTAAGAAAACTAAAACACGTAGAATAACCTGTTAATACATAGCTACATAGCCATTGGACTGCCCCATGAAATGAAACTACATGAACAGAGTGGCAAGCATCCTTTCACATAAGGAATTTCTCTGTGCACCCTTTCAGATTATCAGTATTCGGAGAACTCTAGTCAGAAGATGGGAAGGATATATTCAGGCAGTGGCTAGACACCGTAGCTGTATGGCCACAGCCACAATCATCGCATAACAAAGAAAGGAAATGTCCCTCTTATGGGACACATCAGTATTCAGTCATGTAACATGTCTGTCCTTACTTGTATGGCTCTCAAACGTTTCCACTAAAGGTAAAAATATTTTGAGGTAGTGATGCCAAACAAGAAAATGGATTTCCTGCCTAAACGTAAAAACACCAAATCTGTTCATTTTTTCTAGTTAAAACCACATCAGCGTGCAAATGAAGTGTTTTGTGAATGTTAATGCTTTTATTGCACATACTGCAACAGCACAAGTTGTGTATGTCCGTGTGAAAACAAAATAAACAGAAGCCCCAAACCTTGGTTGCCTTACTAATATAATTTAAAAGAAGGCTACAAAAAGTAGCCGACATGCAGTCTGGTACAGAGCCATCTACTGGGAGCACACAGTCTTAGGAGGCAATGAGAACTACTTTCTGGATCCCAGTGACATGAGCAGCATTTCTTTCCACAAAGAGATGCTTATTAGCAACACCGCCCAGCTTTCTGAGCTGCTAGCAACATCCTCACTGTGAAATTGAGTATGGAAAATGTGGACATGTACAACATTCAGATTGTTTGTGGTTTTGTCTAAAAGAAAAGGGGATTTTCAGACAGAAGCAAACATCCCAGCACATTAAAACAAGGCCACCTCCATTACCAATGAATTTTGCTCACCTTACTTGCAACTTGATTGATCCTTTACATACAGTCAGTGAATCCAATGAGAATAAAAAGGTACGTGTCCGCAGATTTCTTCTGGCAGTGCAACATTTGTAAGCAGAACAGAAACGTCCAGGGTGTGAACGGGAAACTTCTCCAAAGCGTGCAACACCGTGGGTGCCACGTAAGAAACCTGGTCGTACCCTTCTTTTCCTACTATTAGCGGACGGGGCCGGCATGATGTTGGTTCGCAGAAAGCACTCCTAGAACAAGAGTTAAGAAAACAAGTTTATAAATGAGGTGCTGAATAGACAGACACACAGACGTTCCAAGTATTTTTCCTATAGACTTTCTTTTCCCTCCCCAAATAATCCAAATGGCAGTGGTATATTAAATACATGTAAGATTTCCAGTTAAGTTATTCAGTCATCCCAAATGTTTCCTCTCCTTCCCTTGTGTTTCCTATTCTTTACTAAACCAAGACTGCAAATTAATATCCCTGCAATCTTGCTTTACTACTAGGAAATAAATTTGCTAGGAGCATTTGTTTCCCCACTACAATCAGGCTGTACCTTTGCTGGCTTAAATCAAAGATGCTAGAGACTTAGCCTTGCTCTGAAGCACAGAAAATCTTCTGGACAGCACAGCAATAGAAACTGAGAAAAATAACTGATCCAGCTGCAACAACATGATCTAACTTTCCAACTGTGGGCTTGCATGACTTCCATACTAAAATACCAAAAGATTAACACAACTTGGTGGCTTAACAAATAAAGACACCGTTCAAATTTTTCTCAAGGTGTTTTAACAAGCCATTTCTCAGTTTTCTTTCTGCTACATAATTCACTACTGGTTTAACAATCCTGGAAAACACAAGGGCAAAAGGTGGCAACACAAACCCATAAAGTTGGCGTATTTTTAGCTAAAAGGACAGACAGCACATTTATGTGGTCTTGAGTCTTTCAAAGAATGCCATGGATTAAGTCAACGTGTTCTGGTAGTCTACGGATCACTTTGGCTTAGGAAGAGAAGCCTGGGCTTTTCAATTTAGTCATTCAGAGCAACTTCATTACAACTTTAGTCCCTTCACCCTTTCTTCTTGTGAATACCAAGCACCTCTTCAACACACAAACTTGATGTTACCCCTTCGTCTACCACCCCTCGCACTTTGAACAGCTGGAACTGTTTAAAAGACTCAGCAGACCTGAGAATTTAAACGTAACAGGGATCTATCTTTCTTTACCTGCTGAAACAGAGGCGTTTTTTCTCTGGTCCGTCAGGCATTCCATCTTTTAATTCATCTCCAGAAACCAAGGATGCATCGTCATCACTGTCGAACATATCATCTTGTAAAATACGATTGAAATGCTCTGAAAGGCAAAAGAGGTTTGTTAACTTTCCTGAATAGCCTTTGTCTCTTTCTCTTACATTAATACAGCTTCTAAATAAGTGCCAAAACCCTTTCTTCATTTGAGAGCACACACTGAAAGCTATTTCCTAGAGTTCATCCCACCACAGATTTAAGGAGATGGCACAAGGCCCTACAAAGCTGTACTAAGTCCCACTGATGTGGTATCACTGATGTGATAAGGTATGCTACTCTTGGTGATTTTTTTCTCCCCCTTGGAATAAAGGAGATTACGAACAATTTCTGCAGTTACTAAATAACTAAAAAAAAAAAAAAAAAAAAAAGACCATTTCTTTCTGGAGGAGGTTCCCACAATGAAAGCACGGTGATAAAGGATGTGATGGTCACAGAATTCCATTCGTCTAGTAAGTATCAATGCTAATTGATCTCACGTGCACATGTATAGTATGATCCACAAACATTTAAATTAGGAGACTGGTTAAAAATGATGATAGCTAAAACAATATTTAGCTTAGACCAGTTATACTTGTATCCTGGTCCTGACATTCTTCAGAAAGGAATTAGAAACATTGACCTAGAAATGCTTCCCCTCCAAAGATCTGAGTTTTGATTTTTGAAAGAAAAATAGGTGCCTTATACTTCAAACCTCAAGTCAACCTCTACAAATGCTAATTATCTTAGCTGCCCTCAGAAGCAGGATGCTTCAGTAGAGAACGCATCGTCCTTTACTGTGTATTGAGTCATTCAGAGCTTCCATTTGGCATTTCAGTTTCGAATCCACAATAAAACCTATGCATTATATTCCAGACATGCCCAAAAGAAAGACATGCACATGCAAAAAATAAAATTCTACCATCATTATGTCTGAAAGGTTTAAGTTGATTGCACAAACCACAAGTTTTTGCTTTAGAGGAATTATAAAGAAGTGGATGCTGTGGTTATATCTTGCTGTCGGTCCTCCTTTAGCGCAAGCTGTGCATACGGGAAGATCTTCTGCACAACTTGTAAAATATTCTCTACTGATCTTTTAAAAAGTGCCATGAAAATGGGTGATAGTGCTTGTCCGGGTGAAGCCAAGATCCTGTTTGATGCCGGAACAACCTTCTTCCTAGTGGTCATTCAAAACTGGGAAAAAAATAGTCTACCAAGTCGGCTTTTTTTGATTTGGTAATAAATCTGCAGACTGTTAAGTCATCAAGCACTTCAAGACTGTTTGAAATAATCTCTACATTAATATAAAAGGAATTCCTCAAACACACTGCGGCCGCTTACCTTTAATATACTCGTTGGATGCCATGGAGCTGTATTTCTTGCTTTCGCCTGCGCTGGAAGGCTTCCTTTCCTTGTAAGGTTGTTTACTGCCCTCGCTTCTGCATTGCTCACATGAAGAGCCATCTGGAGGATGGGATTCTTCCTTCTTCTCCCACATTATCTTCTGGAAACAATGATCTAAGTGTTCCAAGGAGCCTTTCGCTTTCCTGGTGTTTCTCCTTTTTCTTCTTCTCCTTTTTCTTCTTCTTTTACGCTTGCGATTGGCATTGTCAAAGTGGAGCGCACAGAAACACAAATCGTGAAGTCTGAAAGAAACATGCAAGTTAAAAAGAGAAAAAAAAGATGTGGCACTTGTTGCCTATATGAAACTTGATTTATTTTACCACAGGTGATGATTTGCAGCATGTCAGCTATTTTGTGGTGCTATGTGCACACGCAACTTACTTTAGATGCAGCAAACTTAAGCCCTCAGATTGAAGGACCATAGGTCCTGGTTTGTACACAGATCATTAACAATGGCTAGCTCTGGAATAGGTGCAAGCAGAAAAAAACTTTTAACCTAATCCAGAATGGTGTACGGATGTGATTCGAATTATGTGGTCCAAAGCTCTGACACAATTCAACAATAGCTTTCATGTCTTCACTGATCAACCTAACAACATGATCCCCAGTCAGCTGATGCTATCTAAATAACTTAGAAACTACCAGAAAAAAAAAAAAAAAAAAGAAAAGAAAAGAAAAAAAGAGAAGAAAAAAAAGGAGAAAAAAAAAAAAAAAGAAGACATGAGAAGCACCCAGAAAAGAATTAGGATAAAAAATGCGGAGTATGCTGGAATCCTTGCTTACTTGGAATCCTTCTCTCCATGTTTATCTTTAGACTTCTTTTTCTTCTAGAACTTGTGATATTTTTGCATTTTTTTCACCAACTAAAAGCTCCTTTTCTATCTTTCTGTCTACGCTGCCAGTTGTTTTGCTTCCATTGCTGTAACCATCCCCACAGGGCATTTGCTACCATCCATGAATCGGTGTAGAGATAGAGAACTGGCCATTTTTCTCGTTCAGCAATGTCTAAAGCCAGCTGAATGGCTTTCACTTCTGCAAACTGACTCGATTCACCTTCTCCCTCAGCAGCTTCTGCAACTCGTCGCGTATGACTCCATACAGCAGCCTTCCATCTCCGATGCTTCCCCACAATACGACAGGACCCATCAGTGAACAGGGCATATTTCTTTTCATTCTCTGGCAACTGGTTGTACAGTGGGGCTTCTTCAGCACGACCCACCTCCTCCTGAATCCTTGACGGCCCAGCGTCGTCATCATCTTCGTCATCTCTATACTTAGTTTTGGCAGAAGCCTTACCTGGATTGGCAGAAGACTCTCTGCGTTCTAAACGACTTGAATTTCTATACCATATTTTCACCTTCTCTACAGGGGCAGCTTGCACTGCTACTGCTCGTTTCTCTGACTTTGTTACAGGGTCTGCCACAGGGGTTGGAATGCCCTCTGCAGGGTCAACTTGCACTGCTACAGCTCGTTTCTCTGACACGGCCACAGGAGCTGGAGCGGCTACAGGAGCTGGAGCAGTTGCAGGAACCGGAGCTGTAGCGGCTACAGGAGCTGGAGCTGGAGCTGGAGCAGTTGCAGGAGCTGGGACTGGAGCAGCAGTAGGAGCTGGAGCTGGAGCGGCTTCAGGAGCTGGAGCTGGAGCGGCTTCAGGAGCTGGGACTGGAGCAGTTGCAGGAACTGGGACTGGAGTAGCGGCCGGAGCTGGAACTGGAGCGACTGCAGGAACTGGGACTGGAGCAGCTGCAGGAGCTGGAGCTGGAGCGGCTTCAGGAGCTGGAGCTGGAGCAGCTTCAGGAGCTGGGACTGGAGCAGTTGCAGGAACTGGGACTGGAGTAGCGGCCGGAGCTGGAACTGGAGCGACTGCAGGAACTGGGACTGGAGCAGCTGCAGGAGCTGGGACTGGAGCGGCTGCAGGAGCTGGGACTGGAGCGGCTGCAGGAGCTGGAGCTGGAGCGGCTGCAGAATCCACCGTAGGGGTCACAGTGGCCGTTGGATCTGTCACAGGGTTTGGAGTGGCCGCAGGGTCTGTCACTAAGTTGACAGCAGTATCAATGGCAGCTCGATAGGCATGAGCCAGGCCCCAGCACGTTACAATGATTTGTGTTACTTTGGAACTGCCAGAATCATTACACCTTTTTTTCAAGCATTCTGCCAGTTTTTGAGGATTTTGCCATTGTTCAGGGGTGAATTTCCAACACACTGGGGGTGCCAACTGCTCTAGATGCCTGCCCATATCCACCCATACTCCCTGCCACCCACAACTATACTGCCTCCGGGCAGATCTCCGGATGAGCTTCATAAGTAGTTGTTTAACTTTAAGCAGAATCTGAAGTGCATTCATGAGGCAGAACAACAAGACTATGGTATTCTGAGTATTCCAGAAATATTCAATATCTTGGAGAGCTATTGTGACAAGCTCAGGGGATAAGAAGGTGGTGAAGGAGGAAGGCAGAGTGACCCAGGAGGATACAGGGGTGGTGAAGGAGAAAGGGAGAGTAAGCAAGTAAGGAAAAATATCCTCCCCTTTCCCCTCCACAGATTGACTCTCTAATGGAGAAAAACAATAGGTATAATTGCTAATAGTTCCCAAGATGCTGTTTCCAAAGTACAGAGTCCACGATGTTACTGAGTATAAATACCAAGTTAGAGTCATGAGCAGATATCTTATCGTCTCATAAGCCATTGCTATAACACTTAGTACCATAATGGTCTGAAACCAGGGCCCGGAGAGGAGAAACAACACTACAGAGAGCAAATACGGAAAATAATGTACTATAATACTCAATTTGGAAAACAGGCGCAGCAGAGTTGTGATTAAAGCAATCAGCATCATGACAAGTGACTATTAAGCAGGTCTAATCCTTCCACCAATTTTAGTTTAACACACTCTGATCAGATCTGCCGTTATCTCAACCTTTCGGGCCCCACGTTGGGCGCCAAAAAGACTGTCGTGGTTTAACCTGGCCGGCAGCTAAACACCACGCAGACGTTCGCTCACCCTCCCCCCTCCCTCTCTGGGACGGGGGAGAGAAATGGAAAGTGAAGCCCGTGAGTTGAGATAAAGACAGTTTAATAAGACAGGAAAAAAAATAACAAAAATAATAATAACAATAATAATAATGATGATACAATGGTGATAATACGAAGTAATAATAGTATGTACAAACAAGTGATGCACAATGCAATTGCTCACCACCCGCTGACCGATGCCCAGCCTAACCCCGAGCAGTCCGGCCCCCTCCCCCCGGCTAGCCACCTATATATTGTTTAGCATGACGTCAGATGGTATGGAATACCCCTTTGGCTAGTTTGGGTCACCTGTCCTGGGTCTGTCCCCTCCCAGCTCTTACTGCACCCCCCAGCCTGCCCGTTGGCAGGACAGAGCAAAGGCTGAGATGTCCTTGGCTTAGTATAAGCACTGCTCTGCAACAATTAAAGCATCGGGGTGTTATCAGCACTCTTCTCATTCTAAGCCAAAACACAGCATTCCACCAGCTACTAGGAAGAAAATTAATTCTGTGCTAACTGAAACCAGGACACTATTTCACTTTCACTACCTTCTGCACGGGTATATTTTCTTTTTCTGTTTCCTTCTGTTTCATTTTTCTGGCGACAGTTCTCCAAATGAGCTGACACAGGTGGAAGCGCATGTCTTTCACGAGAATGTCTTCCGGAATGTTGCTGAAGTACTGAGCAACGATGCAAGTCTGCTCGGGGTGTGCTAAAGCGACGTACATCTTCCTCTCTCAAGAGGGAACCGTGAGGCCATCCGCTTTTGTAATGATAACGCTTATGTGACCTGCTGTAGTTAAGTTGCAGTCGATTTGTCAAGGGCTGCATCGCCGTGAGAGAATTTTCTCTCTCTACTGTCTCCTGTCGCATGAGGTGAATAGTAATCGTTCTAATAGCTACATCTTTCCCATCTCCGTGCTTCATCTCGATAGTATCTTTCTCTGCTCCAACTTCTTTCCCCTTTGGATCGGTAATATCTATTGCTACCTTGTTCTGATCTTCCTCCACTGCCAGATCTGTAGTTTGAATATTTGACTGCTCGTCTGCCATTCTCAGGGCTGTTTCTTTCAGCAGGGAAAGCTCTGCACCTGCTTCCCTCCCAGTACTCCTGCTTGTGACGCTTTTGCTCAACAACTTCCATGCTCTGAGAGCACCTCCTCTTGCTGGAAGGACCTGCTTTTTGACTCTCCTTCTCTTCAGTAGGAGCACGTTCCCTCTTGCTTTGGTAACGCCCTTTGTCAGTGTTTTTAGTCTTGTCCTTTGTATCTTGGCATCTCTCTGTAATAGCTGAGGAGGAAAGGTTTTTAGAGCTACATTCAGTGTCAGACTTGAGAGAGGAAGTTTGCCGCAATTTCTCACCAGGCTCACAAGACTCTTTGCCGGACAAAACGTTTTCTTTTGAAATGAGGTCACGTTCTTTTGATCGTCTTGGTTTCTCCTTCTCTCCACCGTCATCACATTGGTACTGTGCGAGGTATTCATCATTCCCAGCAGATTTCGGAGGGTCCGCGACACTGCACAAAATAAGATCACATTTCTCACTTCTGCTGAAGGACGTGAATATTAAGAGGAAAACCTTCCAAAGTCAAACAAACAAAAACCTCCGGACTACAGAACACTCGCAAAGATATGCCATTTAGAAACCTCTCCGGTGATTAGGACACCTTCTCCAGCTCCCAGAGAAAGTGTTTTTTCCCCTCTTGCTTCTGAAGCCATTGAACTAAAAAAGCAAACGCATCTCTCTCCCTCCACATGCTGCTCTGAATAAGAGCCAGAATATTCAAAACCACCCTATTTGTTCTCCCCACAGAGCTGAAAAAAACACCAGTTGAAACAGAGTTTTCTACCTCTCTCCCAAGAATTTACATTCACATACCCTATGACTGAAAAAATACAAGGCGGGACTGAGGAGGAACAGCCAGTGCTGGAAATGAAAAAAAGCAGCCCGTTTCTTCAGTCTTAAGCCTATGCTACTAGGAAAAAAACAAAACAAAACAAGAGGAGAGGAAAACAACAGCGGGAAATTTACCTATTCTCCACATGTTCAATTGCAAAGCCTCCTCTGGAGGATCAACAGCTGTGAATTCAGCGTGCTTAGGAGAAATCAGATCTACATCTGAACCACAACTCTTTCAGTAGTATCACTAACTTATGTGTTGCCTTCAGGGGGCAGTGGCGACCCGGTTCAGGAACGGCACGGCGACCAACCCCAGGCCGCTCGGTCCCTCGGCTCACACACACCAATGTCCCTGGCACTCGGTTACAAAGGGCAGACAGACCAAGAAGCACTTGCTCTTCTTCCAGTGTGGTGGGAGAAGTAGTGAAAACGATGCGGCACTTCATGGAAAGGTTTAACGTGGACCTGTTCACTGTTACACAGGCCTTTCTGAAAAACACTGGTGAAGTGGAGACTACATCATACTTTCTGCAGACAGAGCAGCGTTTGGATGGATCCCCTGTATGGAGCAGAGAGGACGATTTAGAATTGCAAAAGGATGATGAGCATGTTAGAAGTAAATTGATAGCAAAATTTGGAGCTGAAAATGTAGCAAAGTGAGTAGCATTTAGGAAAAGTTAGTAAAGTAGATGGAAATGACTGTTCTCTTACAGTGGCAAGAACTTAATAAAAGAAAGGTCATTTCAGAAATGCAGATGTGATGGAGAATGTTATATTGTTCTGTAATATGGTGGATGGCAATTGGCGTTTATTGTCGAGTCAGATGGGGTTCTATACCCGAGGCCCATAGCGCCACTTCCGCTTGCTTACATCACAGCCCACACACTACTGTCCATCAAGGGAGGGGCTCCACCTTTCCGTACAGCACGACATCTAACTACCCACACACCTAAATAGAGGACCAAGCAGCACCTTGAGAGACCCAAGCCTCATGGAGGTGCCTGCATATTCAAGGGAGGTGTTTGTGTGGCCTGGGGAGATTCTCTGGTGCTCTGACATACTGCTTGCGTGCCCCAGGGATACATTATCTAATGCCCAAGGGAGGAGCCTTGGGGCTTTTGGAAGGTGTAGGGATGACCTGGATTGATGCCTGATTGCTCTGGGGAGATGCTGGGATGTCCAGAAAGATGCTTGGGTGACCAGGGAGATGCTTGGGTGCCAGATGGAAAATGCTGATGTGCCTTCAGATGATGCCTGGCAGGATCTTGTGCATCCCACAGAAGATCTTGGGTGCCAAAGGAGGTGCTTCCCATCTCCAGTGAGAGGTTTGTGTGCCCCGGGTGGTGTTTTGGAACCCTGGGGAGACGCGTGGGTTCTCCACTCAGATATAGACATGTGGTGGGAAGATTTCTGTGTGCTCCGGTGAGGTGCTTGGTTGTTCCAGGGAGGTGCATCTGTGCTGCAGGGACATGCTTCGGTGACAGGGGCACAACTCTGTGTGATTAGGGGATAACTTTGTGTGCCCCAGGGAGGCTTTTCTTGTGCCCCAGGGGTATGCTTGTATGCCCTAGGGAGTTGCTTGTGTGCCCTGAGAATATCCTTGGGCTCTCTAGGAAGATGCTATATTCCTCTGGGGTCACTTGGGTGCCCCAGAAGATTCTTCAGTGTTGCGAAGCACGGACGAAAGCACGACAGACACCAGCAGAGTCAGATCATGCTTCACCATTTTGTTGCCCGAATAGCCCAACTTTTATAGTGAATTTTACAGGGGTGGACAGTGTTTCACACAAGATTATTGGTCAAAAGCACTCAGACAAACCGTTAAGAAAATAACACCACCTGCAAGAAGAGAACCCCCCTTTTGATTAGAAGTTAGGAAAACAACCCCCTTTGTGCTTAACGGCCACGTAGACCTAGTCCTTGAGGCCAGCTGCTGATAACAATATTATCTGAGTTCCTTAATTGGGTGATGTGGGAGTCATTGCAGTGGGAGCTTCTCATAGTTACTCTGGCAGCTTGGTTTGCTCAGCTACAGCAGGCCCTGAGATTTCTAAGGCCTACCCCTGGTTGCTTAAAGCAAGCTTAGATCGAACAATTATGCCAATTCCCAACAATTCCCTTGTTTTCTTTTTGTACAAGCAGTACTTGGTTTTACAGCAGATGTCAAATACATAACATAACACAACTATATAACTTAATCCTAATAACACTACAATTACTGTAAGCACTTAATGGTAACACAATCTAATAGTAACACACTTAAACCTAATCACTTGATGGTGATCAAAGGCTGTTCTTGACAGTCCTTGAGGTGTCACAGCCCACGTCATTGTCAGAATGATTATCAGGAACCTCTTCATGGTCGTCTTCAGCGTGTGCAGATTCTAAAACTGCTTCAGTCCACTTTGCAGTGATCCACTGGGTACCTGTTCCCGGCACCACTTCAAAATCCCTATAACATTTTGCAAGTAACCCTTTAACCACATTTATCACAATACTACGTGTAATGATGATTGACACCACAATGAACAGAATCTTTAATCCCCCTTTGACTAATCCCAGTAACCATCTATGCATTGTTTCAAACAAATCAGTGAACCATTGATTGAAAGGATTGATACCATATTGACTCTTTCTCATGTGCTCTTTCAGGAAAGTAATGAATTTGTGAGTTGAAAAGGTCTAAACAGTACATTCCCTTAAATTTCTCCAAGTGGCTACTTCAAACAATGACTCCGTACTAGTGAAACTTGATTTTGCTCAACCGATCACAACTAGCCCTGCCCCAATTGACTCCCCGTTTTTCTAACAGCGCTGTAATAAATCCATTTCTTCTGATTTTTGCCGGCACCAATTTCCTATGCTTTTAGCCTGCCCTATGGTTATATCCCGGGATCCTGCACTGTGGCAA
This sequence comes from Aythya ferina, assembly GCF_964211825.1. Lineage (NCBI taxonomy): Eukaryota > Metazoa > Chordata > Aves > Anseriformes > Anatidae > Aythya > Aythya ferina. Next base: position 72,204 of record NW_028181427.1, read on the forward strand.
CAATAACCTGTACTAAGGCTATATTCCGGAATCCTGCACTATGGCAACAATAACCTGAATTATGGCTATATTCCGGAATCCTGCACTATGGCAACGATAACCTGTACTATGGCTATAGCCCGGGATCCTGCACTGTGGCAACAATAACCTGTACTATGGTTATATTCCGGAATCCTGCACTACGGCAACAATAACCTGAACTATGGTTATATTCCGGAATCCTGCACTATGGCAATGATAACCTGTACTAGGGCCATATTCCGGAATCCTGCACTATGGCAATAACCTGCACTAAGGCAATAACCTGCACTATGGCAATAACCTGCACTATGGCAAACCTACACTAAGGCAATAACCTGCACTGTGGCAAAAGCGCGCTCTCACTCACACAGTACACAGCACAATCACACATACAGAGCACAATCGCACACCCAGAGGCCTCTGGCACATCTCACTCTCAATCATACCACAAGAACATAATTTAGAATGATAAGCAAACAAACAAGTATTGTCTCTCATTGTGTTCCTCATGAAATGACTTGCAACACTTTGTTTTAAAACCTTACCCTTACACAAATACTTTCAACACAAAATACCTGGACATTTAAGAATAACACATACAATTATTAACACTCCAGTTAGTATCCCTCCAGCAGCTGAAAACATACTGTTTGTCTGCAGTTTCAGGAGATCTTTGTCTGCTCCTGCGGTGAGCGGCTGAGAGTGGAGTCCCCTCCGAACAAAACGCTCAGGGTGCACCTAGGGGCGTCCACACCACAGCCGATCCCCGCAGCCAAGCAGTTGTTACGTGCGGCCGCAGATGCCACTCCAGGCACTAAAATTGCCAATGCCGCTCTAGCTGCAACCCCACACAATTCAACATTATCATTGCAATCCGGTGCAAGCAATGCCCATTTATGTCTGGTGATCTCACACAACTGTAACAAGCTAGGAGCAAATACAATGAGTTTATCTAAGTAACATGGACATCTGGTAGCATTTGCAGCAATACCTTGCCAGCCCCTATCCCCACAAATCAGAAAAACATCAGGAGGTAAGGCCAAAGCTGTACAATTGTTCCAAACACTGTAGTTGTGACCCCTTGTCTCCATGCTATAAACCCCTAAACCCTGCTTAGCAGCGTCATTGTAATCACAGGTGTTACTTGTATTTCTATACCCGTATGGCCCTTTCCAGGTTCCTGTAGCAGAATTCATCTGATAGCCACGGCTACATTCACATTCGTAGCCACCTTTCAGGTTGATACAGATTTGACTACAGATACCAGGGTTTTGACATTCATCAATATCTCCACAGTTTCTCTTGTCTACAAACTCAAACCCAGCCGGACAGTCACATTCATTTATGATGCATTCCTTCAGGGGCTCATCACCCCAGTCCTTGCAGTCTCTCTGCTGGTTACACACTTTATTGATATCTATGCATTCTCCACTTCTGCACTTGAATTTGCCAGGTCCAGAGCACTGAATAACATTGTTACAGTTTGCTTCATCAGTGCCATCCAGACAGTCTCTCACACCACTGCACTGCCTACTCCCATGGACACAGTTCCCATCTTCACATCTGAACTGGTCTGGCCTGCAGGTCTGAGAAGGGCAGTTAATTTCATCACTTCTATCCTTGCAATCAGGATCTCTGTCACAGTCTTTTTCACCATCACATTTCCAGGACACTGGGATACACTGGGTTGACTGAGGACCACAGCTGATTTCATTTACCCAGCATGCTCTCATATGACACAGCTCAGAACTTTCGTCAGACCTATCTTCACAGTCCAGATCCCTATCACACTGCCATCTGTTTGGCACACACTGACCGCTGTTGCACACAAAGTCAGATTCAGCACACATCTTCACACAAGCACTCTCATCACTGCCATCTGAGCAGTCTTCACATTTTGTTCTAGCACTGTCGGCGGCAGTGCACAGGCAGGTGAGGGCAAGCAGCAGGCAAAGCGCCCCACAGCGCGGCAGTGCCCGCCGCTGCCCTGCACCTGTGTCACTTATACTATTCCTATTACCCGTGCTGTTAGTGTCAGTGGCATCCTCCTGGTACCGTTTCTGTCTTTGTCGCCCCTTACTCTCCCCCTTTTCTTTTTGCCACTGACCATTCACCACAAATGGATGAGACACATGATTACTAGTTAGGAAAGAGAGTGTAACGTCTGCTATACGGCTGCAGGCCGTGCCAGCTGCAACCCTAGCAGCTGTTTGTGAACAAGCCTGCCAGTGGTCATTTGGCGGTGTAATCTGCGTCTCTGCACTCCTGCCCTGCAATAGAGCTAAATCGTCATTAATAGTCTGTAGAATGTGGCAACCCCATGGAATGTTATCCAGAAACATAGTTATAACACCGATCTGGGGACGAATAGTCTTTTTTGCATTGCAAGATAAACCTCTTATAAAAGGAATGCTAGAGCGAAACAGCACAGGCGCTGCTGCCGCTGCCTCCATGGTTCCGTCAGACAGGCTGCAGGGTCCTGATGTCCGTCCCTCTGCTCTGTGCCGACTCGCCACACGGTGAGGGTCGGCTGCCGTTGTCCACTGACGCCTCTGGTCTCCCGTAGCAACTCGATCTCGGATGTCCCGCATCGCACCGCGATTACTTCAATGTCCCGCGTTTTTTGCGGCTCCTTTTCCCGCGTCCCTGCGCGGTTCCGCTTCCCGCGTCTCTCACCGTGAGTCCCCGCGTCTCACCGTGAGTCCTGTGTACAGCGTTTGCGGCTCGGTGTCTGGCTACGGCGCCAGTCCGATGTCCGCTCCGATGTCCACTCCGATGTTCCGGCGGCGCTCCGATGTCCCGCGCCGCTCCGATGTCTCAGTGTCGGGCTCAGGCTCAGCGCTGTGATGTCGCAGCGCCGCTGGCCCCGGCGCCGCGCCTACCCCTGGTTGCTTAAAGCAAGCTTAGATCGAACAATTATGCCAATTCCCAACACTTCAGTACTGAAGAGAGCAGTTTGTGTGCTCCAGAGAGGTGCTGGAGTGCAACTGGTTTGTTCTTGTGTGACTGGGAGGTGCTTTGGGCTGTGGGAAAATTCTTGGTTACCCTCAGCAGCTCCATGGGTCCTCCAGGAAGGTGCTTGGATTCCCCAGGGTAATGCTGGTGCACCCAGGAAGGTGTTTGGCTGACCCAGGGCGATGGATGGTTTCTCCAGAGACGTGCTTCATTGCTGCAGGGAGATTCCTGGGGGCTTTAAAGATATTCTTGGATGACCTATGCAGATGCTTTTTCAGTGCTCCAGAGAGATGTTAGAGTGCAGTGGGGAGGTGCATGGGTCCTCCTGGAAGATGGCTGTGTTCCCTGGGGAGAAGATTGGCACCTCAGGGAAATGCTTGTGTTCCCGTGGAAATGCCTTGGAACTCCAGGGAGATGCTTGGATGCCTTGGGGACATCCTTGAGTTGAAATCTTGAGAAGTGATGGAGTTCTCAGGGGACACCCTATGATTCCCTGGGGAGTTGCTTGGTTGTCCAAGCAGAAACCTCTTTTCTCCAGGCAAGTTCTTGAATGTCCCGGGGAGATGCTTGTGTGCCCCAGGGAGATGCCTCACTGCCCTCTGGAGATACGTGCTGGCACCACTGAGTGCTGGGCAGAGATGCTTGTTTCCACTGGGAGTATAATGAAGTTCCTCAGAGAGCTGCTACGATGGGAATGGTAATGGTTGGCTCCTGCAATGGCATGATTTTGTTCCTGCTGGGCATGTTTTTGTGTCCAAGAGAGGTGCTTGGTTATACCAAGGAGATGCCTGGCAAACAAAGCATTGCCCTGGTTCACACCAACATCTCCCTTAGGCAAACAAGCACATCCCAAGGGTACGCAGGCTTCTCCCTGGAGCACCCAAGAATCTCCCCAGACAACTCAAGAATCTCCCCAGACCACCAACCTATCTTACAAGGAGGACCCAAACACCTATCAAAAGCGGAAGATATTTTCCAAGGAGCATTCAGGCACCTCCCTGGAGAAGCCGAGTACCTCCTTGGGAAAGCAAAAAATCTCCCCTGGGAATACAAGCATCTTCTCGGAGAACCCTCTATAGCATCCAGGTATCTCCCAGGAGCACTCAAGCACCTCCCTAGGGCTGAACAACATCAACGTCTGTAGCCAAGAATCTCCAAAGAGCATCTTCCTGGAGGAGACATCTCAGTGGAGCACCAATGCATCTCCCCAGGACACCCAGGAACCTGCCCGGGGCATTCAAGAACCTCCCTGGAGCACCCTACTGTCCACCAAGCCACCCTGGTGTCTCCTGGAGCATGCAAACATCTCTGTGCAGCACCCAGGCATCTCTCCCAGGCATACTAACACCTCCTTGGGCATTTCCCTGGGCTACACAAGCACCTCCCTGGGATCACCCAAACATTTCCTCAGGGCACCCAAACACCTCCCTGGAACACCCAAGCCTCTCCTTTGAATTATCCAAACATAGAATCATAGAATCATAGAATATCCTGAGTTGGAAGGGACCCTTAAGGATCATCAAGTCCAACTCTTGACACCGCACAGGTCTACCCAAAAGTTCAGACCATGTGACTAAGTGCACAGTCCAATCTCTTCTTAAATTCAGACAGGCTCGGTGCAGTGACCACTTCCCTGGGGAGCGTGTTCCAGTGTGCAACCACCCTCTCTGTGAAGAACCCCCTCCTGATGTCAAGCCTAAACTTCCCCTGCCTCAGCTTAACCCCGTTCCCGTGGGTCCTGTCACTGGTGTTATTGGAGAAAAGGTCTCCTGCCTCTCGACACCCCTTTACGAGGAAGTTGTAGACTGTGATGAGGTCTCCCCTCAGCCTCCTCTTCTCCAGGCTGAACAGGCCCAGTGACCTCAGCCGTTCTTCGTACGTCTTCCCCTCCAGGCCTTTCACCATCTTCGTAGCCCTCCTCTGGACACTCTCCAACAGTTTCATGTCCTTTCTATACTGTGGTGCCCAGAACTGCACACAGTACTCGAGGTGAGGCCGCACCAGCGCAGAGTAGAGCAGGACAATCACCTCCCTTGACCTACTAGCGATGCCGTGCTTGATGCACCCCAGGACACGGTTGGCCCTCCTGGCTGCCAGGGCACACTGCTGGCTCATATTCAACTTGCTGTCTACCACGACCCCCAGATCCCTCTCTTCTAGGCTGCTCTCCAGCGTCTCATCGCCCAGTCTGTACGTGCAGCCAGGGTTTCCCCGTCCCAAGTGCAGGACCTGGCACTTCTTCCCAGGGAAGCCAAGCACCTCCCTGGAGATATTAATCAATGTCCACGTGGCACCCAAGCATCCTCCCTGGTCACCCAAGCATCTTCCTGGACATCCCAGAATCTCCCTGGGGCAAACAGGCATCAATCCAGGTCACCCCTACACCTTCCTAAAGCTCCAAATCTCCTCCCTTGGGCATCAAAATATGTGTCCCTGGGGCACATAAGCAGAATCCTGGTGCACCAAAGATCTCCGCAGGAAACCCAAACACCTCTCCAGAATACAAATACCTCCATGAGGCACCCAAGCATCTCCCCAGGGGACCATAACATCCACCTGGAGGACCAACAGTCCTCCCCACAGCACTCCAGCATCTCACTGCAGCACCAAAGCATCTCCCCTGGAACCCAAGCACCTCCTGAAGCACACAGACATCTCTCCAGGTCTGCTTAGTGTCAGGCTGAGTCACCAAGCTTCCCCCTGGAATGCGCAAGTCCTCCTTGGAGAAACCAAGCATGGCCTTGGGGCACAGAAGCACCTCCCTGGATCAGCCCCACAGAGCCTTGAAGTAGGCAAGAATCTCTCTGGGCACACCAGGGTATTCCCAGGGCATGCAAGCACCTCCCAGTGCTCTGTGGAGGTGCTGGAGTGCTCTGGGAGATGCCTGAGTGTGGAGGAATGGTTAAGTGAAGTAGGCCATGTGAACATTGAACAGCTAGGAGGCCACGAGCTAACAAAGTATCGAACACAGCTCAAATGAGCCTGAGAAAGTACGTAAGTAAGCCTGAGAAAATACGTAAACGCACCTGGGAAAGTACGTAAAATCTGGGAGGTTTCAGGGAGGTTTCAGGGAGGTTTCAGGGAGGTTTCAGGTACAAGAACATGATATCTGTTGGTGGTCTGGGAAAGTACTAACTGTGTTATTTCGGTGGGAAACTAGCTGATAGAATAGAGAAATGCACTAACCAATCATGAGCTTAGCTTTTGCAATTTGTATGAGCTAATTATATTGAATTAGATAAAAGACGACTGAGCTATCCAATAAATCGAAGTTCACTGATCACTCATATTGAGCGTCTGTGTCTTCCTTCCGTCGACAACAAATGTCCTCGCAACAAATGGCGCCCGAACAGGGACCTGCTATACGGGGACAGGGACTTCGCTGGAGTTGAACCTGCACTGGAATTGAACCTGCGAGCCACGGTTGGACGGAATACGAGAACCGGTCCTGCAACGCAGCTCAGGAGGTGAAAAGGATTACAAATTGCTGAATCTCCGCACCCGAGGCCTGAAAGGTGAATGGACAAGAAACCTGCAATCCCCGCACCCGCAGCTCGGAAAGGGAGTCCTCGCACCCGGGATGAGCCTATAGAGGGTCCCGCCGGAAAGCGTCGCCAAGGTCTTTGCAAAGGCTGCAACGGTACCGACGTATATAAAGGTATGGAGAGACAAGCGGCGTATGATTTGCTCAAATGCTTTTTAGAAAAGCGGGGCACACAGGATGTATGTTGTAAAAAGGAATTGCCAAAGTTATTAGCTTATGGGGTAGTTAAGGGTTGTTTTTTAAATCCTGATACTGTGTTTGAACATGCAGAGTGGAGGAAGTTTGGGGACAAACTATTTGATGAGGTAATTAGTGATAACAAGATAGCGAAAAAATTGATGAAGCCATGGAGAGCAGTAACTAATGCATTAGCAACACATCAAGCTGAACAAAAAATAGCTGCTGCTGCAACAGAACGATTAGGATCATCCAGTCAGAAGGGGGGGGCTTCTGCTTCTTCCTCTACTCAGCAAAGAGCTGAGGAACAAGCTTACCCCTCTCCACCATCATATAGAACAGTTATAATTCCACAAGGGACTTCGGTAGGTTGGAGGTTGGACTCGATGACCTTGAGGTCTCTTCCAACCTAGAAAATTCTGTGATTCTGTGATTCTGTGATCAGGGGAAGAAGAACCTTCACAGCCACAGCCACCGACAGCCCCGCCCGCACCCCCGCCCGCACAATCAGAGAATAGAGAAAGGGTGGGTGAGGAATCAGGTACAAATCCATTTTCAACAAATCCATTTAAAATCAATGTACAGGACAGGGAGGAGACATGGAAAAAAATAGCGCATGAAGCAATGAAGGAAGGGAATCTTGAAGTAGCAGCACAAATAACAACAGCCTACCCGGTGGTGTACTCACCTCCAGATGCACAGGGAAATGTACAGGCTCAGTTGACTAATTTGGATTGGAAATTATTAACACAATTACGATCTACAGTAAATGAGTCTGGATTAAAAGGAGAACCTACTCGTCAAATGTTAGATTATATTTGGGGGACAAATATTTTGCTCCCAGGAGATATTCGTAGCATAATGAAACTAATCTTAACACAGCATCAACAACTTTTGTTTAATGCATATTGGCACGGTATCTGTCAAGAAGAGGTAGCGATAATATGAGCGCCTGGGGATCCCTTGTATGGTGTTACATTAGACGAATTACTGGGTATGGGACCATATTTTAGAACAGAGGCGCAGGCACTCTTGGGACCAGACAAAGCTAAGGTATCAATGAATCTAGCCAGAAGGGCATTAGAACAAATTAGAGAGCCAGGGGGAATGCCGTCCTACATGGGAATTAAACAGGGTAGAGAGGAACCATTCGGGTTGTTTATCGATTGGGTAGCAAATGCAATACAAGCAGCGGGAGTTCCCGATTATCTTAAAGGCACTATACTAAAGCAATGTGCACTCCAAAATTGTAACCCTTCAACTCGTAGTATATTAGTTACGTTACCGAGTACTTGGACAATAGAGGAAGGATTGGAAAGAATGTCTCAGGTACCTGTAGGTCCACAGACTATGTTAGTAGAAGCAGTAAAACAATTAGGTGACAACATGAAAGAACAGTCAAAAGTGTTTGCAGCCCTTGCTCCTTTGCAAACCCCCGGAGGACGTCCTATTAGCCGAGTATCGACACCGCAATATCGTTGCTTTCGATGTGGTATTGCGGGACACATCAGACGGGACTGCAAAACAGAATCTGTGTGGTGCCAGAACTGTCAATCAAATACTCACAGCACTACAGCATGCCGCCGAAATGCGTCGGGAAACGGCCGGAGCAGCGGGAGGAGCCGCCCCGCGACGACACAAAAAGTGGCTTTTACGACAACGGCAGCGACGGCAACAGCACCAGCACCAACTGCAACGAATCCTTTTTTCTCCGACCAGCCACCAGAGGGAGCCTCGGCCTGGATTTGGCAACCGCAGTCGATGTGACTTTATTGGATTCGAGACCCACCAGGGTGAAGACAGGACTTATTGGACCAGTTATTGTTAATAGGGAACCTGTGGGAGCTCTATTAATAGGGAGATCGTCTGCCACCATGAATGGATTACAAATATTAACTGGACTTATTGACAAGGACTACTTTGGGGAAATACAAATTATGGTTTCTGCAATGTTTCCTCCAATCCATGTGCCGCAGGGCACAAAAATAGCACAGTTAATCCCATTGCCTCATCTTGCTGAATCATTAGCATCGGAATCTGCAAAGGATCGAGGACTGGGAGCATTTGGCTCCACGGGAAAAGTGGCTTTATTGACACTTGGTATGCGACACAGACCACGACAAAAAGTCGCTGTATGTTTAAAGGATGAGAAAATACAGATTGAGGCATTGTTGGACACTGGTGCTGATGTATCGATAATTAGCACACAGGATTGGCCATCACATTGGCCTACATTTGAGTCTAATGCCACAGTATCGGGAGTAGGAGGCATGACTCTTGCTCGTCGATCACCAGTGCTACAATGGACAATAGGTGATAAGGTGGTAAAATGCAGTGTCTCCATCTTATCACTACCTGAAGGAGTACAAGCGCTAATAGGGCGAGACATCCTTGCCCAAATGGGAGCAGTTCTCACGACAGATCATCAAAATTTTTAGGTGTGGCCATTGCTTGGACTTTCCCGATCCCACTTAAATGGAAAACTGATGAACCTGTATGGATTGAGCAGTGGCCACTAAAACGGGAAAGTCTTTTACATGCTCATAAATTAGTACAGGAACAGTATCAACAAGGGCATCTGAGACTGTCAACAAGCCCTTGGAATACTCCGATTTTTGTGATTCCCAAAAAATCAGGGAAATACCATTTGCTACATGACTTACGAGCAGTTAATAATCAGATGTGTGCTATGGGAGCACTGCAACCTGGATTACCTAATCCTGCTATGATACCAGAAGGGTGGAAATTACTAATTGTGGATCTCAAAGACTGCTTTTTTACAATTGCATTACATGACAATGATAAACAGAGGTTTGCTTTTACACTCCCTGCTATAAATCGTGAAGAAAATTCAGGAGACAAGCCCTTGGAAGTACTTAGGGTGGAAAATCACAGATTCTACTATTCAGCCTCAGAAACTTACCATCCAATCGAACATCACAACTCTCAATGATGCTCAAAAACTGCTGGGAGATTTACAATGGATTAGGCCAGTGGTCGGAATTCCAAATGAACTGTTGAATTCCCTTCGACCATTATTAAAAGGAACTGACCCTGCCGCAAAAGTGACATTATCAGAAAAACAGTCAGAAATATTACAACAAATTGCATCATTGATCACAACGCGTGTCACGCATCGACGCATACCTGACAGGCCACTGGATTTTACTGTTTTGTGTGGTCCACAACACTTGATGGGTGCTATCACACAGCAAAAAATAAAAATGGGGGAAAAGGAAATGGAAACTGTGGTATTGGAGTGGATAGCTCCCCCATTGCAACCCCGAAGAACAATTCAAGAAAAAATTGACACGCTGTCAGAATTAATAAAGAAAGGAAGAAATCGGATACTACAAATAGACGGAGTTCCGCCAAGTACAATCTGGGTACCAATAAAGCCAGGTGACTTGGAATGGTACATACAGAATTCTGAAAAACTACAAGCTGCATTATTACAGGATGGCGCCACAATAGTGGCAAAGACATTACAATCAACTATATTGTCATGGATGGAAAACCAAGCATGGATAACCCAGCCCAAGCGGTCGGATTCTCCGTTAGCAGATGCAGTAACTGTTTTCACGGACGCTGGGAAGCGCTCCAAGTCTGCTGCAATAACATGGAAAGACGAACAAGGCTGGCAACATCAAATCTTAAAGGGCCAGGACAACGATTCATTACAGACATTAGAGCTCTATGCGGTTGTATGGACATTTATAAAATGGAAAGATGCCCCTTTAAATGTAGTATCTGATTCTCTGTACGTAGTAGGTATAGCTAATCGCATAGAGGACTCTGCCTTAAGAGATGTAAAAAATGAACGCCTTGCAGAACTATTAACTAGCTTACAGCTTGCTATAGCGCAGAGAAGCAAATCCTATGCGGTGATACATATACGAAGTCACCAATGGGTGGAAGGACTGGGAGAAGGCAATGCTCGGCCGGATAAATTAGTTGCCGCTCCAGCCACTGAAGCGCCATTATCTCCCTTCTGCAGAGCTCGGGAGGCTCATGCTATTTTTCACCAGAATGCTAAGGGACTTGCGCGGGCTTACAAACTGTCTAGAGCTGATGCGCAAGCGATAGTAAAAGCTTGCCCAACGTGTAGTAATTATAACTCAGGGGTGGGACTCGGAGTCGGGACAAACCCAAGAGGGCTTAAAGCCAATGAAGTGTGGCAAGTGGATGTCACTCATGTTCCAGCATTTGGACGATTGAAATATCTGCATGTAACAATAGACACTTATAGTCACATGATCTGGGCTACACCGCAGCCTGGGGAAAAAGTTCGGAATGTACGACGTCATCTTGCCAGTTGTTTTGCAGTAATGGGAGTACCACAGACTATAAAGACTGATAATGGTCCAGCCTATGTTAGTGGGCCACTCAAGCGATTCATGGAACTATGGGACATTAAACATGTTACTGGTATTCCACATTCACCAACTGGTCAGGCTATTGTGGAAAGGGCTAATGGAACAGTTAAACAATATTTGGAAAGGTTTAAAGACATTATTGATGTTAGAGAAAGGGTGGACAAGACTCTATTTGTTCTGAATCATTTGTGTGTTTTTGGGGAAAATGACGAACCACCTGCAGCACGTCATTACACCAAGTCTGAAAATGATAATAAATGTGCTATGAGAGTATTGTACAGAGATATGAAAACAGGGCAATGGTTAGGGCCTGCTGATGTGATTTATGTGGGACGAGGTTATGTGTGTGTCTCTTCCCCTACAGGTCCGACCTGGGTGCCTAGTCGGTGTGTAAAGCCAGCCATCGAAGAAAGAAGAGGATGACAACGATCATGGCTGAAATAACAGAACAAGGGACTTTGATTATGCTATCAGTTATAATAATGGCTGGACATGGTAATGCCATCTTAGGGAAGATTGACCCTCAGCAGAATATGTGGGTCACCTGGGCTAATGAAACCGGACAAAGTTCATTTTGTCTGTTTCTTGCTTCTGCATCTGATCCTTTTAGAACATGCTTATTTGGGGTCCCAATAGGGGATCCAAAGGAACTGAGTGAAATGTTAGCACCATATTCTGCCAGTATTACTCTACTCAGTAGATCCCTTTCTGCAAATGTCTCGGATGGAGTAGTTGCTGCCCTGCAAGCTCTTAATAACTCACTGCCATGGGACCCTCAAGAACCGGATCTCCTGGGGTCTGTGGTAGTAGGGAATAGCAGTAGTAACTGGACACAAACATGCTTTGTACTCAATGAAGGGAAACAAAATAAAACGCACTGGACCAACATAACATCGAGGACCCTTGGATTTGAGGCCGATGGACATTACTGTGGATGGAACAACACCGGTAACATTAGTGTACCATTTGGGGCGTATGGAATAGGTGACACCAATTCGATCTGGTTTCAAAGTCAGGCCAAAGCTTTGCCACCTGGCATGTTTTTAATCTGTGGGGACCGTGCATGGCAAGGAATACCAGCTAGTGCTTTTGGAGGTCCGTGTTACCTAGGACGACTCACACTTTTCGCTCCAGATTTGCACTCGTGGCAGAACTCGACAGGGAGCAGAAGAATTAAACGAGAACTAAAAACTTTGGGTTCTGACTGTAATGATGGTGTACAACTGTGGGGTCCAGCAGGAAGATTCTTTGCTTCTTTAGTGCCTGGTGTGGGAACTGCACACGCTTTGACTAACATTAATAAACTTGCTTGTTGGGCTGTTAAACAATCAAATGTAACAACACAAGTTCTTTCTGAAATGTCGCAAGATATGGAGAGCATAAGACATGCTGTATTACAAAATAGGGCCGCTATTGATTTCTTATTATTAGCTCAAGGACATGGGTGTGAAGATGTAGAAGGAATGTGTTGCTTTAATCTCTCTGATCATGGGCAATCAATTCACAATCAATTGAAATGGCTAAGGGATCATACACAAAAAATTACGATACAGAATAATTGGTTTGATGATTGGCTTAAATCTGTCTTTGGAAATGTAGGGGGATGGGTTTTTTACTTAATCAAAGAGGGACTTCGCCTTTTGCTTATAATTGTATTGATTATAATTGCTGCGCGGGTAGTCTTTAGCTGCTTATCTAGGAAACTAGAACAACTCACAGAGAAGGTGTTTATAGCCCAAAATAAAAACGGGGGAATTGTGGAGGAATGGTTAAGTGAAGTAGGCCATGTGAACATTGAACAGCTAGGAGGCCGCGAGCTAACAAAGTATCGAACACAGCTCAAATGAGCCTGAGAAAGTACGTAAGTAAGCCTGAGAAAATACGTAAACGCGCCTGGGAAAGTACGTAAAATCTGGGAGGTTTCAGGGAGGTTTCAGGGAGGTTTCAGGGAGGTTTCAGGTACAAGAACATGATATCTGTTGGTGGTCTGGGAAAGTACTAACTGTGTTATTTCGGTGGGAAACTAGCTGATAGAATAGAGAAATGCACTAACCAATCATGAGCTTAGCTTTTGCAATTTGTATGAGCTAATTATATTGAATTAGATAAAAGACGACTGAGCTATCCAATAAATCGAAGTTCACTGATCACTCATATTGAGCGTCTGTGTCTTCCTTCCGTCGACAACAAATGTCCTCGCAACACCTGAGATCCCTGAAAATGCCTGGATAACTGGGGAAGATGCCTGTGGGATGCAGAAATCTGCGTGGGTGTTCCAGAGACATGCTTGAACGCTGTGGGGAGACGTTTTGGAGCTCCAAGGTGACACTTCTGTGCCCCAGGGAGACACGTGCTTTCTGCAGGAAGGTGCATGGCTGCTGTGTGGAGATGCTTGGGTCTTCCAAGGATGATCCTGGTGCCCATGGAGATGCTTGGGTGCCCCCAGGTGATACTGTGGTGCCCCTTATTTTGCTCAAGGAGAAAAGACGGGGATCCAGAATGATGCTTGGACTTGATTTATATCTCCAAGCCAGTGTTTGGATTCCCTAGCAAGATGTTTGAGTCATACATAGGATATGCTTGTGTGGTCCAGGGAGGGACTCCAGAGAGGTCCTGGCATACTTCAGAGAGGTGCTTTTTGAACAATCGAGATGCTGCAAGAACTTGCTTGGGAGCTCTGGAGGGACGTCAGAGTACCTTGGGATGTGCTTGGGTTCCCTGGGGAGATGCTTCAGTAACGTTGCAGTGGGATGCCTGAGTGCTGTGGGGAGATGCATGGGTCCTCCAGGGAGATGCTTGGGTTCTTAGGGGTGATGGTTGGGTGCCTCAGGGAAATATCTGTGTTCCTGGGGAGGTGCTTTGCAGGAGATCCCTACAGCACCCTGAGCACCCAAGGTTCAGGTTGAGGAACCCAGACATCTCGCTGGAGCACCCAAGCATCTTTGCAGGGCAACCAAGCATTCCAGAGCAGCAGCAATGTGCTGTGATGCCCTTGCATCATGCCTGACAGATAGAAGGTAAAGCTTAGGTGTCTTGGGAAGATGCTTGTCTACTCAAGTGCACTGCTTGTGTGCCTTTGGGAAAACCTCAGTGATTTCAAGAGGTGCTTGTGCGCCCTGGGGAGATGCTTGGGTGCCATGGAGGGTGCTCCAGGATGACGCTTGTATTCCCAGGAGAGATGTTTGCTTTCCCTAGCAAGGTATGTGGCTTCTCCAGGGAGGTGCCTGAATGCTCCTTGGAAAAAAATCATGTGCTTTGGGGAGGTGCTTGGGTCCACCTAGTAAGACAGGTTGGTAGTCTGGGGAGATGCTTGGGTGCTCCACGGAGATGCCTGTCTGCTGCATGGAGAATCCTGGGTACCCTCGGGACGTGCTTGTGTGCCTAAGGGAGATGTTGGTGTGAACTAGGGCAAAGCTTTGCTTCTCCAGGATGGATCTTGTTGCACCTAGTGTTGTCATCTCAAATGTCTTCTGGGAAACCCAGCACCTTTCTGAACCACCAAAGGATCTCCCAAGCATGATTCCAAAGAACCCAAGCATTCCTTTGGAGATCCAAAGCATGTCTCCAAGGTGTACTGCCTGGATCAGCCCTGAAGAACCTTGGAGGAGACAAGAGTTTCCCTGGGCACATCAGGCTCTTCAATAGGTTGCTCAGGAACCTCCCTGGAGCACCCTGGAACCTTCCTGGAGCAACCAAGGAGATCCTCCGAGACTCCAAGCGTCTTCCTGAGTCACCCCGGCATCTCAGCTGTGTACCCATTGAGGACAATTTCCGGGAACACAGAGATCTTCTTGCATTACCCAGGCATCTCCTTGCTGTACCCAAGCACCTCCCTTGGACGCACAAGCATGTTCATGGGGAACACAAGCATCTCACTGCAGTAGACCAGCATCACACTTAGCAGCAAGCATCTTGCTGGGGAAACCAAGCACCTCCCACAGGAACATAAGCATCCTCCTTGAGGAACCAAGCATCCTCTTGGACACAAAGCAAATTCCTTGGGACATCCAAAAATGTCCACTGGAAACACAAACTTTTTTCTTGAAAACGCTAGTACATGAACAAGACACACAAGCATCTACCTAGAGCACCCAAGCATATATCTGGAGCTCTAAAAAGTCTTCCTGGAACACACACAGCTATGTCCCTGAGGTACCAATCTTCTCCCCAGGGAACCCAAGCATCTTCCGGGTGGATCCATGCACCTCTGCACAGCACTCAAGCATCTCACTGGAGCTCTGAAGAATTTCCAGTGTGAACCCATCACCTCCTGATGCACTAAGATATCTCCCAAAGGCATACAAGCATTATTCTGAAAAACCCAGACATCTGAATAGAGAACCAAACCATTTCCTTGGAAGAACGGAACACCTCCCTTGGGAACATTCGAATAAACCCATGGGTGCCCAGGCGTCTGCATAGGTCACTCAAGTGTATGTTTCAAGCACCCAGGAATGACCCTCGAGCAGTGAAGCACCTCTCCGGAGAAACCATACATCACCCAGGGTCAAACAGTCGTCTCCCTGGGTACACAAGCATCTCCCTGGGGAATCCAAGCACCTTCCTGGAGGACCCAAGATGTTCCTTGGGGCCCATAAGCATTTTCCCATGGCACACAAGCACCTCCTGGGGCACACGAGCACTTCCCTTGGCACCTCCATTATCTGCTTATGCATCACAATTACATCCAGGGTCACCCAAGCGTCTCACAGGGGCAACCAAGCAGCTCTCTAAGGCACTCAACAGCACAATTGGAGCACTCCAGCACCTGTCTGAAGCACACAAACTGCTCTCTGCAGTACCCAACTGCCTCCTGGGGCATCCAAGTGTCCCCCAGGGGAACTGAGCATCTTCCTGGAGAGCCAGCGCTCCCCAGGGCTCCAAAATGTCACCTGGTGAACACAAGTATCTCATTGACTAAGATTTTAGGCACCTCTCTTAGCATGCAACAGCTTCCATGGGCTGCAAAAACACCTGTCAGGGTCATTCAAGTATGTCCCTGTGGGCACCCAGGCATCTCCCCAGGGGACTCAATCACCAAATTGCAGGAACCAAGCATCTCCCCGAAGCCCACCAGCATCTCCCTGGAGCCAAGCATCACACAAAAAGCACCCAAACATCTCCCTGGAGCACCCAAAATCCTCCCTGGAGAAACAAAGCTTTACCCTTGTGGTGTACTTGCCTGAAGTAACTAGGAAAATAAAACTAACATTCACATTTTTAAGAAAAAGGTACAGCATTGAAGAGGCTTTCAGGGTAGGGCATAACTGCATTACCTCAGCATTCCCTAGGCTCCCAACCTGAGATGCTATCGCGCTGGGGAAACTTGGCGTGCTAGCACTAAGGAACAGCACGGAGCATAGAGTGGAGTGGAGACACCACGGCTAGGCTCTGTAACCAGGTGGGGACTCAATTTATCTTGTGCACAAAGCTGCACTTTTTGCCACCCTGAGCCAAGGACCTGTCATGTTTTGACAAATGCTGTACCCTAGTGTACTTTTGGCTCATTATAATATCATTATAATACCAAAACACACCTCCATCCCAAAAGCTACCTGCCTCCAAGGTGCGACCACCCCTCACTGAGCATGCGCCCTGAGTTTCTTGGAGACTATTACTTTAAACGAAGACGGGAGAACTTCTCACCAATCATAACTAAGATATGCTTGACTAGAGCCACTCAAGCTCCACCTAAAAGATAGAAAATAATATTAATTGGCCCAAGACAGAGGGGATGGCAGGGAAGATACAACCGTCAGGGGAGATACCATCCCAAGGAAATACAACATCCTTAGGACCTCTTGACTCCTGGGATCAGTTGACGGGCTGAGCCCCTCTTCCCCCCTCATTGGGACGCCTTTGGGTGAGATCTGAATACTTGCTTACAAATCTCTCTAGAGTCTTTGTTCCTTTCAACGCGTTTATTTCTAGGCTGCACATCTGTAACACCTGTAACACCTGTAACACCTGTGTATTTCATGCATGATAGCTTGCTTTTGCAGACAGTCACTATCGCCAGCAATAAAGAACCTGATTATCTGTTGCTGTAATAAACCATATTTGATTGCACTGTGATAGCTCTCATTAAGTGCAACTAGGGTAAGAGTGGTTATCCGTGATAGTTCAGTGTTCTGAATCCAACCAGACCCCCAGACAGTTAATGTGTTGTCGGTGAATGTCTGACTGGAACCCCAGATGGTTAACGTGTTGTTGGTGAATGTCCGACTGGTTCAGTACCCTGAATCCGACCGGGCCCGTAATGCTTAATCAGCTACACCCCTTAACGCGACAACCCTGAATCAAACAAGCATCTCCCTTGGGCACGCAAGCACATCTCCTAGGGTACACAAGTGTCTCCAAATAGCACTCAAGCATTTCTATGCAGACACCAGGAAACTTTCAGGATCACAAATCCATCTTCCTGGGACGTCCAAGAAGCTCCCTGCATCACCCAGATGTCTCCTTGGAGAAACCAAGCATCTCCCTGCGCACCCAGGGAGCATCTGGGCAGAGCAGCCAAGAAGCCCAGGGAGCACCCAGATTGTTCTTGGGATAGCCAAGAACCTCCATGGAGCAAGAAAGCATCTCCTGAGGCACCCAGGCACCTCAGGGGTGCACAAAAGTGTCTCCAGCACGCACACCAGCACGTGTTTTGAGAACACCAGCATCTCACCGGGGAATGGTCCATGGAGCACCCAGCACACAAGTATGATCTCAGGGAACACAAGCAATGTCAGGAATGCAGCACCCAGGCACCCCCTTGGAACACAGGCATCCCCCTGGAGCAGAGGAATGTCCGAGGCTGAGCAGGGCCAGAGTTCCGCTGCAGCCTAAGCAGGGGCTGGAGCTCAGCAGCTGCTTGAGCAGGGGCTGTCTTTGAGCAGCCCCACAGCACAACAGGAACCAAGAAATGTTGTTGTAGACCTTCCTCCTAAGTGTGATATGAAGGTTATTGGGTGTCCTGGGAAGATATTTGGGCATCTTGGGGAGACGCTTGGTTGCTCCGGGAAGAGGCATGGGTTCTCCAGGGATACATTTTGATGTCAGGGGAGGTGTTTGGTTGCCCCGAGCAAGACAGTTGGATGCTCCAGGAAGGTGCTGGATTCCCAGGGGAATTGCTTGTCTGCTCCAAGAAGATGGGTGTTGTGCCCAGGAAGGTGCTTACACGTTCCACCGAGATGCTTAGGACCTGCAGGGAGATGCTTGAGGGACCAGGGGAGAACCTTGGGTGCAGGAGGGATATTCTTATGTGCCCTGGGGAGGGAGGTGCTTGTGTGCCCTGGGAATGTCCTTGGGCTCCCTAGGAAGATGCTCTTATTCCCCCTTGGGTGCCCCAGGAGGTGCTTGAGTAATGCAGAGAGCAGTTTGTGTCCTACAGGGACGTGCTGGAGTGCTGTTGAGTTCCCTGGGCTGGTGCTTGTTTGCCCTGTTGAGATGCTTGGGTGCTCCCAGGAGGTGGCTGATTGCTCCAGACTGGCGCTGGAGTGCTTGGCGGAGAGGTATGTTTCCTCAGGTGAGAAGCATTGGTTTACTGGGGACATGTTTGTGTACCCCTGGGAGGAGCTTGTGAACAACAGGGAGCTGCTGGGGGTCCCTAGGCAGGTGCTTGGATGCCCCTGGAGTTGCTTGTGTACCCTGGGGAGATGCTGTGGTGCATGAAGGAGATGCTTGGGTGCTCCAGAGACATGCCTGGGTGCCCACGTGTTGTGCTTTGTTGCACCAAATCAATGGAAATTTGAGTGCTCTGGGAATGTTCTTGAGTGCCTCTGGGAGAAGACTTTGGGATCCAGGAAGGGGCTCGGATGCCCTGAGGAGATGCCAGCATGCCCTGGGAAAATGCTTGGGTAGCCCAGGAAGATCCTTGGTCTTCAAGAGAGGTGCCTGGGCTCCCCAGGGAGATGTTGGGCTGTTCCAGGGAGGTGAATGGTTTCTCCAGGGAAGTGCTGGCTTCCATCCAGGAGATAATTGTGTGCTACAAGGATGTTCTTGGGTGCGTCATGGAGATGGCTGTGTGCCCATGAGTGATGCTACTGTTCCCCAGAGAGGTGCTCTGTTCCTCCAAGAAAGTTTTGGGGTGAAACGGGGGAGGTACATTGCCCTGGGTCAAACAATCATCTCCCTGGGTACAAAAACATCTCCCTGGAGAAAACAAGCACCTTCCTGGAGGACCAAGGAGTTCCTCAAGGTCTGTAAGCATTTTCCCATGGCACACAAGCACCTCTCTGGGGACCACCAGTACCTTCCTATGGTTCACAAGCACCCCTCTGGAGCAACCAAGCATCTCACAGGGACAGACAAGCACCTCCCTAAGGCACTGAAAAGCACATTTTGTGCACTCCAGCACCTCCCTGGAGGTGCACAAACCACCCTCTGCAGTACTCAAACATCTCATGGGGCGTTCACGTGACCCCAGAGGAATAGAGCATCTTCCTAAGAAGCCCAAAGATATTCTCAGGGGACCCAAGCTGCTTCTTCCCAGGGCATATAAGCATAACCCTGGGGCACAGGAAAAGCCTCCCCGGAGCACATACCTTTCTTCCCTCATAATAAAATGTTCTGCCCCTGTCACCCAAGCATCTCCCTGCGGCACAGAAGCACCTCCCTGGAACACCCAAGCACCTCACTGGAGCACTCAACAATCTCCCCACTGCACTCCTACATCTCAGTGGAGAACCCATGCATCTCCCATCTCCCCAGGGCTCCAAAACACCACCTGGGGCACACAAAGCTCTCACTGCAGATGGGAAGCACCTCCCTTGGCACCCAAGAGCTTCCGTGGGGTGCACAAGCACCTACCAGGGTCATTCAAGTACGACCATGAGGCACCCAGGCATCTCCCCAGGGGACACCAGCATTTTAGTGGGGCACTCATGAATTCCCTCTTAGCACTCAAGCATCTCACTCCAGATGCACTGACAAATTCTCCCAGACAACTGAAGAGTTGTTTACAAAAGTCAAGACCCTAACAAGAGCACTGAAACATCTCCCCAGGGCACAAAGGAACATCCTTCAAGCACCCAAATACCTCAAGCGTTTCCCCAGAGAATGCAAGCAGCTATACTGAGGAACAAATGAGGACTTGAGGACTCCACTATCAGTCCAGGGCACACAAGCACCTTTGGGGAAAAGAAGGCACCACCCTGGAGCACCCAAGCAGTTTATTGCAGCACCTGACTGTCTCCCTGGACACAAAAGGTTCTCCGTGGAGCACTCAGTCTTTAAGAACCAGGCTCCTGCCCTGGAGCATTCAAGCACCTCTGGGTGAACACAAGCACCTCTTTGGGCACCTAAGCATGTCCCCTGGAAAATCATGCTCCTCCTGATGTACTCAGACATTTCCCCAGGGATACTTAGTTCCTTGCTGACTCACCAAGCATCTCCCTGGAACACCCAAGGTCCACACTGGAGAAAGTTAGAATGGCCGTGGGGTCAACAAGCACCTCCATGGATGAGAGAATCAGACAAGTGTGGAGATGCTTGAGTTCCCTGGGAAATTCCTGCCTGCCTACGTGAGATGATTGTGGCACACAAGGAATTGCTAGAGCCTGCAGCAACCAAGCACCTCCAGGGGTCACAAAAGAAACACTCATGGGCACCCCACCATCTCCACAGGGCATGCATGAACATCCTTGGAGCTCCCAAGCACCTCCCTACAGCCATCAAATACCTCCCAGGAGAAGCCACACATCTTCCTGGGATAGCCAAGGATCTGCCTGGGTCACCCTCGAACCTCCATGGACTCCCTAAGCCCCTCAGTTGGGCACAACACATGTCTCTGGGGCACTCAGGCATCTCTTTGGATCATGCAAGCTTATGCAAAAGGTAGACAAGCATCTCCCAGGAGAAGCCAAGGACCTCCTTGGGGGTAACCAGGCATTTCCACAGGGCACCCAATCATCTTCCCAAGGGAAACAAGCACCTCGCTTGAGGCACCAAGCACCCCTGCACAACAAGCATCTCCCTGGAGAAATAAGTATTTCCCCCAGACACATCCCCATCGAGTACCCAGGCACCTTCCTGCAGCACCCAAACATCTCCCCGCGACATCCAAGCACCTCCCTGGAACACACAAGCAACATTTTTGAAACACCTAAGCATATCACTGGGGGACTTAGACTTCCTCTAAGCTCGGGATCAGTACATCCTGACCAGAGAGAGGTCAAGCAAGCTGTGTGGTAGACCTGTGTTGTGTTCACTTCCCCACATGCTGTTTCTTTCTTTATCATTTGGCACAAATGACCAGGTTTGGCACCCATCACTGCCCCCCCTACATCATCTCTTGGTGCATTGGAAAAGGTCCTTGACCAGATGAAATGGAAGGAGCAGGTCCTCTGCTTCAGCATACCTTTACACAAAATATCCAGGAGGATTTGGGAGCTTCTTGAAAACATCTTGATGGAATGGGAGACAGGGGAGCCCTGCAGGACCTCATGTTATAAACCAAGATGAGGTGCTCAGGAGTGTAAAAGGCAGGGATGAGAAGACAGAGGTGAGGCTACTGAGAGAGGGGACCAAGGCAAAGCAGAGGCCTTGAGGTGAGCAAACTTGGGCCTGTTGGTGGGCCTGCGTGGAGGAATCCAATGGAATATGGCCTTGCAGAGAGGAGTGGTACAAGGAGCAGCTTAATGCTTGAGGATCTTCTCTTTGAACCCAAGTGCTGTCCACCCAGACACAAATGAAGTCAAGAAAAAGTGGCAGGAGCCTGTCACGGATGAGGAAGGAGCTACTAACCAAAACCAGAGAGAAGAAGGAAGCAGTTAAACCACTGCATCTGGGTGCCTTCCATTATCATTGATGCTGACAGAGGTTCAGTGATTCAGTGTGGGAGATTTCCATTGGAAGTTATCTGCTCAGGGAACGTGAGGGGATCTTGGGCCCTGCTCCTGGCTTTACACAGGGTTCATGACCAGCTGCTGGAAGAATCCACATTGCATGTGTGTCTGTAGAGATATATATTTCCCCAGAAAATACCCTAGCATACAAAGAGCCCAACACATGTTGCCTCTGGTCCTGGCTTTGCTTGCTTCATAGTGTCATTGGGTGTTTCAGAGATGGTTCTCATGGTAATTGCCTGGGTAGGAAATTCCACTTAAGAAGTACCTCCCTTAGTGCCTCTGGAGTCCTAACACTCCTCACACTGTTATCTTGTGAGAGTCACCACCATCAGGGTGAGCCATCTGCACCTGACCATGAACAGCTGACAAAAGGGAGCTTCAGGGCAGGGGAGCCTTGGGAATCTCCAGCCTTTAGCTGACAGAAACCCCCTGAACATGGCAAGGAGCTGTGGCCAGTGCTGCACGTGGGGCAGAATACCTGCATCCATCAGGGTAGGGTTGGACGTGAGCAGCTGAGGGGGGACCCTGAGGAGAAGTGCCTGGGTGCTACGAGGACACCATAGGAGCCAGTGGGACATGCTGACAGGGAGGAAGGCCGGCTCCTTACGGGGCTGCACTAGAGGCAGCGGGGGCCACCCAGGCCACTTGGGTTATCATCCTCCTCGACTCAGTGCTGCTGTGGCTACCTCTGGAGCAGTTTGTCCCAGGGTGTGGCTCCAGGTTTTGGAGGAGTGCAGAGGAACTCAAGAGAGTGGAGGGGAGGTCTGCCAGGCTTCAGTGGTCGAAGTTCTCCATCTGTGTGGGGAGGTTGAGAGACCTGGGCTTCTTTGGCCCTGTGGCATGGAGGCAGTAGAGGAGTAGACTGAAACTGGTTTCAGAGCACGTGGAGCTTTTCTTTCTAGTGGGAAAGAGTATAAGAAATATCAAGTGCATCAAGTGCAGCTTGGGGCACTGAGATTGGGTCTGAGGAGAAATCTTTTTTTTTGCACCTGTGGTGCTACAGGTCCCCCAGAAAAATTCTGGATAACCCCTTGGCTTTGTATTTCATGGAATTCCCAGGGCAGATGCAGAGACATCAGTCAAGGCAGGGAGGTGCTCAGGTGAGAGCAAGGTGGGGAAGCAAGGTAGATGTCAGAGGCCAGCAAGGAAGGAAAAAGTTGCACATGCATGGGATACCATAGAAGACCCTGTGGTGGTTATGGTCAGGGATATTTTGCAAGGTTGAAAGCCTTCAACAGAGCTAACAGCTTTGTGTGCTGGGCTCTGGCTTTAGTCTCTGTCATGGAGGCCTATGAGGAGACACCTTCTCCTTACAGCATCACAGTTTCATTGCCTCCTCATCCTCCTTGGGGAGCCTAGGAGATGTCCTCCTGTAGCCTTGTGCTTGGCATTGCCCATCCCCATATTGCACTGACCCAGGAAGAGCCCTAAACCCCACTGGAGGGACAGGATCTCCCTTCCCAGGGGCTGGAGTCAGGGTCTGACTGGCTCACATCAAGGTTTCCTCAGCCTCAGGTCCACGTTTCCTTGGCCTTGGTCTCCCTGTAATCACTGCCTGCACTTTTCTGCTCTAACAAGGCCATGGGGAGACTTTGTCAGTAATGTCCCTCAGTGGAATCATTAAGGCTGTGAGAGGCTTTGGAGTTTGCATCAGACTTGGACTACTTGAAAAGCTGCTTCAGCCACTTAGCTCCTCTGCCAGGGGCAGCAGGGCTGGGGGCACTGCCTGCAGCTGGCATGGGGGAAGGAGAGAGAAGTGGGAGAGAGGTTCAGGGCAGCCTGGGGGGGAAGGCAGAGGAGAGCTGGCAGGGAGAGAAATCATCAGAGCCACCTCCCCACGGTAGGTCTCTGGGTACAGGGCAATGCTTCGGCATGCCCTGCCAGGCTCTCCTGGAGCTGGCACAGCCCTCAGCCGATGGGAGCTGTCAGGAGTACAGTCAGTGTTGGAGTTGAAGGGCATGCAGGGCTTGTGTGCTGCAGGGTCAGCGTGCAGGGCCCGAGGGCTCCCTTCTCTTGGGGCTGGCTGCAGGCTGTGCAGCCGGGGGTGCAGGCAGGGGTGCCCAGGGCTGTGGTGCAGAGCAGGGTCCCTGCTGTGCCCCAGGGGCTGTGTGCCAGGGCAGGGCCTCTGCTGCCTGCCAGGCTCAGCACTCAGCCTGGCCAGGGAGCTGCCCAGGGGCTGCGGGGAGAAGCTGCGGGTGGAAGGAGCTCCCCCGGCATGGCAGGGCAGGGTCCTGCTGCTGCCCAGAGCCTGCTGCCAGGGACAGGCTGCTCACAGCCCCACACCTCCCCAGGGCACTGCACAGCAGAACTGCAAGGCAAGACCTACCTGAAGGCAGTGCACCTTCTACAATCTCTGCTTCCATTTTCCTACCTGTGTTGTGAGTGAGAGGGATGGTAATGGAGCTGTAGTATCTGTATAAGAAACTAAGGCTCCTGGAGCATTGCTGCTGCTCTGAGGCACCTCACACACCTTAGCCTACAGACAGTACCAACATCAGCTTTGTTGTTTTTTGAGGAATTATTTGACCTTCTCCTCATGACCTGCAAACTGGGAGATGTCCCTGGCCAGCAGACTTCTCAGATCACTCCAGGTTCCCTTCTAAGTGTTGCTGCAGACCAGGACTGACTGCCGCAGAGCTCACAGCAGAGCACCCTGCTTGTTGTGGCACCCTCAGAGCAACAACCAGACATAAGACAAGGAGCAGCAGAAAGATCCTCCTGAAATGAATGAGGCAGTGTTTTGCTTTGTGGGGTGTTTCTTGAGATATGTAGTGGTCCAAAAGAAGTCCTTAAATTTTGCACTGTCATTTCTTCCTTTTGTCAGGCTCCCTTGCCCAAAGGTAGGAAATGTGTAACAGCAGCTCCATCACTGAGTTCCTCCTGCTGGCATTTGCAGACACACGGGAGCTGCAGCTCTTACAGTTCTGGCTCTTCCTGGGCATCTACCTGGCTGCCCTCCTGGGCAACGGCCTCATCATCACAGCCGTAGCCTGCGACCACCGCCTTCACACCCCCATGTACTTCTTCCTCCTCAACCTCGCCCTCCTCGACCTGGGTGGCATCTCCACCTCTGTTCCCAAAGCCATGGCCAATGCCCTCTGGAACATGAGGACCATTTCCTATGCAGGATGTGTGGCACAGCTCTTTCTGCTACTCTTTTTCCTTCTAGCAGAGTTTTCTCTTCTCGCCATCATGGCCTATGATCGCTACGTTGCCATCTGCCAGCCCCTGCACTACGGGACCCTCCTGGGCAGCAGAGCCTGTGCCACCATGGCAGCAGCTGCCTGGGGCAGTGGCTTTCTCAATGCTGTGCTGCACACTGCCAATACATTTTCAATACCTCTTGACCAAAGCAATGCCCGGGACCTCTTCTGTGAAATCCCCCAGATCCTCAAGCTCTCCTGCTCAGACTCCTACATAAGGGAAGCTGGGATGATTGTGCTTACTGCTTTTCTAATGTTGGGGTGTTTTATTTTCATTGCTCTGTCCTATGTGCAGATCTGCAGAGTTGTGCTGAGGCTCCCCTCACTGCAAGGACGGCACAAAGCCTTTTCCACGTGCCTCCCTCACCTGATCATTGTCTCACTGTTTGTCAGCACAGTCATGTTTGCTCACCTGAAGCCCCCCTCCATCTCTTCTCCTTCCCTGGACCTGGCGCTGGCAGTTCTGTACTCGGTGGTGCCTCCAGCAGTGAACCCCCTCATCTACAGCATGAGGAACCAGGACCTCAAGGATGTAATGTGGAAACTGATGACTGGGTGTATTTCATAAGCCATAAGCTTACTGCATTTTTCTGAAAATTGCTCATAATGTTACTCATGATAGGCCAAGCCTGGTTTCTATTCTTGTCTTGCGGTATTTTTTTCCCAGTTTATTAGAATTGTTGTTTACCATTAAACCTCACTATTCATTGTGCCTGTGTATTTAAACCCATTTCACCCAATTATAATGACTCTCACTCACCAAGGTGATTGGCTCCAGGGCAGACACCTTCTGCATAGGAGCAGGGGAACTGCGGTGTGCAGGGGTTTCCCTTCAGTACTGCCCCCCTCTGTAGTTTGAAGACAGCCCTTCAGGAGCCAATTGGGAGACCCTAGGGAGCATGAGCAACCAGAAATGCTGTGCACAGAGCAGGCAAACAAGACATTAGGTACCAGTCAGGGCATGTTGTGGCAGTCTGTGTGGCAGTTCATGCAGGCAGGGTGCTGCAGTGAGTTCCTGTGACAGACCGCTCAGGGCAAACAGCAGAAGGCCACCTCCACACTTTCCAGAAAGGAGGTGGGGACCCAAACTGAACTTCCAAAAAAGTACACAGCTGTCCAGGTGTCAGGCTGCAGGGAGTGCCAAAGCTTTACACCACCGTTGGACAGCTGCAGAGACAGCAATTGCGTAAGATATGAGCAGGTGGAAGACCTGCTCTGCATGGTAGCTGAGCTATGAAAAGAGGTTATAAAACTTATGAACATCTAGGATTCAGAGAGGGAGATAGACTGTTGATGCCTAACTCTGGCCTCTGTGGAACAAGAACAGGCACCAGGAATTTCCCAACTCAAAGGGAATGAAGTATCCATCCCTCAGCAGACACAAGGCAGAAGGATATGAATGAAAGGAAACAAGTCCAGGCTCGAGGTGGCTGGTAAAATCCTCCTTCACCCATATCACCCTATCAGGTAGACCTGAACAACAGATATAAGGCCCTGGAGGCTAAAAGGCAATCGATGGATGGAGAAGGCTACAATCCCCCTCCACCAGATATATTGCTAGGGTTGGAAAGGCCAACCCCCTCTATAGTGACCACAGACAGGAGGAAGAAAAGGAGAGTTTTAGTTGTGGGTGATTCAACAATCAACGAAACAGAGGGTCCAATATGTAGAAGGTACCCTCCTCTAAGGGAAGTCTGCTGCCTTCCTGGGGCCCGGGTTAAGGACATCACAAGGAGATGACAAGGAGACATCATTAGGAGATGACAACACCAATGAATTATTCTTTGCAGAACTAAGAGATGCCTCGAGATCAACTCCCCTTGTCCTTATGGGGGACTTCAACTTGCGAGACGTCAACTGGGATCACCACACGGCTGACACGAGTAAGTCCAGGAGGTTCATAAAGCACCTAGATGATAACTTCTTGGTTCAGGTGCTAAGGGAACCAACTAGGAAAGGTGCCCTCCTTGATCTGTTGCTGGAAAACAGAGAGGGTCTTGTGGGAGACGTGGCAATTGGCGGCTGTCTCGGTCATAGTGACCATGAAGTAGTTGAGTTTAGAATTTATGGTGAGAGAAGGAAAACTGCCACCAAAACTTCAGCCCTGGATATGGGGAAAGCAGACTTGAGGCTGCTCAGGGAACTAGTCAGCAAGGTCCCCTGGGGAGGTGCTTTTGAAGGTATAGGTGTCCATCAGTGCTGGTCAGTCTTTAAGCACTGCCTCCTAAAAGCACAAGATCAGGTGATTCCAAAATATCAGAAGGCAGGTAGGCAGGGCAGAAAGCTGGCCTGGCTGACCAGGGATCTTCTACTGGAGCTTAGACAGAAAAAGAAAGTGTACGGCTGCTGGAAGGAGGGTCAGGTGACGAGGAAGGAATACAGGGACACTGTTCGTGTTTGTAGGGAGAAAATTCATGGGGCCAAAGCCCAACTAGAGTTGACGTTGGCCATGTCTGTGAGAGATGATAAATAAGGGTTTTTTAGATATTTTAATAGAAAAATGAGAACCAAAGAAAACATAGGTCCGCTGCTTGACGGGGAAGGTCTCCTCACAGACAATGACATAGGCAAAGCAGAGACGTTTAATGCCTTCTTCACCTCTGTCTTCAATGCTGATGATGGGCTTCAGGACCCTGGGTGCCCTGAGCAGGTGGACCAAGACGGTGGGAATGACAAACTCCCAACCAACCCTGAAAGTGTGCAGGATTTGTTGCTCCACCTGGATCCATACAAGTCCATGGGTCCAGATGGGATCCATCTCAGGGTGCTTAAAGAGCTGGCTGATGTCATCACGGGACCTCTCTCAATTATTTTTTAATGATCTTGGGAATCTGGAGAGGTCCCAGTAGACTGGAAGCTGGCAAATGTTGTCCCAATTTTCACGAAGGGTAAGAAAGAAGACCGTAGCAATTACAGGCCTGTCAGTCTCACGTCAGTGCCTGGTAAAATTATGGAGAAGAAGTTACATGGTCTAAACTTTTGGGTAGACTTGTGCAGTGCCAGGAGTTGGACTTGATGATCTTTATGGGTCCCTTCCAACTCGGGATATTCTATGATACTATGATTCTATGAGACTTCCCAGCTTGGTTCAACCCTCAGACTATTACAGATTGCTCGTCCTACATCTGGAAGGAGAAGAAATGGCAATGCATAATCTGCGAGCAATCAAAGGGACTTCAAGGGTTTGGGATCAGGAACTCGGGTGTGCAGGTCATCTTATGCTCAACTGCCCCTGATACTTTCTTGCCCTTTTTGTACCAATTTTCAAAAAGGCCAAAAAAAAAAAGACCCTAGCAACTACAGGCCTGTCATTCTCACGTCAGTGCCTGGTAAACTGGTAAACAGCCCAGAGAAAGCAGTCTAGGAGGTTTCTGGAGGGCATGGAAGATAGCTTCCTGACACAGCTGGTTAGTGAGCCTACCAGGGGTGGCACCCCGCTAGACCTTCTCTTCACAAACAGAGAAGGACTGGTGGAGGATGTGATTGTCGGGAGCGGTCTTGGGCAGAGTGACCACGAAATGGTGGAGTTCTCTATTCTTGGCGAGGCCAGGAAGGGGACCAGTAAAACCGCTGTATTGGACTTCCGGAGGGCTGACTTTGTGCTGCTGAGGACACTGGTTGGTAGAGTCCCTTGGGAGGTGGTTCTGAAGGGCAGAGGAGTCCAGGAAGGCTGGGCGCTCTTCAAGAAGGAAATCTTAATGGCACAGGAACGGTCTGTCCCCACGTGCCCAAAGACGAGCTGGCGGGGAAGAAGACCAGCCTGGCTCAACAGAGAATTGTGGCTTGAGCTTAGGAGAAAAAAGAGGGTTTATAATCTTTGGAAAAGTGGACAGGCCACTAGGGAGGACTATAAGGATATTGAGAGGCTGTGCAGGGACAAAATTAGAAAGGCCAAAGCTCATCTGGAGCTCAATCTGGCTACTGCCGTTAAAGACAACAAAAAATGTTTTTTTAAATACATCAACACAAAAAGGAGGACTAAGGAGAATCTCCATCCTTTCCTGGATGCGAGGGGAAACTTAGTTACAAGAGATGAGGAAAAGGCGGAGGTGCTCAATGCCTTCTTTGCCTCAGTCTTTAGCGGCAATACCGGTTGTTCTCTGGATACTCAGTACCCTGAGCTGGTGGAAGGGGATGGGGAGCAGGATGTGGCCCTCACTATCCACGAAGAACTGGTTAGTGACCTGGTACGGCACTTGGATGTGCACAAGTCGATGTGGCCGGATGGGATCCACCCAAGGGTACTGAGAAAACTGGCAGAGGAGCTGGCCAAGCCACTTACCATTATTTATCAACAGTCCCAGCTATCGGGGGAGGTCCCAGTTGACTGGCAGCTAGCCAATGTGATGCCCATCTACAAGAAGGGCCGGAGGGCAGACCCGGGAAACTACAGGCCTGTCAGTTTGACCTCAGTGCCAGGGAATCTCATGGAGCAGATTCTCTTGAGAGTCATCACGCAGCACTTGCAGGGCAAGCAGGCGATCAGGCCCAGTCAACATGGGTTTATGAAAGGAAAGTCCTGCTTGACAAACCTGATCTCCTCTTATGACAAAGTGACGTGCTGGGTGGATGAGGGAAAGGCTGTGGATGTGGTCTACCTTGACTTCAGCAAGGCTTTTGACACCGTTTCCCACAGCATTCTCCTCAAGAAACTGGCTGCTCTTGGCTTGGACTGGCGCACGCTTCGTTGGGTTAGAAACTGGCTGCATAGCCGAGTCCAAAGAGTCGTGGTGAATGGAGTCAAGTCCAGCTGGAGGCCGGTCACTAGTGGCGTTCCCCAGGGCTTGGTGCTGGGGCCAGTCCTCTTTAATATCTTCATCGATGATCTGGATGAGGGCATTGAGTGCACCCTCAGTAAATTTGCAGATGACAGCAAGCTAGGTGCGTGTGTCGATCTGCTCGAGGGTAGGAAGGCTCTGCAGGAGGATCTGGATAGGCTGCACCGATGGGCTGAGGTCAACTGTATGAAGTTCAACAAGGCCAAGTGCCGGGTCCATCCGGGAATATGGTTTAGTGGGGACTGTTAGTGTTAGGTCAGAGGTTGGACTCGATGATCTTGAGGTCTCTTCCAACCTAGAAATTCTGTGATTCTGTGAAACTTATGGAGATTATCCTTGATGTTATTGAAGTGCACCTGGAGGGCAATGCTGTCATTGGTCCCAGCCAACATGGGTTCACGAGGGGTAGGTCCTGCTTAACAAATTTGATTTCCTTTTATGATAAGATCACCCATCTAGTCGATCAAGGGAAAACAGCTGATGTGATCTTTTTGGACTTCAGCAAGGCTTTTGACATGGTTTCCCATAGGATCCTACTGGACAAAATGTCCAGCATACAACTAAACAAAAACATCATATGATGGGTGAGCAACTGGCTGATGGGCAGGGCTCAAAGAGTTGTGATAAATGGCATTAATGGCAGACGGTCACCAGTGGGGTCCCCCAAGGCTCCATTTTAGGGCCAGTCCTCTTCAATGTCTTTATCAATGATTTGGATATAGGACTAGAAGGTGTTTTGAGCAAATTTGCTGACGACACCAAACTTGGAGGAGTTGTGGACTCTGTTGAGGGTGGAAAGGCCTTGCAGAGAGATCTGGACAGATTGGAGAGCTGAGCAATCACCAACCACATGAAGTTTAACAAAGGCAAGTGCCAGGTCCTGCACCTGGGGCAGGGCAACCCTGGCTATACGTACAGACTGGGTGACGAGATGCTGGAGAGCAGCCCCACAGAGAGGGATCTGGGGGTTGTGGTTGACAGCAAGTTGAATATGAGCCAGCAGTGTGCCCAGGCAGCCAGGAGGGCCAACTGTACCTGGGATGCATCAAGCATGGCATCGCTACTCAGTCGAGGGAAGTGCTTGCCCCACTCTACCCTGCACTGGTGCGGCCTCACCTTTAGTACTGTGTGCAGTTCTGAGCACCACAGTACAAAAAGGATGTAGAACTGTTGGAGAGTGCCCAGAGGAGGGTGACGAAGATGGTTAGAATTAAATTTGGCAAGAGACATCAAGGACAACAAGAAGGGCTTTTTCAAATACATCAGC
This sequence comes from Aythya ferina, assembly GCF_964211825.1. NCBI lineage: Eukaryota > Metazoa > Chordata > Aves > Anseriformes > Anatidae > Aythya > Aythya ferina. The sequence goes on from NW_028181427.1 coordinate 103,360, forward strand.
AGCAATAGGAAGACAGAAAAATGTGGATGTACTGCTGCTAAATGAGGGAGGTGCCTTGGTGGCGGTGGATACAGAGAAGGCGGAATTACTGAATGTCTTCTTTGCCTCAGTCTTCACTGCTAAGGCTAACCCCCATGCACTACCAAGCCTGGAAACAAGAGAGAAAACCTGGAGGGAGGAAGACTTTCAAAGAGTATTGGGTTAGAGGTTATTTAGGCAAGCTAGACACCTATAAATCTATGGGCCCTGATGGGATGCAACTTAGGGTGCTGAAAGAGTTGGCGGATGTGATTGCTGGGTCACTTTCCATCATCTATCAGTGGTCATGGTCATCCAGAGAGATCCTGGATGACTGAAGACTTGCTATTGTGATGCCCATCTATAAGAAGTGTAAGGAGGAACTGTGGAGTTACAGCCTCGGTGCCATTAAAGGTGATGGAACAGGTCATCTTGAATGCAATCATAGCATATGCAGAACAACATGGGAATCAGGCCCAGTCAGCATGGGTTCATGAAAGTCAAGTCCTGCCTGACCAACCTCATCTCCTTCTATGACTGGGTGATCCTCCTGGTGGATGAGGGGATGGCTATTGACTTAGTCTACCTAGACTTCAGCAAGGCCTTTGACATGGTCTCCCACAGGATTCTCCTGGAGAAGCTGGAGGCCCATGGCTTGGACAGGTACACGCTTTTCTGGGTTAAAACCTGGCTGGATGGCCAGGCCCAGAGAGCAGTGGTGAACAGAGTGAAATCCAGCTGGTGACCAGTCACCAGTGGTGTTCCTCAGAGGTTGGTGTTGGGGAGCATCTTCTTTAATATCTTTATTGATGATTTGGACAAGGGAATTGAGTGCACCCTTGGTAAGTTTGCAGATGACACCAAGCCAGGGGACAATGTTGATCCAACAGAGGAAGGTCCTGCAGAACAACCTGGACAGGTCAGATTGATGGGCAGAGGAACAAGGGGTTGAGGTTCAACATGGCTAAGTGCTGGGTCCTGCAATTCGGCTACAACCCCATGCAGCACTACAGTCTGTGCAGAGGGAAGGGATCTAGGAGTGTTGGTCAACAGTTACCTGAACATGAGCCGGCAGTGTGCCCAGGTGGCCAAGAAGGTCAATGGCATTATGGCTATTTTCAGCAGTAGTGTAACCAGAAGGACCAGGTGAAGGATTGTCCCCCTGTACTCTGCTCTGGTGAGGCCACGCCTCAAGTACTGAGTACCTCTTGCTCTGGCCTGGGCAGAGGGGCTGGCCCAGAGGGGCACAGGCGCCCTGTGCTAGGGCTCTGTTGGACCTGGCAGCAGGGATGCCGGCATCTCACAGACCTCCATTTCCTGGTGCCATGGCTGACCCTAGACCTGGGACTGCTAGGGAGGCTGAGTAGCCTTTGTCCCAGCCTTGCAAGGGGCGGCGTAATGGTGGCCATGCCCTGAGCTCCGCAGCAGCCTGTGGCAAGGCAACCATGAGTGTGGCAGCCACAATCCCTGCCTGTCCGCCTCCTGCCACGCTCCGTCTGTCGGCTGCAGCAGAGGGGACTCCCAGCCAGCCCCTGGCTGGGCTCTACCACCTGCCTCTCCAGTGCCATCCCTGCTGCCTTGGGGTGCTCTGTGATGTGCTGGGTGGCCTCACGAGGCCTGCCGGCCAGTACATCTCCTGCAGGGCAACCAGGCTGCACAGAGGCAGGGACTTCACCACCACCCTTCCAGCCCCCTCCCCTCCCCTCGGCCGCGGCCTTGTCTCTGCTGGCAGGAGCAGCCTGGGGAGGTGCTTCCTGGCCTCCCCTTGCCTCCTGCCAGCTGCTGCTCACTCAGGCTCCTGGCACAAACATGGCCGTGCACCAAAACCACCGCTCGTGCTGTCTTTGCTGCCTTGCTCTGCCCTCTTCCTCAAGTCCTCGTCTCTGCCGGGCCCCATGTTCCACAGCCAAAGGCATCCCTTTGGTGTCACCACCCTGGCCCCTGCCCTGCAGGACAGCAGAGACAGGGCAGGACAGGGTACACAGGGGCCTCAGAGATTCAATGAAGCAAACCCCAGAGCTGCATTCAGCTCTTGCACTTTGAACTAGACAGTGTCTGAAGGTGCCTATTCTGTGCTATTCAGGCAGATGCCCCGTGGCTGTTTCTCTCAGAATGAAGGGACCTCGGGACACTCTTTGCGCCACTGGCTTTCATGGCACCCCTAGGGATAGCTGATGGCTTTTGTGCTCACTCGTGTTCCTGTGCATACCATGTGCCTGCAGGTAGCAGCAGCAGCAAGGGATTTCAGGTCCCGTGTCTCCCCTGTACATGGACAGGCCCTGCTCTTCTCCTAAGCCACCCCATCTCCCAGGGAGCCTCTCCCAGGTGAGCCCGTCTGTGCTGGCCTCGCCGGCCACTGCTGCAGCCCCTGGCCATGCTTCCCACAGCCCCAGCTGGTGGTGCTGCTCTGCAGAGCCAGGGGGCTGTGGTGCCCGGGGCACTTTGCAGGGCCGTGCTGGTCAGGCTGGGTGTCAGAGCCAGCTAGTGGGGGCCCTGCCACTGACCACATCCCCCAACTGTGGCCATGGGGTGCTCAGAGGTGCCCAGCCTGGCAGAATGAGGAGCCTCTTTGGACTCTACATACAGGCACTGCCCTGCAGACACACAAATGGTCTCATAAAAAGCATGTCAGACAAGCAAGTCTATATAAGGTTCTTTATTTTGTTTATATTCACAAAGATTCCTCCTGCAGTGTAACCTCTGGGCTACTCTAGAAAGGTACGTACTGAAATGGGAGTGGGATGGTAATGACATTTTTTTGGGCAACATTAGCAGCACTGAAAGAACATTTAAATTCAAACAAACACACAAACAATCCTAACCTAAGCAAAATGAAACAGAGGGAATACAACAACAAAAGAACCACAAAAGCAACAGAAGACTGGTAGTCCTGTAATAAACCAGGTTACAAGTCATATGCAGAAGAGGTTGAGCAGATTGTCGTTTTTGAAACACGTCATCATCAATTTCCTGAGAGCCTCTTTAAGCTCCTGGTTCCTCATGCTGTAGATGAGGGGGTTCAATGCTGGAGGCACCACCGCGTATAGAACTGCCACCACCAGGTCCAGGAATGGGGAGGAGATGGAGGGGGGCTTCAGGTGGGCAAACATGATTGTGCAGAGAAACAGGGAGATAACAGTCAAGTGAGGGAGGCACGTGGAAGAGGCTTTGTGCCGTCCCTGCAGCAAGGGGATCTTCAGCACGACCCTGAAGATCTGCACATAGGACAGAGCAATGAAAACAAAACATCCAGAAGATAGACAGCCAGTGAGAACAAGAAGACCTACTTCCCTTAGGTAGGCATATGAGCAGGGGAGCTTGAGGATCTGAGCAAGTTCACAGAAGAACTGGTCCAGGGCATTGCCCTGGCAGAGAGGCAGTGAAAATGTATTGGCAGTGTGCAGTACAGCGTTGAGAAAGCCACTGCCCCAGGCAGCTGCTGCCATGGTGGCACAAGCTCTGCTGCCTAGGAGGGTCCCGTAGCGCAGGGGCTGGCAGTGGCAACATAGCGGTCATAGGACATGACGGTGAAGAGATAAAACTCAGCTCCAATGAAGAAGAAAAAGAGAAAGACCTGAGCAGCACATCCTGCATAGGAAATGGCCCTGGTGTCCCAGAGGAAATTGGCCATAGCTTTGGGGAGGGTAGCGGAGATGTCACCCAGGTCGAGGAGGGCGAGGTTGAGGAGGAAGAAGTACATGGGGGTGTGGAGGCGGTGGTCGCAGGCTACGGCTGTGATGATGAGGCCGTTGCCCAGGAGGGCAGCCAGGTAGATACCCAGGAAGAGTGCAAAGTGCAGGAGCTGCAGCTCCCGTGTGTCTGTGAATGCCAGCAGCAGGAACTCGGTGATGGAGCTGCTGTCATTGGACATTTGGTGCCATTGGGCACAGGGACCTGTTCAAGGACAAAAAGGCAATGAGTACTTCCAATAGATTTCTCTGGGAAAAAAAGAAACCTACTCCATCTTGTATCTAGCCCCCCAAAATCCTTGCCCTCTTTATGGAAGGGTTTTGGCAGATCCCTTTTGTAAGCTTTGGTCAATGCTGGCTGAAGGGGACACTGGGAATATGGGACTGCTGTGGGAATGGAAGGAGTCCGTCCTGCCCTACATCAACAAGCAAATATGAACGTGGGGTGATCCCAGACAAAATCCACTCATGATACCGACAAGCTCTTTAGCATTGTCCATCCCAATTCACCCAATTACAGAGCAGGGCTATAGGAATTTTATATATTTTCTTTTGTGCTCTTTGCCCCACCACAACAGAGGAGTTTTTAAATGGCAGAAATCCTTGGTAGTTCTGCTAAACTCCAAAAGAAAGGTGCTGAGAGGCCAAGGGACTGTCCCTCAGAGCAGAGAGAGGACAGCCACATTGTCCATCACTCCTGGTCGTAGCTGCCCTGTGCTGGCACTACTTTGAGCAGGAGGACGATTGCTCTCAGGTGTTCCCCTGAGGTGAACCTGCACTGCTGAGAGCAGAGGAATCCAGTTTCAAAATGCAGATCGACAAACTCCTCACCCTGTCTCGTTTGACCTGAGGACAAACTCAGCTCTGCTTTCCTAGGCAAGGACACAGAGGGCTCACAGAAAATGCCCACATAGAGCCATATACATCTTTAGCACCAAGGTGTCTTCTCCACGGAACTTTAGATGGCATAGAGATACTATGGGAGAGCTCTGTCCTCCTGGAGGGAAGGCTGCAAGCCAGCAGGAACCCCAGGAAGCAGCTCAAATGCCCTAGACAATGGGTACTGTGAGGGAAGGGTCATCTCCCTGTCAGCCCCACACACTGCAGTGCCCAGAGCCCCAAAGTTTAGGAGGGGACATGGATGTTGTTCCTCCAGGGCATATCTGCATGACAGGACCTGGAGCACTGGCTGTTGAGCCGCAGGTGAATCCTCACCCGACCCCTCCACAGGGAGACCAGTGGCAAGGACAGGGAAAACAAGAACCAGAGGGGACATTGGCCAGGTAACGGGCAGGACAGGCAGACACAGCTGGGCACTCAAAGGTTTCTCCTGCTGGAGGGGATTTGGGGTGGAGGGCTCTGCTGTGAGGGAGGGGAGACTGAGGGATGTTCCAGGGAAGGCGCCCGCACTGCAGGGGCTGGCAGGGAGGTGCCAATTTCCCCCTCCCAGCCTTCGCTCTCAGCACTTTCCTCTCATCCCCTTCTCCTGTCTCTGCTGCCTGCAGCTGCCCCTGCTGGGAGCTGTTTCTCTGCCCCGACCTCTTCTCCCTGTCCATGCTCACACAGCCCATCCCACACGCCGTGTGCTCAGCTGTGCCCTGAAGACACCTCCTAGGATAGGGAAAGGTCTGGGGACATTGTTCTGTTTGTAGGTCCTAATGAGCAGCTTTGAAATGCCCTGAGGACAGCACAAAGCTGATGTTAGTGCCATTCTTAAGCAGAGATGAGTGAAGGGATTTTCAGAGGCTCCTCAACAACCTCTGTGTCAGTTTAATGCTCTATGAGCCTCAGTCTCCTAGACATGTCTCCCCACGCCATTACCACACAAAACTCTTCATCGCAGCTGGAAAATGAAGGCAGAGACTCCTCAAGGGCCTTCCCTTCAAGGCAGCCTGTGCCTTGACCTTCCTATAGAAAAGTCCCCTGTGCAGTGCCCTGGGAGGTGTGGGGCTGTGAGCAGCCTTCCCCAGGCGGCAGACTCTAGGCAGCAGCAGGACCCTGCCCTGCCATGCCGGGGGAGCTCCTTCCACCCGCAGCTTCTCCCCGCAGCCCCTGGGCAGCTCCCTGGCCAGGCTAAGTGCTGAGCCTGGCAGGCAGCAGAGGCCCTGCCCTGGCACACAGCCCCTGGGGCACAGCAGGGACCCTGCTCTGAACCACAGCCCTGGGCACCCCTGCCTGCACCCCTGGCTGCACAGCCTGCAGCCAGCCTCAAGAGAAGGGAGCCCTCGGGCCCTGCACGCTGACCCTGTGTAGTGGGCTTACGTGGCAAGGTTTTGGTAGCAGGGGGCCATAGGGGTGGTTTCTGTGAGAAAGATCTAGAAGCTGCCCCATGTTTGGGAACGGCCCCATTGTTTTCCAGAGCTGAGCCAATAAGCGATGTTGTTTTGCACCCCTGTTGAGAGCATATTTAAGACAGGGAAAAAAACACTGCGCCACACAGCAGCTGGGAGAGTGACGGTAGTGAGGAATGGCACCAAGGTCAGTGTAGAAGGAGGGGGAGAGGTGCTCCAGGCACCGGAGCAGAAGTCCCCTGCAGCCTGTGGTGAGGACCATGGTGAAGCAGGATGTCCCCCTGCAGCCCATGGAGTACCACGGTGGAGCAGGGTTCCTCGCTGCAGCCCGTGGAGGAGACCACGGTGGAGCAGGTGGACCTGCACTGACAGAGGCTGCCGCCTGTGGAAGACCCCTGCCGGAGCAGATTCCAGGCCGGACCTGTAGCTCGTGGAGAGGAGACCACGCAGGAGCTGCTGCCCATACGGGAGCCAGGTTGGAGCAGTTTTCTCCTGAGGGATGGACCCCGTGGTACGGACCCATATCTGGAGCAGTTCTGGAAGAGCTGCTGCCTGTGGGAAGCCCACGCCGGATCAGTTCATCAAGGACTGTATCCCGTGGGTGGGACCCCACAGCACAGGGGATGAGAGTGACCGAGAAGGAGCAGTAGAGAAGAAGTGCTGTAGACTGACCATAACCCCCATTCCCCCGTTCCCCTGCGCCGCTCGGGGGGAGGAGGTGGACGGGGGGGGAAAGTGCTTTTGGTTTCTTTCCTTTGTTTCTCACTTCTCTAGCTTGTTAGTAATGAGCAATAAATCTTATTATCTTCTTATGCTGAGTCTGTTTTGCCCGTTACAATAATTATTGCGTGATTTTCTTGTCCTTATCTCAATCCTTGAGCCCTTTTCACATATTTTCTCCCCCTTCCTCTTTGAGGAGGGGGAGTGAGAGAGCGGCTGTGGTGGAGCTCGGCTGCCCACTCGAGCAGAACCACGACACCCTGAAGCACACAAGCCCTGTCCTGGAGCACATCCTCCTCCTCTGCACCAACGAAGCTGTGACAGTCCTTCCTGCAGGTTCCACACACTGTGGCATGTGCTCCATTGAGGAGATCCCTCCAGGAAACACAGCTCTATTGCCCTACACACAGAGACTTACTTTGTCATGGTCTCTGAAGGTTTCTGCCTCTCTCTGATCTCCTTTGTGCACCTACTCCAGGCTGCCTTCTACTTCCCTCTGTTTCTCTCCCTCTGCAGTGCTGCCGGCTTGCTCCCTCCCTCCCAGGAGCCTGGCCCCACTCAGCACAATCCCAGCGCAAGGCATCACTTTCACCACCCTCCCCTCTCTACCCTGAATTCCCTTCAGACATTCCTGCAGCTTCCCAGAAACCGCCTGGGAAAGAGACAGAAGTCATCACTGACATTGTCTCTGCCCATTCAGCAGGGACATTTCTGTCCAGCACTGACATTTCTTCTCTCAGAAGCTGACCTAGGCATGGGAACCACCATTGTTTGTCCCATCATTAGGCAGGAGACCCAGACAGGGCCTAGGAGGGATCTCCTTTACCACTACGTAGGGAAAGGGTAAATCTGAGTCAATTGAGGCAATTCACCATCAAGGGTAGATTAACATACATCATCTATCTGGACTTCCATAAGGTCTTTGACGTGGTTCCACATAACATCCTGATCTGTAAAGTAGCTGCATGGCCTCAGCCTGAGAGTTGCTGTCACTGGCTGTATGACCAGGGTGGAGGCCTAGTGGCATCCCTCAGGAGTCCATTTTGGACCAAACCTTTGGACCAACCCTTAATATCCTTATAAATGAAAGACTCCGGGATCAAGTGCACCCTCAGCAGGTCTGCAGGTGACACTAAGCTGAGCGGTGCAGTTGATATGACAGAAGAAAGGGACCTGAACAAGCTTGTAAAGTGTCCCCGCAAGAACCTAATGATTTTTCAAGAAGTCCAAGTGCAAGTTGCTGCACCTAGGTCACGGCAACCCCTCTTGAGGACAGACTGAGTGAAGAACTCACTGAGAGCAGCCGTTTGGAGAAGAACCTGGAGGTTCTGGTGGACGTAACGCTCAATACGAGCCAGCAGTGTGCACCTGCAGCTCGGAAGGCCAAGTATGTCCTACAATGCATCAGCAGAGGAATGGCCTCTGGGTCGAGGGAGGTGATGGGTTGTTAGGCATTGGAATGGACTGCCCAGGGAAGTGGTGGAGTCACCATCCCTGGAGGTCTTTAAAAGACGTTTAGATGTAGAGCTTAGTGATATGGTTTAGTGGAGGACTAGTTAGTGTTAGGTCAGAGGTTAGACTCAATGATCTTGAGGTCTCTTCCAACCTAGAAATTCTGTGATTCTGTGATTGTCCCCTATATGCTGCCCTTATGAGGCCCCACATGGAGTGCTGCATCCGGGTGTGGGGCCCCTATCACAAGAAGGATGTGGACCTGTTAGAGAGGGTCCAGGGGTGTGCCACGAGGATGTTGAGAGGGCTGGAGCACCTCTCTTATGAAGAAAGGATGAGAGAGCTGGGGATGTTCAGCCAGATGAGGAGAAGGCTTGGGGAAGACCTAATTACAGCTTTTCAGTACGTATAAAGAGTTCATATGAAAGATGGCAAGAGACTAATAGCATGGACAGATAGTGATAGGATAAGGGGGAATGACCTTAAGCTAGTGGAATGGAGATTTAGGTTAGATGTTCGGAGGAGATTCTTCATTCAGAGGGTGGTGAGGCTCTGGAACAGGTTGCCCAGAGAGGCTGTGGATGCCCCATCCCTGGAGGTGTTCAACACCAGGCTAGATGAGGCCCTGAGCAACCTGTTACAGTGGGTGGCATCCCTGCCTGTGGCGACTAAATGCATGGACTCTTGTTGGGATCAAGTAAGAGTCGTCATTGCAGTTTGGCTATGCTCCTTTTATACACTTTCCTTCCAGAGGTTTTCCTTCCAAAAAGCCCTCTGGTCCCCCTTTACAGTCCTTTGATCCTTGTATTTCTCAGGCTACTAGGCACCTTATCGCAAACTCCTTTCCCGTGCAAGGTTTTGGTCAACGCTTTGTTACTTTCCTCTTTCCTGGGATTTGTAACAGTCTTTGCACTTATCTTCTCTTGTTATTTATGTATGCCTTAGGTTCCATGGTGACTCTCATCCTCCACATTTCTCTTGTCTTCCAGAACTCCCTTCCTGGATACTCAAGAGTCATCCACATTTCTAATTAAACCTACTTTTTCTACATTTCCCACAATTTATCCTTGCTAATTAAGTCTATTAGCAATTATCATTTCTAATTAAGTCTACGTTTTCTATAAGATTACACATCCCACACCTGCATATGGCAGGGGCAATGGAACGACATAATCTTGAAGGTCTCTTCCAACCCAATCAATTCTATGATTCTGTGATTTCTTTTTGCAGGACTCCTGAAATGACTCCCAGTTTTCCCATGAGATTTCTGTCACCACCCTTGTACAGGTTCACTGCTATGTGTTGCAACCCTGCCTTTCTGGATCGCTGGTGACAGCCAGCTGGTGGCTGTTGGTGATAGATTCACTTAGGGCAGATTTTGCCTGACAAATCTGGTGGCCTTCTATGATGGCGTTACTGCTGGACAGTGGAAGAGCAACTCACCTCATATACCTTGTCTTGTGCAAAGCATTTGACAGTGTCCCACATCACATCCTTATCTCTCACTTGGAGAGACATGGATGTGATGGATGGACCACTTGGCTAGTAAAGATTTGGTTCGATGGTCACACTCGGAGAGCTGCGATCAGCAGCTCAGTGTCTCAGTGGAGATCATTAATGAGTAGTTAATTAATGAAGAAGGACCCAGGGTGTTGGTGGATGAGAAACTCAACCTGTGCTGGCAATTTGAGTTTGCAGCCCAGAAAGCCAGTATTCTGCATTGAAGGAAGTTTGCCTAGCAGGTTGAGGGAGGTGATTCTCCCCCCGAACTCTGCTCTTATGAGACCCCACCTGGAGTTCTGCATTCAGCTCTGGGGCCCCAAGCTCAAAAAGGACATAGAAGTATTAGAACAATTCTAGAAGACGCCAAAAGGATGATAGAAAGGCCATGGCACCTTTTCAATGAACACAGGCTGAGAAAGCTGGATCTTTTTTGGGTGGATGAGGGAAAGGCTGTGGATGGAAGGCTGGATCTTTTTTGGGTGGATGAGGGAAAGGCTGTGGATGTGGTCTACCTTGACTTCAGCAAGGCTTTTGACACCGTTTCCCACAGCATTCTCCTCAAGAAACTGGCTGCTCTTGGCTTGGACTGGCGCACGCTTCGTTGGGTTAGAAACTGGCTGGATAGCCGAGCCCAAAGAGTCGTGGTAAATGGAGTCAAGTCCAGTTGGAGGCCGGTCACTAGTGGTGTTCCCCATGGCTCGGTGCTGGGGCCGGTCCTCTTTAATATCTTCATTGATGATCTGGATGAGGGCATTGAGTGCACCCTCAGTAAGTTTGCAGATGACACCAAGTTAGGTGCGTGTGTCAATCTGCTCAAGGGTAGGAAAGCTCTGCAGGAGGATCTGGATAGGCTGCACCGATGGGCTGAGGTCAACTGCATGAAGTTTAACAAGGCCAAGTGCCGGGTCCTGCACCTGGGGCACAATAACCCCAAGCAGAGCTACAGGCTGGGAGATGAGTGGTTGGAGAGCTGCCTGGCAGAGAAGGACCTGGGAGTGATGGTGGATAGTCGGCTGAATATGAGCCAGCAGTTGCTCAGGTGGCCAAAAAAGGCCGACAGCATCCTGGCTTGCATAAGAAACAGTGTGGCCAGCAGGGCTAAGGAGGTGATCGTCCCCCTGGACTCGGCTCTGGTGACGCCGCACCTCGAGTACTGTGTTCAGTTTTGGGCCCCTCGCTACAAGAAGGACATCGAGGTGCTTGAGCGGGTGCAGAGAAGGGCGACGAAGCTGGTGAGGGGCCTGGAGAACAAGTCCTACAAGGAGCGGCTGAGGGAGCTGGGCTTGTTCAGCCTGGAGAAAAGGAGGCTCAGGGGCGACCTTATTGCTCTCTACAGATACCTTAAAGGAGGCTGTAGCGAGGTGGGGGTTGGCCTGTTCTCCCACGTGCCTGGTGACAGGACGAGGGGGAATGGGCTTAAGTTGTGCCAGGGAGTTTTAGGCTGGATCTTAGGAAGAACTTCTTTACCGAAAGGGTTGTGAGGCATTGGAACAGGCTGCCCAGGGAGGTGGTGGAGTCACCATCCCTGGAAGTCTTTAAAAGACGTTTAGATGTAGAGCTTAGGGATATGGTTTAGTGGGGACTGTTAGCGTTAGGTCAGAGGTTGGACTCGATGATCTTGAGGTCTCTTCCAACCTAGAAATTCTGTGATTCTGTGATTCTGTGATTTTCAGCCTGGAGAGACCCTATAGCAGACTTCCAGTACCCAAAGGGGACCTAAAGGTACTTCCAGTACCTCAAGGGGGTAATGTTTTAAAACTAAAGGAGGGTACTTTTAAATTAGTTATAAGGAAGAAATTCTTTCCTTTGAGGGTGGTGGTCACTAGAACAGTGTGCCCAGAGAAGTTGTGGCTGACCCATCCCTTGCCGCTTCGTGGCCAGAAACCTTCCGTGACAAACCATGATGGAGACCCCGGCTGCAAAGTTGCTGTTTAACCTCATCTTTTCTGCATGGGGCCTCCTCCATAGCACAGAGCCCAGTCTCAGCTCCCACTTTGCCACAAGCGTTCTGAATGGGCGCTACAGGGCCTAACTCTACCATGTCCTGCCCTGGCTCTGCCATCCCACTGGGCAGAGGAGAGGGTGGTGACACCAAAGGGATGCATTTGGGTGTGGAACGTGGGGCCCAGCAGAGACGAGGAGTTGAGGGAGAGGTCAGGGGCAAGGCAGCAAAGGTGGCACGAGTGGTGGTGTTGATGCAGGGGCCATGTTTGTGCCAGGAGCCTAAGTGGGCAGCAGCTGGCAGCAGGCGAGGGTGATACTGAAAAAGCCAGTCAAAGTAACTCTCCAAGACCCAATCTGGAGTTTTAGAAAGCATTCATTCTTTTACTGCTGTGCTGGACACACACTGAGGATCACCCTGCCTAGTGTGCATACAGAACTGTTCAAGTTATAGGGGTTATACACAATCAAAACATTGGTGTGGCCCTAACTGGAAGAGGGATTCTCAGTGTGGGACTGCTTTTCTGAAGAAACAAGGAGGAATGGAGAGGGTTCAGAGCAGGTGTGCCAAGACAGGGCTAGGGGTCATGTGTCTGGAGGCTAAGAGACCTGTGCTTCCTAGGCCTGGTGAAGCGCAGGCTCAGGGCACTCTTGTAGGAGCTCCTGAGAGCTGGAAATCTGCTTTCAGAGATGATGGCCCATTTTGGGTAGGGGGAAAGAACATGAGAAAGGAAAACCGCCACAGTCTTCTGTTTTGGAGGTCCAGCATGGTGATGAAGAGAAAGAAATGCCACTCCAAGGGCAGTGCTGTGGTGACTCAGAGGGAGTCTGGATCAGCCCATGGCTTGTGTTTCAAGTGAGAGGCAGTGAGCACAAGTACAGGTAGGGAGATGCTATGGTGGGGAAGCAGGTTGAAAGTCTCCAGGCTTCAGGGAAAATGGTTCTGGCATAGAACAACCTGTGGGGAGATGTCCAAGGGCACTGACAGGGCTGGAAGGCCCTGACAGAGCAGAGGTCTTTGTCTCCTTATCTATGGCTGTTGTCTCTGCCGCTGGGGCCTATGAGACGACACATTGTGCTCCTGGCACTGGAACCATGTGGCCTCCTTGCAGCCCTGTCCAGTGGTGTTGTACTGTTGTCCTTTAGTTGCCATCACGCACCCCATATCCCACTACCCTTTAAAGAGCAGTGTGAGGGACAGAAGCTCTCTTCGCAGAGGCTGGGTGTCAGGCCTTTGTGTTTTCTTTAATAAAACACATCAAGATTTCCTCAGCATCAGGGCCACCTTTACTCTGCCTTTGCCTGCCTTTTATCACTGCCTCCCATCTTCTTCACTAACAAGTCCACGGGGAAGTAGTGGTGGTAATGTCCCCCAGTGGGACAAATTAACACTCCCAGAAACTTCAGCGTTTCTTCTGGCCTTCCCTTCTTGAGCAGCTTGTGTAATCTCAGCATCAGAGGTCCATGGACTCAGCACCAAATACACCCTGGGGCTCAGTACAATGCAGAGAGCCCTCCTGTGCCCTCTTGCTGCCCAGCACTTCCCTTCAGGCTTCCCTTCAGGGCTTCAGGGCTTGTACATCTAATTGGGGAGATTTCCAGGGGGTAGTGAATGAGGCAGATTTTAATGAGCAGTTGATAATAAGTGAGTTTTCCCTTCAAGTTGCATTCTTTATTGATTTATTTCAATTCCCTGACCTCTCCCATTGCTATTGATCCAGAGGGTCTCCTAAGGAGGCCTGGTCAGCTTGGAAAAGCAGTCCCTTGAGGCCAGGCACTCTGTGGGCAACCTTGCTCCTCACCTCCCCAGCCCCACCATTTCTCTCAGGAGCCACCTGGAACTTGCAGCACTTCTCCTCCCATCAGACTTCTCCCGTCAGGGCTGCAGCTGCATGTTACAGCTCCTTTGCACCAGCTCCCAGCCCTTTTCCCCACAGAACTGCCTGCACACAGGCACTGAGAGTAATGGAGAGGGACAGGCTTCCCATGGAAAGCAATGGGGAGGGAGTCTTCAAAAAAGTACAAATAATAATAAAAAATTAAACATGGTCATTTAATCAGGAGAGATGGGAACACATGCAAGGCGGGGGTGACAGGACTTACATCAGAACAGACACAGGAGACAGTAGTGGTAGTGCAAGGAGAGGGGAAGATTGATATTTCTCCTATGATTCATGAACTTCTGTGTAATTTCCCATCTGGCGTAGTGAGAAAATACTGCCTTTTCTTAAACAGAGCTCAAGTGTTTCAAGTGATGAACATGTGATTTTTTTTTTTATTTATTTTTATTTTTATTTATTTTCCTATGTTGGACAAATTTGTTTGCCTTTCCAGGCAGAACTTGGTCTGTCTGCAAACATCCAGTGCCACGTTCAGAGGCCTCAGTGTACTGCAGGTGTTTGCCTGGGGCTGAGAGCTGTCAAAAGCACCTGTGGGAGACTGGAGGCCCTCAGGAGCTGCAGGTAGAGGCTGGGCAGTGTCTCAAAGCATCAACACTGCTCATTATTAAGTATTAGAGTGAAAGAAAACAAAATCAGCAAAAATTGTAAAAGCTGAAATACGCAAGTACCAATGCTTTAGAACTTTGCCTTTCTTTCTTTTTTGTTTTGTTTTAATTTTTATTGACATTTTCTAAACATTTATAGTATTGTTAGGCCAACACTCTTAAATAAGATTATTTTGTGTCCTGTACAAAGCTATGTGGCCCCCCAAAACCCTATCTGCCCAGCAAGGTCCATGACAATTCACAGTGTTTGCAAAAAAGTAGATCACACTAAGATGTTGACCTCTCTGCACAGATGGAGGGAAGTATGGCTATGAACATCCATGCAATGTTCAGCTTTCCTGGCAAAGAGTGCAGGAGATTTGGACATGCGAGGGAAGTAGAAAAGGTGCTCAGCTGTCCTTTATGGCCAGGACAGAGTATGCATTTCCCTTCAGGTAGGAAAGAAGGTGAGAAATGACACCGTCTTGGAGAGGAGCAGAATGCAGAGGGAGAGAATTAACACCCCAGAAAAGCCCAGATCTCTTCTCACACCTCAGAGTACATCCAGGAGAAGACAGGACCTTGAGGTGTCATACAGAGATGGTTGAGGCAGTGCTTGCCAGGCTTCACTTAAAGCCAAGGGAGAAGAGAAGGAGTTCACCTGCCTGGCTTTAGATGGTCCCCTACAGCACAGGAGGATTCAGGCCCCACAGCATCTCCTCTGTCGTCACCAGAAATTGGGCCTGAGGTCAAAGGAGCATAAGGCATGTTGGCAGGGAGCTCAGGAGGCCTCCAGCCCAAGTTGTCACAAGCACAGGATCAGAACAGGCTGTTCAAGGCCTGATTCTGTTGCATTTTGCAAAACCAGCAAAAACGGGGACCACACAGCCTCTGGGTGATACCCAGCTGAGCTCATGGTGAAAAGGCCTTTTGCCTTCTCTCCAGCCTGAAGCTCTCCTCTTTCACTTTAACAGCTGTTGTCTTTTGTCCTCCCACCATGAACCCAGCTGAAGATCCTGGCTCTGCACCCTCCACAACCCCCTCAGAGATACAGCCTGGGGAGGTCCCCCTCATCCTGCCCTTCTCCAGGCTGGACAAGCCCAGCACCCTCAGCCTCTCCTCACAGGCAGAGTGCTGCAGAGCATCCTGGGGCCCAGTGCTAACCCCGCTGCAGCTTGCTGACATCCCTCCTGTCCTGGGGACCTGAAATCTCGATGCCGTCTTCTGGATCATCCCTTCCCTGCATTCCATGGCCATTCCTGGCTCACACAGCCCAGGACGCTGCTGGCTGTCCTTGCTGCCAGGGCACTTGGCTGCCTCCTGCCCAACTCCCTGCCCACCAAGACCTTTCCCATGGGGCTGCTTCCAACCAGAAATCCCCCAGCCTGTGCCATAGCTAGGGGTGGTCCCCTCAGGGCCACAAACTGGCACCTGCCCTCGTGGGATGTCCAGGTTTGGGCTGGGATAATTTTCTTTCTGGTGACTGGTATTGTGCTCTTTTTTGCACTGAAGAATTTCCAGTGTGAACCCATCACCTGCTGATGAGCTAAGACATTGCACAAAGGCATAGGAGCATTACTTTGAAGAACCCAGGCACCTGTACACAGAACCCAAGCACCATCTCGGAAGAACGAAACACCTACCTGGGGAGTAGTAGAATAAACTTACGGGTGCCCAATCATCTGCATAGGTCACCCAAGAATATCTATCAAGCAGCCAGGAATGTCCCTCTAGCAATGAGGCACCTCTCTGGAGAAAGCATACATCACCCTGGGTCAAACAATCATCTCCCTGGGTACACAAGCATCTCCCTGGATAATGAAAGCACCTTCCTGGAAGACCCAAGGAGTTTCTCAGGGTATGTAAGCATTTTCCCATAGCACACAAGCACCTCCCGGGGCACACAAGCACCTCTCTGGGGACAACCAGAACCTTCCTGTGGTTCACAAGCACCTCTCTGGAGCACCCAAGCATCTCACAGGGACAGACAAGCACCTCCCTAAGGCATTAAACACAATTCAAAACTTGGTGCACTCCAGCACGTCCCCGGAGGTGCACAAACCACCCTCTGCAGTACTCAGGCATCTCCTGGGCAATCCAAGTGACCAAGTGGAATTGAGCATCTTCCAAGAAACCCTAGATACTCCCAGGGAACACAAGCTTCTTCTTCTCAGGGCATACAAGTATATTCCTGGGGCACAAGCAAAAGCCTCCCTGGAGCACACAGATAATAAGAATAAGAAAATTTTCTGCCCCTGTCACCCAAGCATTTCCCTGCAGCACAGAAGCACCTCCCTGGAACATTCAAGCACCTCACTGGAGCACCAAAGAATCTCCCCGCTGCACTCCTACATCTAAGTGGAGAACCCAAGCATCTCCCAGGCCTCCAGAACACCACCTGGGGCACACAACCATCTCACTGGAGATGGGAAGCACCTCGCTTGGCACCCAAGAGCTTCCATGGGGTGCACAAGCACCTGCCATGGTCATTCAAGTATGTCCCTGTGGGCACGCAGGCATCTCCCCAGGGGACACAAACACCAACTTGGAGGAACCAAGCATCTCCTCACAGCACTCCAGCATCTCCATGAAGCCAAGCATCACACAAAAAGCACCCAACCATTTCCCTGGACTACCCAAAATCCAAAAGCTTTACCCTGGATCAAACAAGTGTCCTCCTTGGGTACACAAGCACATCTCCTGGGTACCCAGGTGTCTCCAAATAGTACTCAAGCATTTCTCTGCAGCCACCAAGGAACTTTCAGGATCACCAATCCACCTTCCTGGGACATCCAATAAACTTCCTGCATCACCCAGGTGTCTTCTTGGAGAAACCAAGCATCTCCCTGTGCACCAAGGGAGCATCCGTACAGAGCAGCCAAGAAGCCTGGGGAGCACCCAGATTGTTCTTGGGGTAGCCAAGAACCTCCATGGAGCAAGAAAGCATCTCCTGAGGCACCCTGGCATCTCAGGGGAGCACACAAGCATCTCCTCTGCACACACCAGCACATCCTCTGAGTTTCCTGGACCACTCAGGCTCACACTGCGTTTCAGCCCCTGCTCCATCGCGCACTCACCTCCCTGTCCTGCCCTGCTCTGCCCTCTGCTGCCTGCTGCCAGGGGCTTCCATCCCGACTGGGGCCTGCCCACACCCCTGGCCCTTTCTCCCAGCCTGGCTGCCGTGTCACAGCCCCACTGTGACACCTGGGTTACACATCCACCACTGCCCCCTGCCCACTGTGACACCTGGGTGGCACAGCCACCGCTGTCCCCCTGCCTACTCTGACACCTGGGTCACAGCCACCGCTAACCTCCTGCTCACTGGGACTCCACGCAGTATGTCTTTCTTTGGACTCGCATATTTGTCAGTGATACTTACATTTAAAAGAATTTGTCAGATTCACCCCCACAAAAAAAAATAAAAAAAAAGTATTTTGGGCAACTTCCATAAAGCTCACCAGTAATGAATACCAAATAATTCTTGGAGTTTTAGTCTAAAGTGTTGATGTTTTTATTTCTTTTCTTTTTTTTTTTTCTTTTTTTTTTTTCTTTTTTTTGTCCGTATTTAGCAGGTTTTTCCTTTTCTCAGAGTTTAAACTTACACACATACATGGCTTTCCTCTTTCTCTAGCTTGGAAAGTTCTCTTGTAAAGAAATCCTTTATTTCTAGCTGCTTTCTCTACTCTTCTATAAAGCAGAATCCACATGGTTTGTCTTTTCCTTGTCTCTACTTGTCTCAAATGACCAGGTCTGGCTCCCATCACGGCCTCCCTTATAAGCATCTCTTGGTGCACTGGAAAAGGTTCTTCACCAGATAACCTGGAAGGAGCAGACCCTCTGCTTCTGCATACCCTTACAGAAACCCCCCAGGAGGTTTCGGGAGCTCCTTGATGACATCTGGCTGACACAGATGACTGAGGAGCCAGTGGGGTGAGGTGACCTGCAGGACCTCATCCTTAGAATTCAACATGCAGTGCTCAGGGATTTGAAAGAGGTGAGAAGATAGAGTTGAGAATGTTGCGGGAGGGGAACAAGGCAAAGGAGGGGACTTGAGGTGATCAGACTTGGGCCTGTTGAGGCACCTGCCCAGAGGATTCCTTTGGGATATGGCCCTGCTGAGAGGAGGGCTGCAGGGCCGTGGTTGATGTTTGAGCATTGACTGATAGAATGGACTGGGTTGGAAGGGACCTTCAAGGTCATCTAATTCCATCCCTCCTGCCATGGGCAGGGACACCTTCCACCAGACCAGCTTGGTCAAAGCCCCATCCAACCTGACCTTGAACACTTTCTGGGATGGGGCATCCACAGTTTCTCTGGGCAACCTCTTTGTAGGACTCACCACCCTGATAAGAAAAGAATTTCTTCCTCATATCTAATCGAAATATACCCTTCTTTAAGATTCAAACTGTTGCTCCTTATTCTATCATCTTTTCAAGCTCCTGAATGGTCCACCCTGACACACAGAGGGACAATCCCTTCCCTAGTCCTGCTGGCCACACTGTTTCTTACACAAGCCAGGATGGCCTTCTTGGCCTTTGTGGCCACCTGAGCACACTGCTGGCTCATATTCAGTCCTTCTCTTCCCGACTCCCAGGTCCTTCTCTGCCAGGCAGCTTTCTAACCCACTCATCTCCCAGCCTGGAGTGCTGCTTGGGGATGTTGTGCCCCAAGCGCAAGACCCAGTACTTGGCCTTGTTGAACTTCATACAGTTGACCTCAGCCCATCGGTGCAGCCTATCCAGATCCTCCTGCAGAGCCTTCCTATCCTCGAGCAGATCGACACACACACCTAACTTGGTGTCATCTGCAAACTTACTGAGGGTGCACTCGATCCCCTCATCCAGATCATCGATAAAGATATTAAAGAGGACTGGCCCCCATACTGAGCCCTGGGGAGCGCCACTAGTGACCGGCCTCCAACTGGATTTTACTCCATTCACCACAACTCTTTGGACTCGGCTATCCAGCCAGTTTTTAACCCAACGAAGCGTACGCCAGTCCAAGCCAAGAACAGCCAGTTTCTTGAGAATGCTGTGGGAGACGGTGTCAAAAGCCTTACTGAAGTCGAGGTAGACCACATCCACAGCCTTCCCCTCATCCACCAAGCGCATCACTTTGTCATAGAAGGAGATCAGGTTTGTCAAGCAGGACCTTCCTTTCATAAACCCATGTTGACTGGGCCTGATCGCCTGCTTGCCCTGCAAGTGCTGCGTGATGACTCTCAAGAGAATCTGCTCCATGAGCTTCCCTGGCACTGGAGTCAAATTAACAGGCGGATACTTTCCCAGGTCTCTGACACATGCTTGAAACAGTCCCCATACTGGGCTGACCCAGGAAGAGCCCTAAACCCACTGGAGGGACAGGATCTCCCTTCCCAGAGGCTGGGGTCAGCGCCCAACTGTTGGACTTCATGGAACGCATCAAGGTTTCCTCAGCATCAGGGCCACCTTTACTGGGCCTTGTTCTCCTTGTTATCACTGCCTGCACTTTCCTGCTCTAACAAGTCCATGGGGAGGCTTTGTCACTAATGTCCCTCAGTTGGACTGTTAACACTGTGAGAGGCTTTGGAGTTTGCATCTGCGTTGTCTACTTGAGAAAGGTCTTCCATATCCTCTGAGTGCCTGAGGCTCCTGGGCTCTGCCCCAACCTACCGGGGGGGGGGTCAGTAAAAAGGTTTTGGCTGGGCCTGTGCTGCTGAGCTGGAACGGCTCAGGGGATGGAGGGAGGGAGCTCCTGGCAAGCAGGCAGCACTGCAGAGAGACAGGTCTGCCCATGAACAGTTCCTCTGCCAGGCACAGCAGAGCTGGGGACACTGCCTACAACTGGCATAGGGGAAGGAGAGAGAAGTGGGAGAGAGGTTCAGGGCAGCCTGGGGGGAAAGGCAGAGAAGAGCTGGCAGGGAGAGAAATCATCAGAGCCACCTCCCCACGGTAGGTCTCTGGGTGCAGGGCAATGCTTCGGCATGCCCTGCCAGGCTCTCCTGGAGCTGGCACAGCCCTCAGCCAATGGGAGCTGTCAGGAGTACAGTCAGTGTTGGAGTTGAAGGGCATGCAGGGCTTGTGTGCTGCAGGGTCAGCGTGCAGGGCCCGAGGGCTCCCTTCTCTTGGGGCTGGCTGCAGGCTGTGCAGCCGGGGGTGCAGGCAGGGGTGCCCAGGGCTGTGGTGCAGAGCAGGGTCCCTGCTGTGCCCCAGGGGCTGTGTGCCAGGGCAGGGCCTCTGCTGCCTGCCAGGCTCAGCACTCAGCCTGGCCAGGGAGCTGCCCAGGGGCTGCGGGGAGAAGCTGCGGGTGGAAGGAGCTCCCCCGGCATGGCAGGGCAGGGTCCTGCTGCTGCCCAGAGCCTGCTGCCAGGGACAGGCTGCTCACAGCCCCACACCTCCCCAGGGCACTGCACAGCAGAACTGCAAGGCAAGATCTACCTGAAAGCAATACACTTTTCTCTGCCTTCGTTTTCCCACCTGTGTGGTGATTCATAGGGATAGTAATGGAGTAGTAGTACTAAAGACTAAGGCTCCTTGATCATTGCTGTAGATATGAGGCACCTCACACACTTCAGTGTACAGACAGTACCAACATTACCTTTGTTTTTTCTTAGGGAATTGTTTGACCTTCTCATGACCTGCAAACGGGGAGATGTCCCTGGCCAGCAGACTTCTCAGACCACTCCAGGTTCCTTCTAAGTGTTGCTGCAGACCAGGACTGACTGCCGAAGAGCGCACAGAAGAGCCCCACACTTGTTGTGGCACCCTCAGAGCAACAATCAGACATAAGCTAAGGAGCTGCAGAAAGCTCTTCCTGAAAAGAACGTGGCACAGATTATTGTGTGGGAAGGTGTTCTGTGAGACTTGCAATGGGTTTTGGTCAGAGAAGTAATTAAATTTTACGCTGTCATTTTTTCTTTTTGACAGGCTCCCTTGCTCAGAGGCGATAAATGCGTAATGGCAGCTCCATCACCGAGTTCCTCCTCCTGGCATTCACAGACACACGGGAGCTGCAGCTCCTGACTTTCGGGCTCTTTCTGGGCATCTACCTGGCTGCCCTCCTGGGCAATGGCCTCATCATCACAGCCATAGCCTGCGACCACTGCCTCCACACCCCCATGTACTTCTTCCTCCTCAACCTTGCCCTCCTCGACCTTGGCCTCATCTCCACCACTCTCCCCAAAGCCATGGCAAATTTCCTCTGGAACATGAGGACCATTTCCTATGCAGGATGTGCTGCACAGGTCTTTCTGTTAGTCTTTTTGTTTTCAGCAGAATTTTCCCTTCTCACTGTTATGTCCTATGACCGCTACGTCGCCATCTGCAGGCCTCTGCACTATGGCACCCTCCTGGGCAGCAGAGCCTGTGCCACCATGGCAGCAGCTGCTTGGGGCAGTGGCTTTCTCCACGCTGTACTGCACACTGCCAATGTATTTTCTTTACCTCTCAGCCATGGCAATGCCCTGGACCAATTTTTCTGTCAGATCCCCCAGATCATCAGGCTCTCCTGCTCAGAATCTTACCTATGGGAAATTCGAATTACTATGGCTAGTTTTTTTCTACTGAGTTGCTGTTTTGTTTTGATTGCTATGTCCTATGTGCAGATCTTCAGGGTTGTGCTGAGGATGCCCTCACAGCAGGGATGACACAAAGCCTTTTCCACATGCATCCCTCACTTGACTGTGGTCTCTCTGAATTTCAGCACAGCCATGTTTTCCCACCTGAAGTCCCCCTACATCTCATTCCATACCCTGGACCTTGTAGTGGCAGTTCTGTACTTGCTGGTGCCTCCAGCAGTGAACCCCCTCATCTACAGCATGAGGAACCAGGAACTTAAGAATGCTGTGTGGAAACTGAAGACCAACTGTATTTCATAAACAATAAGCTGCCTGCCCTGTTCTGCAAATCACTCTTAAAGGTACGCGTAATAAACAAAGCCTGTCTTATGTTCTTGTGCTGATTGTTTTTCCCCCAGTTTTATTACAAAAGTTGTCCAAAAAGAAATATAATTCTGCATTTTATTGTGCTTTTTATTCAATTAAAGTTGTTTTTTGTTTTTTGTTTGTTTGTTTGCTTGTTTTTTTGCTGCTCCTGTGGCTTGGTTCCAGTGCTGTGGGGCTGTGCTGGGACTGCAGGCAGGAACAGGCAGTGGGCACTGCAGTGACACACCTGGCCTACAGAGAATCATCTCTCTCCTAAAAGGGCTGTGCCTGAAGGCTCACTTCTGCTTTCAGAGCTGCTGTCAGATCCGAAGGTGCCCAAGGAAGAGAGTCCAAAGAGGCTCCTCACTCTGCCAGGCTGGGCACCTCTGAGCACCCCATGGCCACAGCTGTGGGATGTGGTCAGTGGCAGGGCCCCCACTAGCTGGCTCTGACACCCAGCCTGACCAGCACGGCCCTGCAAAGTGCCCCCGTGCCCCGGGCACCACAGCCCCCTGGCTCTGCAGAGCAGCACCACCAGCTGGGGCTGTGGGAAGCATGGCCAGGGGCTGCAGCAGTGGCCGGCGAGGCCAGCACAGATGGGCTCACCTGGGAGAGGCTCCCTGGGAGATGGGGTGGCTTAGGAGAAGAGCAGGGCCTGTCCATGTACAGGGGAGACACGGGACCTGAAATCCCTTGCTGCTGCTGCTACCTGCAGGCACATGGTATGCACAGGAACACGAGTGAGCACAAAAGCCATCAGCTATCCCTAGGGGTGTCATGAAGGTCAGTGGGGCAGAGAGCGTCTTCAGATCCCGTCATTCTAGCATAATAGCCACGGGGCATCTGCCTGAATAACACAGAATAGTTCAGTTGGAAGGCACCTTCAGAGACCGTCTAGTTCAAAGTGCAAGAGCTGAATGCAGCTCTGAGATTTGCTTCCTTGAAACTGCAAGGTCCCTATGCTCAATACTCATGTCTTGGGGCATCCCAGAAGAGGCAAGAGCAGGGCGATGCACCCACCACAGGGCTGAGGTGCCTCCCAGCCTCTGGCAGTGGTTGCAGGAGCCAGAGAGACCCTGCAAGTGCTGAAGTGCACTGCCAATGTGAGTGCAAGGCAAGGACTCGTGTCTCTGAACAGCCCTGTGTGTATGAGCAGTGCACAAGACCAGTTCAGAAGTGGGTGTTGCAGGAAGAAAGGCCAAAAACACAACAGACACCAGCATGGTCAGATCATGCTCTCTCTTTATTACCCGAATAGCCTGACTTTTATAGCAAATTTAACAGGGGCGGATAGTGTCTCACACAAGATTAATGGTCAAAAGCACTCAGATAAACAACTGCAAGAAAACAACCCCACCTGCAAGAAAACAACCCCCTTGGGATTAGCAGTCACATAGATCTCGTCCTTGAAGCCATCTGCTGGCAACAATATTTTTCTAAATTCTCAGTCGGGCTATGTGGGAACACTGTCATGGGAACTTCTCATAGTTGCCCTAGTAGCTAGGTTTGCTCAGCTGCAGCAAGTCACGGCCTCCTTCCTGTTTCAAAAATCCCTCAACAATTCCCCTTTTTTCTTTTTGAGCAAACCAAGCCCGATGTAACAGTTCTGCAAGTAACCCTTTAACCACATTTATTACAATACAACACGCAATGATGATTAACAACACAATAAACAGACTCCTTAATCCCTCTTTGATTAATCCCAGTAACCATCTATGCATTGTTCCAAACAAATCAGTGAGCCATTGATTGAAAGGATTGATATCATACTGAATCTTTCTCATGTGCTCTTTCAGGAAAGTAATGGATTTGTGAATTGACTCATTATGATTAGAAAGGTTTAAACAGCACATTCCCTCAAAGTCCTCACACCCATGCCCTTGAGCCAAAAGCAAGAAGTCAATAGCAGCTCGATCCTGTAAGAGCGCATGTCGCAGACTATTTTGAACATGTCCTCAAGCATCTCTGTCGTGGCAGGGGCTTACAGCATACCAATTTTTCTAAATCATTAAGTGCGGCCTCAGATGCCACTCTAGTCATAACACCAAGCAACTCAACATTATCATTGCAATCCAGTGTGAGCAATGCCCATTTATGTCTGGTGATTTATGCAAGTGTGACAAGCTAGGAGCAAATATAGTGAGTTTATCTAAGTAACAGGACCTCCAATAGCATCATTTGCAGGGATACCTTACCAGGCCCTATCTCCGCAAATCAGAAAAACATCAGGAGGTAAGGCCATAGCTGTACGATTGTTCCAAACGCTATAGTTGTTACCCCTTGTCCCCGTGACATAAGCCCCTAAACCCTGCTTAGCAGCGTCATTGTAATCACAGGTGTTATTTGTATTTCTGTACCCGTATGGCCCTTTCCAAGTTCCTGTAGCAGGATCTCAGGTAATTCACTCTTATTTGTGGTAACACATTTGGTGCTGCTCTATTTACTGTTTGAAAATGAATACTCGCAGGAGGGTCTTCTCGGTCACTAGTCAAACATAAGTGGTTCAAGACAACCAATGCCTTGGACAATCGCTCATCGATGTCCTTGATTTCTTTTAATCTCGCTAATTGTTCCTTTAAAACCTGATGTTATTGCTTGACAATCGCTTGGCCCGTGGGAGAATATGGAACACCTGCGATATGCTTTACTCCCCACATTTTCATAAATTTTCTAACCCTTTTCCTGACATACGCTGGACCATCGTCCATCTTGATCTGCTGTAGCACTCTCATAATGGCAACACACACTGTCAGATGTCTACATACATGGTGTGCTTTTTCTCCCCCCTGCGCCGTTGCCCATATGAATCTTGAAAAAGTATCAATACTCACATGAACATATCTTTTAGTACCAAATTCCAGTACGTGCGTTACATCCATTTGCAATACCTAAAGTGCCTTAACACCCCGTAGATTAATACCCAAACCTAGCCCTGGTCCATGATGACTACAGGAAGAGCACGCTCTTACTATTCCTTTTGCCTCTGTCCAAGTAAATCCAAGCATTCTCCGAAGACCCTTTGCATTCTGATGGAAAATTTTGTGCGACACTCGCACACGTGCAAAATCACTCTCAGGCCCCTCTGTGACTATACTCACCAACTTGTCTGCTTGTGAATTACCTTCTGCTAACCCGATCGAGAACTGATGACTATGTGTATGGATAACACAGTAAGGTGCAGTTCTCCCCTGAATGGCATCTCGCAGCTGCAGAAATAATCTGTCCCTCTTCGTTGGCCTTATCAAGGCATCCTCTATCTGGTTTACCACGCTGACAACATACACAGAGTCTGAGACGATATTAATCGGCTCATGCATCCAGCATTGACAAGCCCAAACAACTGCAGACAATGCCAATGTTTGTAATGAATCCCCTGCCTCCTCCGGAATTATGTACTTCTCCCAACTTCTGTTCTCGTACCACACACACACAGCCTTTCTACTTGCCACACCTGCATCAGTGTATACAGTGCGACCCACCACTGGTCGGGACGAAAGCCATGGTACTACATGCCATTTATATGATCTTATAACTTGCCAGAGAGGCCCCTTTGGAGTTTGGGAATGTACCAATCCTGGGTAATCTAACACAGCTTCTTGTAACGGTATGGATTGCTGTAAACACCATTCCAAATGATCCTGAGTCATCGGCAGACTAATGTCTCCTGGTTCCTGCCCGCTGATCTCAATATTCTGAGAGCGACCCTTAAGTACTAACTCTGCGATAGCTTCCGCCCGTGTCTGAACATGCATTTTTTGCTGAATCGGTAGAAAAATCCATTCCAGAACTCAAAAATGCTGCCCTATCATTCCACCCTTGCTATCACCTGTTTCGTTTATGCCATTCCTATTCCCAGTGCTGTTAGTGTCAGTGGTATCCTCCTGATACCGTTTCTGTCTTTGTTGCCCCTGACTCTCCCCCTTTTCTTTTTGCCACTGACCAAGCACCGCAAATGGATGAGACACACGATTGCTTACCAGTAAGGAGAGTGCAGCTTCTGCTATACGTCTACAAACAGCTCCAGCTGCAACCTGAGAAGCTATTTGTGAAAGAGCCTGCTGTTGGTCATTTGTTAGTGTAATCTGGTGCTTTGCACTCCTGCACCGCAATAAAGGTAGTAATATAGCTAAGTCATCATTAGTAATCTGTACAATGTGGCAACCCCACTGAATATTATCCAGGAACATTTGTGCATTTATCAAATTATGTAACACCGTAGTTATATCAGCTTTCTGGGGACGAATAGTAGAGTCTGATATTTTCCAACCCAAATATAGCCATGGCTGTTCCCATTGAACCTTCTCTGGGGCTATCTTCAACCCTTTTGCTTCCAAAGTATCACAAATAAACTTTAAATCTGAATCCTGGAAGCATTCTGGCCTACCAAACCGAATGTTATCCATATAATGGTAAATAATTACGTCACACCACGCTGTCTGAATTGGTTGTAATGCCCAGGCCACATATAATTGACATAATGTAGGGGAATTCCTCATCCTCTGCAGAAGCGCTAGCCATTCATAGAGCTTTGCCAGGTCCTGTTTGTTAATGGAGGGTGAGATGGGGAAGATGTTAAATAAACTATCTGAATTAGTATCTAGCTACATTACGTATATGGTAAAATATCTTAAGTATTGGGGATGTGGATGAGAACCTAAAAATATCCTAATTACAGGGATGTAGATTAGAAGGAGATGTAAAAAGAAGATATCGTTCAAGGCTAATGGATGAGGGAAGAATGAACATCTTGTTAAGAAAGAATGAACAACTTGGTGGCAGGAAACAAGGCAAAGATAAGCAAAAAAGGCTTAAACTGTCCAACAGAATGTCAAAGTCCACAAAGGCAAAGAGAGCTTAACCCCCTCTTCCTCGGTGCCTTCATCCTGAAAGACCCCTGCCCACAACCACCAGGATACATTGCGCAGGCGCAACCGAAAGGAGCTAAGGGCGGGGAGTATGGAAATGAGTACTTGGAAGAGGTCTGCCTTTTCCGGAAATTAATGAATATGTATTAGAGCTCATGTAATATGTAACAGTGTTTGTGCATAAAATTGTGAGAGATGACCGGGCAGGTGAGCACTTTTTGAGGGAAGCTATTCCCAGTGCGCCCGGTGCACTATAATAAAGTATACCTACGTTACAACCCAATGGTTGTGGAGTCTTTTCCACACGTCAGTTTGGCAAGCCAGGCAGGAGGACTCTGTTTGGTTGTGGGATCGACTGTAGAATGGACCTCCTGGGTGCACCCCAAGCCCCTTTTTTTCTCTCTCAGAGTAGCTCCTTTCCCTGCCGCTCACTACGGGGATAGAGGAAGATCCTGTGGTTGCGGACAAATGGTATATGTTAATAAAGTTAAGCCAATTTGCCAGGGAGGTCGATAAGTTGTTGCCCCTCGCTACAAGAAGGACATCGAGGTGCTTGAGCGGGTGCAGAGAAGGGCGACGAAGCTGGTGAGGGGCCTGGAGAACAAGTCCTACGAGGAGCGGCTGAGGGAGCTGGGCTTGTTCAGCCTGGAGAAGAGGAGGCTCAGGGGCGACCTTATCGCTCTTTTTAGGTACCTCAAGGGAGGCTGTAGCGAGGTGGGGGTTGGCCTGTTCTCCCATGTGCCTGGTGACAGGACGAGGGGGAATGGGTTTAAGTTGAGCCAGGGGAGTTTTAGGCTAGATGTTAGGAAGAACTTCTTCACTGAAAGGGTTGTGAGGCACTGGAATAGGCTGCCCAGGGAAGTGGTGGAGTCACCATCCTTGGAAGTCTTCAAAAGACGTTTAGATGTAGAGCTTAGGGATATGGTTTAGTGGAGGGCTGTTAGCGTTAGGTTGGAGGTTGGACTCGATGACCTTGAGGTCTCTTCCAACCTAGAAAATTCTGTGTGATTCTGTGTGAAGTCTTATAGAGACGTCTAGCACGTGACATGAACCCTGAGGGTGTCCTGGGAGGTGGCCGGTAGAGCAGCCAAAAGGGTTTTTGGGGGCTGATAGAATGGCCAAAAGGGGTTTTGAGTATAAGCCATTATACCCTGGTTCCAAGAACCACAAGGAACCTCCTAAAAGATTGTGAAAAGAGACAGAAGGGGGGGTAAGTGAGCCTTAATGATAACTGTTACAGTGTTTGCAGCTGCTGGGGGAATAATTCTAATTGGAATAATAATTGTATGTTGTATTTATAAAGGCCTGGGCATTTGTTGTTAAAGTATTCTTTTAAACATCGGTAAATACAGTGTAATATAAGGACTGCTATTGGGGTGTATGCCAAAGGGAACTAAATTTGCTCTGGTGTATTATCGGTCTTTCAGGCTCAGCTGTCCTTGGTGTAATCGTTTACAGGCAGTTGGTTTACGGTTGCCTGATTTTAATTGCATATACTGTGGATTTTGGAGGGATTGGGATAAATTAGTAAACAGCTCCTTAGAGGACGGTGGAACATTAACTGCTATAGATTAGAATGGGACAAAGTCAAAGCAAAGAAATCTCACAGAAAAGCCCCTTAGGATGTACACTTACATATTGGAGGGATATAGTGGGGCAAGGGGGAACAGAGAGTAAAAGAACTCTTATCAAATATTGTGTTAGGAATGTTTTAACAATTTGTGTCAATAAAGAACAGTCCTGTCTGCCTCTGGGTCCTGCACTGGCAATTTAATTCTTGAACCACAGATGCAGTGTGTCCCAGTCTCCCCCTCATTCTAGTCAATTTATCAAGTCTTCAGCAAATACTCCTCAAATTTATGAACCTGTTTGCTTTTGTTATTCCGAACTTCTATTTCTAATAGTTACAGCCTTTTGTTTTTTGTCTTCTTTGAGATTAATTTAACACGGCTATAGGTGTGACTGTCCCTGTGAACGGCTGGTGAGGAATGTTTTAATTACTCATGAAGTGTCAATAAGAAAGCTATTTGTGTTTGTATGAAGTCTTTGATGTCTGGGGGTTTCAGAACAACTGATAACAACTAGTGACTGTTATGGGATACTATGCAGTCCTCTGATATCTGGCCAGGTGGCCAAGAGATTAAGAAGAAGAAAAAAAAGAAGCTGAAGGACAGCTAGGAGACAAGACCTGCAGGGGATGCTGTATAAACTTGACATGGTGCCAAGGAGTACAAAGGGGAAGGACAAGAAAAAAACTTGGAGAGGAAGACTACGAGCCTTCAGCATGAAAGACCCCTAGAGACACCCAGAGGGACCACCGGAGACTGATGCGCATGCTCCAGTAGGAGGGACTGGACCCTGGAAGCTAATTATAATAACCTATTTTTTTTAGAAGTAGTAACGAATATGTATTAGTCTAGGAGCATAAAAATCAGATACTTGATGTAACTGGTGTGCGTCCTGGTGGAGCGGAGACTCCTGGTGCACCCAGCACTGTTTGCTTACCTCTATTCTTTTAAAAAATCCTATTTTTTTTTATTTAATCCTATTTTGAAGACTGAGCCATTTCTAGCATTTCAATCAGTGGTGGCCACTTTATAAATTAGAGGATGGAGAGAAGTGGCCCCTCAATGGTACTATTAATTATAACACTATATTACAGTTGATGCTGTTTCTGAGAAGAGAAAGTAAATGGGATGAGGCTGCATATGCAGACATGTTTTTCACTCTCCGGAATCACCCAGAGTGGCAGAGGGACTGTGGAATTGTGCCTCCACAGGACCCCATAGTGTTAGCCCTTGAGCGAGGAAACAGTAAGGGACTTAAAGGCAAGTTGAGATGGTGTTGTTCAGCGTGCAGCATTGGGCAGAGGTGTACTAAGATAAGTAAAATTCATCAGGGACCAAAACAAGACCTGATAGATGTATTTAAGCCTCCCCCTCGACCACAGGAACAGGGTGATGACTCAGATGAGACTGTGACTCCTCCAGATAGTCATGTATCCTCCCGTACTAGTGTCCTGGTTTCACTTAGAACAGAGTTAATTTTCTTCCTAGTAGCTGGTAGAATGCTATGTTTTGGCTTAGGATGAGAAGAGTGCTGATAACACCCCGATGTTTTAATTGTTGCAGAGCAGTGCTTATACTAAGCCAAGGACATCTCAGCTTCTTGCTCTGTCCTGCCAATGGGCAGGCTGGGGGTGTAGCAAGAGCTGGGAGGGGACAGACCCAGGACAGGTGACTCAAACTGGCCAAAGGGGTATTCCATACCATCTGACGTCATGATAAACAATATATAGGGGTGGCTAGCCGGGGGAGGGGGGCCGGACTGCTCGGGGTTAGGCTGGGCATCGGTCAGCGGGTGGTGAGCAATTGCATTGTGCATCACTTGTTTGTACACATTATTAGTAGTAGTACTATTATCATCACTGTATATTATTATTATTGTTATTGTTATTATTATTATTGTTGTTGTTGTTATTATTATTATTTTCCTGTCTTATTAAACTGTCTTTATCTCAACTCACGGGCTTCACTTTCCATTTCTCTCCCCCATCCCAGAGAGGGAGGGGGGAGGGGGAGCGAACGTCTGCGTGGTGTTTAGCTGCCGGCCAGGTTAAACCACGACAGTCTTTTTGGCGCCCAACGTGGGGCCCGAAAGGTTGAGATAACGGCAGATCTGACCAGAGGGTGTTAAACTAAAATTGGTATAAGTATTAGACCTGCTTAATAGTCACTTGTCATAATGCTGATTGCTTTAATCTCAAGTCTTCTGCGCCTGTTTTCCAAATTGAGTATTATAGCATATTATTTTCCGTATGTGCTCTCTGTCATGTTGTTTATCCTCTCTGGGCCCTGGTTTCAGATCATTATGGTACTGTGTGCTGTAACAGTGGCTTATGAGACGATGAAATATCTGGTCATGACTCTAACTTGGTATTTGTACTCAGTAACATCGTCGACTCTATACTCTGGAAACTGTATCTTGGAAACTATTAGCAATTATACCTGTTGCCTTTTTTCATTAGGGAGTCAATCTGTGGAGGGGAAAGGGGAAGATATTTTTTCTTACTTGATCACTCTCCCTTTCTCCTTCACCACCCTCTTATCCTCCAAGCTTGTTACAATAGCTCTCCAAGATACTGAATATCCTTGGGATAGTCAGACCAGCATGGTCTTGTTGTTATGCCTCCTGAATGTGCTTCAGGTTTTGCTCAAAGTTAAACAACTACTTAGGAAGCTCATCCGGAGATCTGCCCGGAGGCAGTATAGTTGTGGGTGGCAGGGAGTATGGGAGGATATGGGCAGGCATCTAGAGCAGTTGGCACCCCCAGTGTTTTGGAAATTCACCCCTGAACAACTGCAAAATCCTAAAAATCTGGCAGAATGCTTGAAAAAAAGGTGTCACGACTCTGACAGTTCCAAAGTAACACAAATCATTGTAACGTGCTGGGGCCTGGCTTATGCCTATCGAGCTGCCATTGATACTGCTATCAACTTAGTGACAGACCCTGCGGCCACTCCAAGTCCTGTGACAGATCCAACGGCCACTGCGACCCCTACGGTGGACTCTGCAGCCACCCCAGTTCCAGTTCCTGCAGCCGCTCCAGCTCCTGTGGCTGGGTCAGAGAAATGAGCGGTAGTCGTGCAAGTTGACCCTGCAGAGGGTATTCCAACCCCTGTGGCAGACCCTGTAACGGGGTCAGAGAAACGAGCTGTAGCAGTGCAAGTTGACCCTGTAGAGAAGGTGAAAAAATGGTATAGAGATTCAGATCATTTCGAACGCAGAGAGTCTTCTGCCAAATCTAGGTATAGAGATGACGACGACGCTGGGCCATCAGGGATTCAGAAGGAGGAAGATGAGGATGCCGAAAAATCAACAGTAACTACCCGAAACCTATACGAGCGTGAGCTACGAGATGTGCGAAAAGATTTTGGTCGTTGTATAGGTGAGCAGCTTGTCACCTGGCTGCTCCGGTGCTGGGACACTGGAGCCAATTGTGTGGAATTAGACGGCAGGGAAGCCAAGCGGCTGGGATCCCTTGCTAGAGATGCAGGCATTGACAAAGCAATTGCAGATGGAGCACAATCTCACAGCCTCTGGAGGCGTCTCCTCTCAGCTGTGAGGGAAAGGTATCCCTTCAAGGAAGAACTTGAATGTCTACCAGGCAACTGGACCACTATGGAGAAGGGAATCCAGTACCTGAGGGAATTAGCCATACGGGAAGTGATTTATGAGGATCCAGACCTCAGACAAACATCCACAGATCCAGATGAAGTCAGGTGTACGCGACCCATGTGGCGGAAGTTTGTACGGAGTGCAC
This sequence comes from Aythya ferina, assembly GCF_964211825.1. NCBI lineage: Eukaryota > Metazoa > Chordata > Aves > Anseriformes > Anatidae > Aythya > Aythya ferina. The sequence continues at coordinate 135,547 of NW_028181427.1, forward strand.
CATCATCATATGCCAGCTCATTGGCAATAATGGCCTGGAAAGAGGATGAGGAACCCACAGTGGATGAAGTGGCTAAACAACTCTGGCAGTACAAAGAAAGTCTCTCCTCTTCCTTACAGGCCTGCATCTCAGCTGTGGAGAAACTTTCTAAAGAGTTCCACCAACTTAAAGAGAATCTATCTTCCTCCCCACCTGAACCAACCAGTGTCCACCGACCAAAAGAGAACACTTGGGAGAAACTTTCTGAAAAGGTTCACCAACTTGAAGAGAGATTATTTTCCTCCCCACCTGTGCAAAGCAGTTTCTTAGCTATCGGGGTAAGCGTTCATCCGCACAAGGAAGATGATATGGTGGGTACTCACCCTGTGCCACACTGTGGTTTTACTTACGAGACCATGGAGAGGACATGAGAAAATGGGATGGAAAATCTACCGCGACCCTAGAGGCACGGGTACGTGAGTTGCAAAAGAAAACAATTGGGAAAAAGGAATTCTCTGAAAAGTTTGCTGCTCCAACGTCCAGCAGACAGTCCTTCAAACACAGAAATGAAGAAGATTCTGACCAGGATTAGGTGGGCCCTGCCTCCAGCCAGGGGGAGGAAAGGGACAATCAAGTTTATTGGACTGTGTGGATTCGATGGCCTGGCACGTCAGACGCATAGAAGTATAAGGCTTTAGTAGACACCGCTGCACAAGGTACTGTAATGCCATCGAGCTATAAAGGGCCAGAGCCCATCTGTATTTGTGGAGTGACAGGGGGATCTCAGCAGTTGACTGTATTGGAGGCTGAAGTGAGTCTGACTGGGAATGAGTGGGAAAAGCACCGCATTGTGACTGGCCCGGATGCTCCATGTATCCTTGGCATAGACTATCTTAGAAGAGGATATTTCAAGGACCCAAAAAGGTTCCGGTGGGCTTTTGGTATAGCTGCCTTAGAGACAGAGGGCATTAAACAATTCTCTACCTCGCCTGGTCTCTCAGAGGACCCCTCTGTTGTGGGGTTGCTGAGGGTCAAAGAACACCAAGTGCCAATTGCTACCACAACTGTGCACCGGCGGCAATATCGCACTACCCGAGACTCCCTGATTCCCATCCATAAGCTAATTCGTCAATTGGAGAGCCAAGAAGTGATCAGAAAGACTCATTCACCTTTCAATAGTCAAGGTCGACGCCTGGGGTTTTGGAATTGGGAATACAGAGGATCTGAGGCCCACTACACTCCAACTGGAAAGAAGATATTGGCAGCATATGAAGGAGTTCGATCTGCTTCGGAGGTGGTCGGTACTGAAGCGCAGCTCCTCCTAACACCCCGATTGCCAGTACCAGGCTGGATGTTCAAAGGAAGGGTCCCCTCTACACATCATGCAACTGATGCTACATGGAGTGAGTGGGTTGCACTGATTACTCAGCGGGCTCGAATAGGAAACCCCAGTCACCCAGGAATTTTGGAAGTGATTATGGACTGGCCAGAAGGCAAATACTTTGGGATATCATCAGAGGAGGAGGTGGGTCGTGCTGAAGAAGCCCCACTGTACAACCAGTTACCAGAGAATGAGAAGAAATATGCCCCGTTCACTGATGGGTCCTGTCGTATTGTGGGGAAGCATCAGAGATGGAAGGCTGCTGTATGGAGTCCTACACAGTGAGTTGCAGAAGCTGCTGAGGGAGAAGGTGAATCGAGCCAGTTTGCAGAAGCGAAGGCCATTCAGCTGGCTTTAGACATTGCTGAACGAGAAAAACGGCCAGTTCTCTATCTCTACACCGATTCATGGATGGTAGCAAATGCCCTGTGGGGATGGTTACAGCAATGGAAGCAAAACAACTGGCAGCGCAGGGGCAAACCCATCTGGGCTGCTGCATTGTGGCAAGATACTGCTGCTCGGGTAGAGAACCTGGCTGTAAAGGTACGCCATGTAGATGCTCATGTGCCCAAGAATCAGGCTACTGAAGAACATCAAAACAACCAGCAGGTGGATCAGGCTGCTAAGATTGAAGTAGCTCAGGTGGACCTGGATTGGCAGCATAAAGGTGAATTATTTATAGCCCGATGGGCCCATGACACCTCAGGCCATCAAGGTAGAGATGCAACATACAGTTGGGCTCGTGATCGAGGGGTGGACCTGACCATGGACGCTATAGCACAGGTTATTCATGACTGTGAAACATGTGCTGCAATCAAGCAAGCCAAACGGTCAAAGCCTCTTTGGTATGGAGGACGATGGCTGAAAGATAAATATGGAGAGGCCTGGCAGATTGATCACATCACACTCCCTCAAACCTGCAACGGCAAGTGCCACGTACTTACAATGGTGGAAGCAACGACCGGGTGGCTGGAAACATATCCTGTGCCTCACGCCACCGCCTGGAACACTGTCCTGGGCCTTGAAAAGCAAGTCCTGTGGCAACATGGCACCCCAGAAAGAACAGAGTCAGACAATGGGACTCATTTCCGAAACAACCTTACAGACGCTTCAGCCAAAGAGCATGGTATTGAGTGGGTGTATCACACCCCCTATCATGCACCAGCCTCCGGGAAAGTTGAACGATACAATGGACTGTTAAAGACTACATTGAAAGCAATGGGCGCTGGGACATTCAAAAATTGGGATACGCATTTAGCAAAGGCCACCTGGTTAGTCAATACTAGGGGATCTGCCAACCAAGCTAGACCTGCCCAATCAACCTGTTACGTACTGTAGATGGGGATAAAGTTCCTGTAGTGCACGTAAGAAACAGTCTGGGCTACTCCTGCCTCAGGAAAAGGCAAACCCATTCAGGGAATTGCTTTTGCTCAGGGACCTGGATGCACTTGGTGGGTAATGCAAAAGAACGGAGAGATCCGGTGTGTACCTCAAGGGGATTTAATACTGGGTGAGAATAGCCCATGAATTGAATTGTATCATGTTAATTACTATATAATACTGTATGTCATCACTACCATGATTACTATATACCCTAGACGAAAATAGCGATTAATTAGAATGTATGCAAAAGAGTGTAACCTGAGCATGACATAAATGGTATGGAATAAGGGGTGGATAGATGTCCTGGTTTCAGTTAAGACAAAGTTAATTTTCTTCCTAGTAGCTGGTAGAATGCTATGTTTTGGCTTAGGATGAGAAGAGTGCTGATAACACCCCGATGTTTTAATTGTTGCAGAGCAGTGCTTATACTAAGCCAAGGACATCTCAGCTTCTTGCTCTGTCCTGCCAATGGGCAGGCTGGGGGTGTAGCAAGAGCTGGGAGGGGACAGACCCAGGACAGGTGACCCAAACTGGCCAAAGGGGTATTCCATACCATCTGATGTCATGCTAAACAATATATAGGGGTGGCTAGTTGGGGGAGGGGGGCCAGACTGCTCAGGGTTAGGCTGGGCATCGGTCAGCGGGTGGTGAGCAATTGCATTGTGCATCACTTGTTTGTACACATTATTAGTAGTAGTACTATTATCATCATTATTGTTATTATTATTACATGTATTGTTATTATTATTTTCCTGTCTTAATAAACTGTCTTTATCTCAACTCACGGGCTTCGCTTTCCCGTTTCTCTCCCATCCCAGACAGGGATTGGGGAGGGTGAGCAAACAGCTGTGTGGTGTTTAGCTGCCGGCCAGGTTAAACCACTACAAGTCCACAAATGCCAACAGGACATGAATGCACAGCAGCCCCAGCAGGGCTAATTGCAGACTTATCCTTCACAGATGAAAAAGGTGACCCTGCTCAGTCTCTTGATAATACTGCGCCTATCTTCTGAAGAGGATTCACAAAGAATGGCTTGATATATCTAGAGATTAAAATATAGCCCAAAAAGGTTAAAAATATTATATTTGTAGATTCATTTATAACCCCAAAACAGAAGCATATGCCACTACATCCCAAAACCAAGTTAGCCAGCAACTGATACTAAATATCCCCCTATTAAGAGAATTCCAAGCACTTAAAATCCAGAAGGTTACAAGGCTCTACAGCCAGCAAAAGAGCAGGAAAAAGCTCCAAAAACAAAAGAAACTGTCTCCAACCCTGAAAAAGGCTACATCTTACATGCCTACTGCTGTTGTTTTCAGATACACCCTGGCACAGGGAACTTGGATGAAACATTTCCCCTAAACCCTGCTCCATCACTTTACCACCAATGTTGCAACTTTGATAATATTTGAAATACAGGTGAAGGCATAAGGTCACGATTGCAGTAAGCCCCGTAATTCTGCAAAAATCATAAGGGACCTAGAACCACAGAGAAAACACGCAAAATAACATCATTTGTTAACGACGACGTAAGAAGTTGTTAACAAAACAACAACTATCCATAAGCACGCTGTAAAAATTACTCACTTGAAGAAGAGCTGCATGCAGGAAAGGCACCTACTACTGCAAAGATTGCTTTACTCTCAAAGATCCTACGAGTTGTTACCTCAAAAAGACGTGCTTCTCTCTCTCAACTTGGAAACGCATCAGCCCATACACTCTGACCCACCTAAAGAACCCTGCACGCTGGCAGGATGCAGCGGTGCTGCGGGATGGGGACATTTTCTGCCTCTGCAAGTGAATTCTGAAGCCTGCTGCACGCACTCAGGGATTTCCCCACAACACTGCGCTCATGGCATTAATGCATGCCATTACCAATGCTGCATGCATTAGTAGAGATGCACTTCACTTGGGCCATTGCCTTCTCTCCCAGCCTTGCCATTGTCCCCCCAGCACAGCTCTAACAAGCTTTGTTTCAGCCCCGTCCCCCATCTTACCTAGTTTAAAGCCCTCTCAATGAGCCCCACCAGCTCCTGGCCTAGGATCTGTTTCCCCCTTAGAGATAGGGAGATACGATTATGTAAGGGGCAATATCTGGGTAAATATGACAACCCTCACCCCTCCCCATCTACCCCCAAATGTACAGCTCCTCCAGGACGTACATGCAGGAGGAGCAGGCAAAAAAAGGCTAATTCAATTAAGGCTAATTTAATGGGCACCGTGTTTCTTCTTCAGCCTTGATTTTGTGGCTAGAACTGAGTCTTATATACAAAAGCAAGGCGCGATACAAAAGCAAGGCCGATACAAAACTAAGGCCGATACAACAATTTATCAAGTTCAGCAATCCCTTCAGCTTGCTATGTTACATCTTTTCTGTTTTATCCTCGCTGTTTCAAAGAGAAGAGAGAAGCCACAAAAGGCACTATGTCCCTTAAGGTGGAGTCAATCTTCAACATTGACCCTTGCGGAAGGGGACAGGCAGGGCTCCACAGTGTGCTGAAGGGTGTTCCCCGGGGTATGGGACACGCTGGATGGCAAGAGACACGAGAGCAAACGGGGGCCTCAGCAGACCCTGAGAGGAGCCCGGTGCCCACAGGCAAGCTGACTTGAGGAAAAAGGACTCCACAATCAGTAAGACTGAAAAGCAGGTATGTTTATTCAGCGCTGGGCAGAACGGGGGGTAGTCCTACCAAAGATGTGCGCACCCGACGTGGCAACTTGCCTTGCTTATCTACAGCGAAGAGTTACATAGGCCTGAAGCTTCACATACTCATCACCTGTCCCCGTTTCGTCTTAAAATGAGTCCCAAGCAGTCATTGCTGGAAACTCTTCCCATCTGCGCTTGCGCAGTGTGTCTTGGTGGTGGTCGTCGGGGGTTGTGGGGATGAAGGTTGGTGACTCTTCCTCGTCTCCGCTCCTTGACCTCTTGTCTCTGCGCAGACTCAGTTGCTCCTTGGCTCTTGTCCATCCGCAGGACCAGTTTCTGCCAGTTTCTTAAGACAGGCTCCCAGTCTTCATAGGAGACTGACCTTGGGAAGGGGCCCACGGCTTCTTGCTTTAGGTAATTTGCACAATGCACCACGGTTAGCAAAGACACTGAGTAGCATCCTAGCTTAATGCCGTCAGCGCTCTATCTCGACTCGATGAGATTCCCCCACCTCCCTCTCTCCAAGCTGCCCCTGTGCCCCTGCAGGGGACACCCGGCCCTCCCCGAGTCGGCAGCGGGTCACAGAAGGGCCCTTTGTGACGTCATCGGGGCACTCCCCACTGCTGCCTATAAAAGCCAGAGCAGCCAGCCCCGGCCACCCAGTGTCTGGCACGGCTGTGACGGGACAGGGCAGGAGCACGAGGCTGCGGAGCAGTCCCCGAGCGTAGCCCGCGTCTTCACACAGCGCCGAGCCATTTCTGTGAGATTGCCTCTTCTCTACCCTCAGCCCGCAGGATGGGGGAGAGACGACCACCCAGTAGGCCCATGCTGGCCTGGGTGGAGCCCGAGGCTCGTCAGGAGAACACAGCTCCCACTGAACACCATGGGCCGCTGTTGAATGGTGAGCGAGGGCCCCCATCAGGGGGAGCAGGGCTGGGGCTAGGGAGCGGGGGGGCCAGCAAGAGCACCCTGCTCAGCGTCAGGACCAGCATGGCAGCCCAGCCCCCAGACACCCCCAGGGAGGTTGTGCCAAGGGAGCAAGCACGGGGCTGGAGGGAGGCCAGAGCTCCTTCCTCTCCTCCCTCCTGCCTTTGGCCACCCTCTACAACCCTCCTTCTTCTCCTGCCTTCTTAGAAGCTGACAAGTTAGCTGTCTACAAGAAAGAAGCGGAGAGCTTGCACAGCATTATGTCCTTCATCAGCAGCACACAACAGGTAGGTGTGGCCTTGCCATGGTGGCTGTGCCTGTGTCTCCTGAGGGTCGCGCAGCTCTGCTGCCAGGATGCTGGCGGGCTGCTGGCGAGGCAGAGCTGCCGCCCTCCAGGAGCCCCGCACAGCCCTGAGCCCCTCGAGGCTTTGGTCCTGCTGCCGGCCATGGGTCTCCCCTCTCACGCTCCCCGTTGTTCTCTCTGCCACCCGGCTGCCAGGATAAAAGCCAGAAGATGAAGTTCCTAAGGAGCGTCATCAGAGTGTTCAGAACTGCCAGAAGGCGCGGCCTGTGGAGCGGCCTCGATGCCTTCTGCAGCAAATACCAGCTGGCAGAGCATATTAAGGTGAGGGGACACCCCCTGGTGGCTCTGGGAGGGGTGCAAGGGCAGGCTGTGGGGACGGGACTCTCGAGGGCTTTGGCGGGGGCAAGCGCTGCGTGGACACTCAGCTGCCGCTGACGGCCTTGGGGCCATTGAGAAGCCCCGTCAGCAGCAGGGAGGTGGCAGGGCGGCCCTCTGGTGCCACAGCTGGCTGGGGGCACTGGGGCTCCACCGGCCCTTCTGACCTGGACCAGCTCTGCTGGCGCTGCCAAGCTGTGCTGCCCGATGCCTGGTGCCATCCCGGTTGTGCTCTGCAGGTGCTGCTGGAAGACGAGCCCTTGGACGTTCTGAACACAGCGGTGCAGCAGCAAGCCATGCTTGCACTTGGCCACTTGAGGTACGTGCCCAGCCCCTGCTCTGGCCCTGGGCCTGGCTTCCAGGCTTCCCCTGTCTAGGCAGCAGCCTGGCAGTGCCGGCCGCGGGGCCGCTGCTCGCCAAGCCTCGGGGCTTCTGGAAGGTGGAAGGCAGCCCCCATGGCAGGGACCGAGGCCCCGCAGTGCTGCGTTCTCCTCCCTGAGGCCCTGAGGCCCTGCTCCATGACAACGTGACAATGAGGCCCCTTGCTTTCTTTGCAGCTATGTCAAGTCAGCACTGGAGGGCAGGAAGAAGAGCATCCTGCTCGCCTCTTTCAACAGTGTATTCCTGCTGCCCTCACACGAGCATTTGGAGGGCCCAAGCCGCATCAACTACTTGGAGGTATGTTCTGGGAGAGCTCTTGGAACACCCATCCCTCTGGGTTGATCCCTGGCTGCTCTGTGCTGAGATCTGTGCAGATCCTGGCAGAGGGAGAGGGACTGGAGATCCACTGCCACCCCTTTGTTGTCCTTGCAGACCCTGGACGCCATGGACCGCATGCTGGGCCTATTCATCAGAAATTCTCCTGTCTCCGGCTTCTGGGAGCTGCAGGACATCTTGCAGGTCTGCCACTTGCCAAGAGCGGGGTTCCCAGGGGCGCTTCCTCACCCGGAGGGAATTCAGCATCCACTCCGGAACGGACAGGCCCTACTGCAGTGCCACGCACAGGCAGCACAGGGCAGGAAGGGTGCCCGCCTCCCTTGGGGGAACCGGGGGCTGCCCACTCAGGTCTTCTGGCAGCCCCGTATCCCCTGGCTGCAGACCTTTCCCCTCCACAGACTCCTCCTGTGTCGGAGAAAAGCCTTGCCCATGGCGCTCCTGGGCTTCCTTTGCGTCAACGCAGCGGCAGGAATTGGACCCCTCTTCCGAGGCACTGCACTGGTCACCACTGGTGCTGCTGCTGTCCACCTGCCTCCCTGTCCGCGGCGCTTTCCTCCCGAGATCGGAGGGCTGCGGGAGCCCAGCACTGATGCTCCTGCTTTAGCAGGCATCAGCTCCCAGGGCAGACCAGCACTTTCTCCCCTCACAGATTCTGCTGCCCTTTGCCAGCTCCCACAGCGAAGCTATTTGCGAGAGGGCCGTGGGGAGGGCCGTGAAGCTGACCAGATGGCTACCCACAAGATTCTCACCGGAGGTAAGGAGCCACGCACCCCTCCAGCCAGCCCACCTCCCCTTCCCCGCAGACCACATCAGCCTGCAGCTCAGGGGTGCTGCCGAGGCAAGCCCGGCTACAGACCCTCAGCTAGGGCTCAGCCCTGAAGCAAGGGCCTTCAGCCCTCCTTTGCCCATGGACCCCGATCCTGGGGGATGTTCGCAGTCCCTGAGAGCACTCTCAGGCGCCAGCTCTGCCCCCCGTCCTGTGCAGGCCTCAAGCGCCCAGGGAGCACGGTGGGAGAGCAGGCATGGCCGAGGCTGCTGACTCACCTGGGACCCAGCCCTGGGCACACTCTTGGCTCCAGGACTTCGGCCCCAGCTGCCTCCCACAGCACTTCCCTCCTTGTCTCCCTCGCCCAGGACCACAGCGCCGATGGAGGACCCACGAACGGATGCACAGAGTGCAATGTGCCGCTCCTGGGACAGTTGGTGGGATGGCTCCTCCTTTGCCACACTTGCAAGAACTGGCAGCTACGATGGGAGGCTTTGGATGCCCTTCACTACCTCTTCCGATTCCTCCAGACAAACAGTAAGAGAAGCTGTGTTGGGCTTCCTTCCCCTCCAGACACAGGCACTGCCTGAGGCACTTGCTTCTTTTCCTAAGTAGTGCCAAGGAGCGCTCTTGTGGAGACCTCTAGAGCGGTCTTCCTAGAGAGAGGATCCCTGTATGTACCCCTCGTATCCCTGCACTACAGCGCTCCAGCCCTTCGAGCCACCCCCCACACCTCAGTTAGGCCAAGAGCGTTTTAGTTGTGCGATTGCACGCAGGGCTCTCGTTCTTTTGCGTGTCCCAGGCTGGGAGCATTTGCATGCGTACCCCTGAGGCACACGTCACCCCTTGCTCTCTTGCCATCTCCGTTGCTCCCATCAGCTGTCTGCCTTTGCTTTCCATCTCTGTCCAACACTGCCTCCCATTCCTGGTGGTGAAATGTTCTCACATCTAAGAAGAATTGGAAGGTTTAGTGAACCACATGCACGGTTTTATGCAGCTCAGATAGTGCTAACATAGTGCTAACATAGGGCTCTGCAGCATCTCCGCCCTCCTCAGCCATTCCTACTCAAAAGCTCTTTTCGCCACTTGGTAAGCCTCCTAACAAAAGTGGCTTGTCCTTGTGAATCTTCTTCTTTTTGTCCCCCTCCGCTGCCGTGTTTAGGAAGAACAGCACCAGAAGCTAGTCAACAGCCTCAAGGGAAAGCCAAGGCCGTACCGTGGCTTCCTTCGCCCACTACCACGGACATTGCCACGGTAATGAGTTCCTCCCTTCCTGGCACACTTGTCCCAGCAGCAGCAGGAGACTTGTGGGAACACAGGGCTCCGGCATCAGTGCGGCTGGTGTGGCCTCGCTGTTCTGGCCCGCGCGGTCCTGCTGTCCCTGAGTAGGACCTCTCCATAGGCGGTACTCCAGCCTCACAGCAGCAGCTCCTCCTGGCCCTCCTGGCCACCGGCAAGCCCCACATATCTGCAGGGCCAGCACCCTGGGCCCGTGCCTCCAACCCTGGTCCCTCACCCCGAGGGCTCTTCTCAGCCCCCACCACGCAGGGACTGCAGCCCCTGCTTCCTGCTTTCCCGTGGGCGCTGCTGCCAGCACGGCCAGGCATCTGTCTCCAGAGCTGCTCTCACCGCTCAGTTCTGCAGCACCATCAGGGCACTTGCTGCAACGTGTCTTACGTCCCTTCCTCCTTGCAGAACTTTGGAAAATACCTCCAGCAGTCTCAGAGGACAGACGTCATCCTCCAGGTCATTGAAGCCCTGAGAGACTCCAACATATACGACAAGCAGGAGGCCGGCATTGTTCTGGATATGGCCATCGAAGACCCTGCCTCCTGGCTGACCGACGTAAGTGGCCTGTAGTTGGATTGCCCTGCCCGTTAGCCCATGTCAGGCCCCGCTTCCTCCCTGCCACGTCCAGCCCTCTCAGGCACCTCAGGCAATCCCTGGAAGCCATCCCAGAGCGATGGGAAGGGCAGTTGTGTGAGTAGTGGCTGAAAATACGTCTGCACTCCACTTTTGCCTCTCCAGGTGCCAGAGATCGTGAGGTGCATCTACAGACACGTGGAGTGCATCAACACGGCATCAGCCCGGCGCAGCCTGGACATCCTCATCCTCTGGCTGGCCAACCAGCGGCCAAGGGAGGTGGCCAGCACCCTGCTGCAGATCTCGCCATCATCTGACAGGCATGCCAACCTTCAGGGCTTCTTGTATGGGAGGGGAGGGGACAGGACACATCCGCCTGACACATCCACAGCAAACTGCACGCTGCGTTTCCAGAGCAGGGCCCTCCACGCCGCCATGCTTGCCAGCCGTGGTTCCTTGGCCACAGCCAGGGCAGCCAGAGCTGAGCAAGCCAGCCAGGATCCCTGCCACCACAGGGAACGTCATCTCTGCCCTCTCCTGCTTGCCTGGACAAGGCTCCCAGGGCACCCCAAGGGAGGGGGGCGGCAGGGCCAGGGCTGCAGGACAGCCTGGGGCCTGCGGGGCCTGTGCAGGCCACGGCGCTGGGGCGGAGTGTGCCCTGCTGACTGAGTGCTTCGTCCTTGCAGCGCTGCCCTGGCCATGTGGGAAACCATGTTCTCCCAGCACCAGACGATGGAGAATGTCCTGAGGGAGACACTTAGCGTGCTCCAGGAGCAGAAGCTGCGCAGGCTCCCGGGCTTCATCTCAGAGGACAACTGCATCCCTCACTTGGCGGTGAGTTACTGGACGAGGCCTTGCTCCTCTTCAGGGCCGTGTGTGTGCCTCTGCCCATCTACCCCCAAACTGGCAGCTCCTCCAGGACGTCCGTGCGGGAGCAGCAAGCAAAGAAAGGCTGCTGGGTGCTGCCAGGCACAGGGCACTCAGCGGCCCTGCGGCCCTCCACAGCCACAGCTGCCCCAGGACAGGCTGCCTGGCCCCGGGGCCCCTGGCCTGAGGCGCCGGGAGAGCCGGGAGCTGCCTGCAGCCTCTGACAGTCTCTCAATGCTGTGTTCCTTTCAGCTGCTGGCCCACCCAGATGTTGGAGAAGACGACTCGGGGGCCCTGCACCATCTCCAGAGGCTCTTGAAGCATCCCAACCGAGTGACGCACTCGCTGGTGCTCAGCGCTCTCCTCCGAGCGTCAGAGACACCTGTCATGGTGAGTAGGGCACACTACTGTGAAGGCCGGTGGGCCTTTGTCCTGAAGGTATCATGGCCTGCTCCCGGCCAGCTGGGAGAGCTCTGCTCTGCCCGCAGCTCTGTGGCGCAGAAGAAATGGCCAAGAAATGAGCTGGCCATGGAGGGGCCCAGCGGCTCTCTGGGGAGCTTTCCATGCATGCCATGTACCTTTTGGGGCGGGTCCGAAAGGGGGCACAGAGTCTTTGCTCAGCTGCCCTCCTTTTCGTCGTGCTGCCTCTGCGCGAGCAAGATGGCAGCCTGGTGCTCTGGCACCACAGGCTTCTGCCCAGGGTGGCCTTTCATCGTTTCACCAAACGGAAACTCTGTCCTTCCTCCAGGCAAGAAAACTTCCCGTGCTGCTGCCAGGCATCATTCAGGGCCTGCAGGTTGCCAGGGCTGACACCAAGATGAAGGCCCTGCTTCTCATCGGAAACGTGATGGACCACGTGAAGAGGAAGCAGGCCAGCTCCATCGCTCTGCAAGTGGCTGGGGACATCCTGCCACTGTTTAACGATGTAAGGCTGCTGCGGGACCTGAGCCCACAAATGGGCACTCTCATGACAGCTGCCCCCCGTGAAGGAGGCCTCTTACGTTCCCTCTAGTGGGGCTGCGTCCTTTCACTGTGGCTACAGATCTGGCCACAGCTCCTTTGAGCACACTCTGATTCTGTAGCACCTCCGTTCACGTCAGCCACCCTAACGCCCCTGCTCACCGCGGGCAGGGAGCAGCTCTTGCTGAAGTCTTCCTCTCTTCCTCCTACCAGGAGTGCAGCCAGCTGCAAGAGCTCTCCATCTGCCTCTACAACAAAGTGATGCAGGCTGCGTTGTGGCGCCACAAGAGGCAGCTGAAGAAGGTCGTGCAGAGGAGCCTGCTCCCACTCTTTTTTCACCTGAGTGACCAGACCCAGAGCGTGGCCAAGGTGCGTATGGCATACCTGACTAGAGGGACTAGCAGACTGACACCACAGGGGTTGCCTGGGTGTCCGGGGCCAGGGCTGAAGGTAATTGGGCACTTGGCATGTGTGTCCCTTCGGGGTGCAGCCGCCTGCGTCATGGAGAATGGGGGCACAGCTCCCCTCCTTCCTTATGCCAAACGCAGTTCACACTCACCCCCCACTGCATTATCCCACCGTGGGCTGGGAAAGGCCTGCAGCCCTGCCAAGAGGTGGGGGCTGCCAGGTCCCCTTCCCTGGGCTCTGGTGCCATCTCAGCCTCTGCTGCTCTGCAGGCCTCCCTGGAAGCCCTTGTCACCGCTGCAAACTTCCTGAAGCAGGAAAAACTCAAGCACCTGGCGCAGACAGAGCAGACCTGGAGGATCGCAGAGTGCTTGGTAAAGACAACAGCTCTCTCCATACCTCAAAACCCCAGCCCCACAGGGCTCGTGGCTGGGAGATGGGAATGGCCTGAGGGGAAGGGGGGGTGTTGGCAGGAGGGAGTGGTCTGTCCAGCTGGGCAGGGTCTGCAAGCCCCGTAACCTTGCGCTCTCTCCAGCTCATGCAGGACAAGAGAAAGGTGGAGAAATACCTGCAGCAGAGCCTGCCGTACCTGCAGCACACTCAGGTCGCCTTGCGGGAGGCAGCCATCAGATTCATCGGTGAGCCACAGCCCCCAGGGTCCCTCTTTTGTCAGCCTTTGCCAGCCCCAGTGTCCCTAGAGTCCCCCCCGGGACTGGGTCCCCATGCGAGTGGGCCTGGGGGGCGCCTTGCAGGCTTCTGACAGCAGCTTTGTGCCTAGGTCTTGCCGCACAGCACTGCAAGGACCAGAGCGAGAGGAAGATCCATGAAATCTGCAGCAGTGAGTGAAGGCAGCGGGGTGTGGGTCCACGACCAATGGGGCAGGGGGCATTCACCTTTTTCAGAGGGAAGGGAGAAAGTTTGTATGGCCAAAAGCTCGGCTGGGGTTGAAGCTGGCCAGTACCGGGGTGGCTAAGAGAAAGGGCTTTTCTGGAGTATGTTAACAGCAAAACACGTCTGTCTACAACTTCCTTGTGACGGGGAGCAGACAGGGAGGCACCGAGCTCTCCTCTCAGGCGACCGGTGATAGGAGGCGAGGGAGTGGCTTAAAGCCGGGTCAGGGGATGTTCAGATCAGATTTTGGGGAAAAGTTCCTCCCTGAGAGGGTGGTTGGGCACTGAAGCAGGCTCCCCAGGCAAGCAGGCATGGTGCCCGAGCTTGTGGGTGTTCAAGAAGCATTTGGACAAAGCTGTTGGATATGTGGTGTTAAGTCCTGTGCCGTCCAGTGTGCAGTCAGGAGTTGGGCTCAGTGATCCCTTCCAACACAGGATAGTTAATGATTCTCTGACTCTAACCCCTTGGTCCCTCTGTGTCTTTGCGGGAAGTGACGGGTGGAGGGGTGGCAGGCTCTGCCCGCAGTCTCTGCAGACAGGTGGGTTTCATTTCTGCTCTGTTGCTCTCCATTGCAGTCCTCCAGCCCTTGCAGAATGACGAGGAGGAAAGTGTTGTGTCTCTGGCCACTCAGACCATCTTCATCCTGACACGTCCAAGGGAGCAGCTGACATCGAGCTGGTGCCGGCGGGCACTGTGCTGCTGCCTCTCCTAAGCCAGGGAGAGGCACAAAACCTTCAAACGCCTGCATTCCATTAAAACTCCAACAACACGTGCAGGGCCGGGGAATCCTTTGCATGGTGTGCTGAGCATTCCAGCCTCTACCATAGTAGGCAGCTGTAAGGGTTTTAGGTGGTGTGGTGGGGAATGGCTTAGGAGAGGTGGCTTGTGGAAAACGGACTCCACAATCCATAAGATTGTAAAGTAGGTGTGTTTATTCAGCGCTGGGCGGCACGGGGGTAGTCCCCCTGTGAGAAACAAAGTTGCTCACAAATACCAAAAACAAATATCAGCTGGTATTTGTTGCAGAAGGCATCGAGGCCGCACCACAGGCCACAGTTTCTGGCAGTTCTGCAGACGCTGATGATGCTCCTTAGGAACTTCATCTTCAGGTCTTTATCCTGGCAGCCGGGTGGCAGAGAGACCAACGGGGAGTGTGAGAGGGGAGACCCATGGCCGGCAGCAGGACCAAAGCCTCAAGGGGCTCAGGGCTGTGCGGGGCTCCTGGAGGGCGGCAGCTCTGCCTCGCCAGCAGCCCGCCAGCATCCTGGCAGCAGAGCTGCGCGACCCGCAGGAGACACAGGCACAGCCACCATGGCAAGGCCACACCTACCTGTTGCGTGCTGCTGACGAAGGACAGAATGCTGTGCAAGCTCTCCGCTTCTTTCTTGTAGACAGCTAAGCTGTCAGCTTCTAAGAAGGCAGGAGAAGAAGGAGGGTTGTAGAAGTTGCCCCCTTAATTAATTTTCAGAGAGCATTGCATTAATAATAGAAAGGAATTTATTGAGTAAGCAACAGCAAGCAAAACAGCGCTGGGCGGCCGGGGAGTCTCAGCTCTGCCAACGGCGCGCACCTCACCCCCGCCAGGGTCCCTTTTTATATTTTGGTAATTCCGGGATTACGCAGCACATCTGGTATATTCTGCGACTGCGCGCACTGTTGGTAGGGGGTCGTCTCTGTCCCTCTGGTGGTTGTGAAGATGAAGGCCATAGTCTTCCTCGGCGTTGTGGTTCAACTTGTTTTTTGTTTTTTTTTGGTCATGTTGGGCCAGCGTGAGACAGGAAGGCAGGATGTTGATACACTAGTTTAGCAACTTATCAGGAGGTGGTTACATGAGCTTTGCAACAGTGTCTTTGAACAAAAGAGGCAGCTGAGATGCAGAAGGAGAGAAGGGGAGGGGCCTTCTCTTTTTTGTTACATTAAGCAAAAGAATTTTCATAGTGTCTAGCCAAGTATTATACAGCTCCTTACTTCAGCAGGGAGCTTTCGCAACTCCCGCTCCTCAAACGGAACTCCTTGTTTTTGTAATACAAAAGACAATGAACAAACATTTATTGTGTATTACATAAGCTGTCAGCTTCTAAGAAGGCAGGAGAAGAAGGAGGGTTGTAGAGGGTGGCCAAAGGCAGGAGGGAGGAGAGGAAGGAGCTCTGGCCTCCCTCCAGCCCCGTGCTTGCTCCCTTGGCACAACCTCCCTGGGGGTGTCCGGGGGCTGGGCTGCCATGCTGGTCCTGACGCTGAGCAGGGTGCTCTTGCTGGCCCCCCCGCTCCCTAGCCCCAGCCCTGCTCCCCCTGACGGGGGCCCTCGCTCACCATTCAACAGCGGCCCATGGTGTTCAGTGGGAGCTGTGTTCTCCTGACGAGCCTCGGGCTCCACCCAGGCCAGCATGGGGCTACTGGGTGGTCGTCTCTCCCCCATCCTGCGGGCTGAGGGTAGAGAATTAAGTAAACAGGTACAACTTTGGGAATGAAAGGTTTGGTTATAGAACTAACTACTTGGTGGTATCATCCTGACCATATATATCCAGTACCAGATTTGCTCTCCATGGAACAAGGCAGTGTCTCCACATATCACTCTTTTGTTCAAGTTGTCATTTTTTTTTTCCCTATAAAGTTGGACTTTGCCATGGTAGCACTAATGTTGAATTTAAGTTCTCACCTCTGTATTTAGCAATTTGAAGAGAAACTCTCTGTCAAAGCGTCCTGGTCTTCGTAAAGCAGGATCTATAGAATCCAGTCTGTTGGTAGCTCCGATTACCACAATCTCCCCTCTGTTATCTATGCTGTCCATAAGCGTCAGAAGAGTTGAAACAATGGAACTAATAGAAAAATATAGGTTTTACTTACCGGTTCAGTAAATTTTGTTCCATTCCACATGACTTTCTTCCATGAGTAGTCATAATGGACAAGCTTTTTAAGGACAAGACTCATTTTAAGACATAAAAAATAGGTAAGTTAACACAGACCACTTGCTGATATCAGGCTTAGTAAATTGGTTTCAACTATCGTTTAGAATCACCTGTTTTGGCATTGAGTTACAAGTTTTCAGGATAAATTAACGTGTTCACAGTAAATTAAACAGGTCATCATCCTTTTTTTTTTTTTTTTTCATTCCCCAAAGATCAAGCAGATTTTATGTAGGTGCAAAACTGTAATACCTATGAATGTCAGAATTGCATGGAAGTGCACTTAGAACAGTTGCAGAAATCTAGACTCAGGCCAATCTTTATCACAAAACTTTGTCATAGCCAGAACCTAGAAATCCCTACCCAACCACTAGCACATTGTAATCTCTTCACAGACCAAGCATTAGGAATCACCAACCCCATAACACAGTACTTTTCCCACACTGATGTATTTTTTCCCTAAGACTAAGATTGCAGTCACCAAGCAGATACCTCAGTGAGAATCTATACCAGCCTTACCACATTAGGGAAAGCACACCAAAACCAAGTTAAATATATTAGAAGCCACAAACTTGCTGGACACAAAGTTTAATCAAGATGTTTTAGCTGGGGTGCGTTTCATTTCTTAGGGGTAAGGTTATGCTGCAGTCTGCAGAGTGTGAAGTTTATTGGTCAAATAAATTGATTAGTACTCAGTTCTGTGGTGATGCAGGTCCACTGCTCCAATCAGGCATGCCAAGTTCAATGAGACCAGACATCTCAGCACTACTACTCCAATTTCCAAGCTCTGTTCGGGTCTCTGAGACTGCTTGATCTCAGCATATTGACCGTGCAATTAGTGTTAAACTAAAAATGAAACTCTACAATGAAAGTGTATAACTGAGTATAAAGTATCCATTGTCTATGAATTCAAACTTGTTTATATTTTACATTTTCTTTGAAAGCTAAACCTCCATCCTGTATGTATATGGAAAACAATCTAAGTACAGCTTCAGCTACCTTAGCGACGTTTAAGTAAAAACAGGAATTCAAAATACTTGTTAGAATCTGCAATGCAGAAGGCAGTGCTGTGCAAGTGCTACGGGTTATAAGTTTTGCTACCAGCTTGCCTCGAGGGATGGAACAACTAGGAATATATATATGAAATTTTTAGTTGACATAAGATACGGATATTGAAAAAGCTTCTGAATTCCCCTACAAGCATAAGGCTTAAGATTCCTAGAAAACCGATTTTTTAAACACCAATTTAATAAGGCCAACAAATGATTAATATTTGCTATAACAGTTGAAAGTTATGCATTTTAGCTAACACCAAAGTTCTGTTTTCCAGGCAGGCTAGAAATTATGGTCAAAGTATGGAACAAAATCGTAATCAGGTATAGAACTAAAGTGTTTTGAACTAGTTTCTTACTCAGCTTCAAACATTTTTGCTAAGGAATGTTGCAGTTTGAAGACATACTGGAGACATGTTTTCCATATAATTGAGAGGCTGCCTGTGAGAATTCACACACTGGTAAACATCATGAAATCACAGGCATCATAGGCCAGCTGAAACAGGAACTAATCTGGTGAGTTAGCACCTAGGGGTCTCACTAAAGGAAAAGAGCCACAAAGACACCTCTCATACTATCATTTACGAAATGTAAACAAGATCAGGGGAAGAAGAGGTTTACCAGCTAGTTCATGCCAGTCAATTTGGAGTATTTCTGGCTTTAGTCAAACTAGCACAACTGGCAGAAAGCAATCAGAAAACAGGCAGATGTGAAGGAAAACAGAACTGTCTCCTCCACACTGACCTATAAATAAGCTTTGTGTGAAACAAAAAAGAAAATTAGCCTTACGTGGTTGAACAACATAGTCATATTAATAAAAAACAAGAATGATACCAAAAGATCAAATGGGGATTCAAAACTAAGATTAAAGTCTTCCATATTTCTGAATGCCTGAGTTCATCTTGGCATGGACAGGGAGAAGTGCAAGAATGCTGGCCATTTCCCTCTCATGGAAGCTTGGTTTGACAATTAGTCTTCTTTTTTATTTTATTTATCCCGCAAAGAACGCATCAAAACCTGTGCCATCATATCATCTTCATCAGCATCATAATCCTATGAACGAAGGGTACAGAAATTCTTTTACTGCCAGGGCCATATTGGTTAACACAACACAAAACCAGCTGTCTCCTCCTCTGACTTAACAGTAATTCAACTTCTCGCATTATACCATCTGCAAGGACTACATTTTACAGTAGTGGCTACATAAAAAAAGCTGGGTTTTAAGAGTCATCAGGCTCACGTATTCCAAGGATGAAGAAACACGTACCACAAAAGTATCGTATGAAAACCGGTGTCGTCTCTGAAGGTGTTCCATGAAGTTAGCACTCCTGTAATTTGGATCTCCCCACGGCATCGAGGCACAAATTGGGCAAACCACTTGTTTTGCATCCATGCTGTGCAATGTTTTTCAGTGCTCAACTAGTCCTTCTTGATCAAAGCTTTTCTTGCTGCAATATGGACAAGGAAAGGTGAAGCGATTGGGGAAGTTCCTGGTGTTGTGGAGTGGTTCTTTAGTCACAGCTTTCACACCTTCCATGATATAGTTCTGGTACTTTGAACAAGAAGCTGCGTGGCTGCGCATCTTTGAGAGAAACATCTTTTTGTTGCAGCCGTTACAAGTGGTTTCTGTCGCTTCGAACTGCTTTTCCAAGTCCAGAGCCCTGCTGCCAGGCGCCAGGGTGCTGCGGCAGACACCACAGACTGGCTTTTTGAGCTTGAGGCACTCCTGCAGGCATGGTGTGCAAAACACGTGTCCGCAGGGGACGCACATGGGGCTGTCGAACACCTCGAGGCACACGGGGCAGGTGAAGCGCGCCAGCGGGTCGGGCCGCTCGAGGCCGCGGGTGGAGGGTGCGCAGGATGCCGAGGATCCGCCACCGCCCCCTGCCACCGCCATCTCGCCGGCGGCCGCCGCACAGCCACGCCCCTGGCGCACGCTTCGTTGGGTTAGAAACTGGCTGGATAGCCGGGCCCAAAGAGTCGTGGTAAATGGAGTCAAGTCCAGTTGGAGGCCAGTCACTAGTGGCGTCCCCCAGGGCTCAGTGCTGGGGCCGGTCCTCTTTAATATCTTCATCGATGATCTGGATGAGGGCATTGAGTGCACCCTCAGTAAGTTTGCAGATGACACCAAGTTAGGTGCGTGTGTCGATCTGCTCGAGGGTAGGAAAGCTCTGCAGGAGGATCTGGATAGGCTGCACCGATGGGCTGAGGCCAACTGCATGAAGTTCAACAAGGCCAAGTGCCGGGTCCTGCACCTGGGGCGCAATAACCCCAAGCAGAGCTACAGGCTGGGAGATGAGTGGTTGGAGAGCTGCCTGGCAGAGAAGGACCTGGGAGTGATGGTGGATAGTCGGCTGAATATGAGCCAGCGGTGTGCTCAGGTGGCCAAGAAGGCCAACAGCATCCTGGCTTGTATCAGAAACAGTGTGACCAGCAGGGCTAGGGAGGTGATCGTCCCCCTGGACTCGGCTCTGGTGACACCGCACCTCGAGTACTGTGTTCAGTTTTGGGCTCCTCGCTACAAGAAGGACATCGAGGGACTTGAGCGGGTCCAGAGAAGGGCGACGAAGCTGGTGAAGGGCCTGGAGAACAAGTCCTACGAGGAGTGGCTGAAGGAGCTGGGCTTGTTCAGCCTGGAGAAGAGGAGGCTCAGGGGCGACCTTATTGCTCTCTACAGATACCTTAAAGGAGGCTGTAGCGAGGTGGGGGTTGGCCTGTTCTCCCACGTGACTGGTGACAGGACGAGGGGGAATGGGCTTAAGTTGCGCCAGGGGAGTTTTAGGTTAGATGTTAGGAAGAGCTTCTTTACTGAAAGGGTTGTTAGACACTGGAACAGGCTGCCCAGGGAGGTGGTGGAGTCACCATCCCTGGAAGTCTTTAAAAGACGTTTAGATGTAGAGCTTAGGGATATGGTTTAGTGGGGACTGTTAGCGTTAGGTCAGAGGTTGGACTCGATGATCTTGAGGTCTCTTCCAACCTAGAAATTCTGTGATTCTGTGATTCTGTGAATGTGGTCTTGTTTACTGGAGTGCACAGGAGAGAGACCATCTATCTCGTCAAAGAAAATAGTTGAAGGTCGCATCTGATAGGCCTAGCACAAAAACACAGAGTAAAACAGCATTATTTAAAGGAAAAATGCACAAAAACATCATGGTTGGAATGTCATCTAAACTAGATCTTTCATTTTAGCCTCTGGGACCTCTACTGATAGAGCTACTGGAGTATCTGGCATGACTAACAGAAGACAGTCTGTGTCAACCCACTGTATCCGGCTGACAGGAAGCAAATCGTTCCAGTAGTTCTTACAGCTGACATTCACAGCAGAAACACTGGCATTTCCATTTCAGTGGGAAAAAAAAAACTAACAAAATACAAAAAAAAGAGCAAGTTCTACTTAAAAACGTTGACCACAAAAAATAATGGTTTCAACTCTGACAGAATACACTGTGCATTTCAACCTTACCTGTTCAAATAACACACGAAGTTGGCATTCTGATTCCCCCATGTATTTTCTCATGCAGTCCCAAGCATTTCTCATAAAAAATGATATTTTCCTGTCACTTTGACTATATTCACTGGCAAGTGCACGAGCAACTAGTGTTTTCCCTGTTCCTGGGGGGCCATAAAATAGACAGCCTCTGCAATAAAAAAGATCCAGATAGGAAAAAAAACATCATGATGAGTACCTCCTACAACCATCGTCTCTAGAACAAACTCATCTTTTCTAACCAAAACACGTCATATACAAGACAGCAGTAATAGCTGAAGTGTGGGTAGAGGCAGAACAGATAGAAGTTCTGCGTTTTTACAACGTTTCACAAGAAAATTCATTTTTTTCACCCAAAGAAATGAATAAGGGGGTAACTCAAACGTATAAAACCTTCAAAAGAGAGCATACTGTCCCAGAAGGACACTTCCAAAACTGCTGACAAACAGGGTGATTACAGCAAACCGGAGCCAAACGGGCAAACTTCAGCACAGAATCTGAGAATGGGCTGAATGGTGAATCACCAGTTCATTCTGCAGCAATAAACTGCATATTCTTGCTTTCACAATATGCAGAATCTGTTAGTAAAGCATTTAATGCTCCTTTCAAAAGCATTAAGTTACTGGGTTTGGTCTCTCAGACCATCTATTGCTGATGGCAAGTGAGGAAGCCTAAAGCCGGAAGGAAAAGCGATGCCTTAGCACTCAGAGGAAAAAAAAAAAAAAAGAAAGCAAAAGTAGGCAGGAAAAACAACTGGGCTTCCAGGCAACATATTACAATTGGCTTCCACTAGATAATCCCTTCTTGCTTACAAACTAATCAAGCTGACTTGTACATAAAACTGAGAACAAAACCACTCCAACCCAACTAACCCAACTTTTTAAAAACACCAGATGGTAAAACTTAAAATTTTAAGACATTGCTTATATTTTTAACCTACAAATATTCTTGATTCTATCCGTTTTTAAGAAACCACTTTTTGCTACTACTAAAACAAATGTTCACCGCTGCCAAAAATGTTGAAGCATGGAAGCATATTGATACCTTAATTGAACTTTCTCCTGAAAACAGCTGACTTAAGATTTATCACTGTAATGAGTTACCTTGGGGGCTGAATATTGAACCGCTGAAAAACTTCTGGATACAGGAAGGGAAAAATCACCATCTCTTTCAAAGCTGCGATGTGTTCGGAAAGACCACCCACGTTCTCAAATCCAATCTAAAGAGAAATTCAACACAACAGAGTTTGTATGTTAAAGAAAGCAGCAATCTAGATCAAGGTTTCATCAGAAATTATCTCAGCACAATGGAAACATTCTGGGCAATTTTTGAAGTTGCTTTAGAGAAAACCATCAACAAAGGTAGTTGTAGATGGCACACTGAGATCTTTCATAATCACTGGAAACACTCGCTGACATGATGATTAGTTTACGACTTACCACACTATTTGCATTGCATCTCCCTGACTTCTTCCAACTTTCTTTTGATCCCTCTGAACTCTCTTTAGGTCCCGTTTCTGACGTTTCACTCGAAAAGTCCTGATTTGAATTAAGGAGAAGTTATAGGGCTTCTTTTTCTTTAAGATGCAGCTCGAAGATTTGTTTTTCGTAATAATGCCAAGCAAATGTAGAAGACATTAATTAATATATAGAAGACCTAATTAATTGACATAAACTTACACAGTTACATTCAGATAAACTTAAACATGGCTAAATATTCATTGGAAGGAGGTTCATCCCTCCCCTATTCTCTAACGACAGCAACCTTCTTGGTTGCTCTCGCCATCCTCACTGCTCTCACCACCATCCTCCGTATCACACGTGCTAAGCAAGGGAGATGAGCAAGAGGGTGTAGAATCACTGATGTCATCTGCACGTCTCTGTCTGCAAGCAAGCATATAGACCAGAAAGTTAAAAAGAAAATAGAGCAGATACTAAGTAACACCAAAAATTAAGGGAATTCTATCTCAAAATTTACTCTGAGATCTATTTTCCAGTCCATTGTACTCCTTAGGAATCTGATTTCAAAGGCCATGACATGATTTTCCTCGTGACAACTGTCTGCTTTCAAGAATGCTCAACAAAATATCTGGCAATCAACAGCATTCTCTACGCACTAACTGCTTACAGAATCCAAAAAGCCTTTATCATTACTAAGGCAATTTATCATTTCATTTAGATCTTTTATTGTTTAAGGTTAACTTCATATAGAAACATTAGTTGATTCCAAACAGAAACTAGAGTCAGTATTTGAGTGATAACTTTTTCTTTTTTTTTTTTTTTTAAATCTAACAAAACTTCCATAAAGCCTCTCCCTCTAAATTGAATAAAATTATTTTCGGTTTTAAGAAAATCATTTGTATCCTTCAAGATTAAATAGTCTGACTAAGATTTTTAAGGGGGGATTCTGGCTTCAGTTCCAGAACCAAAGAATTTCAGTTACAGAAACTCAGACACTACCTCCATAATCATCTTATCAGTGACCCACAAATATTGGATTTAAAAAAGAAACCAACTTAAAAGTATCCACCTCCTCCCCTCCAAATAGTTCTTTCCTCTCTACCTTAAGACTACCAAAGTACCGATCATAAACTTACTCTGTAATTACCACTAAACTGAAAACCCTTTGAAGCATTATGCAGTAAGGAGACTGACAGCTCTACGGATAAGTAAGAGCTATCACTAGCCATACACCAACCTGGCACGTCTTCTATATTTTTGTGACCCAGCATTTTCAAGTGACTCTTTCTGTCTGACAGAATGGGGCTGGCCCGAGTTAGTCCTCTCTCGATCTCTTTGTCTTACTGAAAGGAAAGAATTTAGAATAATGATACAGATACATTTAAGAGAGGAGGATATCAAAAGATAAAGAAAATGCCACGTGTTTCACTCATCCCTAATTCCAGAAGAATTTTTAACTGTTTTTGCTTTTCATCAGTGCATGGCACAAGTGGAAAACTACACCCTGTTTAAAGGTGAACTGAAAATCACAAGAGCAAGACTGTTAAGTGTGATTAATTACTGTTATATCAAGGATACATAGCACTAAGCATGCCAAACAGCAAAGAAATACAATGTGCACAGGACACACGTGTCTGATAAAAACAGTGAAGTTCATGTGCAGAATGAAGGTACAGAACTGAAACAGAACTGTGTGTGCAAACACATGTATTTACATTCAAAAATTTTATCTCACTTATGTGCAAGAAATAAGGTTTTAAGAGAAACTGTGCGTTCAACCTACTTTCCATAGGAGCTTGGTAGCAGTCAACAGGTTTACTCTGTCGAAGGTTGTAACGCCTTGGAACATCTTCACCATCATTTTCTTTGTTCTCACTTCCTTTTGATGTTTGTAGTGTACCACAAAATGACACCGAATCGTTAAGTACTTTTGCAAATTATATGAAATCCAAAATGCATTACACAGATGCCTGTAAGTTTTATTACTATCGTTATTTTAATGACACGGTGGATCCTGCAAAACCTTAAGATGAATTTATGCAAGTCACGTTTCAGAAATCACAAATCCTAGCAGATGAGCATGCATCTAGACATTGTTCTGTCCTCTCTGAAACTGCTGATGGACTTGTCGTCAGCCTCAGTGTTTAACAACAGGCAAAATTCTGTCATATTGCTTAGCTAAGATGCAGATCTTCTGAAAACAGCTATTTCAGAAAGTCACTTCTTAGTTTGAGAAAGTATTTAATGGAAAGGGTTTTAATAATCTGTAGTGCTAAGACTAAGCGTAGTAATCTAAGTCCAAGTCTAGCTCTGCCACAAATTCTGGGAGCAATAATGGGCCAGACACAGGCTTGAAGCTCACCAATGAGAAAACAATGCCAAATGCACATAAGCTTAGGCCATTAGCTTCTGTCAAGTAACCTGAAGTTGTTTCATGAAAGATGGTAAAAAACACAAGAACCAGAGTGCAATTATCTACTGGGTTCTGGAGAATATCCTCTCACGTTAACAGCAGGACACCGAGGAAGGAACATACATACTCCGTTCACCTACCTGTTTGCCAAAAGGACTTATCTTTTTTTCTTGGAAAGCACTGCCCTCTTTGGTTTTTATTTTTTAACCCCAAAGGTTGCATTGCTTTCTGAATGCAAGGTAGGTGCCGTGGGGTATACAGACAGCACACAGAAAACTGAGCGATCAGTAAATGAGTTTGTGATCACTACCATCTCCAGTCCTTGGTGTTCCAACACTTCTATCACAAAAGCATGAATTTCTCTGCTTTAGTGCTCCTCTAACCCTTTCCTTTTTCCAATAACTTCCTTTATAACAACACTGACACTTTCCTCACTCTTTTCTGGCGTATTTTTCATTATAAAAGTATATTCTAGCTCTTTCCTGATTTAAAATTGTAGTTTGCATTTTGATCATCAATTAATTTCCCATTCAACATGCTATTTAAAATTCCTCTCTGCAAGTCTCTACTGCACAGCTCCCTGAAACCCACACACTTTAACCAAGCTTCTCCCTCTAGACTGGCCCCCTCCTTGTATTCAAGCTCCTCTTATTAAGACTTTGAGCTAATATTTTCCTAACTAAACCTCCAAAGGAGTCAACTCTGCTTCTCCCTTACTAGTCCATGGCCCAGCCATTCTTCCTCTGAAGAACTTCCCTCGGGTTCCCACCTGCCACTGTGCATCTCTCTGCTCCTCTGGGCCTCTGAAGGGAGGAGCAAAGTATTTTCTGGGGCTCAGCCTCCTGTCACTGTCTCTCTGAGCTCCTTTGCAGGTGTGCAGCTGAGCTCTATCACATAATCTAACTCGTCAGCTCGTCTACTGCAACACCCTTTTCGGTCCTTAAGTACAGTCTTGCCCTGTTCTGATCTGTTTAGAAAGCTCCTACAAGGATGATCTAATTTACTGCCTTAATCACAACTAACGTTCTTCTCAAAAACTGTAAGTTTTCCCATCACTTCCAAGTTAATATGGGCTTTCGTGGCTTAACCTCATTCCACAAGTCACTGAGTACCCAGATGACAGCTCCTAATTACAGGCCCTGACAGCAGCTTACGGTGACTGCCTCCTAAACACAGAAATGCACAACGCTATCTTCCCTCCTGCTGAGCTTCACGCTTGGGAGGAGCTTTTCATACACATCTGGCAGCCTATCTATCTTGCTTCCTGAAAATTCTTGCTGTGCTGCTCAAAACCATGAAAACTGTCACGATTCTGCTGTAGCGGTATCGCCGTTTCGCATGCTGAGTAATGCTGTCCATTTCTTTCCATTCCCACCTGTCTACAACCATCTGTTGCCTTTTATCTTGTAAGCAGTTTGGAAAAGCGCTGTATTTTTTTTTTCACCTGTTCTGAGCTCACTACAGTACAGCCCTAGAGCTCATACTAAGGCTTGTGAAGTCAATAGCAACACAGAATTGTTACAGAAGACAAATACCCAGTAGATTAGCTTGTTTCAATTGTTTAAGACAAGGCTTTTGGTTAGAACAGAGTAAAGAAAACTTAAAACCAGAACTCACCAATCTCATCTGGACTGCCAGGTCCAGTTCTTTCAAAGTCCGACTTCACACAGGTCAAGATATCAAGGTTCTCCTAATTCCAAGCAGCAAGAAAGATCGGTCACAAACGTGCAGAAAAACAGACGTGCATACATGTACATCCACTGACAGACACGTCTGTCTGTTGATGCTTACACAGTAACATTATCGAGGCACCCCGTATACACACAAAAAATAAATTATTGCACAAGAGGAGAGAATGGGAATATGATTGCGTGCACCCACAATCAGTAACAAGAATTTCTGCTCTAAACCAGCGCTCAGTACATGCAGTGGTTAAATACTTGCCCAGATACAAAACTGAGTGCATTAGTTAATCATAGGTTAATAACCTACAGTGTGACAGAACCAAGGAAAAAGAACTACCTTTCTAGCAG
The DNA here is from genome assembly GCF_964211825.1 of Aythya ferina. Lineage (NCBI taxonomy): Eukaryota > Metazoa > Chordata > Aves > Anseriformes > Anatidae > Aythya > Aythya ferina. The sequence continues at coordinate 162,363 of NW_028181427.1, forward strand.
ACATACCAAAAGAAATCATACAGGCGTGTGAGAGATGCTAATAAAAAGTACTGTGGACAATTCTGGATTCATTTCACAGCCCTGGGCAACCAGCTCTAGGTGTCCCTGCTTGAGCAGGGGAGGGTTGGACCAGGTGACCTCCAGAGGCCCCTTCTAACCTCAACCATTCTGTGATTTGAGAGAAAAAGAAGGCAATTCAGAGCTAAACAAAAAGCTATGAAAGTAGGTTATCGGGAAGTTTTAAAACGATGTGCCTATCATTCATAAGAAACAGTAATTTAATAAAATAGTTTAATTTAATAGAGCAAAACTAAGACAGAGGAGTATGATTGCTGCATACAGCTTTAACAGGGGTTCCTCTAGAGACAGGGGTTTATTTAAGCTCTCAGGCAAGGCCAGCACACGAACAAATATACATAAAGTAGCCATCAGTTCATTCAGCTGGAAATTTAAAAGGCTTCAAGTTCCTGAAAACTCTGGGAGCAGTTTGCAACCAAGGAAGAATTCTAAAATGCAAGTTAGGTCAATTAAAGAAAACAGCTCCATTTGCCTGTAACAGATGATTAAAGCTACATGATACTGGAGATTCTTTGTGAGCTCTCGGGAAAAAAGACATTAACAGGAATCAAAATTCGAGCGAGTGACCAACACAGGAAGCCATGCACTGCCTTTTGTTAAGCTTTCCAAGTAAGTGCGTTCCTGAGCATGACGAGAAATATGATCTAGGAGTTACGGATAAAAAGCTAAACAGCTTAAACTGCCAAGCTGATGGAAAGCACCAGTCTTTTTGCATATTCAGTCCCCCAGGCAGAGCTTTTAGTAACATTTGGAGTAAAAACCCAAGTCCGAAACAGCTGTTTGTAAACAGTGTCTATTCAAAATGCAGAAGGCAATTCAGAAACTGGAGTGGAAGACATGCATTTCAGCATCTCCCCGTTATCCCACATCTTCTGCAGAAGATGCTTCCTCCACTCTTAAAAGATATCTGGAGCACAACCGTATCAGTAAGACATGAAGATATAACCAGAGAGCAAGACCAAATGGTAGTTTAGACCACACTATTCTTTGGAAGGAAGTTATTTCAGTTCAAATAAAAATTACAACTAAGTTACTTCCCTACGTGAAATACTCTACAAAAATGGCAAACTGACGGAGTATTTGCTCTGTCATTTGTACCTCAACATCTTCCCAACATCTTTGGCATCTACGCATCTGCTCCATTTCATCCATTTTTTGTAGCACAACTTCCGCAGTACTAAGATACAAAGTTGACATGTAAGAGCAAAGTTAGGCATGTATGAACAAAATAAAACAGCACGCATAATCAGTAAGAGATTTTAATGTAGTACGCACAAAGCAAAAGTCATTGACACTTAGCCAAGATTTTAGACATTACCAAAAAATTAGGTCAAATCTTTATTTTTGATAGAGATTTAAGAACAAGCTTTTGAGGATTTGCAAACATACGCTGTTTTCAGGTTTATTTTCCCCTCTTACTGAGCACATTTAAAATATATATATATTTAAATGCAGGAGGAAAATAAGAATTCTGACATCCTACTAAGATGTTATAAAAAAATTATGTCAACTTTTAATCCTTCTTAAGTTGCTCTGCACAGTAGCATTAAGTCATTTTTTGTTAACCGAGGAAAGGCTGTTTGTTCTTCTCTACATGGGAATCTAAGTTTCGTGTTGTAGAAAATGATGAAATGCAAGGAAAGCAAATTCTGAAGCAGAAAACAATTTTGGCTTCAGAAACAGAAATAAACCATGGACAGAAATGCAGAATCGCTAGGACTACTTTGCTTTGACTGTATCAAACCATCCTCAGTTTCTTAATCAAGCATTACATTCACTTTTGTGAGTATGGAACAAAAAGTTCATTAAAAATGAAGGCACTTCTGATGCTAAGAAAACTGCCAAATGCGGAAAACTCAACAAATTGAACTCTCAATGCCAGGAGCAGCCATACCTCTTTGCTGTCAAAATACAGAGCAAGTCGAGGCCAACATCATGCCATAGTGCAAAGGCTTGCTAAGAAAGATCATTTTAAGAGGTCTGCAAGAAAAGATGACTTACTTTGTTATAAGTTTGTCAAATAGAATGGACGAGTTAGTAGTAGAGTACCGACTGCGTCCGACTCTACAGCTGCGGCGCAGCTCCAAGTCCCTGTTTTCTCCGTGGACTCGTCTCACAGTTTTTGCACCAGCTCTACTCCTCAATGTTCTGGTGACTGAAACGCAGAAACAAAGTATTTTGAAACAGTGAAGATGGGATTCTCCTTATTTCACCGTTGCTCTTGTAAAATGGAAACAGACAAACAAAAAAGGCACCCTGAAGTGGATTGATTTTTCTTTACATTTCAGATCAGAAGTTGTTGTCACAACCACTGCATTCCACTTACTTATCGCTCTGCACGTTTAAACCGTCTACTTAAAACTGTGACCTGTAGAGAAATTCTTAAAGAGACTGAAAGCTAGCCAGACAAAAAAAAAAGGTGCAACTTTTGTTCCATGCAGGAGGGAAATCTACTCCAGTTATTTCTGTCTTGGAAAAGTGAGAACAATCAACACCTTTCTCTAAGGTGTTTTCACTCCATTCATGTCAAACTGTATCTAACAGTGCTCAAAACAAACACTATTACATTGCAAGCCTCTTCCTAAGAGGTGTATGTTTGATTACTCTGTTTATGCATGCAGCACTTTCATTTCCTGCATTATGATCTAACAGCTCAAGGAGGTAAGAATCGTTTCAAGAGAAACACCCAAACACCACATAACTCAAACTCGTGCTTTTTAGAAAAAAGCCTGCCCATTGTTTACTATACAGCACCCTTTGGCACAGGTTTGTTGCTTGCACTCTCATTAAAAGAGCCAAGAGGACAAGGGGAAGGGAAGAGCTACACCACTGTGCTGGTAGGATCACAGCTAAGGTTTACTTTTGTGGTTGCCAACTATAAAACTAAGTTTGAACTTACCAAGTATCAATTTACTTTGCACAATTAGAACAGTTTGCTTTGTGCCTACGAAGCTGCAATTCACACTGCTCCCTCCCCAAGGAATTCATAAAATCTCCTGTTTGCACCTACCTCTCTTCACAGAAAAGTCACTGAGGAGTGAATTCAGATGACTACAGAAGGCTTTGGGGCCAAATGAAAGCCATGGAGTGACCAAGTGCCATCCTCTTCAGTAACCAGCGTAAATAGGTATCCCGGGGACTTACAGCCACTTACCTGTGTTTTTCTCAACTGCCTACATTAAGAAAGAGGACAGGGGAGAGAAGGGAGGAAAGACTTGTTGTATTAGACCCATCAAGGATGGGAAATTTCACCATGTTTACAAGCCAGTGCTCCATGGTATACAAAGAGAAGCCTGTAGGCCTCACGCAGGATCCACATCCCAAGTCTGTTGCGTACCATATACACGCGGTTCTGTATGTACCCACATTTCCTAGCTTGCTCATGTTGAATTCTCAAAATTATGAGCAATAGCACCCAAGTGGAAAAGATACATGTCCTGGTTTCAGTTAGGACAGAGTTAGTTCTCCTCCTAGTGGCGGGTAGGTTGCTATGTTTTGGCTTAGGAAGTGTGAAAGGATGTTTAGAAGAGTGCTGATAGCACCCCGATGTTTCAGTTGCTGCAGAGCAGTACTTACAACAAGCCAAGGAACTTTCGGTGTCTCACTCTCCTACTAGCGATCAGAATCGGCGCACAGCAACAGCTGCGAGGGGACAGACTCAGGATGGCCGACCCCAACTGGCCAAAGAATTCTATGCCTTATGGCAACATGCTGCACCATGGATAGGGCGGGGCAGCCGGGCTGCTAGGGGTTACGCTGGGCACTGGTCAGCGGGTAGTGAGCAACTGCATTGCACATCACTTGTTTTGTACACATTACTATTAGCAGTACTATTATCATCATCATCATCATCATCATTATTTTCCTGTCTTAATAAACTGTCTTTATCTCAACTCGCAGGCTTCACTTTCCCGTTTCCCTCCCCCATCCCAGAGAGGGAGGTGGGAGGGTTGGAGAAGGGCTGTGTGGTTTAACCCGGCCGGCAGCTAAACACCACAACAACACCTCAAAGGGGTTTGGGAAAAAAAAACACGTTTTTTTTAGAAAAGCAGAAGACTTCCACTGAGAAGAGGGATTCTAGTTTTAAGGTACTGGTATGCCATCAGCATGCTCATAGGCCTCTGCTGATTTTAGCCAGAGGTTTATCAGGCCACAACTCACTGCACATGCTTTCTCTCTTGCTTTTCAATCTACAGATCGAACAGAGATTGAACATACAGAAATACAGTACCTTGAAAAGCGTCTTCTGTTGACATTTCCCCTCAGTATCGCCATACTTTCTTCAAAGCTGGAGACTGAACACCGCAGGATGCTTTTTCTCATTGATCTTAAACGGTGTCCGTTGAAACATTCAATACTGGTAGAAGAATAATCCTAGGGAAAGAAGGAAATAAGAATATATTTATGCAAACCACGTAGATTCAGATAAAGAAATTCTGCCTCACGCAAGTTTAATTAACCCTCCTGACTTGGTAGTGGGGCAACTAATGGCAGGCAGACACTTAAACGCTGCTGTGCTCAAGAAAAACCTGGGAAAAAAAAAAAAAAAAAAGCTTTCAAAACTAAAGCTTCCCTCTCCCCACCATTTTCTTGTGGATAACTTAAGCTTAATATCCTTGGCAAAAAGATATTGCAGCAAAACCTTTCACATAAACTTAGTGTTTCGTGAAAAACAACAACAACAAAAAAACTTTAAATTCAATTGGATTTTTTTTCATAAATTCAATTGGAATTTAAATTCAAAACTTTAAATTCAATTGAATTTAAATTAAAAAAACTAAACTAATTAATTTAAATTAAAAAAATTTAAATTCAATTGACTGTTCAGAGGAACAGTCAAGCTTGACATTATACATCCTAGAATTAAAATCTAGTTTGAGTTTTTCTCCCATCTCCAGACCTTGCGAAAGATGCTGATTAGGAGCTCTGTCAAAAAAAGTGTAAGGCTTGTTATATCAAAGCTTTGAACCCTTCTTACTGCCCTTGACCTTCTTCACATTGCTGCTCCTACAAGGGTGAGTACTATCATTTTTAGTACTGTGATATCCTTGAGTGGGGGGTCGTTCTGTTTACAAAATGAAGTTCCAGTAAGAGTACATCAAATGAACCAACTTTCTTTGAACTTTAATTCATCACTATATTGAATGAATGACCTCTGGATTTCTCTCTCCCATTTGGAAGTCAATTTGAAAACAAAATACCTCTGGCATAAAGAGCCAGGCATCAGAGACACCTGTTGCGCCTCAAGAACAGAGAAGGTATGAATGACAAGAGCAGCTGAATAAAATGCAACTTGCCATTAGAAATGGGTGTACTGGCATCTACAGGTGCCGCTGGCATCTCCTCATTTTCATTACTCTCTTCCTCTGGTTTCTCGTCTTCAGTAGCAGGGTTCTGCCGTGGTGACTTGGAGTTGTCGCATGGAGCACACGCTGGAGAGGTGTGACCTTGCAATAAAGAATAGATACCAAAGATCTTTGCCGTGCATTTTCAGTTACAAATGCAGAGACAAGTCTTCAAATCCTTAGCGTTAAAGCATGTACCTCTTTTCTCACGAGATTCTTTAATTTGTTCACAAAGTCGTCCAAACTCTGTATCCATTTCGTTCCTCACCATTGAATATGCAGTGTCTTGCAAAACATAGGCGCTGTGACGATCTGAAATTTTACAGACTTTATCTGAATGTTGTCTACCAACCAATGAAACTGTTTTGATCACAGAAAAAATTGCTTTCTTCATAGGTCGGTTCCAAAAGGTTATCTCAGTGAATATTTTCAGCATAACAACATCGAAGTTAATTAAAACAAAAGCACTAGTTCCTTGGGAACACTTGTATCACAATTCCATACCCAAGTAGCAAAATGATAAAATATTTACAATGTGGTATGAGATGTTCTCTGTGGATGTCCAAAATCATCTAATCCATCCGAAGTCTATTGTCCACACACAGCATTTATCCATCTATACATCTGACAGATATTTTAAACTAGGGCTAAAAAGCACATCCTCACCTGTAGATCTTTGATCCGGGTAGTACTCTGAGGCATTGTTACAGATTAGATCGATGTCCTTCAGATAGTCTCCTGCAGCGAGGTACTGGCGCGAGTCAATTTGAGTCAGAACTGTTGAAAGATCCATCGGCTCTTTAATCCTTGTGGCATAGTCAGGTACCTGCAGATCAAATACAAGCATTCAGAGGTTTTCTTAACCTTGCACACTGTCTACCAAAATTATTCTGAAAACTTTAAATAAACGACTTCCTAAAAACTCTCAACATTTGCGATGCATCAGAAGATGCTGAAATTAACCAGTTTGCTTCTCAAAAATGGAAGGGCTCTTTCAACTGGCATTAGAGCTGCTAGGAGAGGACAACAAGAAGTAGGGAGGTCAGAAGCACGTGCATGGTAGAGAAGAAACACTGAGGGTGGGAGATTTATTTCACTTTGCTGCAGAAAATCACAACAGTGAAAGCTGAGCAAGCCATCCGACATTTTCTTTGTTGTCGACATTGAGGAAAAGGTGCATGAATTGCACCTGTGAAGTACCTATTGCAGGCATCTACTTTAGAATGAGATAACTGGGCCGAGAGGTGCTGATTTCTTCCCTCAGACCAGAAGAGGAGCCTAATGACTAGTTCAGATGAGGACATATGTATTTGTCGAGATTTTTCACAGCTCAAGAACCTAGGAGGAAAGGGGAAGAAAAGCCAGTGGATGCCCACATGAAGAGGACTTTTGCTGATCCGCAGGTATATTCAAGTTACATCTGTCTTTGAAATACACGCCCCTAGTTTAGGCTTATCTAATAAATTAAGGAGAAAAAGGGATCTAAGCAGCCAATTGGAGGAAAAAGAAAACATACTGCACTTATGATTGATTCCTATTGAGGAGTTCCAGATGAAACAGAGAACAGGACCTCAAAACTTATTTTTACAAACTGCTGCTCCTATTCCTGTTCCCACAGGAACTGACAGTCCAAGAAAGGGCTTTAGACTTCATTCAAGTAGTCCTGTAAATACTGTTTGTAATTATAAGGAAAGATCTCTGTGCTTTTCAGTGCTGTGACATGCCTACGTATCAAAGCCTTTTCATGAGCAAACTGTGTTGGCATTTGGACTGGCTTTTTAGAATGAAACCAGGGCTTTCAGCGAATAATCCCATAAGAGACATTTGAGAGTCAGCAAAATGACATATGACAAATTACTGACAGAAAATGACCACCAAAGCAAATCCCAAAGAGCTAGTAACTTTGATAGGAAAGTTTTAGATGTACTTCTTATATCCTCCTCACCTCTTTTCTTTACAGGAGGCTTAGCCACTTCATTTAGAATTAGGTCCTCAAAAAAAGCTGCTCTCTCTGCCCTACCAGACAATTCAATATTGCACACTTCTCCAAATTCCTTATTAAATAATTTTTGGATCTAAAGCAGAAGGAGGAAAGACATTTCAGATTTAAGGCCACAAAAACTCATATTCTATTCCAAAAAGACGAGTACCTTTTCAAATTAAGAATAACCTGAAGAACACAAACTGAAAAAAGTTATCTTCCTGGCCTTAAAAGGCTACATTTTCACAGGCTGGCACGGCAAATTCAAATATCGCCTTTAAGAATCACCTGTAGAATTAAAGCTCGCTGAAGGGATTGTACGCTACACTGATAAAGTAATGGCTTTCACCACATCCAACAGCGCCTCCTTTGTATTTACTTGCCTTGCTGCATCCTTTACTTAGAACCTTTATGGCTATAGAGGGAAGAGAAAGGCTTCAGCAGACAAGTGAGGGCTTTTTGCTGAGTTTTTATTTCTCTACCAAAAGGTGTCTGAAGTAGCTAGTACCTCTACGTCTTCCTCCATGTTCAAGTTCTAGTATTAAAAGGTAGGTAAGGAATTTCACTACTTATTTTAGAAGGAATTTACAACCTGTACAAAAACTTCTGTGGGAACTCAAGCACTTTCAAAGCAGTTGATAATTAACACCTCTAGGTTAGACCCGTTCTCTTCCCCCAATAACTGAGACAAAATAATCAGAATGAGAACAGTGTGGTCCTGTTTTGGGCACCTTCCCTTAATGTAAACTCTCAGAAGTCAATGAAGTCCTGCATGTACTTTTACTACAGTTTATTTAGGAATACAACTAGAATTCAATTCCAAAGTTACTTTAGCAGAAATTGGAACTCAGCTTTCCAGCTTGGAATGCTTTGGCCTATCTGAAGAAAGAAACTGATTTTTTATTTTTTTTAATCAAAGTGTTTCAATTCTCTACTAAATTGCATTATTAGCAGTTTACCCAACATAGCATGGAATGGCAGACTGTCAGAAGAAATCTCTTCAGTAAAGACATCCTCTTGTCATTTCAAGCACTGCATATTCTTGACTGAACCACTTTGTAGCCACCTGAATTATTGTATTAATTTATTATTTGCATGCATGAGAAAGGGGTGAAAGTCACTTGCTTGACTCAGAAAAAACCTTAAGCAGATGCTTTCACAGTATTCTTTTTCTCTAAGCAAATTTTAAGTGATTTGTTAGGGTGCCTGAGTAATAACAGCATGCATTTAACAAAGCACAGCATTTTGATGCTGAAAGCATTCATAAATTACAAGACACTGAAGAAATAGTAAGAAAAGTATTGACAAATACCTCTTCTGGGAGATCTGAGTGACATACATCAGACGTAGCAAGCAGCAAAACTGGCGAAAATGCTGGAATGTTATGTAGTAGAGTTAGAAAAGTAAGTTTCAAAGCAGGTCCAGCATTGTCCCACCATAAATGGATATCTGGGACATAAATTATGCTTGGTGCTGTCTTCTGAGCATTTCGGATCAGCTACTGAAAAGGAAAGCTTGGGTAAGAAAACTAAAACACGTAGAATAACCTGTTAATACATAGCTACATAGCCATTGGACTGCCCCATGAAATGAAACTACATGAACAGAGTGGCAAGCATCCTTTCACATAAGGAATTTCTCTGTGCACCCTGTCAGATTATCAGTATTCGGAGAACTCTAGTCAGAAGATGGGAAGGATATATTCAGGCAGTGGCTAGACACCGTAGCTGTATGGCCACAGCCACAATCATCGCATAACAAAGAAAGGAAATGTCCCTCTTATGGGACACATCAGTATTCAGTCATGTAACATGTCTGTCCTTACTTGTATGGCTCTCAAACGTTTCCACTAAAGGTAAAAATATTTTGAGGTAGTGATGCCAAACAATAAAATGGATTTCCTGCCTAAACGTAAAAACACCAAATCTGTTCATTTTTTCTAGTTAAAACCACATCAGCGTGCAAATTAAGTGTTTTGTGAATGTTAATGCTTTTATTGCACATACTGCAACAGCACAAGTTGTGTATGTCCGTGCGAAAACAAAATAAACAGAAGCCCCAAACCTTGGTTGCCTTACTAATATAATTTAAAAGAAGGCTACAAAAAGTAGCCGACATGCAGTCTGGTACAGAGCCATCTACTGGGAGCACACAGTCTTAGGAGGCAATGAGAACTACTTTCTGGATCCCAGTGACATGAGCAGCATTTCTTTCCACAAAGAGATGCTTATTAGCAACACCGCCCAGCTTTCTGAGCTGCTAGCAACATCCTCACTGTGAAATTGAGTATGGAAAATGTGGACATGTACAACATTCAGATTGTTTGTGGTTTTGTCTAAAAGAAAAGGGGATTTTCAGACAGAAGCAAACATCCCGGCACATTAAAACAAGGCCACCTCCATTACCAATGAATTTTGCTCACCTTACTTGCAACTCGATTGATCCTTTACATACAGTCAGTGAATCCGATGAGAATAAAAAGGTACGTGTCCGCAGATTTCTTCTGGCAGTGCAACGTTTGTAAGCAGAACAGAAAGGTCCAGGGTGTGAACGGGAAACTTCTCCAAAGCGTGTAACACCGCGGGTGCCACGTAAGAAACCTGGCCGTACCCTTCTTTTCCTACTATTAGCAGACGGGGCCGGCATGATGTTGGTTCGCAGAAAGCACTCCTAGAACAAGAGTTAAGAAAACAAGTTTATAAATGAGGTGCTGAATAGACAGACACACAGACGTTCCAAGTATTTTTCCTATAGACTTTCTTTTCCCTCCCCAAATAATCCAAATGGCAGTGGTATATTAAATACATGTAAGATTTCCAGTTAAGTTATTCAGTCATCCCAAATGTTTCATCTTCTTCCCTTGTGTTTCCTATTCTTTACTAAACCAAGACTGCAAATTAATATCCCTGCAATCTTGCTTTACTACTAGGAAATAAATTTGCTAGGAGCATTTGTTTCCCCACTACAATCAGGCTGTACCTTTGCTGGCTTAAATCAAAGATGCTAGAGACTTAGCCTTGCTCTGAAGCACAGAAAATCTTCTGGACAGCACAGCAATAGAAACTGAGAAAAATAACTGATCCAGCTGCAACAACATGATCTAACTTTCCAACTGTGGGCTTGCATGACTTCCATACTAAAATACCAAAAGATTAACACAACTTGGTGGCTTAACAAATAAAGACACCGTTCAAATTTTTCTCAAGGTGTTTTAACAAGCCATTTCTCAGTTTTCTTTCTGCTACATAATTCACTACTGGTTTAACAATCCTGGAAAACACAAGGGCAAAAGGTGGCAACACAAACCCATAAAGTTGGCGTATTTTTAGCTAAAAGGACAGACAGCACATTTATGTGGTCTTGAGTCTTTCAAAGAACGCCATGGATTAAGTCAACGTGTTCTGGTAGTCTACGGATCACTTTGGCTTAGGAAGAGAAGCCTGCGCTTTTCAATTTAGTTATTCAGAGCAACTTCATTACAACTTTAGTCCCTTCACCCTTTCTTCTTGTGAATACCAAGCACCTCTTCAACACACAAACTTGATGTTACCCCTTCATCTACCACCCCTCGCACTTTGAACAGCTGGAACTGTTTAAAAGACTCAGCAGACCTGAGAATTTAAACGTAACAGGGATCTATCTTTCTTTACCTGCTGAAACAGAGGCGTTTTTTCTCTGGTCCGTCAGGCATTCCATCTTTTAATTCATCTCCAGAAACCAAGGATGCATCGTCATCACCGTCGAACATATCATCTTGTAAAATAGGATTGAAATGCTCTGAAAGGCAAAAGAGGTTTGTTAACTTTCCTGAATAGCCTTTGTCTCTTTCTCTTACATTAATACAGCTTCTAAATAAGTGCCAAAACCCTTTCTTCATTTGAGAGCACACACTGAAAGCTATTTCCTAGAGTTCATCCCACCACAGATTTAAGGAGATGGCACAAGGCCCTACAAAGCTGTACTAAGTCCCACTGATGTGTATGTATAAGGTATGCTACTCTTGGTGATTTTTTTCTCCCCCTTGGAATAAAGGAGATTACGAACAATTTCTGCAGTTGCTAAATAACTAAAAAAAAAAAAAAAACCAAGACCATTTCTTTCTGGAAGAGGTTCCCACAATGAAAGCACGGTGATAAAGGATGTGATGGTCACAGAATTCCATTCGTCTAGTAAGTATCAATGCTAATTGATCTCACGTGCACATGTATAGTATGATCCACAAACATTTAAATTAGGAGACTGGTTAAAAATGATGATAGCTAAAACAATATTTAGCTTAGACCAGTTATACTTGTATCCTGGTCCTGACATTCTTCAGAAAGGAATTAGAAACATTGACCTAGAAATGCTTCCCCTCCAAAGATCTGAGTTTTGATTTTTGAAAGAAAAATAGGTGCCTTATACTTCAAACCTCAAGTCAACCTCTACAAATGCTAATTATCTTAGCTGCCATCAGAAGCAGGATGCTTCAGTAGAGAACGCATCGTCCTTTACTGTGTATTGAGTCACTCAGAGCTTCCATTTGGCATTTCAGTTTTGAATCCAGAATAAAACCTATGCGTTATATTCCAGACATGCCCAAAAGAAAGACATGCACATGCAAAAAATAAAATTCTACCATCATTATGTCTGAAAGGTTTAAGTTGATTGCACAAACCACAAGTTTTTGCTTTAGCAGAATTATAAAGAAGTGGATGCTGTGGTTATATCTTGCTGTCGGTCCTCCTTTAGCGCAAGCTGTGCATACGGGAAGATCTTCTGCACAACTTGTAAAATATTCTCTACTGATCTTTTAAAAAGTGCCATGAAAATGGGTGATAGTGCTTGTCCGGGTGAAGCCAAGATCCTGTTTGATGCCAGAACAACCTTCTTCCTAGTGGTCATTCAAAACTGGGAAAAAAATAGTCTACCAAGTCGGCTTTTTTTGATTTGGTAATAAATCTGCAGACTGTTAAGTCATCAAGCACTTCAAGACTGTTTGAAATAATCTCTACATTAATATAAAAGGAATTCCTCAAACACACTGCGGCCGTTTACCTTTAATATACTCATTGGATGCCATGGAGCTGTATTTCTTGCTTTCGCCTGCACTGGAAGGCTTCCTTTCCTTGTAAGGTTGTTTACTGCCCTCGCTTCTGCATTGCTCACATGAAGAGCCATCTGGAGGATGGGATTCTTCTGTGAATCTTCTCCCTTCTTCTCCCACGTTATCTTCTGGAAACAATGATCTAAGTGTTCCAAGGAGCCTTTCACTTTCCTGGTGTTTCTCCTTTTTCTTCTTCTTTTACGCTTGTGATTGGCATTGTCAAAGTGGAGCGCACAGAAACACAAATCGTGAAGTCTGAAAGAAACATGCAAGTTAAAAAGAGAAAAAAAAGATGTGGCACTTGTTGCCTATATGAAACTTGATTTATTTTACCACAGGTGATGATTTGCAGCATGTCAGCTGTTTTGTGGTGCTATGTGCACACGCAACTTACTTTAGATGCAGCAAACTTAAGCCCTCAGATTGAAGGACCATAGGTCCTGGTTTGTACACAGATCATTAACAATGGCTAGCTCTGGAATAGGTGCAAGCAGAAAAAAACTTTTAACCTAATCCAGAATGATGTACAGATGTGATTCGAATTATGTGGTCCAAAGCTCTGACACAATTCAACAATAGCTTTCACGTCTTCACTGATCAACCTAACAACATGATCCACAGTCAGCTGATGCTATCTAAATAACTTAGAAACTACCAGAAAAAAAAAAAAAAAAAAAAAAAGAGACGAAAAAAAAGGAGAAAAAAAAAAAAAAAAGGAAGACATGAGAAGCACCCAGAAAAGAATTAGGATAAAATATGCGGAGCATGCTGGAATCCTTGCTTACTTGGAATCCTTCTCTCCATGTTTATCTTTAGACTTCTTTTTCTTCTAGAACTTGTGATATTTTTGCATTTTTTTCACCACCTAAAAGCTCCTTTTCTATCTTTCTGTCTTTCCTTTCTATTTCACTTTCACTACCTTCTGCACGGGTATATTTTCTTTTTCTGTTTCCTTCTGTTTCATTTTTCTGGCGACAGTTCTCCAAATGAGCTGACACAGGTGGAAGCGCATGTCTTTCACGAGAATGTCTTCCGGAATGTTGCTGAAGTACTGAGCAACGATGCAAGTCTGCTCGGGGTATGCTAAAGCGACGTACATCTTCCTCTCTCAAGAGGGAACCGTGAGGCCATCCGCTTTTGTAATGATAACGCTTATGTGACCTGCTGTAGTTAAGTTGCAGTCGATTTGTCAAGGGCTGCATCTCCGTGAGAGAATTTTCTCTCTCTACTGTCTCCTGTCGCATGAGGTGAATAGTAATCGTTCTAATAGCTACATCTTTCCCATCTCCGTGCTTCATCTCGATAGTATCTTTCTCTGCTCCAACTTCTTTCCCCTTTGGATCGGTAATATCTATTGCTACCTTGTTCTGATCTTCCTCCACTGCCAGATCTGTAGTTTGAATATTTGACTGCTCGTCTGCCATTCTCAGGGCTGTTTCTTTCAGCAGGGAAAGCTCTGCACCTGCTTCCCTCCCAGTACTCCTGCTTGTGACGCTTTTGCTCAACAACTTCCATGCTCTGAGAGCACCTCCTCTTGCTGGAAGGACCTGCTTTTTGACTCTCCTTCTCTTCAGTAGGAGCACGTTCCCTCTTGCTTTGGTAACGCCCTTTGTCAGTGTTTTTAGTCTTGTCCTTTGTATCTTGGCATCTCTCTGTAATAGCTGAGGAGGAAAGGTTTTTAGAGCTACATTCAGTGTCAGACTTGAGAGAGGAAGTTTGCCGCAATTTCTCACCAGGCTCACAAGACTCTTTGCCAGACAAAACGTTTTCTTTTGAAATGAGGTCACGTTCTTTTGATCGTCTTGGTTTCTCCTTCTCTCCACCGTCATCACATTGGTAGTGTGCGAGGTATTCATCATTCCCAGCAGATTTCGGAGGGTCCGCGACACTGCACAAAATAAGATCACATTTCTCACTTCTGCTGAAGGACGTGAATATTAAGAGGAAAACCTTCCAAAGTCAAACAAACAAAAACCTCCGGACTACAGAACACTCGCAAAGATATACCATTTAGAAACCTCTCCGGTGATTAGGACACCTTCTCCAGCTCCCAGAGAAAGTGTTTTTTCCCCTCTTGCTTCTGAAGCCATTGCACTAAAAAAGCAAACGCATCTCTCTCCCTCCACATGCTGCTCTGAATAAGAGCCAGAATATTCAAAACCACCCTATTTGTTCTCCCCACAGAGCTGAAAAAAACACCAGTTGAAACAGAGTTTTCTACCTCTCTCCCAAGAATTTACATTCACATACCCTATGACTGAAAAAATACAAGGCGGGGCTGAGGAGGAACAGCCAGTGTTGGAAATGAAAAAAAGCAGCCCGTTTCTTCAGAGTCTTAAGCCTATGCTACTAGGAAAAAAAAAAAAAAACAAACAAAACAAGAGGAGAGGAAAACAACAGCGGGAAATTTACCTATTCTCCACGTGTTCAATTGCAAAGCCTCCTCTGGAGGATCAACAGCTGTGAATTCAGCGTGCTTAGGAGAAATCAGATCTACATCTGAACCACAACTCTTTCAGTAGTATCACTAACTTATGTGTTGCCTTCAGGGGGCAGTAGCGACCTGGTTCAGGAACGGCACGGCGACCAACCCCAGGCCGCTCGGTCCATCGGCTCACAGACACCAACGTGCTGGATGGCAAATGGCGTTTATTGTCGAGTCACATGGGGTTCTATACCTGAGGCCCATAGCGCCTCTTCCGCTTGCTTACATCACAGCCCACACACTACTGTCCATCAAGGGAGGGGCTCCACCTTTCCGTATAGCGCGACATCTTCTGGCCGCCAGACCCTAACTACCCACATTTCCCCCCTCCCTATGCACAACCAAATTAGCTAAAATATAACATTCTTAAGACGTTGACATCATAACTTAAATAAAAAACATAAGGCACAATAACCAGGAGAAAACTAGGAGGTAACTGGTAACCCTGAGTAAATACACTCTTAAAGTAGTTGTTGGTGTTCTACCAACATAATGTAAACTTTCTCTAACCAGCTTTTAACAAACAACACAAGCTTATTTAGTATACAAGGTCCAAAGATAAGATCACACAACGGCATCGCAGCCCCCCACCCACGGAGGTCGCTTCGCTGTTGTCTGGATTCTGCCAGTGTGGAACTCTCAGGCTTAGACAGGACGCTTGCTGACTTATTGTCTTCTCTTGTCACCGGGGTATACAGATTACGGGGGTGTCCGATGATCCGTTCCTGTGAACAGAAACTCAGTTTTCATTAGTTTTATTCTGAGTCGCGGTCGGGTCAATGCGCCGAACTGGTGCCAGCGCCCAAGCCACTGTGATCTGGCAAACAGTAGGCGAGTTGATCTTTCCTTGAGGCAGCATTTTCCACTGGAAGTTGGAGCGTTGCCATGGGCCCACAGGCCCTGGGCTTGCGCCTGGGGGGTGATCACTGTTGGGTCCATACCCATTAGCCACTGCAGGCTAGCATACAGTTGTCCTCCCATTCTTGTTTAAAAATGATCATCCCCCCCCCCGTCAAAGATCAGTCGACAAGTTTGTTTTATATCAAACAGGAGCATATTGTCTCCCCCGAAAACACCATCTATGAGGGTGGAGATCATTGCAGAATGAAGCCCTTTATCCGCAATGGCTTTAACAACCGCTTGTACATCCTTCGGGTTTATTGGTGAGTGAACCCTCTGCCCCCCGTCTGTCACCCAGACCGGGAACGCTAACATGGCCGATAGAGCCCAGTCGGCACACGCAATCTTAATTTTCCTCCAATCCGTGAGAGGAATTTCTCCCCCTCGCGGTGCAGCTTTATTTCGGTTGGGGATGTTTTTGCTATCTGTCCCCATTTCCTCCTCCGAATTTGGAGCGGTATCTGATCCGGAGTCGGAGCTCGGCTGACTGGTCTCCTCCGAGTTCCGGTACCCTCCCGTCGAGTTCGGGCCCCGCCCACTGCCCCTGCGGGGGGGCCGCTCTCTCCCTCGTGGCTCGCCCCGCCGCCTTCTCAGCGAGGCGTTTGCGCCACTGGAGCGTTTTTTCGGATGGCCGTTCGGATCGGCTCTCTGCCCCTCTCTCGCGCTTCTACCTCCTCCCCGGTCGAACCCCGCAACCGTTTTCTTTCTCCCATTTCCACGTGTTACTCAAACCTAGCACTTCATCCCCGTTCCCGCAGGCGGCTTCTTCACCCGACGAATCAGCGCCGTACTGGGGCGCACATGGCGGTGGTCTCTCCCAGATTTCCCCAGGCTCTGGTTCCCCACCGGCACCCCTGGCTTCCTCAGCTGAGCCACCCCATAGCTTCCACAACTTTGATACGACCTTCACAAGGGTTTCCATCTTCCTTGTTGGTCCGGGAGCGTCCTCCCCGCCGGGCTGGTCCCTCCGCTCCGGCCGCCGTTCTCCCAAATCCAGGAGTTTTCCCGGGTTTTGGCACCACTTGTTGCCTTCAGGGGGCAGTGGCGACCCGGTTCAGGAACGGCACGGCGACCAACCCCAGGCCGCTCGGTCCCTCGGCTCACACACACCAATGTCCCTGGCACTCGGTTACAAAGGGCAGACAGACCAAGAAGCACTTGCTCTTCTTCCAGTGTGGTGGGAGAAGTAGTGAAAACGATGCGGCACTTCATGGAAAGGTTTAACGTGGACCTGTTCGCTGTTACACAGGCCTTTCTGAAAAACACTGGTGAAGTGGAGACTACATCATACTTTCTGCAGACAGAGCAGCGTTTGGATGGATCCCCTGTATGGAGCAGAGAGGACGATTTAGAATTGCAAAAGGATGATGAGCATGTTAGAAGTAAATTGATAGCAAAATTTGGAGCTGAAAATGTAGCAAAGCGAGTAGCATTTAGGAAAAGTTAGTAAAGTAGATGGAAATGACTGTTCTCTTACAGTGGCAAGAACTTAATAAAAGCAAGGTCATTGCAGAAATGCAGATGTGATGGAGAATGTTATATTGTTCTGTAATATGGTGGATGGCAATTGGCGTTTATTGTCGAGTCAGATGGGGTTATATACCCAAGGCCCATAGCGCCACTTCCGCTTGCTTACATCACAGCCCACACACTACTGTCCATCAAGGGAGGGGCTCCACCTTTCCGTACAGCACGACATCTAACTACCCACACACCTAAATAGAGGACCAAGCAGCACCTTGAGAGACCCAAGCCTCATGGAGGTGCCTGCATATTCAAGGGAGGTGTTTGTGTGGCCTGGGGAGATTCTCTGGTGCTCTGACATACTGCTTGCGTGCCCCAGGGATACATTATCTAATGCCCAAGGGAGGAGCCTTGGGGCTTTTGGAAGGTGTAGGGATGACCTGGATTGATGCCTGATTGCTCTGGGGAGATGCTGGGATGTCCAGAAAGATGCTTGGGTGACCAGGGAGATGCTTGGGTGCCAGATGGAAAATGCTGATGTGCCTTCAGATGATGCCTGGCAGGATCTTGTGCATCCCACAGAAGATCTTGGGTGCCAAAGGAGGTGCTTCCCATCTCCAGTGAGAGGTTTGTGTGCCCCGGGTGGTGTTTTGGAACCCTGGGGAGACGCGTGGGTTCTCCACTCAGATATAGACATGTGGTGGGAAGATTTCTGTGTGCTCCGGTGAGGTGCTTGGTTGTTCCAGGGAGGTGCATCTGTGCTGCAGGGACATGCTTCGGTGACAGGGGCACAACTCTGTGTGATTAGGGGATAACTTTGTGTGCCCCAGGGAGGCTTTTCTTGTGCCCCAGGGGTATGCTTGTATGCCCTAGGGAGTTGCTTGTGTGCCCTGAGAATATCCTTGGGCTCTCTAGGAAGATGCTATATTCCTCTGGGGTCACTTGGGTGCCCCAGAAGATTCTTCAGTGTTGCGAAGCACGGACGAAAGCACGACAGACACCAGCAGAGTCAGATCATGCTTCACCATTTTGTTGCCCGAATAGCCCAACTTTTATAGTGAATTTTACAGGGGTGGACAGTGTTTCACACAAGATTATTGGTCAAAAGCACTCAGACAAACCGTTAAGAAAATAACACCACCTGCAAGAAGAGAACCCCCCTTTTGATTAGAAGTTAGGAAAACAACCCCCTTTGTGCTTAACGGCCACGTAGACCTAGTCCTTGAGGCCAGCTGCTGATAACAATATTATCTGAGTTCCTTAATTGGGTGATGTGGGAGTCATTGCAGTGGGAGCTTCTCATAGTTACTCTGGCAGCTTGGTTTGCTCAGCTACAGCAGGCCCTGAGATTTCTAAGGCCTACCCCTGGTTGCTTAAAGCAAGCTTAGATCGAACAATTATGCCAATTCCCAACAATTCCCTTGTTTTCTTTTTGTACAAGCAGTACTTGGTTTTACAGCAGATGTCAAATACATAACATAACACAACTATATAACTTAATCCTAATAACACTACAATTACTGTAAGCACTTAATGGTAACACAATCTAATAGTAACACACTTAAACCTAATCACTTGATGGTGATCAAAGGCTGTTCTTGACAGTCCTTGAGGTGTCACAGCCCACGTCATTGTCAGAATGATTATCAGGAACCTCTTCATGGTCGTCTTCAGCGTGTGCAGATTCTAAAACTGCTTCAGTCCACTTTGCAGTGATCCACTGGGTACCTGTTCCCGGCACCACTTCAAAATCCCTATAACATTTTGCAAGTAACCCTTTAACCACATTTATCACAATACTACGTGTAATGATGATTGACACCACAATGAACAGAATCCTTAATCCCCCTTTGACTAATCCCAGTAACCATCTATGCATTGTTTCAAACAAATCAGTGAACCATTGATTGAAAGGATTGATACCATATTGACTCTTTCTCATGTGCTCTTTCAGGAAAGTAATGAATTTGTGAGTTGAAAAGGTCTAAACAGTACATTCCCTTAAATTTCTCCAAGTGGCTACTTCAAACAATGACTCCGTACTAGTGAAACTTGATTTTGCTCAACCGATCACAACTAGCCCTGCCCCAATTGACTCCCCGTTTTTCTAACAGCGCTGTAATAAATCCATTTCTTCTGATTTTTGCCGGCACCAATTTCCTATGCTTTTAGCCTGCCCTATGGTTATATCCCGGGATCCTGCACTGTGGCAACAATAACCTGTACTAAGGCTATATTCCGGAATCCTGCACTATGGCAACAATAACCTGAATTATGGCTATATTCCGGAATCCTGCACTATGGCAACGATAACCTGTACTATGGCTATAGCCCGGGATCCTGCACTGTGGCAACAATAACCTGTACTATGGTTATATTCC
This sequence comes from Aythya ferina, assembly GCF_964211825.1. Classification (NCBI taxonomy): domain Eukaryota; kingdom Metazoa; phylum Chordata; class Aves; order Anseriformes; family Anatidae; genus Aythya; species Aythya ferina. Next base: position 182,083 of record NW_028181427.1, read on the forward strand.
GGAATCCTGCACTACGGCAACAATAACCTGAACTATGGTTATATTCCGGAATCCTGCACTATGGCAATGATAACCTGTACTAGGGCCATATTCCGGAATCCTGCACTATGGCAATAACCTGCACTAAGGCAATAACCTGCACTGTGGCAAACCTGCACTATGGCAATAACCTGCACTATGGCAAACCTACACTAAGGCAATAACCTGCACTGTGGCAAAAGCGCGCTCTCACTCACACAGTACACAGCACAATCACACATACAGAGCACAATCGCACACCCAGAGGCCTCTGGCACATCTCACTCTCAATCATACCACAAGAACATAATTTAGAATGATAAGCAAACAAACAAGTGTTGTCTCTCATTGTGTTCCTCATGAAATGACTTGCAACACTTTGTTTTAAAACCTTACCCTTACACAAATACTTTCAACACAAAATACCTGGACATTTAAGAATAACACATACAATTATTAACACTCCAGTTAGTATCCCTCCAGCAGCTGAAAACATACTGTTTGTCTGCAGTTTCAGGAGATCTTTGTCTGCTCCTGCGGTGAGCGGCTGAGAGTGGAGTCCCCTCCGAACAAAACGCTCAGGGTGCACCTAGGGGCGTCCACACCACAGCCGATCCCCGCAGCCAAGCAGTTGTTACGTGCGGCCGCAGATGCCACTCCAGGCACTAAAATTGCCAATGCCGCTCTAGCTGCAACCCCACACAATTCAACATTATCATTGCAATCCGGTGCAAGCAATGCCCATTTATGTCTGGTGATCTCACACAACTGTAACAAGCTAGGAGCAAATACAATGAGTTTATCTAAGTAACATGGACATCTGGTAGCATTTGCAGCAATACCTTGCCAGCCCCTATCCCCACAAATCAGAAAAACATCAGGAGGTAAGGCCAAAGCTGTACAATTGTTCCAAACACTGTAGTTGTGACCCCTTGTCTCCATGCTATAAACCCCTAAACCCTGCTTAGCAGCGTCATTGTAATCACAGGTGTTATTTGTATTTCTATACCCGTATGGCCCTTTCCAGGTTCCTGGAGCAGAATTCATCTGATAGCCACGGCTACATTCACATTCGTAGCCACCTTTCAGGTTGATACAGATTTGACTACAGATACCAGGGTTTTGACATTCATCAATATCTCCACAGTTTCTCTTGTCTACAAACTCAAACCCAGCCGGACAGTCACATTCATTTATGATGCATTCCTTCAGGGGCTCATCACCCCAGTCCTTGCAGTCTCTCTGCTGGTTACACACTTTATTGATATCTATGCATTCTCCACTTCTGCACTTGAATTTGCCAGGTCCAGAGCACTGAATAACATTGTTACAGTTTGCTTCATCAGTGCCATCCAGACAGTCTCTCACACCACTGCACTGCCTACTCCCATGGACACAGTTCCCATCTTCACATCTGAACTGGTCTGGCCTGCAGGTCTGAGAAGGGCAGTTAATTTCATCACTTCTATCCTTGCAATCAGGATCTCTGTCACAGTCTTTTTCACCATCACATTTCCAGGACACTGGGATACACTGGGTTGACTGAGGACCACAGCTGATTTCATTTACCCAGCATGCTCTCATATGACACAGCTCAGAACTTTCGTCAGACCTATCTTCACAGTCCAGATCCCTATCACACTGCCATCTGTTTGGCACACACTGACCGCTGTTGCACACAAAGTCAGATTCAGCACACATCTTCACACAAGCACTCTCATCACTGCCATCTGAGCAGTCTTCGCATTTTGTTCTAGCACTGTCGGCGGCAGTGCACAGGCAGGTGAGGGCAAGCAGCAGGCAAAGCGCCCCACAGCGCGGCAGTGCCCGCCGCTGCCCTGCACCTGTGTCACTTATACTATTCCTATTACCCGTGCTGTTAGTGTCAGTGGCATCCTCCTGGTACCGTTTCTGTCTTTGTCGCCCCTTACTCTCCCCCTTTTCTTTTTGCCACTGACCATTCACCACAAATGGATGAGACACATGATTACTAGTTAGGAAAGAGAGTGTAACGTCTGCTATACGGCTGCAGGCCGTGCCAGCTGCAACCCTAGCAGCTGTTTGTGAACAAGCCTGCCAGTGGTCATTTGGCGGTGTAATCTGCGTCTCTGCACTCCTGCCCTGCAATAGAGCTAAATCGTCATTAATAGTCTGTAGAATGTGGCAACCCCATGGAATGTTATCCAGAAACATAGTTATAACACCGATCTGGGGACGAATAGTCTTTTTTGCATTGCAAGATAAACCTCTTATAAAAGGAATGCTAGAGCGAAACAGCACAGCCGCTGCTGCCGCTGCCTCCATGGTTCCGTCAGACAGGCTGCAGGGTCCTGATGTCCGTCCCTCTGCTCTGTGCCGACTCGCCACACGGTGAGGGTCGGCTGCCGTTGTCCACTGACGCCTCTGGTCTCCCGTAGCAACTCGATCTCGGATGTCCCGCATCGCACCACGATTACTTCAATGTCCCGCGTTTTTCGCGGCTCCTTTTCCCGCGTCCCTGCGCGGTTCCGCTTCCCGCGTCTCTCACCGTGAGTCCCCGCGTCTCACCGTGAGTCCTGTGTACAGCGTTTGCGGCTCAGTGTCTGGCTACGGCGCCAGTCCGATGTCCGCTCCGATGTCCACTCCGATGTTCCGGCGGCGCTCCGATGTCCCGCGCCGCTCCGATGTCTCAGTGTCGGGCTCAGGCTCAGCGCTGTGATGTCGCAGCGCCGCTGGCCCCGGCGCCGCGCCTACCCCTGGTTGCTTAAAGCAAGCTTAGATCGAACAATTATGCCAATTCCCAACACTTCAGTACTGAAGAGAGCAGTTTGTGTGCTCCAGAGAGGTGCTGGAGTGCAACTGGTTTGTTCTTGTGTGACTGGGAGGTGCTTTGGGCTGTGGGAAAATTCTTGGTTACCCTCAGCAGCTCCATGGGTCCTCCAGGAAGGTGCTTGGATTCCCCAGGGTAATGCTGGTGCACCCAGGAAGGTGTTTGGCTGACCCAGGGCGATGGATGTGTTACTTGAGAGACGTGCTTCATTGCTGCAGGGAGATTCCTGGGGGCTTTAAAGATATTCTTGGATGACCTATGCAGATGCTTTTTCAGTGCTCCAGAGAGATGTTAGAGTGCAGTGGGGAGGTGCATGGGTCCTCCTGGAAGATGGCTGTGTTCCCTGGGGAGAAGATTGGCACCTCAGGGAAATGCTTGTGTTCCCGTGGAAATGCCTTGGAACTCCAGGGAGATGCTTGGATGCCTTGGGGACATCCTTGAGTTGAAATCTTGAGAAGTGATGGAGTTCTCAGGGGACACCCTATGATTCCCTGGGGAGTTGCTTGGTTGTCCAAGCAGAAACCTCTTTTCTCCAGGCAAGTTCTTGAATGTCCCGGGGAGATGCTTGTGTGCCCCAGGGAGATGCCTCACTGCCCTCTGGAGATACGTGCTGGCACCACTGAGTGCTGGGCAGAGATGCTTGTTTCCACTGGGAGTATAATGAAGTTCCTCAGAGAGCTGCTACGATGGGAATGGTAATGGTTGGCTCCTGCAATGGCATGATTTTGTTCCTGCTGGGCATGTTTTTGTGTCCAAGAGAGGTGCTTGGTTATACCAAGGAGATGCCTGGCAAACAAAGCATTGCCCTGGTTCACACCAACATCTCCCTTAGGCAAACAAGCACATCCCAAGGGTACGCAGGCTTCTCCCTGGAGCACCCAAGAATCTCCCCAGACAACTCAAGAATCTCCCCAGACCACCAACCTATCTTACAAGGAGGACCCAAACACCTATCAAAAGCGGAAGATATTTTCCAAGGAGCATTCAGGCACCTCCCTGGAGAAGCCGAGTACCTCCTTGGGAAAGCAAAAAATCTCCCCTGGGAATACAAGCATCTTCTCGGAGAACCCTCTATAGCATCCAGGTATCTCCCAGGAGCACTCAAGCACCTCCCTAGGGCTGAACAACATCAACGTCTGTAGCCAAGAATCTCCAAAGAGCATCTTCCTGGAGGAGACATCTCAGTGGAGCACCAATGCATCTCCCCAGGACACCCAGGAACCTGCCCGGGGCATTCAAGAACCTCCCTGGAGCACCCTACTGTCCACCAAGCCACCCTGGTGTCTCCTGGAGCATGCAAACATCTCTGTGCAGCACCCAGGCATCTCTCCCAGGCATACTAACACCTCCTTGGGCATTTCCCTGGGCTACACAAGCACCTCCCTGGGATCACCCAAACATTTCCTCAGGGCACTCAAACACCTCCCTGGAACACCCAAGCCTCTCCTTTGAATTATCCAAACATAGAATCATAGAATCATAGAATATCCTGAGTTGGAAGGGACCCTTAAGGATCATCAAGTCCAACTCTTGACACCGCACAGGTCTACCCAAAAGTTCAGACCATGTGACTAAGTGCACAGTCCAATCTCTTCTTAAATTCAGACAGGCTCGGTGCAGTGACCACTTCCCTGGGGAGCGTGTTCCAGTGTGCAACCACCCTCTCTGTGAAGAACCCCCTCCTGATGTCAAGCCTAAACTTCCCCTGCCTCAGCTTAACCCCGTTCCCGTGGGTCCTGTCACTGGTGTTATTGGAGAAAAGGTCTCCTGCCTCTCGACACCCCTTTACGAGGAAGTTGTAGACTGTGATGAGGTCTCCCCTCAGCCTCCTCTTCTCCAGGCTGAACAGGCCCAGTGACCTCAGCCGTTCTTCGTACGTCTTCCCCTCCAGGCCTTTCACCATCTTCGTAGCCCTCCTCTGGACACTCTCCAACAGTTTCATGTCCTTTCTATACTGTGGTGCCCAGAACTGCACACAGTACTCGAGGTGAGGCTGCACCAGCGCAGAGTAGAGCAGGACAATCACCTCCCTTGACCTACTAGCGATGCCGTGCTTGATGCACCCCAGGACACGGTTGGCCCTCCTGGCTGCCAGGGCACACTGCTGGCTCATATTCAACTTGCTGTCTACCACGACCCCCAGATCCCTCTCTTCTAGGCTGCTCTCCAGCGTCTCATCGCCCAGTCTGTACGTGCAGCCAGGGTTTCCCCGTCCCAAGTGCAGGACCTGGCACTTCTTCCCAGGGAAGCCAAGCACCTCCCTGGAGATATTAATCAATGTCCACGTGGCACCCAAGCATCCTCCCTGGTCACCCAAGCATCTTCCTGGACATCCCAGAATCTCCCTGGGGCAAACAGGCATCAATCCAGGTCACCCCTACACCTTCCTAAAGCTCCAAATCTCCTCCCTTGGGCATCAAAATATGTGTCCCTGGGGCACATAAGCAGAATCCTGGTGCACCAAAGATCTCCGCAGGAAACCCAAACACCTCTCCAGAATACAAATACCTCCATGAGGCACCCAAGCATCTCCCCAGGGGACCATAACATCCACCTGGAGGACCAACAGTCCTCCCCACAGCACTCCAGCATCTCACTGCAGCACCAAAGCATCTCCCCTGGAACCCAAGCACCTCCTGAAGCACACAGACATCTCTCCAGGTCTGCTTAGTGTCAGGCTGAGTCACCAAGCTTCCCCCTGGAATGCGCAAGTCCTCCTTGGAGAAACCAAGCATGGCCTTGGGGCACAGAAGCACCTCCCTGGATCAGCCCCACAGAGCCTTGAAGTAGGCAAGAATCTCTCTGGGCACACCAGGGTATTCCCAGGGCATGCAAGCACCTCCCAGTGCTCTGTGGAGGTGCTGGAGTGCTCTGGGAGATGCCTGAGTGTGGAGGAATGGTTAAGTGAAGTAGGCCATGTGAACATTGAACAGCTAGGAGGCCGCGAGCTAACAAAGTATCGAACACAGCTCAAATGAGCCTGAGAAAGTACGTAAGTAAGCCTGAGAAAATACGTAAACGCGCCTGGGAAAGTACGTAAAATCTGGGAGGTTTCAGGGAGGTTTCAGGGAGGTTTCAGGGAGGTTTCAGGTACAAGAACATGATATCTGTTGGTGGTCTGGGAAAGTACTAACTGTGTTATTTCGGTGGGAAACTAGCTGATAGAATAGAGAAATGCACTAACCAATCATGAGCTTAGCTTTTGCAATTTGTATGAGCTAATTATATTGAATTAGATAAAAGACGACTGAGCTATCCAATAAATCGAAGTTCACTGATCACTCATATTGAGCGTCTGTGTCTTCCTTCCGTCGACAACAAATGTCCTCGCAACAAATGGCGCCCGAACAGGGACCTGCTATACGGGGACAGGGACTTTGCTGGAGTTGAACCTGCACTGGAATTGAACCTGCGAGCCACGGTTGGACGGAATACGAGAACCAGTCCTGCAACGTAGCTCAGGAGGTGAAAAGGATTACAAATTGCTGAATCTCCGCACCCGAGGCCTGAAAGGTGAATGGACAAGAAACCTGCAATCCCCGCACCCGCAGCTCGGAAAGGGAGTCCTCGCACCCGGGATGAGCCTATAGAGGGTCCCGCCGGAAAGCGTCGCCAAGGTCTTTGCAAAGGCTGCAACGGTACCGACGTATATAAAGGTATGGAGAGACAAGCGGCGTATGATTTGCTCAAATGCTTTTTAGAAAAGCGGGGCACACAGGATGTATGTTGTAAAAAGGAATTGCCAAAGTTATTAGCTTATGGGGTAGTTAAGGGTTGTTTTTTAAATCCTGATACTGTGTTTGAACATGCAGAGTGGAGGAAGTTTGGGGACAAACTATTTGATGAGGTAATTAGTGATAACAAGATAGCGAAAAAAATGATGAAGCCATGGAGGGCGGTAACTAATGCATTAGCAACACATCAAGCTGAACAAAAAATAGCTGCTGCTGCAACAGAACGATTAGGATCATCCAGTCAGAAGGGGGGGGCTTCTGCTTCTTCCTCTACTCAGCAAAGAGCTGAGGAACAAGCTTACCCCTCTCCACCATCATATAGAACAGTTATAATTCCACAAGGGACTTCGGTACCCATATCAGGGGAAGAAGAACCTTCACAGCCACAGCCACCGACAGCCCCGCCCGCACCCCCGCCCGCACAATCAGAGAATAGAGAAAGGGTGGGTGAGGAATCAGGTACAAATCCATTTTCAACAAGTCCATTTAAAATCAATGTACAGGACAGGGAGGAGACATGGAAAAAAATAGCGCATGAAGCAATGAAGGAAGGGAATCTTGAAGTAGCAGCACAAATTACAACAGCCTACCCGGTGGTGTACTCACCTCCAGATGCACAGGGAAATGTACAGGCTCAGTTGACTAATTTGGATTGGAAATTATTAACACAATTACGATCTACAGTAAATGAGTCTGGATTAAAAGGAGAACCTACTCGTCAAATGTTAGATTATATTTGGGGGACAAATATTTTGCTCCCAGGAGATATTCGTAGCATAATGAAACTAATCTTAACACAGCATCAACAACTTTTGTTTAATGCATATTGGCACGGTATCTGTCAAGAAGAGGTAGCGATAATACGAGCGCCTGGGGATCCCTTGTATGGTGTTACATTAGACGAATTACTGGGTATGGGACCATATTTTAGAACAGAGGCGCAGGCACTCTTGGGACCAGACAAAGCTAAGGTATCAATGAATCTAGCCAGAAGGGCATTAGAACAAATTAGAGAGCCAGGGGGAATGCCGTCCTACATGGGAATTAAACAGGGTAGAGAGGAACCATTCGGGTTGTTTATCGATTGGGTAGCAAATGCAATACAAGCAGCGGGAGTTCCCGATTATCTTAAAGGCACTATACTAAAGCAATGTGCACTCCAAAATTGTAACCCTTCAACTCGTAGTATATTAGTTACGTTACCGAGTACTTGGACAATAGAGGAAGGATTGGAAAGAATGTCTCAGGTACCTGTAGGTCCACAGACTATGTTAGTAGAAGCAGTAAAACAATTAGGTGACAACATGAAAGAACAGTCAAAAGTGTTTGCAGCCCTTGCTCCTTTGCAAACCCCCGGAGGACGTCCTATTAGCCGAGTATCGACACCGCAATATCGTTGCTTTCGATGTGGTATTGCGGGACACATCAGACACGGGACTGCAAAACAGAATCTGTGTGGTGCCAGAACTGTCAATCAAATACTCACAGCACTACAGCATGCCGCCGAAATGCGTCGGGAAACGGCCGGAGCAGCGGGAGGAGCCGCCCCGCGACGACACAAAAAGTGGCTTTTACGACAACGGCAGCGACGGCAACAGCACCAGCACCAACTGCAACGAATCCTTTTTTCTCCGACCAGCCACCAGAGGGAGCCTCGGCCTGGATTTGGCAACCGCAGTCGATGTGACTTTATTGGATTCGAGACCCACCAGGGTGAAGACAGGACTTATTGGACCAGTTATTGTTAATAGGGAACCTGTGGGAGCTCTATTAATAGGGAGATCGTCTGCCACCATGAATGGATTACAAATATTAACTGGACTTATTGACAAGGACTACTTTGGGGAAATACAAATTATGGTTTCTGCAATGTTTCCTCCAATCCATGTGCCGCAGGGCACAAAAATAGCACAGTTAATCCCATTGCCTCATCTTGCTGAATCATTAGCATCGGAATCTGCAAAGGATCGAGGACTGGGAGCATTTGGCTCCACGGGAAAAGTGGCTTTATTGACACTTGGTATGCGACACAGACCACGACAAAAAGTCGCTGTATGTTTAAAGGATGAGAAAATACAGATTGAGGCATTGTTGGACACTGGTGCTGATGTATCGATAATTAGCACACAGGATTGGCCATCACATTGGCCTACATTTGAGTCTAATGCCACAGTATCGGGAGTAGGAGGCATGACTCTTGCTCGTCGATCACCAGTGCTACAATGGACAATAGGTGATAAGGTGGTAAAATGCAGTGTCTCCATCTTATCACTACCTGAAGGAGTACAAGCGCTAATAGGGCGAGACATCCTTGCCCAAATGGGAGCAGTTCTCACGACAGATCATCAAAATTTTTAGGTGTGGCCATTGCTTGGACTTTCCCGATCCCACTTAAATGGAAAACTGATGAACCTGTATGGGTTGAGCAGTGGCCACTAAAACGGGAAAGTCTTTTACATGCTCATAAATTAGTACAGGAACAGTATCAACAAGGGCATCTGAGACTGTCAACAAGCCCTTGGAATACTCCGATTTTTGTGATTCCCAAAAAATCAGGGAAATACCATTTGCTACATGACTTACGAGCAGTTAATAATCAGATGTGTGCTATGGGAGCACTGCAACCTGGATTACCTAATCCTGCTATGATACCAGAAGGGTGGAAATTACTAATTGTGGATCTCAAAGACTGCTTTTTTACAATTGCATTACATGACAATGATAAACAGAGGTTTGCTTTTACACTCCCTGCTATAAATCGTGAAGAAAATTCAGGAGACAAGCCCTTGGAAGTACTTAGGGTGGAAAATCACAGATTCTACTATTCAGCCTCAGAAACTTACCATCCAATCGAACATCACAACTCTCAATGATGCTCAAAAACTGCTGGGAGATTTACAATGGATTAGGCCAGTGGTCGGAATTCCAAATGAACTGTTGAATTCCCTTCGACCATTATTAAAAGGAACTGACCCTGCCGCAAAAGTGACATTATCAGAAAAACAGTCAGAAATATTACAACAAATTGCATCATTGATCACAACGCGTGTCACGCATCGACGCATACCTGACAGGCCACTGGATTTTACTGTTTTGTGTGGTCCACAACACTTGATGGGTGCTATCACACAGCAAAAAATAAAAACGGGGGAAAAGGAAATGGAAACTGTGGTATTGGAGTGGATAGCTCCCCCATTGCAACCCCGAAGAACAATTCAAGAAAAAATTGACACGCTGTCAGAATTAATAAAGAAAGGAAGAAATCGGATACTACAAATAGACGGAGTTCCGCCAAGTACAATCTGGGTACCAATAAAGCCAGGTGACTTGGAATGGTACATACAGAATTCTGAAAAACTACAAGCTGCATTATTACAGGATGGCGCCACAATAGTGGCAAAGACATTACAATCAACTATATTGTCATGGATGGAAAACCAAGCATGGATAACCCAGCCCAAGCGGTCGGATTCTCCGTTAGCAGATGCAGTAACTGTTTTCACGGACGCTGGGAAGCGCTCCAAGTCTGCTGCAATAACATGGAAAGACGAACAAGGCTGGCAACATCAAATCTTAAAGGGCCAGGACAACGATTCATTACAGACATTAGAGCTCTATGCGGTTGTATGGACATTTATAAAATGGAAAGATGCCCCTTTAAATGTAGTATCTGATTCTCTGTACGTAGTAGGTATAGCTAATCGCATAGAGGACTCTGCCTTAAGAGATGTAAAAAATGAACGCCTTGCAGAACTATTAACTAGCTTACAGCTTGCTATAGCGCAGAGAAGCAAATCCTATGCGGTGATACATATACGAAGTCACCAATGGGTGGAAGGACTGGGAGAAGGCAATGCTCGGCCGGATAAATTAGTTGCCGCTCCAGCCACTGAAGCGCCATTATCTCCCTTCTGCAGAGCTCGGGAGGCTCATGCTATTTTTCACCAGAATGCTAAGGGACTTGCGCGGGCTTACAAACTGTCTAGAGCTGATGCGCAAGCGATAGTAAAAGCTTGCCCAACGTGTAGTAATTATAACTCAGGGGTGGGACTCGGAGTCGGGACAAACCCAAGAGGGCTTAAAGCCAATGAAGTGTGGCAAGTGGATGTCACTCATGTTCCAGCATTTGGACGATTGAAATATCTGCATGTAACAATAGACACTTATAGTCACATGATCTGGGCTACACCGCAGCCTGGGGAAAAAGTTCGGGATGTACGACGTCATCTTGCCAGTTGCTTTGCAGTAATGGGAGTACCACAGACTATAAAGACTGATAATGGTCCAGCCTATGTTAGTGGGCCACTCAAGCGATTCATGGAACTATGGGACATTAAACATGTTACTGGTATTCCACATTCACCAACTGGTCAGGCTATTGTGGAAAGGGCTAATGGAACAGTTAAACAATATTTGGAAAGGTTTAAAGACATTATTGATGTTAGAGAAAGGGTGGACAAGACTCTATTTGTTCTGAATCATTTGTGTGTTTTTGGGGAAAATGACGAACCACCTGCAGCACGTCATTACACCAAGTCTGAAAATGATAATAAATGTGCTATGAGAGTATTGTACAGAGATATGAAAACAGGGCAATGGTTAGGGCCTGCTGATGTGATTTATGTGGGACGAGGTTATGTGTGTGTCTCTTCCCCTACAGGTCCGACCTGGGTGCCTAGTCGGTGTGTAAAGCCAGCCATCGAAGAAAGAAGAGGATGACAACGATCATGGCTGAAATAACAGAACAAGGGACTTTGATTATGCTATCAGTTATAATAATGGCTGGACATGGTAATGCCATCTTAGGGAAGATTGACCCTCAGCAGAATATGTGGGTCACCTGGGCTAATGAAACCGGACAAAGTTCATTTTGTCTGTTTCTTGCTTCTGCATCTGATCCTTTTAGAACATGCTTATTTGGGGTCCCAATAGGGGATCCAAAGGAACTGAGTGAAATGTTAGCACCATATTCTGCCAGTATTACTCTACTCAGTAGATCCCTTTCTGCAAATGTCTCGGATGGAGTAGTTGCTGCCCTGCAAGCTCTTAATAACTCACTGCCATGGGACCCTCAAGAACCGGATCTCCTGGGGTCTGTGGTAGTAGGGAATAGCAGTAGTAACTGGACACAAACATGCTTTGTACTCAATGAAGGGAAACAAAATAAAACGCACTGGACCAACATAACATCGAGGACCCTTGGATTTGAGGCCGATGGACATTACTGTGGATGGAACAACACCGGTAACATTAGTGTACCATTTGGGGCGTATGGAATAGGTGACACCAATTCGATCTGGTTTCAAAGTCAGGCCAAAGCTTTGCCACCTGGCATGTTTTTAATCTGTGGGGACCGTGCATGGCAAGGAATACCAGCTAGTGCTTTTGGAGGTCCGTGTTACCTAGGACGACTCACACTTTTCGCTCCAGATTTGCACTCGTGGCAGAACTCGACAGGGAGCAGAAGAATTAAACGAGAACTAAAAACTTTGGGTTCTGACTGTAATGATGGTGTACAACTGTGGGGTCCAGCAGGAAGATTCTTTGCTTCTTTAGTGCCTGGTGTGGGAACTGCACACGCTTTGACTAACATTAATAAACTTGCTTGTTGGGCTGTTAAACAATCAAATGTAACAACACAAGTTCTTTCTGAAATGTCGCAAGATATGGAGAGCATAAGACATGCTGTATTACAAAATAGGGCCGCTATTGATTTCTTATTATTAGCTCAAGGACATGGGTGTGAAGATGTAGAAGGAATGTGTTGCTTTAATCTCTCTGATCATGGGCAATCAATTCACAATCAATTGAAATGGCTAAGGGATCATACACAAAAAATTACGATACAGAATAATTGGTTTGATGATTGGCTTAAATCTGTCTTTGGAAATGTAGGGGGATGGGTTTTTTACTTAATCAAAGAGGGACTTCGCCTTTTGCTTATAATTGTATTGATTATAATTGCTGCGCGGGTAGTCTTTAGCTGCTTATCTAGGAAACTAGAACAACTCACAGAGAAGGTGTTTATAGCCCAAAATAAAAACGGGGGAATTGTGGAGGAATGGTTAAGTGAAGTAGGCCATGTGAACATTGAACAGCTAGGAGGCCGCGAGCTAACAAAGTATCGAACACAGCTCAAATGAGCCTGAGAAAGTACGTAAGTAAGCCTGAGAAAATACGTAAACGCGCCTGGGAAAGTACGTAAAATCTGGGAGGTTTCAGGGAGGTTTCAGGGAGGTTTCAGGGAGGTTTCAGGTACAAGAACATGATATCTGTTGGTGGTCTGGGAAAGTACTAACTGTGTTATTTCGGTGGGAAACTAGCTGATAGAATAGAGAAATGCACTAACCAATCATGAGCTTAGCTTTTGCAATTTGTATGAGCTAATTATATTGAATTAGATAAAAGACGACTGAGCTATCCAATAAATCGAAGTTCACTGATCACTCATATTGAGCGTCTGTGTCTTCCTTCCGTCGACAACAAATGTCCTCGCAACACCTGAGATCCCTGAAAATGCCTGGATAACTGGGGAAGATGCCTGTGGGATGCAGAAATCTGCGTGGGTGTTCCAGAGACATGCTTGAACGCTGTGGGGAGACGTTTTGGAGCTCCAAGGTGACACTTCTGTGCCCCAGGGAGACACGTGCTTTCTGCAGGAAGGTGCATGGCTGCTGTGTGGAGATGCTTGGGTCTTCCAAGGATGATCCTGGTGCCCATGGAGATGCTTGGGTGCCCCCAGGTGATACTGTGGTGCCCCTTATTTTGCTCAAGGAGAAAAGACGGGGATCCAGAATGATGCTTGGACTTGATTTATATCTCCAAGCCAGTGTTTGGATTCCCTAGCAAGATGTTTGAGTCATACATAGGATATGCTTGTGTGGTCCAGGGAGGGACTCCAGAGAGGTCCTGGCATACTTCAGAGAGGTGCTTTTTGAACAATCGAGATGCTGCAAGAACTTGCTTGGGAGCTCTGGAGGGACGTCAGAGTACCTTGGGATGTGCTTGGGTTCCCTGGGGAGATGCTTCAGTAACGTTGCAGTGGGATGCCTGAGTGCTGTGGGGAGATGCATGGGTCCTCCAGGGAGATGCTTGGGTTCTTAGGGGTGATGGTTGGGTGCCTCAGGGAAATATCTGTGTTCCTGGGGAGGTGCTTTGCAGGAGATCCCTACAGCACCCTGAGCACCCAAGGTTCAGGTTGAGGAACCCAGACATCTCGCTGGAGCACCCAAGCATCTTTGCAGGGCAACCAAGCATTCCAGAGCAGCAGCAATGTGCTGTGATGCCCTTGCATGATGCCTGACAGATAGAAGGTAAAGCTTAGGTGTCTTGGGAAGATGCTTGTCTACTCAAGTGCACTGCTTGTGTGCCTTTGGGAAAACCTCAGTGATTTCAAGAGGTGCTTGTGCGCCCTGGGGAGATGCTTGGGTGCCATGGAGGGTGCTCCAGGATGACGCTTGTATTCCCAGGAGAGATGTTTGCTTTCCCTAGCAAGGTATGTGGCTTCTCCAGGGAGGTGCCTGAATGCTCCTTGGAAAAAAATCATGTGCTTTGGGGAGGTGCTTGGGTCCACCTAGTAAGACAGGTTGGTAGTCTGGGGAGATGCTTGGGTGCTCCACGGAGATGCCTGTCTGCTGCATGGAGAATCCTGGGTACCCTCGGGACGTGCTTGTGTGCCTAAGGGAGATGTTGGTGTGAACTAGGGCAAAGCTTTGCTTCTCCAGGATGGATCTTGTTGCACCTAGTGTTGTCATCTCAAATGTCTTCTGGGAAACCCAGCACCTTTCTGAACCACCAAAGGATCTCCCAAGCATGATTCCAAAGAACCCAAGCATTCCTTTGGAGATCCAAAGCATGTCTCCAAGGTGTACTGCCTGGATCAGCCCTGAAGAACCTTGGAGGAGACAAGAGTTTCCCTGGGCACATCAGGCTCTTCAATAGGTTGCTCAGGAACCTCCCTGGAGCACCCTGGAACCTTCCTGGAGCAACCAAGGAGATCCTCCGAGACTCCAAGCGTCTTCCTGAGTCACCCCGGCATCTCAGCTGTGTACCCATTGAGGACAATTTCCGGGAACACAGAGATCTTCTTGCATTACCCAGGCATCTCCTTGCTGTACCCAAGCACCTCCCTTGGACGCACAAGCATGTTCATGGGGAACACAAGCATCTCACTGCAGTAGACCAGCATCACACTTAGCAGCAAGCATCTTGCTGGGGAAACCAAGCACCTCCCACAGGAACATAAGCATCCTCCTTGAGGAACCAAGCATCCTCTTGGACACAAAGCAAATTCCTTGGGACATCCAAAAATGTCCACTGGAAACACAAACTTTTTTCTTGAAAACGCTAGTACATGAACAAGACACACAAGCATCTACCTAGAGCACCCAAGCATATATCTGGAGCTCTAAAAAGTCTTCCTGGAACACACACAGCTATGTCCCTGAGGTACCAATCTTCTCCCCAGGGAACCCAAGCATCTTCCGGGTGGATCCATGCACCTCTGCACAGCACTCAAGCATCTCACTGGAGCTCTGAAGAATTTCCAGTGTGAACCCATCACCTCCTGATGCACTAAGATATCTCCCAAAGGCATACAAGCATTATTCTGAAAAACCCAGACATCTGAATAGAGAACCAAACCATTTCCTTGGAAGAACGGAACACCTCCCTTGGGAACATTCGAATAAACCCATGGGTGCCCAGGCGTCTGCATAGGTCACTCAAGTGTATGTTTCAAGCACCCAGGAATGACCCTCGAGCAGTGAAGCACCTCTCCGGAGAAACCATACATCACCCAGGGTCAAACAGTCGTCTCCCTGGGTACACAAGCATCTCCCTGGGGAATCCAAGCACCTTCCTGGAGGACCCAAGATGTTCCTTGGGGCCCATAAGCATTTTCCCATGGCACACAAGCACCTCCTGGGGCACACGAGCACTTCCCTTGGCACCTCCATTATCTGCTTATGCATCACAATTACATCCAGGGTCACCCAAGCGTCTCACAGGGGCAACCAAGCAGCTCTCTAAGGCACTCAACAGCACAATTGGAGCACTCCAGCACCTGTCTGAAGCACACAAACTGCTCTCTGCAGTACCCAACTGCCTCCTGGGGCATCCAAGTGTCCCCCAGGGGAACTGAGCATCTTCCTGGAGAGCCAGCGCTCCCCAGGGCTCCAAAATGTCACCTGGTGAACACAAGTATCTCATTGACTAAGATTTTAGGCACCTCTCTTAGCATGCAACAGCTTCCATGGGCTGCAAAAACACCTGTCAGGGTCATTCAAGTATGTCCCTGTGGGCACCCAGGCATCTCCCCAGGGGACTCAATCACCAAATTGCAGGAACCAAGCATCTCCCCGAAGCCCACCAGCATCTCCCTGGAGCCAAGCATCACACAAAAAGCACCCAAACATCTCCCTGGAGCACCCAAAATCCTCCCTGGAGAAACAAAGCTTTACCCTTGTGGTGTACTTGCCTGAAGTAACTAGGAAAATAAAACTAACATTCACATTTTTAAGAAAAAGGTACAGCATTGAAGAGGCTTTCAGGGTAGGGCATAACTGCATTACCTCAGCATTCCCTAGGCTCCCAACCTGAGATGCTATCGCGCTGGGGAAACTTGGCGTGCTAGCACTAAGGAACAGCACGGAGCATAGAGTGGAGTGGAGACACCACGGCTAGGCTCTGTAACCAGGTGGGGACTCAATTTATCTTGTGCACAAAGCTGCACTTTTTGCCACCCTGAGCCAAGGACCTGTCATGTTTTGACAAATGCTGTACCCTAGTGTACTTTTGGCTCATTATAATATCATTATAATACCAAAACACACCTCCATCCCAAAAGCTACCTGCCTCCAAGGTGCGACCACCCCTCACTGAGCATGCGCCCTGAGTTTCTTGGAGACTATTACTTTAAACGAAGACGGGAGAACTTCTCACCAATCATAACTAAGATATGCTTGACTAGAGCCACTCAAGCTCCACCTAAAAGATAGAAAATAATATTAATTGGCCCAAGACAGAGGGGATGGCAGGGAAGATACAACCGTCAGGGGAGATACCATCCCAAGGAAATACAACATCCTTAGGACCTCCTGACTCCTGGGATCAGTTGACGGGCTGAGCCTCTCTTCCCCCCTCATTGGGACGCCTTTGGGTGAGATCTGAATACTTGCTTACAAATCTCTCTAGAGTCTTTGTTCCTTTTAACGCGTTTATTTCTAGGCTGCACATCTGTAACACCTGTAACACCTGTAACACCTGTGTATTTCATGCATGATAGCTTGCTTTTGCAGACAGTCACTATCGCCAGCAATAAAGAACCTGATTATCTGTTGCTGTAATAAACCATATTTGATTGCACTGTGATAGCTCTCATTAAGTGCAACTAGGGTAAGAGTGGTTATCCGTGATAGTTCAGTGTTCTGAATCCAACCAGACCCCCAGACAGTTAATGTGTTGTCGGTGAATGTCTGACTGGAACCCCAGATGGTTAACGTGTTGTTGGTGAATGTCCGACTGGTTCAGTACCCTGAATCCGACCTGGCCCGTAATGCTTAATCAGCTACACCCCTTAACGCGACAACCCTGAATCAAACAAGCATCTCCCTTGGGCACGCAAGCACATCTCCTAGGGTACACAAGTGTCTCCAAATAGCACTCAAGCATTTCTATGCAGACACCAGGAAACTTTCAGGATCACAAATCCATCTTCCTGGGACGTCCAAGAAGCTCCCTGCATCACCCAGATGTCTCCTTGGAGAAACCAAGCATCTCCCTGCGCACCCAGGGAGCATCTGGGCAGAGCAGCCAAGAAGCCCAGGGAGCACCCAGATTGTTCTTGGGATAGCCAAGAACCTCCATGGAGCAAGAAAGCATCTCCTGAGGCACCCAGGCACCTCAGGGGTGCACAAAAGTGTCTCCAGCACGCACACCAGCACGTGTTTTGAGAACACCAGCATCTCACCGGGGAATGGTCCATGGAGCACCCAGCACACAAGTATGATCTCAGGGAACACAAGCAATGTCAGGAATGCAGCACCCAGGCACCCCCTTGGAACACAGGCATCCCCCTGGAGCAGAGGAATGTCCGAGGCTGAGCAGGGCCAGAGTTCCGCTGCAGCCTAAGCAGGGGCTGGAGCTCAGCAGCTGCTTGAGCAGGGGCTGTCTTTGAGCAGCCCCACAGCACAACAGGAACCAAGAAATGTTGTTGTAGACCTTCCTCCTAAGTGTGATATGAAGGTTATTGGGTGTCCTGGGAAGATATTTGGGCATCTTGGGGAGACGCTTGGTTGCTCCGGGAAGAGGCATGGGTTCTCCAGGGATACATTTTGATGTCAGGGGAGGTGTTTGGTTGCCCCGAGCAAGACAGTTGGATGCTCCAGGAAGGTGCTGGATTCCCAGGGGAATTGCTTGTCTGCTCCAAGAAGATGGGTGTTGTGCCCAGGAAGGTGCTTACACGTTCCACCGAGATGCTTAGGACCTGCAGGGAGATGCTTGAGGGACCAGGGGAGAACCTTGGGTGCAGGAGGGATATTCTTATGTGCCCTGGGGAGGGAGGTGCTTGTGTGCCCTGGGAATGTCCTTGGGCTCCCTAGGAAGATGCTCTTATTCCCCCTTGGGTGCCCCAGGAGGTGCTTGAGTAATGCAGAGAGCAGTTTGTGTCCTACAGGGACGTGCTGGAGTGCTGTTGAGTTCCCTGGGCTGGTGCTTGTTTGCCCTGTTGAGATGCTTGGGTGCTCCCAGGAGGTGGCTGATTGCTCCAGACTGGCGCTGGAGTGCTTGGCGGAGAGGTATGTTTCCTCAGGTGAGAAGCATTGGTTTACTGGGGACATGTTTGTGTACCCCTGGGAGGAGCTTGTGAACAACAGGGAGCTGCTGGGGGTCCCTAGGCAGGTGCTTGGATGCCCCTGGAGTTGCTTGTGTACCCTGGGGAGATGCTGTGGTGCATGAAGGAGATGCTTGGGTGCTCCAGAGACATGCCTGGGTGCCCACGTGTTGTGCTTTGTTGCACCAAATCAATGGAAATTTGAGTGCTCTGGGAATGTTCTTGAGTGCCTCTGGGAGAAGACTTTGGGATCCAGGAAGGGGCTCGGATGCCCTGAGGAGATGCCAGCATGCCCTGGGAAAATGCTTGGGTAGCCCAGGAAGATCCTTGGTCTTCAAGAGAGGTGCCTGGGCTCCCCAGGGAGATGTTGGGCTGTTCCAGGGAGGTGAATGGTTTCTCCAGGGAAGTGCTGGCTTCCATCCAGGAGATAATTGTGTGCTACAAGGATGTTCTTGGGTGTGTCATGGAGATGGCTGTGTGCCCATGAGTGATGCTACTGTTCCCCAGAGAGGTGCTCTGTTCCTCCAAGAAAGTTTTGGGGTGAAACGGGGGAGGTACATTGCCCTGGGTAAAACAATCATCTCCCTGGGTACAAAAACATCTCCCTGGAGAAAACAAGCACCTTCCTGGAGGACCAAGGAGTTCCTCAAGGTCTGTAAGCATTTTCCCATGGCACACAAGCACTTCTCTGGGGACCACCAGTACCTTCCTATGGTTCACAAGCACCTCTCTGGAGCAACCAAGCATCTCACAGGGACAGACAAGCACCTCCCTAAGGCACTGAAAAGCACATTTTGTGCACTCCAGCACCTCCCTGGAGGTGCACAAACCACCCTCTGCAGTACTCAAACATCTCATGGGGCGTTCACGTGACCCCAGAGGAATAGAGCATCTTCCTAAGAAGCCCAAAGATATTCTCAGGGGACCCAAGCTGCTTCTTCCCAGGGCATATAAGCATAACCCTGGGGCACAGGAAAAGCCTCCCCGGAGCACATACCTTTCTTCCCTCATAATAAAATGTTCTGCCCCTGTCACCCAAGCATCTCCCTGCGGCACAGAAGCACCTCCCTGGAACACCCAAGCACCTCACTGGAGCACTCAACAATCTCCCCACTGCACTCCTACATCTCAGTGGAGAACCCACGCATCTCCCATCTCCCCAGGGCTCCAAAACACCACCTGGGGCACACAAAGCTCTCACTGCAGATGGGAAGCACCTCCCTTGGCACCCAAGAGCTTCCGTGGGGTGCACAAGCACCTACCAGGGTCATTCAAGTACGACCATGAGGCACCCAGGCATCTCCCCAGGGGACACCAGCATTTTAGTGGGGCACTCATGAATTCCCTCTTAGCACTCAAGCATCTCACTCCAGATGCACTGACAAATTCTCCCAGACAACTGAAGAGTTGTTTACAAAAGTCAAGACCCTAACAAGAGCACTGAAACATCTCCCCAGGGCACAAAGGAACATCCTTCAAGCACCCAAATACCTCAAGCGTTTCCCCAGAGAATGCAAGCAGCTATACTGAGGAACAAATGAGGACTTGAGGACTCCACTATCAGTCCAGGGCACACAAGCACCTTTGGGGAAAAGAAGGCACCACCCTGGAGCACCCAAGCAGTTTATTGCAGCACCTG
The DNA here is from genome assembly GCF_964211825.1 of Aythya ferina. Classification (NCBI taxonomy): domain Eukaryota; kingdom Metazoa; phylum Chordata; class Aves; order Anseriformes; family Anatidae; genus Aythya; species Aythya ferina. The sequence continues at coordinate 202,113 of NW_028181427.1, forward strand.
ACTGTCTCCCTGGACACAAAAGGTTCTCCGTGGAGCACTCAGTCTTTAAGAACCAGGCTCCTGCCCTGGAGCATTCAAGCACCTCTGGGTGAACACAAGCACCTCTTTGGGCACCTAAGCATGTCCCCTGGAAAATCATGCTCCTCCTGATGTACTCAGACATTTCCCCAGGGATACTTAGTTCCTTGCTGACTCACCAAGCATCTCCCTGGAACACCCAAGGTCCACACTGGAGAAAGTTAGAATGGCCGTGGGGTCAACAAGCACCTCCATGGATGAGAGAATCAGACAAGTGTGGAGATGCTTGAGTTCCCTGGGAAATTCCTGCCTGCCTACGTGAGATGATTGTGGCACACAAGGAATTGCTAGAGCCTGCAGCAACCAAGCACCTCCAGGGGTCACAAAAGAAACACTCATGGGCACCCCACCATCTCCACAGGGCATGCATGAACATCCTTGGAGCTCCCAAGCACCTCCCTACAGCCATCAAATACCTCCCAGGAGAAGCCACACATCTTCCTGGGATAGCCAAGGATCTGCCTGGGTCACCCTCGAACCTCCATGGACTCCCTAAGCCCCTCAGTTGGGCACAACACATGTCTCTGGGGCACTCAGGCATCTCTTTGGATCATGCAAGCTTATGCAAAAGGTAGACAAGCATCTCCCAGGAGAAGCCAAGGACCTCCTTGGGGGTAACCAGGCATTTCCACAGGGCACCCAATCATCTTCCCAAGGGAAACAAGCACCTCGCTTGAGGCACCAAGCACCTCTGCACAACAAGCATCTCCCTGGAGAAATAAGTATTTCCCCCAGACACATCCCCATCGAGTACCCAGGCACCTTCCTGCAGCACCCAAACATCTCCCCGCGACATCCAAGCACCTCCCTGGAACACACAAGCAACATTTTTGAAACACCTAAGCATATCACTGGGGGACTTAGACTTCCTCTAAGCTCGGGATCAGTACATCCTGACCAGAGAGAGGTCAAGCAAGCTGTGTGGTAGACCTGTGTTGTGTTCACTTCCCCACATGCTGTTTCTTTCTTTATCATTTGGCACAAATGACCAGGTTTGGCACCCATCACTGCCCCCCCTACATCATCTCTTGGTGCATTGGAAAAGGTCCTTGACCAGATGAAATGGAAGGAGCAGGTCCTCTGCTTCAGCATACCTTTACACAAAATATCCAGGAGGATTTGGGAGCTTCTTGAAAACATCTTGATGGAATGGGAGACAGGGGAGCCCTGCAGGACCTCATGTTATAAACCAAGATGAGGTGCTCAGGAGTGTAAAAGGCAGGGATGAGAAGACAGAGGTGAGGCTACTGAGAGAGGGGACCAAGGCAAAGCAGAGGCCTTGAGGTGAGCAAACTTGGGCCTGTTGGTGGGCCTGCGTGGAGGAATCCAATGGAATATGGCCTTGCAGAGAGGAGTGGTACAAGGAGCAGCTTAATGCTTGAGGATCTTCTCTTTGAACCCAAGTGCTGTCCACCCAGACACAAATGAAGTCAAGAAAAAGTGGCAGGAGCCTGTCACGGATGAGGAAGGAGCTACTAACCAAAACCAGAGAGAAGAAGGAAGCAGTTAAACCACTGCATCTGGGTGCCTTCCATTATCATTGATGCTGACAGAGGTTCAGTGATTCAGTGTGGGAGATTTCCATTGGAAGTTATCTGCTCAGGGAACGTGAGGGGATCTTGGCCATGGACCCTGCTCCTGGCTTTACACAGGGTTCATGACCAGCTGCTGGAAGAATCCACATTGCATGTGTGTCTGTAGAGATATATATTTCCCCAGAAAATACCCTAGCATACAAAGAGCCCAACACATGTTGCCTCTGGTCCTGGCTTTGCTTGCTTCATAGTGTCATTGGGTGTTTCAGAGATGGTTCTCATGGTAATTGCCTGGGTAGGAAATTCCACTTAAGAAGTACCTCCCTTAGTGCCTCTGGAGTCCTAACACTCCTCACACTATTATCTTGTGAGAGTCACCACCATCAGGGTGAGCCATCTGCACCTGACCATGAACAGCTGACAAAAGGGAGCTTCAGGGCAGGGGAGCCTTGGGAATCTCCAGCCTTTAGCTGACAGAAACCCCCTGAACATGGCAAGGAGCTGTGGCCAGTGCTGCACGTGGGGCAGAATACCTGCATCCGTCAGGGTAGGGTTGGACGTGAGCAGCTGAGGGGGGACCCTGAGGAGAAGTGCCTGGGTGCTACGAGGACACCATAGGAGCCAGTGGGACATGCTGACAGGGAGGAAGGCCAGCTCCTTACGGGGCTGCACTAGAGGCAGCGGGGGCCACCCAGGCCACTTGGGTTATCATCCTCCTCGACTCAGTGCTGCTGTGGCTACCTCTGGAGCAGTTTGTCCCAGGGTGTGGCTCCAGGTTTTGGAGGAGTGCAGAGGAACTCAAGAGAGTGGAGGGGAGGTCTGCCAGGCTTCAGTGGTCGAAGTTCTCCATCTGTGTGGGGAGGTTGAGAGACCTGGGCTTCTTTGGCCCTGTGGCATGGAGGCAGTAGAGGAGTAGACTGAAACTGGTTTCAGAGCACGTGGAGCTTTTCTTTCTAGTGGGAAAGAGTATAAGAAATATCAAGTGCATCAAGTGCAGCTTGGGGCACTGAGATTGGGTCTGAGGAGAAATCTTTTTTTTTGCACCTGTGGTGCTACAGGTCCCCCAGAAAAATTCTGGATAACCCCTTGGCTTTGTATTTCATGGAATTCCCAGGGCAGATGCAGAGACATCAGTCAAGGCAGGGAGGTGCTCAGGTGAGAGCAAGGTGGGGAAGCAAGGTAGATGTCAGAGGCCAGCAAGGAAGGAAAAAGTTGCACATGCATGGGATACCATAGAAGACCCTGTGGTGGTTATGGTCAGGGATATTTTGCAAGGTTGAAAGCCTTCAACAGAGCTAACAGCTTTGTGTGCTGGGCTCTGGCTTTAGTCTCTGTCATGGAGGCCTATGAGGAGACACCTTCTCCTTACAGCATCACAGTTTCATTGCCTCCTCATCCTCCTTGGGGAGCCTAGGAGATGTCCTCCTGTAGCCTTGTGCTTGGCATTGCCCATCCCCATATTGCACTGACCCAGGAAGAGCCCTAAACCCCACTGGAGGGACAGGATCTCCCTTCCCAGGGGCTGGAGTCAGGGTCTGACTGGCTCACATCAAGGTTTCCTCAGCCTCAGGTCCACGTTTCCTTGGCCTTGGTCTCCCTGTAATCACTGCCTGCACTTTTCTGCTCTAACAAGGCCATGGGGAGACTTTGTCAGTAATGTCCCTCAGTGGAATCATTAAGGCTGTGAGAGGCTTTGGAGTTTGCATCAGACTTGGACTACTTGAAAAGCTGCTTCAGCCACTTAGCTCCTCTGCCAGGGGCAGCAGGGCTGGGGGCACTGCCTGCAGCTGGCATGGGGGAAGGAGAGAGAAGTGGGAGAGAGGTTCAGGGCAGCCTGGGGGGGAAGGCAGAGGAGAGCTGGCAGGGAGAGAAATCATCAGAGCCACCTCCCCACGGTAGGTCTCTGGGTACAGGGCAATGCTTCGGCATGCCCTGCCAGGCTCTCCTGGAGCTGGCACAGCCCTCAGCCGATGGGAGCTGTCAGGAGTACAGTCAGTGTTGGAGTTGAAGGGCATGCAGGGCTTGTGTGCTGCAGGGTCAGCGTGCAGGGCCCGAGGGCTCCCTTCTCTTGGGGCTGGCTGCAGGCTGTGCAGCCGGGGGTGCAGGCAGGGGTGCCCAGGGCTGTGGTGCAGAGCAGGGTCCCTGCTGTGCCCCAGGGGCTGTGTGCCAGGGCAGGGCCTCTGCTGCCTGCCAGGCTCAGCACTCAGCCTGGCCAGGGAGCTGCCCAGGGGCTGCGGGGAGAAGCTGCGGGTGGAAGGAGCTCCCCCGGCATGGCAGGGCAGGGTCCTGCTGCTGCCCAGAGCCTGCTGCCAGGGACAGGCTGCTCACAGCCCCACACCTCCCCAGGGCACTGCACAGCAGAACTGCAAGGCAAGACCTACCTGAAGGCAGTGCACCTTCTACAATCTCTGCTTCCATTTTCCTACCTGTGTTGTGAGTGAGAGGGATGGTAATGGAGCTGTAGTATCTGTATAAGAAACTAAGGCTCCTGGAGCATTGCTGCTGCTCTGAGGCACCTCACACACCTTAGCCTACAGACAGTACCAACATCAGCTTTGTTGTTTTTTGAGGAATTATTTGACCTTCTCCTCATGACCTGCAAACTGGGAGATGTCCCTGGCCAGCAGACTTCTCAGATCACTCCAGGTTCCCTTCTAAGTGTTGCTGCAGACCAGGGCTGACTGCCGCAGAGCTCACAGCAGAGCACCCTGCTTGTTGTGGCACCCTCAGAGCAACAACCAGACATAAGACAAGGAGCAGCAGAAAGATCCTCCTGAAATGAATGAGGCAGTGTTTTGCTTTGTGGGGTGTTTCTTGAGATATGTAGTGGTCCAAAAGAAGTCCTTAAATTTTGCACTGTCATTTCTTCCTTTTGTCAGGCTCCCTTGCCCAAAGGTAGGAAATGTGTAACACCAGCTCCATCACTGAGTTCCTCCTGCTGGCATTTGCAGACACACGGGAGCTGCAGCTCTTACAGTTCTGGCTCTTCCTGGGCATCTACCTGGCTGCCCTCCTGGGCAACGGCCTCATCATCACAGCCGTAGCCTGCGACCACCGCCTTCACACCCCCATGTACTTCTTCCTCCTCAACCTCGCCCTCCTCGACCTGGGTGGCATCTCCACCTCTGTTCCCAAAGCCATGGCCAATGCCCTCTGGAACATGAGGACCATTTCCTATGCAGGATGTGTGGCACAGCTCTTTCTGCTACTCTTTTTCCTTCTAGCAGAGTTTTCTCTTCTCGCCATCATGGCCTATGATCGCTACGTTGCCATCTGCCAGCCCCTGCACTACGGGACCCTCCTGGGCAGCAGAGCCTGTGCCACCATGGCAGCAGCTGCCTGGGGCAGTGGCTTTCTCAACGCTGTGCTGCACACTGCCAATACATTTTCAATACCTCTTGACCAAAGCAATGCCCGGGACCTCTTCTGTGAAATCCCCCAGATCCTCAAGCTCTCCTGCTCAGACTCCTACATAAGGGAAGCTGGGATGATTGTGCTTACTGCTTTTCTAATGTTGGGGTGTTTTATTTTCATTGCTCTGTCCTATGTGCAGATCTTCAGAGTTGTGCTGAGGCTCCCCTCACTGCAAGGACGGCACAAAGCCTTTTCCACGTGCCTCCCTCACCTGATCATTGTCTCACTGTTTGTCAGCACAGTCATGTTTGCTCACCTGAAGCCCCCCTCCATCTCTTCTCCTTCCCTGGACCTGGCGCTGGCAGTTCTGTACTCGGTGGTGCCTCCAGCAGTGAACCCCCTCATCTACAGCATGAGGAACCAGGACCTCAAGGATGTAATGTGGAAACTGATGACTGGGTGTATTTCATAAGCCATAAGCTTACTGCATTTTTCTGAAAATTGCTCATAATGTTACTCATGATAGGCCAAGCCTGGTTTCTATTCTTGTCTTGCGGTATTTTTTTCCCAGTTTATTAGAATTGTTGTTTACCATTAAACCTCACTATTCATTGTGCCTGTGTATTTAAACCCATTTCACCCAATTATAATGACTCTCACTCACCAAGGTGATTGGCTCCAGGGCAGACACCTTCTGCATAGGAGCAGGGGAACTGCGGTGTGCAGGGGTTTCCCTTCAGTACTGCCCCCCTCTGTAGTTTGAAGACAGCCCTTCAGGAGCCAATTGGGAGACCCTAGGGAGCATGAGCAACCAGAAATGCTGTGCACAGAGCAGGCAAACAAGACATTAGGTACCAGTCAGGGCATGTTGTGGCAGTCTGTGTGGCAGTTCATGCAGGCAGGGTGCTGCAGTGAGTTCCTGTGACAGACCGCTCAGGGCAAACAGCAGAAGGCCACCTCCACACTTTCCAGAAAGGAGGTGGGGACCCAAACTGAACTTCCAAAAAAGTACACAGCTGTCCAGGTGTCAGGCTGCAGGGAGTGCCAAAGCTTTACACCACCGTTGGACAGCTGCAGAGACAGCAATTGCGTAAGATATGAGCAGGTGGAAGACCTGCTCTGCATGGTAGCTGAGCTATGAAAAGAGGTTATAAAACTTATGAACATCTAGGATTCAGAGAGGGAGATAGACTGTTGATGCCTAACTCTGGCCTCTGTGGAACAAGAACAGGCACCAGGAATTTCCCAACTCAAAGGGAATGAAGTATCCATCCCTCAGCAGACACAAGGCAGAAGGATATGAATGAAAGGAAACAAGTCCAGGCTCGAGGTGGCTGGTAAAATCCTCCTTCACCCATATCACCCTATCAGGTAGACCTGAACAACAGATATAAGGCCCTGGAGGCTAAAAGGCAATCGATGGATGGAGAAGGCTACAATCCCCCTCCACCAGATATATTGCTAGGGTTGGAAAGGCCAACCCCCTCTATAGTGACCACAGACAGGAGGAAGAAAAGGAGAGTTTTAGTTGTGGGTGATTCAACAATCAACGAAACAGAGGGTCCAATATGTAGAAGGTACCCTCCTCTAAGGGAAGTCTGCTGCCTTCCTGGGGCCCGGGTTAAGGACATCACAAGGAGATGACAAGGAGACATCATTAGGAGATGACAACACCAATGAATTATTCTTTGCAGAACTAAGAGATGCCTCGAGATCAACTCCCCTTGTCCTTATGGGGGACTTCAACTTGCGAGACGTCAACTGGGATCACCACACGGCTGACACGAGTAAGTCCAGGAGGTTCATAAAGCACCTAGATGATAACTTCTTGGTTCAGGTGCTAAGGGAACCAACTAGGAAAGGTGCCCTCCTTGATCTGTTGCTGGAAAACAGAGAGGGTCTTGTGGGAGACGTGGCAATTGGCGGCTGTCTCGGTCATAGTGACCATGAAGTAGTTGAGTTTAGAATTTATGGTGAGAGAAGGAAAACTGCCACCAAAACTTCAGCCCTGGATATGGGGAAAGCAGACTTGAGGCTGCTCAGGGAACTAGTCAGCAAGGTCCCCTGGGGAGGTGCTTTTGAAGGTATAGGTGTCCATCAGTGCTGGTCAGTCTTTAAGCACTGCCTCCTAAAAGCACAAGATCAGGTGATTCCAAAATATCAGAAGGCAGGTAGGCAGGGCAGAAAGCTGGCCTGGCTGACCAGGGATCTTCTACTGGAGCTTAGACAGAAAAAGAAAGTGTACGGCTGCTGGAAGGAGGGTCAGGTGACGAGGAAGGAATACAGGGACACTGTTCGTGTTTGTAGGGAGAAAATTCATGGGGCCAAAGCCCAACTAGAGTTGACGTTGGCCATGTCTGTGAGAGATGATAAATAAGGGTTTTTTAGATATTTTAATAGAAAAATGAGAACCAAAGAAAACATAGGTCCGCTGCTTGACGGGGAAGGTCTCCTCACAGACAATGACATAGGCAAAGCAGAGACGTTTAATGCCTTCTTCACCTCTGTCTTCAATGCTGATGATGGGCTTCAGGACCCTGGGTGCCCTGAGCAGGTGGACCAAGACGGTGGGAATGACAAACTCCCAACCAACCCTGAAAGTGTGCAGGATTTGTTGCTCCACCTGGATCCATACAAGTCCATGGGTCCAGATGGGATTCATCTCAGGGTGCTTAAAGAGCTGGCTGATGTCATCACGGGACCTCTCTCAATTATTTTTTAATGATCTTGGGAATCTGGAGAGGTCCCAGTAGACTGGAAGCTGGCAAATGTTGTCCCAATTTTCACGAAGGGTAAGAAAGAAGACCGTAGCAATTACAGGCCTGTCAGTCTCACGTCAGTGCCTGGTAAAATTATGGAGAAGAAGTTACATGGTCTAAACTTTTGGGTAGACTTGTGCAGTGCCAGGAGTTGGACTTGATGATCTTTATGGGTCCCTTCCAACTCGGGATATTCTATGATACTGTGATTCTATGAGACTTCCCAGCTTGGTTCAACCCTCAGACTATTACAGATTGCTCGTCCTACATCTGGAAGGAGAAGAAATGGCAATGCATAATCTGCGAGCAATCAAAGGGACTTCAAGGGTTTGGGATCAGGAACTCGGGTGTGCAGGTCATCTTATGCTCAACTGCCCCTGATACTTTCTTGCCCTTTTTGTACCAATTTTCAAAAAGGCCAAAAAAAAAAAGACCCTAGCAACTACAGGCCTGTCATTCTCACGTCAGTGCCTGGTAAACTGGTAAACAGCCCAGAGAAAGCAGTCTAGGAGGTTTCTGGAGGGCATGGAAGATAGCTTCCTGACACAGCTGGTTAGTGAGCCTACCAGGGGTGGCACCCCGCTAGACCTTCTCTTCACAAACAGAGAAGGACTGGTGGAGGATGTGATTGTCGGGAGCGGTCTTGGGCAGAGTGACCACGAAATGGTGGAGTTCCCTATTCTTGGCGAGGCCAGGAAGGGGACCAGTAAAACCGCTGTATTGGACTTCCGGAGGGCTGACTTTGTGCTGCTGAGGACACTGGTTGGTAGAGTCCCTTGGGAGGTGGTTCTGAAGGGCAGAGGAGTCCAGGAAGGCTGGGCGCTCTTCAAGAAGGAAATCTTAATGGCACAGGAACGGTCTGTCCCCATGTGCCCAAAGACGAGCTGGCGGGGAAGAAGACCAGCCTGGCTCAACAGAGAATTGTGGCTTGAGCTTAGGAGAAAAAAGAGGGTTTATAATCTTTGGAAAAGTGGACAGGCCACTAGGGAGGACTATAAGGATATTGAGAGGCTGTGCAGGGACAAAATTAGAAAGGCCAAAGCTCATCTGGAGCTCAATCTGGCTACTGCCGTTAAAGACAACAAAAAATGTTTTTTTAAATACATCAACACAAAAAGGAGGACTAAGGAGAATCTCCATCCTTTCCTGGATGCGAGGGGAAACTTAGTTACAAGAGATGAGGAAAAGGCGGAGGTGCTCAATGCCTTCTTTGCCTCAGTCTTTAGCGGCAATACCGGTTGTTCTCTGGATACTCAGTACCCTGAGCTGGTGGAAGGGGATGGGGAGCAGGATGTGGCCCTCACTATCCACGAAGAACTGGTTAGTGACCTGGTACGGCACTTGGATGTGCACAAGTCGATGTGGCCGGATGGGATCCACCCAAGGGTACTGAGAAAACTGGCAGAGGAGCTGGCCAAGCCACTTACCATTATTTATCAACAGTCCCAGCTATCGGGGGAGGTCCCAGTTGACTGGCAGCTAGCCAATGTGATGCCCATCTACAAGAAGGGCCGGAGGGCAGACCCGGGAAACTACAGGCCTGTCAGTTTGACCTCAGTGCCAGGGAATCTCATGGAGCAGATTCTCTTGAGAGTCATCACGCAGCACTTGCAGGGCAAGCAGGCGATCAGGCCCAGTCAACATGGGTTTATGAAAGGAAAGTCCTGCTTGACAAACCTGATCTCCTCTTATGACAAAGTGACGTGCTGGGTGGATGAGGGAAAGGCTGTGGATGTGGTCTACCTTGACTTCAGCAAGGCTTTTGACACCGTTTCCCACAGCATTCTCCTCAAGAAACTGGCTGCTCTTGGCTTGGACTGGCGCACGCTTCGTTGGGTTAGAAACTGGCTGGATAGCCGAGTCCAAAGAGTCGTGGTGAATGGAGTCAAGTCCAGCTGGAGGCCGGTCACTAGTGGCGTTCCCCAGGGCTTGGTGCTGGGGCCAGTCCTCTTTAATATCTTCATCGATGATCTGGATGAGGGCATTGAGTGCACCCTCAGTAAATTTGCAGATGACAGCAAGCTAGGTGCGTGTGTCGATCTGCTCGAGGGTAGGAAGGCTCTGCAGGAGGATCTGGATAGGCTGCACCGATGGGCTGAGGTCAACTGTATGAAGTTCAACAAGGCCAAGTGCCGGGTCCATCCGGGAATATGGTTTAGTGGGGACTGTTAGTGTTAGGTCAGAGGTTGGACTCGATGATCTTGAGGTCTCTTCCAACCTAGAAATTCTGTGATTCTGTGAAACTTATGGAGATTATCCTTGATGTTATTGAAGTGCACCTGGAGGGCAATGCTGTCATTGGTCCCAGCCAACATGGGTTCACGAGGGGTAGGTCCTGCTTAACAAATTTGATTTCCTTTTATGATAAGATCACCCATCTAGTCGATCAAGGGAAAACAGCTGATGTGATCTTTTTGGACTTCAGCAAGGCTTTTGACATGGTTTCCCATAGGATCCTACTGGACAAAATGTCCAGCATACAACTAAACAAAAACATCATATGATGGGTGAGCAACTGGCTGATGGGCAGGGCTCAAAGAGTTGTGATAAATGGCATTAATGGCAGACGGTCACCAGTGGGGTCCCCCAAGGCTCCATTTTAGGGCCAGTCCTCTTCAATGTCTTTATCAATGATTTGGATATAGGACTAGAAGGTGTTTTGAGCAAATTTGCTGACGACACCAAACTTGGAGGAGTTGTGGACTCTGTTGAGGGTGGAAAGGCCTTGCAGAGAGATCTGGACAGATTGGAGAGCTGAGCAATCACCAACCACATGAAGTTTAACAAAGGCAAGTGCCAGGTCCTGCACCTGGGGCAGGGCAACCCTGGCTATACGTACAGACTGGGTGACGAGATGCTGGAGAGCAGCCCCACAGAGAGGGATCTGGGGGTTGTGGTTGACAGCAAGTTGAATATGAGCCAGCAGTGTGCCCAGGCAGCCAGGAGGGCCAACTGTACCTGGGATGCATCAAGCATGGCATCGCTACTCAGTCGAGGGAAGTGCTTGCCCCACTCTACCCTGCACTGGTGCGGCCTCACCTTTAGTACTGTGTGCAGTTCTGAGCACCACAGTACAAAAAGGATGTAGAACTGTTGGAGAGTGCCCAGAGGAGGGTGACGAAGATGGTTAGAATTAAATTTGGCAAGAGACATCAAGGACAACAAGAAGGGCTTTTTCAAATACATCAGCAGCAATAGGAAGACAGAAAAATGTGGATGTACTGCTGCTAAATGAGGGAGGTGCCTTGGTGGCGGTGGATACAGAGAAGGCGGAATTACTGAATGTCTTCTTTGCCTCAGTCTTCACTGCTAAGGCTAACCCCCATGCACTACCAAGCCTGGAAACAAGAGAGAAAACCTGGAGGGAGGAAGACTTTCAAAGAGTATTGGGTTAGAGGTTATTTAGGCAAGCTAGACACCTATAAATCTATGGGCCCTGATGGGATGCAACTTAGGGTGCTGAAAGAGTTGGCGGATGTGATTGCTGGGTCACTTTCCATCATCTATCAGTGGTCATGGTCATCCAGAGAGATCCTGGATGACTGAAGACTTGCTATTGTGATGCCCATCTATAAGAAGTGTAAGGAGGAACTGTGGAGTTACAGCCTCGGTGCCATTAAAGGTGATGGAACAGGTCATCTTGAATGCAATCATAGCATATGCAGAACAACATGGGAATCAGGCCCAGTCAGCATGGGTTCATGAAAGTCAAGTCCTGCCTGACCAACCTCATCTCCTTCTATGACTGGGTGATCCTCCTGGTGGATGAGGGGATGGCTATTGACTTAGTCTACCTAGACTTCAGCAAGGCCTTTGACATGGTCTCCCACAGGATTCTCCTGGAGAAGCTGGAGGCCCATGGCTTGGACAGGTACACGCTTTTCTGGGTTAAAACCTGGCTGGATGGCCAGGCCCAGAGAGCAGTGGTGAACAGAGTGAAATCCAGCTGGTGACCAGTCACCAGTGGTGTTCCTCAGAGGTTGGTGTTGGGGAGCATCTTCTTTAATATCTTTATTGATGATTTGGACAAGGGAATTGAGTGCACCCTTGGTAAGTTTGCAGATGACACCAAGCCAGGGGACAATGTTGATCCAACAGAGGAAGGTCCTGCAGAACAACCTGGACAGGTCAGATTGATGGGCAGAGGAACAAGGGGTTGAGGTTCAACATGGCTAAGTGCTGGGTCCTGCAATTCGGCTACAACCCCATGCAGCACTACAGTCTGTGCAGAGGGAAGGGATCTAGGAGTGTTGGTCAACAGTTACCTGAACATGAGCCGGCAGTGTGCCCAGGTGGCCAAGAAGGTCAATGGCATTATGGCTATTTTCAGCAGTAGTGTAACCAGAAGGACCAGGTGAAGGATTGTCCCCCTGTACTCTGCTCTGGTGAGGCCACGCCTCAAGTACTGAGTACCTCTTGCTCTGGCCTGGGCAGAGGGGCTGGCCCAGAGGGGCACAGGCGCCCTGTGCTAGGGCTCTGTTGGACCTGGCAGCAGGGATGCCGGCATCTCACAGACCTCCATTTCCTGGTGCCATGGCTGACCCTAGACCTGGGACTGCTAGGGAGGCTGAGTAGCCTTTGTCCCAGCCTTGCAAGGGGCGGCGTAATGGTGGCCATGCCCTGAGCTCCGCAGCAGCCTGTGGCAAGGCAACCATGAGTGTGGCAGCCACAATCCCTGCCTGTCCGCCTCCTGCCACGCTCCGTCTGTCGGCTGCAGCAGAGGGGACTCCCAGCCAGCCCCTGGCTGGGCTCTACCACCTGCCTCTCCAGTGCCATCCCTGCTGCCTTGGGGTGCTCTGTGATGTGCTGGGTGGCCTCACGAGGCCTGCCGGCCAGTACATCTCCTGCAGGGCAACCAGGCTGCACAGAGGCAGGGACTTCACCACCACCCTTCCAGCCCCCTCCCCTCCCCTCGGCCGCGGCCTTGTCTCTGCTGGCAGGAGCAGCCTGGGGAGGTGCTTCCTGGCCTCCCCTTGCCTCCTGCCAGCTGCTGCTCACTCAGGCTCCTGGCACAAACATGGCCGTGCACCAAAACCACCGCTCGTGCTGTCTTTGCTGCCTTGCTCTGCCCTCTTCCTCAAGTCCTCGTCTCTGCCGGGCCCCATGTTCCACAGCCAAAGGCATCCCTTTGGTGTCACCACCCTGGCCCCTGCCCTGCAGGACAGCAGAGACAGGGCAGGACAGGGTACACAGGGGCCTCAGAGATTCAATGAAGCAAACCCCAGAGCTGCATTCAGCTCTTGCACTTTGAACTAGACAGTGTCTGAAGGTGCCTATTCTGTGCTATTCAGGGAGATGCCCCGTGGCTGTTTCTCTCAGAATGAAGGGACCTCGGGACACTCTTTGCGCCACTGGCTTTCATGGCACCCCTAGGGATAGCTGATGGCTTTTGTGCTCACTCGTGTTCCTGTGCATACCATGTGCCTGCAGGTAGCAGCAGCAGCAAGGGATTTCAGGTCCCGTGTCTCCCCTGTACATGGACAGGCCCTGCTCTTCTCCTAAGCCACCCCATCTCCCAGGGAGCCTCTCCCAGGTGAGCCCGTCTGTGCTGGCCTCGCCGGCCACTGCTGCAGCCCCTGGCCATGCTTCCCACAGCCCCAGCTGGTGGTGCTGCTCTGCAGAGCCAGGGGGCTGTGGTGCCCGGGGCACTTTGCAGGGCCGTGCTGGTCAGGCTGGGTGTCAGAGCCAGCTAGTGGGGGCCCTGCCACTGACCACATCCCCCAACTGTGGCCATGGGGTGCTCAGAGGTGCCCAGCCTGGCAGAATGAGGAGCCTCTTTGGACTCTACATACAGGCACTGCCCTGCAGACACACAAATGGTCTCATAAAAAGCATGTCAGACAAGCAAGTCTATATAAGGTTCTTTATTTTGTTTATATTCACAAAGATTCCTCCTGCAGTGTAACCTCTGGGCTACTCTAGAAAGGTACGTACTGAAATGGGAGTGGGATGGTAATGACATTTTTTTGGGCAACATTAGCAGCACTGAAAGAACATTTAAATTCAAACAAACACACAAACAATCCTAACCTAAGCAAAATGAAACAGAGGGAATACAACAACAAAAGAACCACAAAAGCAACAGAAGACTGGTAGTCCTGTAATAAACCAGGTTACAAGTCATATGCAGAAGAGGTTGAGCAGATTGTCGTTTTTGAAACACGTCATCATCAATTTCCTGAGAGCCTCTTTAAGCTCCTGGTTCCTCATGCTGTAGATGAGGGGGTTCAATGCTGGAGGCACCACCGCGTATAGAACTGCCACCACCAGGTCCAGGAATGGGGAGGAGATGGAGGGGGGCTTCAGGTGGGCAAACATGATTGTGCAGAGAAACAGGGAGATAACAGTCAAGTGAGGGAGGCACGTGGAAGAGGCTTTGTGCCGTCCCTGCAGCAAGGGGATCTTCAGCACGACCCTGAAGATCTGCACATAGGACAGAGCAATGAAAACAAAACATCCAGAAGATAGACAGCCAGTGAGAACAAGAAGACCTACTTCCCTTAGGTAGGCATATGAGGAGGGGAGCTTGAGGATCTGAGCAAGTTCACAGAAGAACTGGTCCAGGGCATTGCCCTGGCAGAGAGGCAGTGAAAATGTATTGGCAGTGTGCAGTACAGCGTTGAGAAAGCCACTGCCCCAGGCAGCTGCTGCCATGGTGGCACAAGCTCTGCTGCCTAGGAGGGTCCCGTAGCGCAGGGGCTGGCAGTGGCAACATAGCGGTCATAGGACATGACGGTGAAGAGATAAAACTCAGCTCCAATGAAGAAGAAAAAGAGAAAGACCTGAGCAGCACATCCTGCATAGGAAATGGCCCTGGTGTCCCAGAGGAAATTGGCCATAGCTTTGGGGAGGGTAGCGGAGATGTCACCCAGGTCGAGGAGGGCGAGGTTGAGGAGGAAGAAGTACATGGGGGTGTGGAGGCGGTGGTCGCAGGCTACGGCTGTGATGATGAGGCCGTTGCCCAGGAGGGCAGCCAGGTAGATACCCAGGAAGAGTGCAAAGTGCAGGAGCTGCAGCTCCCGTGTGTCTGTGAATGCCAGCAGCAGGAACTCGGTGATGGAGCTGCTGTCATTGGACATTTGGTGCCATTGGGCACAGGGACCTGTTCAAGGACAAAAAGGCAATGAGTACTTCCAATAGATTTCTCTGGGAAAAAAAAGAAACCTACTCCATCTTGTATCTAGCCCCCCAAAATCCTTGCCCTCTTTATGGAAGGGTTTTGGCAGATCCCTTTTGTAAGCTTTGGTCAATGCTGGCTGAAGGGGACACTGGGAATATGGGACTGCTGTGGGAATGGAAGGAGTCCGTCCTGCCCTACATCAACAAGCAAATATGAACGTGGGGTGATCCCAGACAAAATCCACTCATGATACCGACAAGCTCTTTAGCATTGTCCATCCCAATTCACCCAATTACAGAGCAGGGCTATAGGAATTTTATATATTTTCTTTTGTGCTCTTTGCCCCACCACAACAGAGGAGTTTTTAAATGGCAGAAATCCTTGGTAGTTCTGCTAAACTCCAAAAGAAAGGTGCTGAGAGGCCAAGGGACTGTCCCTCAGAGCAGAGAGAGGACAGCCACATTGTCCATCACTCCTGGTCGTAGCTGCCCTGTGCTGGCACTACTTTGAGCAGGAGGACGATTGCTCTCAGGTGTTCCCCTGAGGTGAACCTGCACTGCTGAGAGCAGAGGAATCCAGTTTCAAAATGCAGATCGACAAACTCCTCACCCTGTCTCGTTTGACCTGAGGACAAACTCAGCTCTGCTTTCCTAGGCAAGGACACAGAGGGCTCACAGAAAATGCCCACATAGAGCCATATACATCTTTAGCACCAAGGTGTCTTCTCCACGGAACTTTAGATGGCATAGAGATACTATGGGAGAGCTCTGTCCTCCTGGAGGGAAGGCTGCAAGCCAGCAGGAACCCCAGGAAGCAGCTCAAATGCCCTAGACAATGGGTACTGTGAGGGAAGGGTCATCTCCCTGTCAGCCCCACACACTGCAGTGCCCAGAGCCCCAAAGTTTAGGAGGGGACATGGATGTTGTTCCTCCAGGGCATATCTGCATGACAGGACCTGGAGCACTGGCTGTTGAGCCGCAGGTGAATCCTCACCCGACCCCTCCACAGGGAGACCAGTGGCAAGGACAGGGAAAACAAGAACCAGAGGGGACATTGGCCAGGTAACGGGCAGGACAGGCAGACACAGCTGGGCACTCAAAGGTTTCTCCTGCTGGAGGGGATTTGGGGTGGAGGGCTCTGCTGTGAGGGAGGGGAGACTGAGGGATGTTCCAGGGAAGGCGCCCGCACTGCAGGGGCTGGCAGGGAGGTGCCAATTTCCCCCTCCCAGCCTTCGCTCTCAGCACTTTCCTCTCATCCCCTTCTCCTGTCTCTGCTGCCTGCAGCTGCCCCTGCTGGGAGCTGTTTCTCTGCCCCGACCTCTTCTCCCTGTCCATGCTCACACAGCCCATCCCACACGCCGTGTGCTCAGCTGTGCCCTGAAGACACCTCCTAGGATAGGGAAAGGTCTGGGGACATTGTTCTGTTTGTAGGTCCTAATGAGCAGCTTTGAAATGCCCTGAGGACAGCACAAAGCTGATGTTAGTGCCATTCTTAAGCAGAGATGAGTGAAGGGATTTTCAGAGGCTCCTCAACAACCTCTGTGTCAGTTTAATGCTCTATGAGCCTCAGTCTCCTAGACATGTCTCCCCACGCCATTACCACACAAAACTCTTCATCGCAGCTGGAAAATGAAGGCAGAGACTCCTCAAGGGCCTTCCCTTCAAGGCAGCCTGTGCCTTGACCTTCCTATAGAAAAGTCCCCTGTGCAGTGCCCTGGGAGGTGTGGGGCTGTGAGCAGCCTTCCCCAGGCGGCAGACTCTAGGCAGCAGCAGGACCCTGCCCTGCCATGCCGGGGGAGCTCCTTCCACCCGCAGCTTCTCCCCGCAGCCCCTGGGCAGCTCCCTGGCCAGGCTGAGTGCTGAGCCTGGCAGGCAGCAGAGGCCCTGCCCTGGCACACAGCCCCTGGGGCACAGCAGGGACCCTGCTCTGCACCACAGCCCTGGGCACCCCTGCCTGCACCCCTGGCTGCACAGCCTGCAGCCAGCCTCAAGAGAAGGGAGCCCTCGGGCCCTGCACGCTGACCCTGTGTAGTGGGCTTACGTGGCAAGGTTTTGGTAGCAGGGGGCCATAGGGGTGGTTTCTGTGAGAAAGATCTAGAAGCTGCCCCATGTTTGGGAAGGGCCCCATTGTTTTCCAGAGCTGAGCCAATAAGCGATGTTGTTTTGCACCCCTGTTGAGAGCATATTTAAGACAGGGAAAAAAACACTGCGCCACACAGCAGCTGGGAGAGTGACGGGAGTGAGGAATGGCACCAAGGTCAGTGTAGAAGGAGGGGGAGAGGTGCTCCAGGCACCGGAGCAGAAGTCCCCTGCAGCCTGTGGTGAGGACCATGGTGAAGCAGGATGTCCCCCTGCAGCCCATGGAGTACCACGGTGGAGCAGGGTTCCTCGCTGCAGCCCGTGGAGGAGACCACGGTGGAGCAGGTGGACCTGCACTGACAGAGGCTGCCGCCTGTGGAAGACCCCTGCCGGAGCAGATTCCAGGCCGGACCTGTAGCTCGTGGAGAGGAGACCACGCAGGAGCTGCTGCCCATACGGGAGCCAGGTTGGAGCAGTTTTCTCCTGAGGGATGGACCCCGTGGTACGGACCCATATCTGGAGCAGTTCTGGAAGAGCTGCTGCCTGTGGGAAGCCCACGCCGGATCAGTTCATCAAGGACTGTATCCCGTGGGTGGGACCCCACAGCACAGGGGACGAGAGTGACCGAGAAGGAGCAGTAGAGAAGAAGTGCTGTAGACTGACCATAACCCCCATTCCCCCGTTCCCCTGCGCCGCTCGGGGGGAGGAGGTGGACGGGGGGGGAAAGTGCTTTTGGTTTCTTTCCTTTGTTTCTCACTTCTCTAGCTTGTTAGTAATGAGCAATAAATCTTATTATCTTCTTATGCTGAGTCTGTTTTGCCCGTTACAATAATTATTGCGTGATTTTCTTGTCCTTATCTCAATCCTTGAGCCCTTTTCACATATTTTCTCCCCCTTCCTCTTTGAGGAGGGGGAGTGAGAGAGCGGCTGTGGTGGAGCTCGGCTGCCCACTCGAGCAGAACCACGACACCCTGAAGCACACAAGCCCTGTCCTGGAGCACATCCTCCTCCTCTGCACCAACGAAGCTGTGACAGTCCTTCCTGCAGGTTCCACACACTGTGGCATGTGCTCCATTGAGGAGATCCCTCCAGGAAACACAGCTCTATTGCCCTACACACAGAGACTTACTTTGTCATGGTCTCTGAAGGTTTCTGCCTCTCTCTGATCTCCTTTGTGCACCTACTCCAGGCTGCCTTCTACTTCCCTCTGTTTCTCTCCCTCTGCAGTGCTGCCGGCTTGCTCCCTCCCTCCCAGGAGCCTGGCCCCACTCAGCACAATCCCAGCGCAAGGCATCACTTTCACCACCCTCCCCTCTCTACCCTGAATTCCCTTCAGACATTCCTGCAGCTTCCCAGAAACCGCCTGGGAAAGAGACAGAAGTCATCACTGACATTGTCTCTGCCCATTCAGCAGGGACATTTCTGTCCAGCACTGACATTTCTTCTCTCAGAAGCTGACCTAGGCATGGGAACCACCATTGTTTGTCCCATCATTAGGCAGGAGACCCAGACAGGGCCTAGGAGGGATCTCCTTTACCACTACGTAGGGAAAGGGTAAATCTGAGTCAATTGAGGCAATTCACCATCAAGGGTAGATTAACATACATCATCTATCTGGACTTCCATAAGGTCTTTGACGTGGTTCCACATAACATCCTGATCTGTAAAGTAGCTGCATGGCCTCAGCCTGAGAGTTGCTGTCACTGGCTGTATGACCAGGGTGGAGGCCTAGTGGCATCCCTCAGGAGTCCATTTTGAACCAAACCTTTGGACCAACCCTTAATATCCTTATAAATGAAAGACTCCGGGATCAAGTGCACCCTCAGCAGGTCTGCAGGTGACACTAAGCTGAGCGGTGCAGTTGATATGACAGAAGAAAGGGACCTGAACAAGCTTGTAAAGTGTCCCCGCAAGAACCTAATGATTTTTCAAGAAGTCCAAGTGCAAGTTGCTGCACCTAGGTCACGGCAACCCCTCTTGAGGACAGACTGAGTGAAGAACTCACTGAGAGCAGCCGTTTGGAGAAGAACCTGGAGGTTCTGGTGGACGTAACGCTCAATACGAGCCAGCAGTGTGCACCTGCAGCTCGGAAGGCCAAGTATGTCCTACAATGCATCAGCAGAGGAATGGCCTCTGGGTCGAGGGAGGTGATGGGTTGTTAGGCATTGGAATGGACTGCCCAGGGAAGTGGTGGAGTCACCATCCCTGGAGGTCTTTAAAAGACGTTTAGATGTAGAGCTTAGTGATATGGTTTAGTGGAGGACTAGTTAGTGTTAGGTCAGAGGTTAGACTCAATGATCTTGAGGTCTCTTCCAACCTAGAAATTCTGTGATTCTGTGATTCTGTGATTGTCCCCTATATGCTGCCCTTATGAGGCCCCACATGGAGTGCTGCATCCGGGTGTGGGGCCCCTATCACAAGAAGGATGTGGACCTGTTAGAGAGGGTCCAGGGGTGTGCCACGAGGATGTTGAGAGGGCTGGAGCACCTCTCTTATGAAGAAAGGATGAGAGAGCTGGGGATGTTCAGCCAGATGAGGAGAAGGCTTGGGGAAGACCTAATTACAGCTTTTCAGTACGTATAAAGAGTTCATATGAAAGATGGCAAGAGACTAATAGCATGGACAGATAGTGATAGGATAAGGGGGAATGACCTTAAGCTAGTGGAATGGAGATTTAGGTTAGATGTTCGGAGGAGATTCTTCATTCAGAGGGTGGTGAGGCTCTGGAACAGGTTGCCCAGAGAGGCTGTGGATGCCCCATCCCTGGAGGTGTTCAACACCAGGCTAGATGAGGCCCTGAGCAACCTGTTACAGTGGGTGGCATCCCTGCCTGTGGCGACTAAATGCATGGACTCTTGTTGGGATCAAGTAAGAGTCGTCATTGCAGTTTGGCTATGCTCCTTTTATACACTTTCCTTCCAGAGGTTTTCCTTCCAAAAAGCCCTCTGGTCCCCCTTTACAGTCCTTTGATCCTTGTATTTCTCAGGCTACTAGGCACCTTATCGCAAACTCCTTTCCCGTGCAAGGTTTTGGTCAACGCTTTGTTACTTTCCTCTTTCCTGGGATTTGTAACAGTCTTTGCACTTATCTTCTCTTGTTATTTATGTATGCCTTAGGTTCCACGGTGACTCTCATCCTCCACATTTCTCTTGTCTTCCAGAACTCCCTTCCTGGATACTCAAGAGTCATCCACATTTCTAATTAAACCTACTTTTTCTACATTTCCCACAATTTATCCTTGCTAATTAAGTCTATTAGCAATTATCATTTCTAATTAAGTCTACGTTTTCTATAAGATTACACATCCCACACCTGCATATGGCAGGGGCAATGGAACGACATAATCTTGAAGGTCTCTTCCAACCCAATCAATTCTATGATTCTGTGATTTCTTTTTGCAGGACTCCTGAAATGACTCCCAGTTTTCCCATGAGATTTCTGTCACCACCCTTGTACAGGTTCACTGCTATGTGTTGCAACCCTGCCTTTCTGGATCGCTGGTGACAGCCAGCTGGTGGCTGTTGGTGATAGATTCACTTAGGGCAGATTTTGCCTGACAAATCTGGTGGCCTTCTATGATGGCGTTACTGCTGGACAGTGGAAGAGCAACTCACCTCATATACCTTGTCTTGTGCAAAGCATTTGACAGTGTCCCACATCACATCCTTATCTCTCACTTGGAGAGACATGGATGTGATGGATGGACCACTTGGCTAGTAAAGATTTGGTTCGATGGTCACACTCGGAGAGCTGCGATCAGCAGCTCAGTGTCTCAGTGGAGATCATTAATGAGTAGTTAATTAATGGAGAAGGACCCAGGGTGTTGGTGGATGAGAAACTCAACCTGTGCTGGCAATTTGAGTTTGCAGCCCAGAAAGCCAGTATTCTGCATTGAAGGAAGTTTGTCTAGCAGGTTGAGGGAGGTGATTCTCCCCCCGAACTCTGCTCTTATGAGACCCCACCTGGAGTTCTGCATTCAGCTCTGGGGCCCCAAGCTCAAAAAGGACATAGAAGTATTAGAACAATTCTAGAAGACGCCAAAAGGATGATAGAAAGGCCATGGCACCTTTTCAATGAACACAGGCTGAGAAAGCTGGATCTTCTTTGGGTGGATGAGGGAAAGGCTGTGGATAGAAGGCTGGATCTTTTTTGGGTGGATGAGGGAAAGGCTGTGGATGTGGTCTACCTTGACTTCAGCAAGGCTTTTGACACCGTTTCCCACAGCATTCTCCTCAAGAAACTGGCTGCTCTTGGCTTGGACTGGCGCACGCTTCGTTGGGTTAGAAACTGGCTGGATAGCCGAGCCCAAAGAGTCGTGGTAAATGGAGTCAAGTCCAGTTGGAGGCCGGTCACTAGTGGTGTTCCCCATGGCTCGGTGCTGGGGCCGGTCCTCTTTAATATCTTCATTGATGATCTGGATGAGGGCATTGAGTGCACCCTCAGTAAGTTTGCAGATGACACCAAGTTAGGTGCGTGTGTCAATCTGCTCAAGGGTAGGAAAGCTCTGCAGGAGGATCTGGATAGGCTGCACCGATGGGCTGAGGTCAACTGCATGAAGTTTAACAAGGCCAAGTGCCGGGTCCTGCACCTGGGGCACAATAACCCCAAGCAGAGCTACAGGCTGGGAGATGAGTGGTTGGAGAGCTGCCTGGCAGAGAAGGACCTAGGAGTGATGGTGGATAGTCGGCTGAATATGAGCCAGCAGTTGCTCAGGTGGCCAAAAAAGGCCGACAGCATCCTGGCTTGCATAAGAAACAGTGTGGCCAGCAGGGCTAAGGAGGTGATCGTCCCCCTGGACTCGGCTCTGGTGACGCCGCACCTCGAGTACTGTGTTCAGTTTTGGGCCCCTCGCTACAAGAAGGACATCGAGGTGCTTGAGCGGGTGCAGAGAAGGGCGACGAAGCTGGTGAGGGGCCTGGAGAACAAGTCCTACAAGGAGCGGCTGAGGGAGCTGGGCTTGTTCAGCCTGGAGAAAAGGAGGCTCAGGGGCGACCTTATTGCTCTCTACAGATACCTTAAAGGAGGCTGTAGCGAGGTGGGGGTTGGCCTGTTCTCCCACGTGCCTGGTGACAGGACGAGGGGGAATGGGCTTAAGTTGTGCCAGGGAGTTTTAGGCTGGATCTTAGGAAGAACTTCTTTACCGAAAGGGTTGTGAGGCATTGGAACAGGCTGCCCAGGGAGGTGGTGGAGTCACCATCCCTGGAAGTCTTTAAAAGACGTTTAGATGTAGAGCTTAGGGATATGGTTTAGTGGGGACTGTTAGCGTTAGGTCAGAGGTTGGACTCGATGATCTTGAGGTCTCTTCCAACCTAGAAATTCTGTGATTCTGTGATTCTGTGATTTTCAGCCTGGAGAGACCCTATAGCAGACTTCCAGTACCCAAAGGGGACCTAAAGGTACTTCCAGTACCTCAAGGGGGTAATGTTTTAAAACTAAAGGAGGGTACTTTTAAATTAGTTATAAGGAAGAAATTCTTTCCTTTGAGGGTGGTGGTCACTAGAACAGTGTGCCCAGAGAAGTTGTGGCTGACCCATCCCTTGCCGCTTCGTGGCCAGAAACCTTCCGTGACAAACCATGATGGAGACCCCGGCTGCAAAGTTGCTGTTTAACCTCATCTTTTCTGCATGGGGCCTCCTCCATAGCACAGAGCCCAGTCTCAGCTCCCACTTTGCCACAAGCGTTCTGAATGGGCGCTACAGGGCCTAACTCTACCATGTCCTGCCCTGGCTCTGCCATCCCACTGGGCAGAGGAGAGGGTGGTGACACCAAAGGGATGCATTTGGGTGTGGAACGTGGGGCCCAGCAGAGACGAGGAGTTGAGGGAGAGGTCAGGGGCAAGGCAGCAAAGGTGGCACGAGTGGTGGTGTTGATGCAGGGGCCATGTTTGTGCCAGGAGCCTAAGTGGGCAGCAGCTGGCAGCAGGCGAGGGTGATACTGAAAAAGCCAGTCAAAGTAACTCTCCAAGACCCAATCTGGAGTTTTAGAAAGCATTCATTCTTTTACTGCTGTGCTGGACACACACTGAGGATCACCCTGCCTAGTGTGCATACAGAACTGTTCAAGTTATAGGGGTTATACACAATCAAAACATTGGTGTGGCCCTAACTGGAAGAGGGATTCTCAGTGTGGGACTGCTTTTCTGAAGAAACAAGGAGGAATGGAGAGGGTTCAGAGCAGGTGTGCCAAGACAGGGCTAGGGGTCATGTGTCTGGAGGCTAAGAGACCTGTGCTTCCTAGGCCTGGTGAAGCGCAGGCTCAGGGCACTCTTGTAGGAGCTCCTGAGAGCTGGAAATCTGCTTTCAGAGATGATGGCCCATTTTGGGTAGGGGGAAAGAACATGAGAAAGGAAAACCGCCACAGTCTTCTGTTTTGGAGGTCCAGCATGGTGATGAAGAGAAAGAAATGCCACTCCAAGGGCAGTGCTGTGGTGACTCAGAGGGAGTCTGGATCAGCCCATGGCTTGTGTTTCAAGTGAGAGGCAGTGAGCACAAGTACAGGTAGGGAGATGCTATGGTGGGGAAGCAGGTTGAAAGTCTCCAGGCTTCAGGGAAAATGGTTCTGGCATAGAACAACCTGTGGGGAGATGTCCAAGGGCACTGACAGGGCTGGAAGGCCCTGACAGAGCAGAGGTCTTTGTCTCCTTATCTATGGCTGTTGTCTCTGCCGCTGGGGCCTATGAGACGACACATTGTGCTCCTGGCACTGGAACCATGTGGCCTCCTTGCAGCCCTGTCCAGTGGTGTTGTACTGTTGTCCTTTAGTTGCCATCACGCACCCCATATCCCACTACCCTTTAAAGAGCAGTGTGAGGGACAGAAGCTCTCTTCGCAGAGGCTGGGTGTCAGGCCTTTGTGTTTTCTTTAATAAAACACATCAAGATTTCCTCAGCATCAGGGCCACCTTTACTCTGCCTTTGCCTGCCTTTTATCACTGCCTCCCATCTTCTTCACTAACAAGTCCACGGGGAAGTAGTGGTGGTAATGTCCCCCAGTGGGACAAATTAACACTCCCAGAAACTTCAGCGTTTCTTCTGGCCTTCCCTTCTTGAGCAGCTTGTGTAATCTCAGCATCAGAGGTCCATGGACTCAGCACCAAATACACCCTGGGGCTCAGTACAATGCAGAGAGCCCTCCTGTGCCCTCTTGCTGCCCAGCACTTCCCTTCAGGCTTCCCTTCAGGGCTTCAGGGCTTGTACATCTAATTGGGGAGATTTCCAGGGGGTAGTGAATGAGGCAGATTTTAATGAGCAGTTGATAATAAGTGAGTTTTCCCTTCAAGTTGCATTCTTTATTGATTTATTTCAATTCCCTGACCTCTCCCATTGCTATTGATCCAGAGGGTCTCCTAAGGAGGCCTGGTCAGCTTGGAAAAGCAGTCCCTTGAGGCCAGGCACTCTGTGGGCAACCTTGCTCCTCACCTCCCCAGCCCCACCATTTCTCTCAGGAGCCACCTGGAACTTGCAGCACTTCTCCTCCCATCAGACTTCTCCCGTCAGGGCTGCAGCTGCATGTTACAGCTCCTTTGCACCAGCTCCCAGCCCTTTTCCCCACAGAACTGCCTGCACACAGGCACTGAGAGTAATGGAGAGGGACAGGCTTCCCATGGAAAGCAATGGGGAGGGAGTCTTCAAAAAAGTACAAATAATAATAAAAAATTAAACATGGTCATTTAATCAGGAGAGATGGGAACACATGCAAGGCGGGGGTGACAGGACTCACATCAGAACAGACACAGGAGACAGTAGTGGTAGTGCAAGGAGAGGGGAAGATTGATATTTCTCCTATGATTCATGAACTTCTGTGTAATTTCCCATCTGGCGTAGTGAGAAAATACTGCCTTTTCTTAAACAGAGCTCAAGTGTTTCAAGTGATGAACATGTGATTTTTTTTTTTATTTATTTTTATTTTTATTTATTTTCCTATGTTGGACAAATTTGTTTGCCTTTCCAGGCAGAACTTGGTCTGTCTGCAAACATCCAGTGCCACGTTCAGAGGCCTCAGTGTACTGCAGGTGTTTGCCTGGGGCTGAGAGCTGTCAAAAGCACCTGTGGGAGACTGGAGGCCCTCAGGAGCTGCAGGTAGAGGCTGGGCAGTGTCTCAAAGCATCAACACTGCTCATTATTAAGTATTAGAGTGAAAGAAAACAAAATCAGCAAAAATTGTAAAAGCTGAAATACGCAAGTACCAATGCTTTAGAACTTTGCCTTTCTTTCTTTTTTGTTTTGTTTTAATTTTTATTGACATTTTCTAAACATTTATAGTATTGTTAGGCCAACACTCTTAAATAAGATTATTTTGTGTCCTGTACAAAGCTATGTGGCCCCCCAAAACCCTATCTGCCCAGCAAGGTCCATGACAATTCACAGTGTTTGCAAAAAAGTAGATCACACTAAGATGTTGACCTCTCTGCACAGATGGAGGGAAGTATGGCTATGAACATCCATGCAATGTTCAGCTTTCCTGGCAAAGAGTGCAGGAGATTTGGACATGCGAGGGAAGTAGAAAAGGTGCTCAGCTGTCCTTTATGGCCAGGACAGAGTATGCATTTCCCTTCAGGTAGGAAAGAAGGTGAGAAATGACACCGTCTTGGAGAGGAGCAGAATGCAGAGGGAGAGAATTAACACCCCAGAAAAGCCCAGATCTCTTCTCACACCTCAGAGTACATCCAGGAGAAGACAGGACCTTGAGGTGTCATACAGAGATGGTTGAGGCAGTGCTTGCCAGGCTTCACTTAAAGCCAAGGGAGAAGAGAAGGAGTTCACCTGCCTGGCTTTAGATGGTCCCCTACAGCACAGGAGGATTCAGGCCCCACAGCATCTCCTCTGTCGTCACCAGAAATTGGGCCTGAGGTCAAAGGAGCATAAGGCATGTTGGCAGGGAGCTCAGGAGGCCTCCAGCCCAAGTTGTCACAAGCACAGGATCAGAACAGGCTGTTCAAGGCCTGATTCTGTTGCATTTTGCAAAACCAGCAAAAACGGGGACCACACAGCCTCTGGGTGATACCCAGCTGAGCTCATGGTGAAAAGGCCTTTTGCCTTCTCTCCAGCCTGAAGCTCTCCTCTTTCACTTTAACAGCTGTTGTCTTTTGTCCTCCCACCATGAACCCAGCTGAAGATCCTGGCTCTGCACCCTCCACAACCCCCTCAGAGATACAGCCTGGGGAGGTCCCCCTCATCCTGCCCTTCTCCAGGCTGGACAAGCCCAGCACCCTCAGCCTCTCCTCACAGGCAGAGTGCTGCAGAGCATCCTGGGGCCCAGTGCTAACCCCGCTGCAGCTTGCTGACATCCCTCCTGTCCTGGGGACCTGAAATCTCGATGCCGTCTTCTGGATCATCCCTTCCCTGCATTCCATGGCCATTCCTGGCTCACACAGCCCAGGACGCTGCTGGCTGTCCTTGCTGCCAGGGCACTTGGCTGCCTCCTGCCCAACTCCCTGCCCACCAAGACCTTTCCCATGGGGCTGCTTCCAACCAGAAATCCCCCAGCCTGTGCCATAGCTAGGGGTGGTCCCCTCAGGGCCACAAACTGGCACCTGCCCTCGTGGGATGTCCAGGTTTGGGCTGGGATAATTTTCTTTCTGGTGACTGGTATTGTGCTCTTTTTTGCACTGAAGAATTTCCAGTGTGAACCCATCACCTGCTGATGAGCTAAGACATTGCACAAAGGCATAGGAGCATTACTTTGAAGAACCCAGGCACCTGTACACAGAACCCAAGCACCATCTCGGAAGAACGAAACACCTACCTGGGGAGTAGTAGAATAAACTTACGGGTGCCCAATCATCTGCATAGGTCACCCAAGAATATCTATCAAGCAGCCAGGAATGTCCCTCTAGCAATGAGGCACCTCTCTGGAGAAAGCATACATCACCCTGGGTCAAACAATCATCTCCCTGGGTACACAAGCATCTCCCTGGATAATGAAAGCACCTTCCTGGAAGACCCAAGGAGTTTCTCAGGGTATGTAAGCATTTTCCCATAGCACACAAGCACCTCCCGGGGCACACAAGCACCTCTCTGGGGACAACCAGAACCTTCCTGTGGTTCACAAGCACCTCTCTGGAGCACCCAAGCATCTCACAGGGACAGACAAGCACCTCCCTAAGGCATTAAACACAATTCAAAACTTGGTGCACTCCAGCACGTCCCCGGAGGTGCACAAACCACCCTCTGCAGTACTCAGGCATCTCCTGGGCAATCCAAGTGACCAAGTGGAATTGAGCATCTTCCAAGAAACCCTAGATACTCCCAGGGAACACAAGCTTCTTCTTCTCAGGGCATACAAGTATATTCCTGGGGCACAAGCAAAAGCCTCCCTGGAGCACACAGATAATAAGAATAAGAAAATTTTCTGCCCCTGTCACCCAAGCATTTCCCTGCAGCACAGAAGCACCTCCCTGGAACATTCAAGCACCTCACTGGAGCACCAAAGAATCTCCCCGCCGCACTCCTACATCTAAGTGGAGAACCCAAGCATCTCCCAGGCCTCCAGAACACCACCTGGGGCACACAACCATCTCAATGGAGATGGGAAGCACCTCGCTTGGCACCCAAGAGCTTCCATGGGGTGCACAAGCACCTGCCATGGTCATTCAAGTATGTCCCTGTGGGCACGCAGGCATCTCCCCAGGGGACACAAACACCAACTTGGAGGAACCAAGCATCTCCTCACAGCACTCCAGCATCTCCATGAAGCCAAGCATCACACAAAAAGCACCCAACCATTTCCCTGGACTACCCAAAATCCAAAAGCTTTACCCTGGATCAAACAAGTGCCCTCCTTGGGTACACAAGCACATCTCCTGGGTACCCAGGTGTCTCCAAATAGTACTCAAGCATTTCTCTGCAGCCACCAAGGAACTTTCAGGATCACCAATCCACCTTCCTGGGACATCCAATAAACTTCCTGCATCACCCAGGTGTCTTCTTGGAGAAACCAAGCATCTCCCTGTGCACCAAGGGAGCATCCGTACAGAGCAGCCAAGAAGCCTGGGGAGCACCCAGATTGTTCTTGGGGTAGCCAAGAACCTCCATGGAGCAAGAAAGCATCTCCTGAGGCACCCTGGCATCTCAGGGGAGCACACAAGCATCTCCTCTGCACACACCAGCACATCCTCTGAGTTTCCTGGACCACTCAGGCTCACACTGCGTTTCAGCCCCTGCTCCATCGCGCACTCACCTCCCTGTCTTGCCCTGCTCTGCCCTCTGCTGCCTGCTGCCAGGGGCTTCCATCCCGACTGGGGCCTGCCCACACCCCTGGCCCTTTCTCCCAGCCTGGCTGCCGTGTCACAGCCCCACTGTGACACCTGGGTTACACATCCACCACTGCCCCCTGCCCACTGTGACACCTGGGTGGCACAGCCACCGCTGTCCCCCTGCCTACTCTGACACCTGGGTCACAGCCACCGCTAACCTCCTGCTCACTGGGACTCCACGCAGTATGTCTTTCTTTGGACTCGCATATTTGTCAGTGATACTTACATTTAAAAGAATTTGTCAGATTCACCCCCACAAAAAAAAAAAAAAAAAAAAAAAAAGTATTTTGGGCAACTTCCATAAAGCTCACCAGTAATGAATACCAAATAATTCTTGGAGTTTTAGTCTAAAGTGTTGACGTTTTTATTTCTTTTCTTTTTTTTTTTTCTTTTTTTTTTTTCTTTTTTTTGTCCGTATTTAGCAGGTTTTTCCTTTTCTCAGAGTTTAAACTTACACACATACATGGCTTTCCTCTTTCTCTAGCTTGGAAAGTTCTCTTGTAAAGAAATCCTTTATTTCCAGCTGCTTTCTCTACTCTTCTATAAAGCAGAATCCACATGGTTTGTCTTTTCCTTGTCTCTACTTGTCTCAAATGACCAGGTCTGGCTCCCATCACGGCCTCCCTTATAAGCATCTCTTGGTGCACTGGAAAAGGTTCTTCACCAGATAACCTGGAAGGAGCAGACCCTCTGCTTCTGCATACCCTTACAGAAACCCCCCAGGAGGTTTTGGGAGCTCCTTGATGACATCTGGCTGACACAGATGACTGAGGAGCCAGTGGGGTGAGGTGACCTGCAGAACCTCATCCTTAGAATACAACAT
The DNA here is from genome assembly GCF_964211825.1 of Aythya ferina. Taxonomy (NCBI): domain Eukaryota; kingdom Metazoa; phylum Chordata; class Aves; order Anseriformes; family Anatidae; genus Aythya; species Aythya ferina. The sequence goes on from NW_028181427.1 coordinate 231,113, forward strand.
GCAGTGCTCAGGGATTTGAAAGAGGTGAGAAGATAGAGTTGAGAATGTTGCGGGAGGGGAACAAGGCAAAGGAGGGGACTTGAGGTGATCAGACTTGGGCCTGTTGAGGCACCTGCCCAGAGGATTCCTTTGGGATATGGCCCTGCTGAGAGGAGGGCTGCAGGGCCGTGGTTGATGTTTGAGCATTGACTGATAGAATGGACTGGGTTGGAAGGGACCTTCAAGGTCATCTAATTCCATCCCTCCTGCCATGGGCAGGGACACCTTCCACCAGATCAGCTTGGTCAAAGCCCCATCCAACCTGACCTTGAACACTTTCTGGGATGGGGCATCCACAGTTTCTCTGGGCAACCTCTTTGTAGGACTCACCACCCTGATAAGAAAAGAATTTCTTCCTCATATCTAATCGAAATATACCCTTCTTTAAGATTCAAACTGTTGCTCCTTATTCTATCATCTTTTCAAGCTCCTGAATGGTCCACCCTGACACACAGAGGGACAATCCCTTCCCTAGTCCTGCTGGCCACACTGTTTCTTACACAAGCCAGGATGGCCTTCTTGGCCTTTGTGGCCACCTGAGCGCACTGCTGGCTCATATTCAGTCCTTCTCTTCCCGACTCCCAGGTCCTTCTCTGCCAGGCAGCTTTCTAACCCACTCATCTCCCAGCCTGGAGTGCTGCTTGGGGATGTTGTGCCCCAAGCGCAAGACCCGGTACTTGGCCTTGTTGAACTTCATACAGTTGACCTCAGCCCATCGGTGCAGCCTATCCAGATCCTCCTGCAGAGCCTTCCTATCCTCGAGCAGATCGACACACACACCTAACTTGGTGTCATCTGCAAACTTACTGAGGGTGCACTCGATCCCCTCATCCAGATCATCGATAAAGATATTAAAGAGGACTGGCCCCCATACTGAGCCCTGGGGAGCGCCACTAGTGACCGGCCTCCAACTGGATTTTACTCCATTCACCACAACTCTTTGGACTCGGCTATCCAGCCAGTTTTTAACCCAACGAAGCGTACGCCAGTCCAAGCCAAGAACAGCCAGTTTCTTGAGAATGCTGTGGGAGACGGTGTCAAAAGCCTTACTGAAGTCGAGGTAGACCACATCCACAGCCTTCCCCTCATCCACCAAGCGCGTCACTTTGTCATAGAAGGAGATCAGGTTTGTCAAGCAGGACCTTCCTTTCATAAACCCATGTTGACTGGGCCTGATCGCCTGCTTGCCCTGCAAGTGCTGCGTGATGACTCTCAAGAGAATCTGCTCCATGAGCTTCCCTGGCACTGGAGTCAAACTAACAGGCGGATACTTTCCCAGGTCTCTGACACATGCTTGAAACAGTCCCCATACTGGGCTGACCCAGGAAGAGCCCTAAACCCACTGGAGGGACAGGATCTCCCTTCCCAGAGGCTGGGGTCAGCGCCCAACTGTTGGACTTCATGGAACGCATCAAGGTTTCCTCAGCATCAGGGCCACCTTTACTGGGCCTTGTTCTCCTTGTTATCACTGCCTGCACTTTCCTGCTCTAACAAGTCCATGGGGAGGCTTTGTCACTAATGTCCCTCAGTTGGACTGTTAACACTGTGAGAGGCTTTGGAGTTTGCATCTGCGTTGTCTACTTGAGAAAGGTCTTCCATATCCTCTGAGTGCCTGAGGCTCCTGGGCTCTGCCCCAACCTACCGGGGGGGGGTCAGTAAAAAGGTTTTGGCTGGGCCTGTGCTGCTGAGCTGGAACGGCTCAGGGGATGGAGGGAGGGAGCTCCTGGCAAGCAGGCAGCACTGCAGAGAGACAGGTCTGCCCATGAACAGTTCCTCTGCCAGGCACAGCAGAGCTGGGGACACTGCCTACAACTGGCATAGGGGAAGGAGAGAGAAGTGGGAGAGAGGTTCAGGGCAGCCTGGGGGGAAAGGCAGAGAAGAGCTGGCAGGGAGAGAAATCATCAGAGCCACCTCCCCACGGTAGGTCTCTGGGTGCAGGGCAATGCTTCGGCATGCCCTGCCAGGCTCTCCTGGAGCTGGCACAGCCCTCAGCCAATGGGAGCTGTCAGGAGTACAGTCAGTGTTGGAGTTGAAGGGCATGCAGGGCTTGTGTGCTGCAGGGTCAGCGTGCAGGGCCCGAGGGCTCCCTTCTCTTGGGGCTGGCTGCAGGCTGTGCAGCCGGGGGTGCAGGCAGGGGTGCCCAGGGCTGTGGTGCAGAGCAGGGTCCCTGCTGTGCCCCAGGGGCTGTGTGCCAGGGCAGGGCCTCTGCTGCCTGCCAGGCTCAGCACTCAGCCTGGCCAGGGAGCTGCCCAGGGGCTGCGGGGAGAAGCTGCGGGTGGAAGGAGCTCCCCCGGCATGGCAGGGCAGGGTCCTGCTGCTGCCCAGAGCCTGCTGCCAGGGACAGGCTGCTCACAGCCCCACACCTCCCCAGGGCACTGCACAGCAGAACTGCAAGGCAAGATCTACCTGAAAGCAATACACTTTTCTCTGCCTTCGTTTTCCCACCTGTGTGGTGATTCATAGGGATAGTAATGGAGTAGTAGTACTAAAGACTAAGGCTCCTTGATCATTGCTGTAGATATGAGGCACCTCACACACTTCAGTGTACAGACAGTACCAACATTACCTTTGTTTTTTCTTAGGGAATTGTTTGACCTTCTCATGACCTGCAAACGGGGAGATGTCCCTGGCCAGCAGACTTCTCAGACCACTCCAGGTTCCTTCTAAGTGTTGCTGCAGACCAGGACTGACTGCCGAAGAGCGCACAGAAGAGCCCCACACTTGTTGTGGCACCCTCAGAGCAACAATCAGACATAAGCTAAGGAGCTGCAGAAAGCTCTTCCTGAAAAGAACGTGGCACAGATTATTGTGTGGGAAGGTGTTCTGTGAGACTTGCAATGGGTTTTGGTCAGAGAAGTAATTAAATTTTACGCTGTCATTTTTTCTTTTTGACAGGCTCCCTTGCTCAGAGGCGATAAATGCGTAATGGCAGCTCCATCACCGAGTTCCTCCTCCTGGCATTCACAGACACACGGGAGCTGCAGCTCCTGACTTTCGGGCTCTTTCTGGGCATCTACCTGGCTGCCCTCCTGGGCAATGGCCTCATCATCACAGCCATAGCCTGCGACCACTGCCTCCACACCCCCATGTACTTCTTCCTCCTCAACCTTGCCCTCCTCGACCTTGGCCTCATCTCCACCACTCTCCCCAAAGCCATGGCAAATTTCCTCTGGAACATGAGGACCATTTCCTATGCAGGATGTGCTGCACAGGTCTTTCTGTTAGTCTTTTTGTTTTCAGCAGAATTTTCCCTTCTCACTGTTATGTCCTATGACCGCTACGTCGCCATCTGCAGGCCTCTGCACTATGGCACCCTCCTGGGCAGCAGAGCCTGTGCCACCATGGCAGCAGCTGCTTGGGGCAGTGGCTTTCTCCACGCTGTACTGCACACTGCCAATGTATTTTCTTTACCTCTCAGCCATGGCAATGCCCTGGACCAATTTTTCTGTCAGATCCCCCAGATCATCAGGCTCTCCTGCTCAGAATCTTACCTATGGGAAATTCGAATTACTATGGCTAGTTTTTTTCTACTGAGTTGCTGTTTTGTTTTGATTGCTATGTCCTATGTGCAGATCTTCAGGGTTGTGCTGAGGATGCCCTCACAGCAGGGATGACACAAAGCCTTTTCCACATGCATCCCTCACTTGACTGTGGTCTCTCTGAATTTCAGCACAGCCATGTTTTCCCACCTGAAGTCCCCCTACATCTCATTCCATACCCTGGACCTTGTAGTGGCAGTTCTGTACTTGCTGGTGCCTCCAGCAGTGAACCCCCTCATCTACAGCATGAGGAACCAGGAACTTAAGAATGCTGTGTGGAAACTGAAGACCAACTGTATTTCATAAACAATAAGCTGCCTGCCCTGTTCTGCAAATCACTCTTAAAGGTACGCGTAATAAACAAAGCCTGTCTTATGTTCTTGTGCTGATTGTTTTTCCCCCAGTTTTATTACAAAAGTTGTCCAAAACGAAATATAATTCTGCATTTTATTGTGCTTTTTATTCAATTAAAGTTGTTTTTCGTTTTTTGTTTGTTTGTTTGCTTGTTTTTTTGCTGCTCCTGTGGCTTGGTTCCAGTGCTGTGGGGCTGTGCTGGGACTGCAGGCAGGAACAGGCAGTGGGCACTGCAGTGACACACCTGGCCTACAGAGAATCATCTCTCTCCTAAAAGGGCTGTGCCTGAAGGCTCACTTCTGCTTTCAGAGCTGCTGTCAGATCCGAAGGTGCCCAAGGAAGAGAGTCCAAAGAGGCTCCTCATTCTGCCAGGCTGGGCACCTCTGAGCACCCCATGGCCACAGCTGTGGGATGTGGTCAGTGGCAGGGCCCCCACTAGCTGGCTCTGACACCCAGCCTGACCAGCACGGCCCTGCAAAGTGCCCCCGTGCCCCGGGCACCACAGCCCCCTGGCTCTGCAGAGCAGCACCACCAGCTGGGGCTGTGGGGAGCATGGCCAGGGGCTGCAGCAGTGGCCGGCGAGGCCAGCACAGACGGTCTCACCTGGGAGAGGCTCCCTGGGAGATGGGGTGGCTTAGGAGAAGAGCAGGGCCTGTCCATGTACAGGGGAGATACGGGACCTGAAATCCCTTGCTGCTGCTGCTACCTGGAGGCACATGGTATGCACAGGAACACGAGTGAGCACAAAGGCCATCAGCTATCCCTAGGGGTGTCATGAAGGTCAGTGGGGCAGAGAGCGTCTTCAGATCCCGTCATTCTAGCATAATAGCCACGGGGCATCTGCCTGAATAACACAGAATAGTTCAGTTGGAAGGCACCTTCAGAGACCGTCTAGTTCAAAGTGCAAGAGCTGAATGCAGCTCTGAGATTTGCTTCCTTGAAACTGCAAGGTCCCTATGCTCAATACTCATGTCTTGGGGCATCCCAGAAGAGGCAAGAGCAGGGCGATGCACCCACCACAGGGCTGAGGTGCCTCCCAGCCTCTGGCAGTGGTTGCAGGAGCCAGAGAGACCCTGCAAGTGCTGAAGTGCACTGCCAATGTGAGTGCAAGGCAAGGACTCGTGTCTCTGAACAGCCCTGTGTGTATGAGCAGTGCACAAGACCAGTTCAGAAGTGGGTGTTGCAGGAAGAAAGGCCAAAAACACAACAGACACCAGCATGGTCAGATCATGCTCTCTCTTTATTACCCGAATAGCCTGACTTTTATAGCAAATTTAACAGGGGCGGATAGTGTCTCACACAAGATTAATGGTCAAAAGCACTCAGATAAACAACTGCAAGAAAACAACCCCACCTGCAAGAAAACAACCCCCTTGGGATTAGCAGTCACATAGATCTCGTCCTTGAAGCCATCTGCTGGCAACAATATTTTTCTAAATTCTCAGTCGGGCTATGTGGGAACACTGTCATGGGAACTTCTCATAGTTGCCCTAGTAGCTAGGTTTGCTCAGCTGCAGCAAGTCACGGCCTCCTTCCTGTTTCAAAAATCCCTCAACAATTCCCCTTTTTTCTTTTTGAGCAAACCAAGCCCGATGTAACAGTTCTGCAAGTAACCCTTTAACCACATTTATTACAATACAACACGCAATGATGATTAACAACACAATAAACAGACTCCTTAATCCCTCTTTGATTAATCCCAGTAACCATCTATGCATTGTTCCAAACAAATCAGTGAGCCATTGATTGAAAGGATTGATATCATACTGAATCTTTCTCATGTGCTCTTTCAGGAAAGTAATGGATTTGTGAATTGACTCATTATGATTAGAAAGGTTTAAACAGCACATTCCCTCAAAGTCCTCACACCCATGCCCTTGAGCCAAAAGCAAGAAGTCAATAGCAGCTCGATCCTGTAAGAGCGCATGTCGCAGACTATTTTGAACATGTCCTCAAGCATCTCTGTCGTGGCAGGGGCTTACAGCATACCAATTTTTCTAAATCATTAAGTGCGGCCTCAGATGCCACTCTAGTCATAACACCAAGCAACTCAACATTATCATTGCAATCCAGTGTGAGCAATGCCCATTTATGTCTGGTGATTTATGCAAGTGTGACAAGCTAGGAGCAAATATAGTGAGTTTATCTAAGTAACAGGACCTCCAATAGCATTTGCAGGGATACCTTACCAGGCCCTATCTCCGCAAATCAGAAAAACATCAGGAGGTAAGGCCATAGCTGTACGATTGTTCCAAACGCTATAGTTGTTACCCCTTGTCCCCGTGACATAAGCCCCTAAACCCTGCTTAGCAGCGTCATTGTAATCACAGGTGTTATTTGTATTTCTGTACCCGTATGGCCCTTTCCAAGTTCCTGTAGCAGGATCTCAGGTAATTCACTCTTATTTGTGGTAACACATTTGGTGCTGCTCTATTTACTGTTTGAAAATGAATACTCGCAGGAGGGTCTTCTCGGTCACTAGTCAAACATAAGTGGTTCAAGACAACCAATGCCTTGGACAATCGCTCATCGATGTCCTTGATTTCTTTTAATCTCGCTAATTGTTCCTTTAAAACCTGATGTTATTGCTTGACAATCGCTTGGCCCGTGGGAGAATATGGAACACCTGCGATATGCTTTACTCCCCACATTTTCATAAATTTTCTAACCCTTTTCCTGACATACGCTGGACCATCGTCCATCTTGATCTGCTGTAGCACTCTCATAATGGCAACACACACTGTCAGATGTCTACATACATGGTGTGCTTTTTCTCCCCCCTGCGCCGTTGCCCATATGAATCTTGAAAAAGTATCAATACTCACATGAACATATCTTTTAGTACCAAATTCCAGTACATGCGTTACATCCATTTGCAATACCTAAAGTGCCTTAACACCCCGTAGATTAATACCCAAACCTAGCCCTGGTCCATGATGACTACAGGAAGAGCACGCTCTTACTATTCCTTTTGCCTCTGTCCAAGTAAATCCAAGCATTCTCCGAAGACCCTTTGCATTCTGATGGAAAATTTTGTGCGACACTCGCACACGTGCAAAATCACTCTCAGGCCCCTCTGTGACTATACTCACCAACTTGTCTGCTTGTGAATTACCTTCTGCTAACCCGATCGAGAACTGATGACTATGTGTATGGATAACACAGTAAGGTGCAGTTCTCCCCTGAATGGCATCTCGCAGCTGCAGAAATAATCTGTCCCTCTTAGTTGGCCTTATCAAGGCATCCTCTATCTGGTTTACCACGCTGACAACATACACAGAGTCTGAGACGATATTAATCGGCTCATGCATCCAGCATTGACAAGCCCAAACAACTGCAGACAATGCCAATGTTTGTAATGAATCCCCTGCCTCCTCCGGAATTATGTACTTCTCCCAACTTCTGTTCTCGTACCACACACACACAGCCTTTCTACTTGCCACACCTGCATCAGTGTATACAGTGCGACCCACCACTGGTCGGGACGAAAGCCATGGTACTACATGCCATTTATATGATCTTATAACTTGCCAGAGAGGCCCCTTTGGAGTTTGGGAATGTACCAATCCTGGGTAATCTAACACAGCTTCTTGTAACGGTATGGATTGCTGTAAACACCATTCCAAATGATCCTGAGTCATCGGCAGACTAATGTCTCCTGGTTCCTGCCCGCTGATCTCAATATTCTGAGAGCGACCCTTAAGTACTAACTCTGCGATAGCTTCCGCCCGTGTCTGAACATGCATTTTTTGCTGAATCGGTAGAAAAATCCATTCCAGAACTCAAAAATGCTGCCCTATCATTCCACCCTTGCTATCACCTGTTTCGTTTATGCCATTCCTATTCCCAGTGCTGTTAGTGTCAGTGGTATCCTCCTGATACCGTTTCTGTCTTTGTTGCCCCTGACTCTCCCCCTTTTCTTTTTGCCACTGACCAAGCACCGCAAATGGATGAGACACACGATTGCTTACCAGTAAGGAGAGTGCAGCTTCTGCTATACGTCTACAAACAGCTCCAGCTGCAACCTGAGAAGCTATTTGTGAAAGAGCCTGCTGTTGGTCATTTGTTAGTGTAATCTGGTGCTTTGCACTCCTGCACCGCAATAAAGGTAGTAATATAGCTAAGTCATCATTAGTAATCTGTACAATGTGGCAACCCCACTGAATATTATCCAGGAACATTTGTGCATTTATCAAATTATGTAACACCGTAGTTATATCAGCTTTCTGGGGACGAATAGTAGAGTCTGATATTTTCCAACCCAAATATAGCCATGGCTGTTCCCATTGAACCTTCTCTGGGGCTATCTTCAACCCTTTTGCTTCCAAAGTATCACAAATAAACTTTAAATCTGAATCCTGGAAGCATTCTGGCCTACCAAACCGAATGTTATCCATATAATGGTAAATAATTACGTCACACCACGCTGTCTGAATTGGTTGTAATGCCCAGGCCACATATAATTGACATAATGTAGGGGAATTCCTCATCCTCTGCAGAAGCGCTAGCCATTCATAGAGCTTTGCCAGGTCCTGTTTGTTAATGGAGGGTGAGATGGGGAAGATGTTAAATAAACTATCTGAATTAGTATCTAGCTACATTACGTATATGGTAAAATATCTTAAGTATTGGGGATGTGGATGAGAACCTAAAAATATCCTAATTACAGGGATGTAGATTAGAAGGAGATGTAAAAAGAAGATATCGTTCAAGGCTAATGGATGAGGGAAGAATGAACATCTTGTTAAGAAAGAATGAACAACTTGGTGGCAGGAAACAAGGCAAAGATAAGCAAAAAAGGCTTAAACTGTCCAACAGAATGTCAAAGTCCACAAAGGCAAAGAGAGCTTAACCCCCTCTTCCTCGGTGCCTTCATCCTGAAAGACCCCTGCCCACAACCACCAGGATACATTGCGCAGGCGCAACTGAAAGGAGCTAAGGGCGGGGAGTATGGAAATGAGTACTTGGAAGAGGTCTGCCTTTTCCGGAAATTAATGAATATGTATTAGAGCTCATGTAATATGTAACAGTGTTTGTGCATAAAATTGTGAGAGATGACCGGGCAGGTGAGCACTTTTTGAGGGAAGCTATTCCCAGTGCGCCCGGTGCACTATAATAAAGTATACCTACGTTACAACCCAATGGTTGTGGAGTCTTTTCCACACGTCAGTTTGGCAAGCCAGGCAGGAGGACTCTGTTTGGTTGTGGGATCGACTGTAGAATGGACCTCCTGGGTGCACCCCAAGCCCCTTTTTTTCTCTCTCAGAGTAGCTCCTTTCCCTGCCGCTCACTACGGGGATAGAGGAAGATCCTGTGGTTGCGGACAAATGGTATATGTTAATAAAGTTAAGCCAATTTGCCGGGGAGGTCGATAAGTCTTATAGAGACGTCTAGCACGTGACATGAACCCTGAGGGTGTCCTGGGAGGTGGCCGGTAGAGCAGCCAAAAGGGTTTTTGGGGGCTGATAGAATGGCCAAAAGGGGTTTTGAGTATAAGCCATTATACCCTGGTTCCAAGAACCACAAGGAACCTCCTAAAAGATTGTGAAAAGAGACAGAAGGGGGGGTAAGTGAGCCTTAATGATAACTGTTACAGTGTTTGCAGCTGCTGGGGGAATAATTCTAATTGGAATAATAATTGTATGTTGTATTTATAAAGGCCTGGGCATTTGTTGTTAAAGTATTCTTTTAAACATCGGTAAATACAGTGTAATATAAGGACTGCTATTGGGGTGTATGCCAAAGGGAACTAAATTTGCTCTGGTGTATTATCGGTCTTTCAGGCTCAGCTGTCCTTGGTGTAATCGTTTACAGGCAGTTGGTTTACGGTTGCCTGATTTTAATTGCATATACTGTGGATTTTGGAGGGATTGGGATAAATTAGTAAACAGCTCCTTAGAGGACGGTGGAACATTAACTGCTATAGATTAGAATGGGACAAAGTCAAAGCAAAGAAATCTCACAGAAAAGCCCCTTAGGATGTACACTTACATATTGGAGGGATATAGTGGGGCAAGGGGGAACAGAGAGTAAAAGAACTCTTATCAAATATTGTGTTAGGAATGTTTTAACAATTTGTGTCAATAAAGAACAGTCCTGTCTGCCTCTGGGTCCTGCACTGGCAATTTAATTCTTGAACCACAGATGCAGTGTGTCCCAGTCTCCCCCTCATTCTAGTCAATTTATCAAGTCTTCAGCAAATACTCCTCAAATTTATGAACCTGTTTGCTTTTGTTATTCCGAACTTCTATTTCTAATAGTTACAGCCTTTTGTTTTTTGTCTTCTTTGAGATTAATTTAACACGGCTATAGGTGTGACTGTCCCTGTGAACGGCTGGTGAGGAATGTTTTAATTACTCATGAAGTGTCAATAAGAAAGCTATTTGTGTTTGTATGAAGTCTTTGATGTCTGGGGGTTTCAGAACAACTGATAACAACTAGTGACTGTTATGGGATACTATGCAGTCCTCTGATATCTGGCCAGGTGGCCAAGAGATTAAGAAGAAGAAAAAAAAGAAGCTGAAGGACAGCTAGGAGACAAGACCTGCAGGGGATGCTGTATAAACTTGACATGGTGCCAAGGAGTACAAAGGGGAAGGACAAGAAAAAAACTTGGAGAGGAAGACTACGAGCCTTCAGCATGAAAGACCCCTAGAGACACCCAGAGGGACCACCGGAGACTGATGCGCATGCTCCAGTAGGAGGGACTGGACCCTGGAAGCTAATTATAATAACCTATTTTTTTTAGAAGTAGTAACGAATATGTATTAGTCTAGGAGCATAAAAATCAGATACTTGATGTAACTGGTGTGCGTCCTGGTGGAGCGGAGACTCCTGGTGCACCCAGCACTGTTTGCTTACCTCTATTCTTTTAAAAAATCCTATTTTTTTTTATTTAATCCTATTTTGAAGACTGAGCCATTTCTAGCATTTCAATCAGTGGTGGCCACTTTATAAATTAGAGGATGGAGAGAAGTGGCCCCTCAATGGTACTATTAATTATAACACTATATTACAGTTGATGCTGTTTCTGAGAAGAGAAAGTAAATGGGATGAGGCTGCATATGCAGACATGTTTTTCACTCTCCGGAATCACCCAGAGTGGCAGAGGGACTGTGGAATTGTGCCTCCACAGGACCCCATAGTGTTAGCCCTTGAGCGAGGAAACAGTAAGGGACTTAAAGGCAAGTTGAGATGGTGTTGTTCAGCGTGCAGCATTGGGCAGAGGTGTACTAAGATAAGTAAAATTCATCAGGGACCAAAACAAGACCTGATAGATGTATTTAAGCCTCCCCCTCGACCACAGGAACAGGGTGATGACTCAGATGAGACTGTGACTCCTCCAGATAGTCATGTATCCTCCCGTACTAGTGTCCTGGTTTCACTTAGAACAGAGTTAATTTTCTTCCTAGTAGCTGGTAGAATGCTATGTTTTGGCTTAGGATGAGAAGAGTGCTGATAACACCCCGATGTTTTAATTGTTGCAGAGCAGTGCTTATACTAAGCCAAGGACATCTCAGCTTCTTGCTCTGTCCTGCCAATGGGCAGGCTGGGGGTGTAGCAAGAGCTGGGAGGGGACAGACCCAGGACAGGTGACTCAAACTGGCCAAAGGGGTATTCCATACCATCTGACGTCATGATAAACAATATATAGGGGTGGCTAGCCGGGGGAGGGGGGCCGGACTGCTCGGGGTTAGGCTGGGCATCGGTCAGCGGGTGGTGAGCAATTGCATTGTGCATCACTTGTTTGTACACATTATTAGTAGTAGTACTATTATCATCACTGTATATTATTATTATTGTTATTGTTATTATTATTATTGTTGTTGTTGTTATTATTATTATTTTCCTGTCTTATTAAACTGTCTTTATCTCAACTCACGGGCTTCACTTTCCATTTCTCTCCCCCATCCCAGAGAGGGAGGGGGGAGGGGGAGCGAACGTCTGCGTGGTGTTTAGCTGCCGGCCAGGTTAAACCACGACAGTCTTTTTGGCGCCCAACGTGGGGCCCGAAAGGTTGAGATAACGGCAGATCTGACCAGAGGGTGTTAAACTAAAATTGGTATAAGTATTAGACCTGCTTAATAGTCACTTGTCATAATGCTGATTGCTTTAATCTCAAGTCTTCTGCGCCTGTTTTCCAAATTGAGTATTATAGCATATTATTTTCCGTATGTGCTCTCTGTCATGTTGTTTATCCTCTCTGGGCCCTGGTTTCAGATCATTATGGTACTGTGTGCTGTAACAGTGGCTTATGAGACGATGAAATATCTGGTCATGACTCTAACTTGGTATTTGTACTCAGTAACATCGTCGACTCTATACTCTGGAAACTGTATCTTGGAAACTATTAGCAATTATACCTGTTGCCTTTTTTCATTAGGGAGTCAATCTGTGGAGGGGAAAGGGGAAGATATTTTTTCTTACTTGATCACTCTCCCTTTCTCCTTCACCACCCTCTTATCCTCCAAGCTTGTTACAATAGCTCTCCAAGATACTGAATATCCTTGGGATAGTCAGACCAGCATGGTCTTGTTGTTATGCCTCCTGAATGTGCTTCAGGTTTTGCTCAAAGTTAAACAACTACTTAGGAAGCTCATCCGGAGATCTGCCCGGAGGCAGTATAGTTGTGGGTGGCAGGGAGTATGGGAGGATATGGGCAGGCATCTAGAGCAGTTGGCACCCCCAGTGTTTTGGAAATTCACCCCTGAACAACTGCAAAATCCTAAAAATCTGGCAGAATGCTTGAAAAAAAGGTGTCACGACTCTGACAGTTCCAAAGTAACACAAATCATTGTAACGTGCTGGGGCCTGGCTTATGCCTATCGAGCTGCCATTGATACTGCTATCAACTTAGTGACAGACCCTGCGGCCACTCCAAGTCCTGTGACAGATCCAACGGCCACTGCGACCCCTACGGTGGACTCTGCAGCCACCCCAGTTCCAGTTCCTGCAGCCGCTCCAGCTCCTGTGGCTGGGTCAGAGAAATGAGCGGTAGTCGTGCAAGTTGACCCTGCAGAGGGTATTCCAACCCCTGTGGCAGACCCTGTAACGGGGTCAGAGAAACGAGCTGTAGCAGTGCAAGTTGACCCTGTAGAGAAGGTGAAAAAATGGTATAGAGATTCAGATCATTTCGAACGCAGAGAGTCTTCTGCCAAATCTAGGTATAGAGATGACGACGACGCTGGGCCATCAGGGATTCAGAAGGAGGAAGATGAGGATGCCGAAAAATCAACAGTAACTACCCGAAACCTATACGAGCGTGAGCTACGAGATGTGCGAAAAGATTTTGGTCGTTGTATAGGTGAGCAGCTTGTCACCTGGCTGCTCCGGTGCTGGGACACTGGAGCCAATTGTGTGGAATTAGACGGCAGGGAAGCCAAGCGGCTGGGATCCCTTGCTAGAGATGCAGGCATTGACAAAGCAATTGCAGATGGAGCACAATCTCACAGCCTCTGGAGGCGTCTCCTCTCAGCTGTGAGGGAAAGGTATCCCTTCAAGGAAGAACTTGAATGTCTACCAGGCAACTGGACCACTATGGAGAAGGGAATCCAGTACCTGAGGGAATTAGCCATACGGGAAGTGATTTATGAGGATCCAGACCTCAGACAAACATCCACAGATCCAGATGAAGTCAGGTGTACGCGACCCATGTGGCGGAAGTTTGTACGGAGTGCACCATCATCATATGCCAGCTCATTGGCAATAATGGCCTGGAAAGAGGATGAGGAACCCACAGTGGATGAAGTGGCTAAACAACTCTGGCAGTACAAAGAAAGTCTCTCCTCTTCCTTACAGGCCTGCATCTCAGCTGTGGAGAAACTTTCTAAAGAGTTCCACCAACTTAAAGAGAATCTATCTTCCTCCCCACCTGAACCAACCAGTGTCCACCGACCAAAAGAGAACACTTGGGAGAAACTTTCTGAAAAGGTTCACCAACTTGAAGAGAGATTATTTTCCTCCCCACCTGTGCAAAGCAGTTTCTTAGCTATCGGGGTAAGCGTTCATCCGCACAAGGAAGATGATATGGTGGGTACTCACCCTGTGCCACACTGTGGTTTTACTTACGAGACCATGGAGAGGACATGAGAAAATGGGATGGAAAATCTACCGCGACCCTAGAGGCACGGGTACGTGAGTTGCAAAAGAAAACAATTGGGAAAAAGGAATTCTCTGAAAAGTTTGCTGCTCCAACGTCCAGCAGACAGTCCTTCAAACACAGAAATGAAGAAGATTCTGACCAGGATTAGGTGGGCCCTGCCTCCAGCCAGGGGGAGGAAAGGGACAATCAAGTTTATTGGACTGTGTGGATTCGATGGCCTGGCACGTCAGACGCATAGAAGTATAAGGCTTTAGTAGACACCGCTGCACAAGGTACTGTAATGCCATCGAGCTATAAAGGGCCAGAGCCCATCTGTATTTGTGGAGTGACAGGGGGATCTCAGCAGTTGACTGTATTGGAGGCTGAAGTGAGTCTGACTGGGAATGAGTGGGAAAAGCACCGCATTGTGACTGGCCCGGATGCTCCATGTATCCTTGGCATAGACTATCTTAGAAGAGGATATTTCAAGGACCCAAAAAGGTTCCGGTGGGCTTTTGGTATAGCTGCCTTAGAGACAGAGGGCATTAAACAATTCTCTACCTCGCCTGGTCTCTCAGAGGACCCCTCTGTTGTGGGGTTGCTGAGGGTCAAAGAACACCAAGTGCCAATTGCTACCACAACTGTGCACCGGCGGCAATATCGCACTACCCGAGACTCCCTGATTCCCATCCATAAGCTAATTCGTCAATTGGAGAGCCAAGAAGTGATCAGAAAGACTCATTCACCTTTCAATAGTCAAGGTCGACGCCTGGGGTTTTGGAATTGGGAATACAGAGGATCTGAGGCCCACTACACTCCAACTGGAAAGAAGATATTGGCAGCATATGAAGGAGTTCGATCTGCTTCGGAGGTGGTCGGTACTGAAGCGCAGCTCCTCCTAACACCCCGATTGCCAGTACCAGGCTGGATGTTCAAAGGAAGGGTCCCCTCTACACATCATGCAACTGATGCTACATGGAGTGAGTGGGTTGCACTGATTACTCAGCGGGCTCGAATAGGAAACCCCAGTCACCCAGGAATTTTGGAAGTGATTATGGACTGGCCAGAAGGCAAATACTTTGGGATATCATCAGAGGAGGAGGTGGGTCGTGCTGAAGAAGCCCCACTGTACAACCAGTTACCAGAGAATGAGAAGAAATATGCCCCGTTCACTGATGGGTCCTGTCGTATTGTGGGGAAGCATCAGAGATGGAAGGCTGCTGTATGGAGTCCTACACAGTGAGTTGCAGAAGCTGCTGAGGGAGAAGGTGAATCGAGCCAGTTTGCAGAAGCGAAGGCCATTCAGCTGGCTTTAGACATTGCTGAACGAGAAAAACGGCCAGTTCTCTATCTCTACACCGATTCATGGATGGTAGCAAATGCCCTGTGGGGATGGTTACAGCAATGGAAGCAAAACAACTGGCAGCGCAGGGGCAAACCCATCTGGGCTGCTGCATTGTGGCAAGATACTGCTGCTCGGGTAGAGAACCTGGCTGTAAAGGTACGCCATGTAGATGCTCATGTGCCCAAGAATCAGGCTACTGAAGAACATCAAAACAACCAGCAGGTGGATCAGGCTGCTAAGATTGAAGTAGCTCAGGTGGACCTGGATTGGCAGCATAAAGGTGAATTATTTATAGCCCGATGGGCCCATGACACCTCAGGCCATCAAGGTAGAGATGCAACATACAGTTGGGCTCGTGATCGAGGGGTGGACCTGACCATGGACGCTATAGCACAGGTTATTCATGACTGTGAAACATGTGCTGCAATCAAGCAAGCCAAACGGTCAAAGCCTCTTTGGTATGGAGGACGATGGCTGAAAGATAAATATGGAGAGGCCTGGCAGATTGATCACATCACACTCCCTCAAACCTGCAACGGCAAGTGCCACGTACTTACAATGGTGGAAGCAACGACCGGGTGGCTGGAAACATATCCTGTGCCTCACGCCACCGCCTGGAACACTGTCCTGGGCCTTGAAAAGCAAGTCCTGTGGCAACATGGCACCCCAGAAAGAACAGAGTCAGACAATGGGACTCATTTCCGAAACAACCTTACAGACGCTTCAGCCAAAGAGCATGGTATTGAGTGGGTGTATCACACCCCCTATCATGCACCAGCCTCCGGGAAAGTTGAACGATACAATGGACTGTTAAAGACTACATTGAAAGCAATGGGCGCTGGGACATTCAAAAATTGGGATACGCATTTAGCAAAGGCCACCTGGTTAGTCAATACTAGGGGATCTGCCAACCAAGCTAGACCTGCCCAATCAACCTGTTACGTACTGTAGATGGGGATAAAGTTCCTGTAGTGCACGTAAGAAACAGTCTGGGCTACTCCTGCCTCAGGAAAAGGCAAACCCATTCAGGGAATTGCTTTTGCTCAGGGACCTGGATGCACTTGGTGGGTAATGCAAAAGAACGGAGAGATCCGGTGTGTACCTCAAGGGGATTTAATACTGGGTGAGAATAGCCCATGAATTGAATTGTATCATGTTAATTACTATATAATACTGTATGTCATCACTACCATGATTACTATATACCCTAGACGAAAATAGCGATTAATTAGAATGTATGCAAAAGAGTGTAACCTGAGCATGACATAAATGGTATGGAATAAGGGGTGGATAGATGTCCTGGTTTCAGTTAAGACAAAGTTAATTTTCTTCCTAGTAGCTGGTAGAATGCTATGTTTTGGCTTAGGATGAGAAGAGTGCTGATAACACCCCGATGTTTTAATTGTTGCAGAGCAGTGCTTATACTAAGCCAAGGACATCTCAGCTTCTTGCTCTGTCCTGCCAATGGGCAGGCTGGGGGTGTAGCAAGAGCTGGGAGGGGACAGACCCAGGACAGGTGACCCAAACTGGCCAAAGGGGTATTCCATACCATCTGATGTCATGCTAAACAATATATAGGGGTGGCTAGTTGGGGGAGGGGGGCCAGACTGCTCAGGGTTAGGCTGGGCATCGGTCAGCGGGTGGTGAGCAATTGCATTGTGCATCACTTGTTTGTACACATTATTAGTAGTAGTACTATTATCATCATTATTGTTATTATTATTACATGTATTGTTATTATTATTTTCCTGTCTTAATAAACTGTCTTTATCTCAACTCACGGGCTTCGCTTTCCCGTTTCTCTCCCATCCCAGACAGGGAGGGGGGAGGGTGAGCAAACAGCTGTGTGGTGTTTAGCTGCCGGCCAGGTTAAACCACTACAAGTCCACAAATGCCAACAGGACATGAATGCACAGCAGCCCCAGCAGGGCTAATTGCAGACTTATCCTTCACAGATGAAAAAGGTGACCCTGCTCAGTCTCTTGATAATACTGCGCCTATCTTCTGAAGAGGATTCACAAAGAATGGCTTGATATATCTAGAGATTAAAATATAGCCCAAAAAGGTTAAAAATATTATATTTGTAGATTCATTTATAACCCCAAAACAGAAGCATATGCCACTACATCCCAAAACCAAGTTAGCCAGCAACTGATACTAAATATCCCCCTATTAAGAGAATTCCAAGCACTTAAAATCCAGAAGGTTACAAGGCTCTACAGCCAGCAAAAGAGCAGGAAAAAGCTCCAAAAACAAAAGAAACTGTCTCCAACCCTGAAAAAGGCTACATCTTACATGCCTACTGCTGTTGTTTTCAGATACACCCTGGCACAGGGAACTTGGATGAAACATTTCCCCTAAACCCTGCTCCATCACTTTACCACCAATGTTGCAACTTTGATAATATTTGAAATACAGGTGAAGGCATAAGGTCACGATTGCAGTAAGCCCCGTAATTCTGCAAAAATCATAAGGGACCTAGAACCACAGAGAAAACACGCAAAATAACATCATTTGTTAACGACGACGTAAGAAGTTGTTAACAAAACAACAACTATCCATAAGCACGCTGTAAAAATTACTCACTTGAAGAAGAGCTGCATGCAGGAAAGGCACCTACTACTGCAAAGATTGCTTTACTCTCAAAGATCCTACGAGTTGTTACCTCAAAAAGACGTGCTTCTCTCTCTCAACTTGGAAACGCATCAGCCCATACACTCTGACCCACCTAAAGAACCCTGCACGCTGGCAGGATGCAGCGGTGCTGCGGGATGGGGACATTTTCTGCCTCTGCAAGTGAATTCTGAAGCCTGCTGCACGCACTCAGGGATTTCCCCACAACACTGCGCTCATGGCATTAATGCATGCCATTACCAATGCTGCATGCATTAGTAGAGATGCACTTCACTTGGGCCATTGCCTTCTCTCCCAGCCTTGCCATTGTCCCCCCGGCACAGCTCTAACAAGCTTTGTTTCAGCCCCGTCCCCCATCTTACCTAGTTTAAAGCCCTCTCAATGAGCCCCACCAGCTCCTGGCCTAGGATCTGTTTCCGCCTTAGAGATAGGGAGATACGATTATGTAAGGGGCAATATCTGGGTAAATATGACAACCCTCACCCCTCCCCATCTACCCCCAAATGTACAGCTCCTCCAGGACGTACATGCAGGAGGAGCAGGCAAAAAAAGGCTAATTCAATTAAGGCTAATTTAATGGGCACCGTGTTTCTTCTTCAGCCTTGATTTTGTGGCTAGAACTGAGTCTTATATACAAAAGCAAGGCGCGATACAAAAGCAAGGCCGATACAAAACTAAGGCCGATACAACAATTTATCAAGTTCAGCAATCCCTTCAGCTTGCTATGTTACATCTTTTCTGTTTTATCCTCGTTGTTTCAAAGAGAAGAGAGAAGCCACAAAAGGCACTATGTCCCTTAAGGTGGAGTCAATCTTCAACATTGACCCTTGCGGAAGGGGACAGGCAGGGCTCCACAGTGTGCTGAAGGGTGTTCCCCGGGGTATGGGACACGCTGGATGGCAAGAGACACGAGAGCAAACGGGGGCCTCAGCAGACCCTGAGAGGAGCCCGGTGCCCACAGGCAAGCTGACTTGAGGAAAAAGGACTCCACAATCAGTAAGACTGAAAAGCAGGTATGTTTATTCAGCGCTGGGCAGAACGGGGGGTAGTCCTACCAAAGATGTGCGCACCCGACGTGGCAACTTGCCTTGCTTATCTACAGCGAAGAGTTACATAGGCCTGAAGCTTCACATACTCATCACCTGTCCCCGTTTCGTCTTAAAATGAGTCCCAAGCAGTCATTGCTGGAAACTCTTCCCATCTGCGCTTGCGCAGTGTGTCTTGGTGGTGGTCGTCGGGGGTTGTGGGGATGAAGGTTGGTGACTCTTCCTCGTCTCCGCTCCTTGACCTCTTGTCTCTGCGCAGACTCAGTTGCTCCTTGGCTCTTGTCCATCCGCAGGACCAGTTTCTGCCAGTTTCTTAAGACAGGCTCCCAGTCTTCATAGGAGACTGACCTTGGGAAGGGGCCCACGGCTTCTTGCTTTAGGTAATTTGCACAATGCACCACGGTTAGCAAAGACACTGAGTAGCATCCTAGCTTAATGCCGTCAGCGCTCTATCTCGACTCGATGAGATTCCCCCACCTCCCTCTCTCCAAGCTGCCCCTGTGCCCCTGCAGGGGACACCCGGCCCTCCCCGAGTCGGCAGCGGGTCACAGAAGGGCCCTTTGTGACGTCATCGGGGCACTCCCCACTGCTGCCTATAAAAGCCAGAGCAGCCAGCCCCGGCCACCCAGTGTCTGGCACGGCTGTGACGGGACAGGGCAGGAGCACGAGGCTGCGGAGCAGTCCCCGAGCGTAGCCCGCGTCTTCACACAGCGCCGAGCCATTTCTGTGAGATTGCCTCTTCTCTACCCTCAGCCCGCAGGATGGGGGAGAGACGACCACCCAGTAGGCCCATGCTGGCCTGGGTGGAGCCCGAGGCTCGTCAGGAGAACACAGCTCCCACTGAACACCATGGGCCGCTGTTGAATGGTGAGCGAGGGCCCCCATCAGGGGGAGCAGGGCTGGGGCTAGGGAGCGGGGGGGCCAGCAAGAGCACCCTGCTCAGCGTCAGGACCAGCATGGCAGCCCAGCCCCCAGACACCCCCAGGGAGGTTGTGCCAAGGGAGCAAGCACGGGGCTGGAGGGAGGCCAGAGCTCCTTCCTCTCCTCCCTCCTGCCTTTGGCCACCCTCTACAACCCTCCTTCTTCTCCTGCCTTCTTAGAAGCTGACAAGTTAGCTGTCTACAAGAAAGAAGCGGAGAGCTTGCACAGCATTATGTCCTTCATCAGCAGCACACAACAGGTAGGTGTGGCCTTGCCATGGTGGCTGTGCCTGTGTCTCCTGAGGGTCGCGCAGCTCTGCTGCCAGGATGCTGGCGGGCTGCTGGCGAGGCAGAGCTGCCGCCCTCCAGGAGCCCCGCACAGCCCTGAGCCCCTCGAGGCTTTGGTCCTGCTGCCGGCCATGGGTCTCCCCTCTCACGCTCCCCGTTGTTCTCTCTGCCACCCGGCTGCCAGGATAAAAGCCAGAAGATGAAGTTCCTAAGGAGCGTCATCAGAGTGTTCAGAACTGCCAGAAGGCGCGGCCTGTGGAGCGGCCTCGATGCCTTCTGCAGCAAATACCAGCTGGCAGAGCATATTAAGGTGAGGGGACACCCCCTGGTGGCTCTGGGAGGGGTGCAAGGGCAGGCTGTGGGGACGGGACTCTCGAGGGCTTTGGCGGGGGCAAGCGCTGCGTGGACACTCAGCTGCCGCTGACGGCCTTGGGGCCATTGAGAAGCCCCGTCAGCAGCAGGGAGGTGGCAGGGCGGCCCTCTGGTGCCACAGCTGGCTGGGGGCACTGGGGCTCCACCGGCCCTTCTGACCTGGACCAGCTCTGCTGGCGCTGCCAAGCTGTGCTGCCCGATGCCTGGTGCCATCCCGGTTGTGCTCTGCAGGTGCTGCTGGAAGACGAGCCCTTGGACGTTCTGAACACAGCGGTGCAGCAGCAAGCCATGCTTGCACTTGGCCACTTGAGGTACGTGCCCAGCCCCTGCTCTGGCCCTGGGCCTGGCTTCCAGGCTTCCCCTGTCTAGGCAGCAGCCTGGCAGTGCCGGCCGCGGGGCCGCTGCTCGCCAAGCCTCGGGGCTTCTGGAAGGTGGAAGGCAGCCCCCATGGCAGGGACCGAGGCCCCGCAGTGCTGCGTTCTCCTCCCTGAGGCCCTGAGGCCCTGCTCCATGACAACGTGACAATGAGGCCCCTTGCTTTCTTTGCAGCTATGTCAAGTCAGCACTGGAGGGCAGGAAGAAGAGCATCCTGCTCGCGTCTTTCAACAGTGTATTCCTGCTGCCCTCACACGAGCATTTGGAGGGCCCAAGCCGCATCAACTACTTGGAGGTATGTTCTGGGAGAGCTCTTGGAACACCCATCCCTCTGGGTTGATCCCTGGCTGCTCTGTGCTGAGATCTGTGCAGATCCTGGCAGAGGGAGAGGGACTGGAGATCCACTGCCACCCCTTTGTTGTCCTTGCAGACCCTGGACGCCATGGACCGCATGCTGGGCCTATTCATCAGAAATTCTCCTGTCTCCGGCTTCTGGGAGCTGCAGGACATCTTGCAGGTCTGCCACTTGCCAAGAGCGGGGTTCCCAGGGGCGCTTCCTCACCCGGAGGGAATTCAGCATCCACTCCGGAACGGACAGGCCCTACTGCAGTGCCACGCACAGGCAGCACAGGGCAGGAAGGGTGCCCGCCTCCCTTGGGGGAACCAGGGGCTGCCCACTCAGGTCTTCTGGCAGCCCCGTATCCCCTGGCTGCAGACCTTTCCCCTCCACAGACTCCTCCTGTGTCGGAGAAAAGCCTTGCCCATGGCGCTCCTGGGCTTCCTTTGCGTCAACGCAGCGGCAGGAATTGGACCCCTCTTCCGAGGCACTGCACTGGTCACCACTGGTGCTGCTGCTGTCCACCTGCCTCCCTGTCCGCGGCGCTTTCCTCCCGAGATCGGAGGGCTGCGGGAGCCCAGCACTGATGCTCCTGCTTTAGAAGGCATCAGCTCCCAGGGCAGACCAGCACTTTCTCCCCTCACAGATTCTGCTGCCCTTTGCCAGCTCCCACAGCGAAGCTATTTGCGAGAGGGCCGTGGGGAGGGCCGTGAAGCTGACCAGATGGCTACCCACAAGATTCTCACCGGAGGTAAGGAGCCACGCACCCCTCCAGCCAGCCCACCTCCCCTTCCCCGCAGACCACATCAGCCTGCAGCTCAGGGGTGCTGCCGAGGCAAGCCCGGCTACAGACCCTCAGCTAGGGCTCAGCCCTGAAGCAAGGGCCTTCAGCCCTCCTTTGCCCATGGACCCCGATCCTGGGGGATGTTCGCAGTCCCTGAGAGCACTCTCAGGCGCCAGCTCTGCCCCCCGTCCTGTGCAGGCCTCAAGCGCCCAGGGAGCACGGTGGGAGAGCAGGCATGGCCGAGGCTGCTGACTCACCTGGGACCCAGCCCTGGGCACACTCTTGGCTCCAGGACTTCGGCCCCAGCTGCCTCCCACAGCACTTCCCTCCTTGTCTCCCTCACCCAGGACCACAGCGCCGATGGAGGACCCACGAACGGATGCACAGAGTGCAATGTGCCGCTCCTGGGACAGTTGGTGGGATGGCTCCTCCTTTGCCACACTTGCAAGAACTGGCAGCTACGATGGGAGGCTTTGGATGCCCTTCACTACCTCTTCCGATTCCTCCAGACAAACAGTAAGAGAAGCTGTGTTGGGCTTCCTTCCCCTCCAGACACAGGCACTGCCTGAGGCACTTGCTTCTTTTCCTAAGTAGTGCCAAGGAGCGCTCTTGTGGAGACCTCTAGAGCGGTCTTCCTAGAGAGAGGATCCCTGTATGTACCCCTCGTATCCCTGCACTACAGCGCTCCAGCCCTTCGAGCCACCCCCCACACCTCAGTTAGGCCAAGAGCGTTTTAGTTGTGCGATTGCACGCAGGGCTCTCGTTCCTTTGCGTGTCCCAGGCTGGGA
Source organism: Aythya ferina (assembly GCF_964211825.1). Taxonomy (NCBI): domain Eukaryota; kingdom Metazoa; phylum Chordata; class Aves; order Anseriformes; family Anatidae; genus Aythya; species Aythya ferina. The sequence continues at coordinate 254,015 of NW_028181427.1, forward strand.
GCATTTGCATGCGTACCCCTGAGGCACACGTCACCCCTTGCTCTCTTGCCATCTCCGTTGCTCCCATCAGCTGTCTGCCTTTGCTTTCCATCTCTGTCCAACACTGCCTCCCATTCCTGGTGGTGAAATGTTCTCACATCTAAGAAGAATTGGAAGGTTTAGTGAACCACATGCACGGTTTTATGCAGCTCAGATAGTGCTAACATAGTGCTAACATAGGGCTCTGCAGCATCTCCGCCCTCCTCAGCCATTCCTACTCAAAAGCTCTTTTCGCCACTTGGTAAGCCTCCTAACAAAAGTGGCTTGTCCTTGTGAATCTTCTTCTTTTTGTCCCCCTCCGCTGCCGTGTTTAGGAAGAACAGCACCAGAAGCTAGTCAACAGCCTCAAGGGAAAGCCAAGGCCGTACCGTGGCTTCCTTCGCCCACTACCACGGACATTGCCACGGTAATGAGTTCCTCCCTTCCTGGCACACTTGTCCCAGCAGCAGCAGGAGACTTGTGGGAACACAGGGCTCCGGCATCAGTGCGGCTGGTGTGGCCTCGCTGTTCTGGCCCGCGCGGTCCTGCTGTCCCTGAGTAGGACCTCTCCATAGGCGGTACTCCAGCCTCACAGCAGCAGCTCCTCCTGGCCCTCCTGGCCACCGGCAAGCCCCACATATCTGCAGGGCCAGCACCCTGGGCCCGTGCCTCCAACCCTGGTCCCTCACCCCGAGGGCTCTTCTCAGCCCCCACCACGCAGGGACTGCAGCCCCTGCTTCCTGCTTTCCCGTGGGCGCTGCTGCCAGCACGGCCAGGCATCTGTCTCCAGAGCTGCTCTCACCGCTCAGTTCTGCAGCACCATCAGGGCACTTGCTGCAACGTGTCTTACGTCCCTTCCTCCTTGCAGAACTTTGGAAAATACCTCCAGCAGTCTCAGAGGACAGACGTCATCCTCCAGGTCATTGAAGCCCTGAGAGACTCCAACATATACGACAAGCAGGAGGCCGGCATTGTTCTGGATATGGCCATCGAAGACCCTGCCTCCTGGCTGACCGACGTAAGTGGCCTGTAGTTGGATTGCCCTGCCCGTTAGCCCATGTCAGGCCCCGCTTCCTCCCTGCCACGTCCAGCCCTCTCAGGCACCTCAGGCAATCCCTGGAAGCCATCCCAGAGCGATGGGAAGGGCAGTTGTGTGAGTAGTGGCTGAAAATACGTCTGCACTCCACTTTTGCCTCTCCAGGTGCCAGAGATCGTGAGGTGCATCTACAGACACGTGGAGTGCATCAACACGGCATCAGCCCGGCGCAGCCTGGACATCCTCATCCTCTGGCTGGCCAACCAGCGGCCAAGGGAGGTGGCCAGCACCCTGCTGCAGATCTCGCCATCATCTGACAGGCATGCCAACCTTCAGGGCTTCTTGTATGGGAGGGGAGGGGACAGGACACATCCGCCTGACACATCCACAGCAAACTGCACGCTGCGTTTCCAGAGCAGGGCCCTCCACGCCGCCATGCTTGCCAGCCGTGGTTCCTTGGCCACAGCCAGGGCAGCCAGAGCTGAGCAAGCCAGCCAGGATCCCTGCCACCACAGGGAACGTCATCTCTGCCCTCTCCTGCTTGCCTGGACAAGGCTCCCAGGGCACCCCAAGGGAGGGGGGCGGCAGGGCCAGGGCTGCAGGACAGCCTGGGGCCTGCGGGGCCTGTGCAGGCCACGGCGCTGGGGCGGAGTGTGCCCTGCTGACTGAGTGCTTCGTCCTTGCAGCGCTGCCCTGGCCATGTGGGAAACCATGTTCTCCCAGCACCAGACGATGGAGAATGTCCTGAGGGAGACACTTAGCGTGCTCCAGGAGCAGAAGCTGCGCAGGCTCCCGGGCTTCATCTCAGAGGACAACTGCATCCCTCACTTGGCGGTGAGTTACTGGACGAGGCCTTGCTCCTCTTCAGGGCCGTGTGTGTGCCTCTGCCCATCTACCCCCAAACTGGCAGCTCCTCCAGGACGTCCGTGCGGGAGCAGCAAGCAAAGAAAGGCTGCTGGGTGCTGCCAGGCACAGGGCACTCAGCGGCCCTGCGGCCCTCCACAGCCACAGCTGCCCCAGGACAGGCTGCCTGGCCCCGGGGCCCCTGGCCTGAGGCGCCGGGAGAGCCGGGAGCTGCCTGCAGCCTCTGACAGTCTCTCAATGCTGTGTTCCTTTCAGCTGCTGGCCCACCCAGATGTTGGAGAAGACGACTCGGGGGCCCTGCACCATCTCCAGAGGCTCTTGAAGCATCCCAACCGAGTGACGCACTCGCTGGTGCTCAGCGCTCTCCTCCGAGCGTCAGAGACACCTGTCATGGTGAGTAGGGCACACTACTGTGAAGGCCGGTGGGCCTTTGTCCTGAAGGTATCATGGCCTGCTCCCGGCCAGCTGGGAGAGCTCTGCTCTGCCCGCAGCTCTGTGGCGCAGAAGAAATGGCCAAGAAATGAGCTGGCCATGGAGGGGCCCAGCGGCTCTCTGGGGAGCTTTCCATGCATGCCATGTACCTTTTGGGGCGGGTCCGAAAGGGGGCACAGAGTCTTTGCTCAGCTGCCCTCCTTTTCGTCGTGCTGCCTCTGCGCGAGCAAGATGGCAGCCTGGTGCTCTGGCACCACAGGCTTCTGCCCAGGGTGGCCTTTCATCGTTTCACCAAACGGAAACTCTGTCCTTCCTCCAGGCAAGAAAACTTCCCGTGCTGCTGCCAGGCATCATTCAGGGCCTGCAGGTTGCCAGGGCTGACACCAAGATGAAGGCCCTGCTTCTCATCGGAAACGTGATGGACCACGTGAAGAGGAAGCAGGCCAGCTCCATCGCTCTGCAAGTGGCTGGGGACATCCTGCCACTGTTTAACGATGTAAGGCTGCTGCGGGACCTGAGCCCACAAATGGGCACTCTCATGACAGCTGCCCCCCGTGAAGGAGGCCTCTTACGTTCCCTCTAGTGGGGCTGCGTCCTTTCACTGTGGCTACAGATCTGGCCACAGCTCCTTTGAGCACACTCTGATTCTGTAGCACCTCCGTTCACGTCAGCCACCCTAACGCCCCTGCTCACCGCGGGCAGGGAGCAGCTCTTGCTGAAGTCTTCCTCTCTTCCTCCTACCAGGAGTGCAGCCAGCTGCAAGAGCTCTCCATCTGCCTCTACAACAAAGTGATGCAGGCTGCGTTGTGGCGCCACAAGAGGCAGCTGAAGAAGGTCGTGCAGAGGAGCCTGCTCCCACTCTTTTTTCACCTGAGTGACCAGACCCAGAGCGTGGCCAAGGTGCGTATGGCATACCTGACTAGAGGGACTAGCAGACTGACACCACAGGGGTTGCCTGGGTGTCCGGGGCCAGGGCTGAAGGTAATTGGGCACTTGGCATGTGTGTCCCTTCGGGGTGCAGCCGCCTGCGTCATGGAGAATGGGGGCACAGCTCCCCTCCTTCCTTATGCCAAACGCAGTTCACACTCACCCCCCACTGCATTATCCCACCGTGGGCTGGGAAAGGCCTGCAGCCCTGCCAAGAGGTGGGGGCTGCCAGGTCCCCTTCCCTGGGCTCTGGTGCCATCTCAGCCTCTGCTGCTCTGCAGGCCTCCCTGGAAGCCCTTGTCACCGCTGCAAACTTCCTGAAGCAGGAAAAACTCAAGCACCTGGCGCAGACAGAGCAGACCTGGAGGATCGCAGAGTGCTTGGTAAAGACAACAGCTCTCTCCATACCTCAAAACCCCAGCCCCACAGGGCTCGTGGCTGGGAGATGGGAATGGCCTGAGGGGAAGGGGGGGTGTTGGCAGGAGGGAGTGGTCTGTCCAGCTGGGCAGGGTCTGCAAGCCCCGTAACCTTGCGCTCTCTCCAGCTCATGCAGGACAAGAGAAAGGTGGAGAAATACCTGCAGCAGAGCCTGCCGTACCTGCAGCACACTCAGGTCGCCTTGCGGGAGGCAGCCATCAGATTCATCGGTGAGCCACAGCCCCCAGGGTCCCTCTTTTGTCAGCCTTTGCCAGCCCCAGTGTCCCTAGAGTCCCCCCCGGGACTGGGTCCCCATGCGAGTGGGCCTGGGGGGCGCCTTGCAGGCTTCTGACAGCAGCTTTGTGCCTAGGTCTTGCCGCACAGCACTGCAAGGACCAGAGCGAGAGGAAGATCCATGAAATCTGCAGCAGTGAGTGAAGGCAGCGGGGTGTGGGTCCACGACCAATGGGGCAGGGGGCATTCACCTTTTTCAGAGGGAAGGGAGAAAGTTTGTATGGCCAAAAGCTCGGCTGGGGTTGAAGCTGGCCAGTACCGGGGTGGCTAAGAGAAAGGGCTTTTCTGGAGTATGTTAACAGCAAAACACGTCTGTCTACAACTTCCTTGTGACGGGGAGCAGACAGGGAGGCACCGAGCTCTCCTCTCAGGCGACCGGTGATAGGAGGCGAGGGAGTGGCTTAAAGCCGGGTCAGGGGATGTTCAGATCAGATTTTGGGGAAAAGTTCCTCCCTGAGAGGGTGGTTGGGCACTGAAGCAGGCTCCCCAGGCAAGCAGGCATGGTGCCCGAGCTTGTGGGTGTTCAAGAAGCATTTGGACAAAGCTGTTGGATATGTGGTGTTAAGTCCTGTGCCGTCCAGTGTGCAGTCAGGAGTTGGGCTCAGTGATCCCTTCCAACACAGGATAGTTAATGATTCTCTGACTCTAACCCCTTGGTCCCTCTGTGTCTTTGCGGGAAGTGACGGGTGGAGGGGTGGCAGGCTCTGCCCGCAGTCTCTGCAGACAGGTGGGTTTCATTTCTGCTCTGTTGCTCTCCATTGCAGTCCTCCAGCCCTTGCAGAATGACGAGGAGGAAAGTGTTGTGTCTCTGGCCACTCAGACCATCTTCATCCTGACACGTCCAAGGGAGCAGCTGACATCGAGCTGGTGCCGGCGGGCACTGTGCTGCTGCCTCTCCTAAGCCAGGGAGAGGCACAAAACCTTCAAACGCCTGCATTCCATTAAAACTCCAACAACACGTGCAGGGCCGGGGAATCCTTTGCATGGTGTGCTGAGCATTCCAGCCTCTACCATAGTAGGCAGCTGTAAGGGTTTTAGGTGGTGTGGTGGGGAATGGCTTAGGAGAGGTGGCTTGTGGAAAACGGACTCCACAATCCATAAGATTGTAAAGTAGGTGTGTTTATTCAGCGCTGGGCGGCACGGGGGTAGTCCCCCTGTGAGAAACAAAGTTGCTCACAAATACCAAAAACAAATATCAGCTGGTATTTGTTGCAGAAGGCATCGAGGCCGCACCACAGGCCACAGTTTCTGGCAGTTCTGCAGACGCTGATGATGCTCCTTAGGAACTTCATCTTCAGGTCTTTATCCTGGCAGCCGGGTGGCAGAGAGACCAACGGGGAGTGTGAGAGGGGAGACCCATGGCCGGCAGCAGGACCAAAGCCTCAAGGGGCTCAGGGCTGTGCGGGGCTCCTGGAGGGCGGCAGCTCTGCCTCGCCAGCAGCCCGCCAGCATCCTGGCAGCAGAGCTGCGCGACCCGCAGGAGACACAGGCACAGCCACCATGGCAAGGCCACACCTACCTGTTGCGTGCTGCTGACGAAGGACATAATGCTGTGCAAGCTCTCCGCTTCTTTCTTGTAGACAGCTAACTTGTCAGCTTCTAAGAAGGCAGGAGAAGAAGGAGGGTTGTAGAAGTTGCCCCCTTAATTAATTTTCAGAGAGCATTGCATTAATAATAGAAAGGAATTTATTGAGTAAGCAACAGCAAGCAAAACAGCGCTGGGCGGCCGGGGAGTCTCAGCTCTGCCAACGGCGCGCACCTCACCCCCGCCAGGGTCCCTTTTTATATTTTGGTAATTCCGGGATTACGCAGCACATCTGGTATATTCTGCGACTGCGCGCACTGTTGGTAGGGGGTCGTCTCTGTCCCTCTGGTGGTTGTGAAGATGAAGGCCATAGTCTTCCTCGGCGTTGTGGTTCAACTTGTTTTTTGTTTTTTTTTGGTCATGTTGGGCCAGCGTGAGACAGGAAGGCAGGATGTTGATACACTAGTTTAGCAACTTATCAGGAGGTGGTTACATGAGCTTTGCAACAGTGTCTTTGAACAAAAGAGGCAGCTGAGATGCAGAAGGAGAGAAGGGGAGGGGCCTTCTCTTTTTTGTTACATTAAGCAAAAGAATTTTCATAGTGTCTAGCCAAGTATTATACAGCTCCTTACTTCAGCAGGGAGCTTTCGCAACTCCCGCTCCTCAAACGGAACTCCTTGTTTTTGTAATACAAAAGACAATGAACAAACATTTATTGTGTATTACATAAGCTGTCAGCTTCTAAGAAGGCAGGAGAAGAAGGAGGGTTGTAGAGGGTGGCCAAAGGCAGGAGGGAGGAGAGGAAGGAGCTCTGGCCTCCCTCCAGCCCCGTGCTTGCTCCCTTGGCACAACCTCCCTGGGGGTGTCTGGGGGCTGGGCTGCCATGCTGGTCCTGACGCTGAGCAGGGTGCTCTTGCTGGCCCCCCCGCTCCCTAGCCCCAGCCCTGCTCCCCCTGACGGGGGCCCTCGCTCACCATTCAACAGCGGCCCATGGTGTTCAGTGGGAGCTGTGTTCTCCTGACGAGCCTCGGGCTCCACCCAGGCCAGCATGGGGCTACTGGGTGGTCGTCTCTCCCCCATCCTGCGGGCTGAGGGTAGAGAATTAAGTAAACAGGTACAACTTTGGGAATGAAAGGTTTGGTTATAGAACTAACTACTTGGTGGTATCATCCTGACCATATATATCCAGTACCAGATTTGCCCTCCATGGAACAAGGCAGTGTCTCCACATATCACTCTTTTGTTCAAGTTGTCATTTTTTTTTTCCCTATAAAGTTGGACTTTGCCATGGTAGCACTAATGTTGAATTTAAGTTCTCACCTCTGTATTTAGCAATTTGAAGAGAAACTCTCTGTCAAAGCGTCCTGGTCTTCGTAAAGCAGGATCTATAGAATCCAGTCTGTTGGTAGCTCCGATTACCACAATCTCCCCTCTGTTATCTATGCTGTCCATAAGCGTCAGAAGAGTTGAAACAATGGAACTAATAGAAAAATATAGGTTTTACTTACCGGTTCAGTAAATTTTGTTCCATTCCACATGACTTTCTTCCATGAGTAGTCATAATGGACAAGCTTTTTAAGGACAAGACTCATTTTAAGACATAAAAAATAGGTAAGTTAACACAGACCACTTGCTGATATCAGGCTTAGTAAATTGGTTTCAACTATCGTTTAGAATCACCTGTTTTGGCATTGAGTTACTAGTTTTCAGGATAAATTAACGTGTTCACAGTAAATTAAACAGGTCATCATCCTTTTTTTTTTTTTTTCATTCCCCAAAGATCAAGCAGATTTTATGTAGGTGCAAAACTGTAATACCTATGAATGTCAGAATTGCATGGAAGTGCACTTAGAACAGTTGCAGAAATCTAGACTCAGGCCAATCTTTATCACAAAACTTTGTCATAGCCAGAACCTAGAAATCCCTACCCAACCACTAGCACATTGTAATCTCTTCACAGACCAAGCATTAGGAATCACCAACCCCATAACACAGTACTTTTCCCACACTGATGTATTTTTTCCCTAAGACTAAGATTGCAGTCACCAAGCAGATACCTCAGTGAGAATCTATACCAGCCTTACCACATTAGGGAAAGCACACCAAAACCAAGTTAAATATATTAGAAGCCACAAACTTGCTGGACACAAAGTTTAATCAAGATGTTTTAGCTGGGGTGCGTTTCATTTCTTAGGGGTAAGGTTATGCTGCAGTCTGCAGAGTGTGAAGTTTATTGGTCAAATAAATTGATTAGTACTCAGTTCTGTGGTGATGCAGGTCCACTGCTCCAATCAGGCATGCCAAGTTCAATGAGACCAGACATCTCAGCACTACTACTCCAATTTCCAAGCTCTGTTCGGGTCTCTGAGACTGCTTGATCTCAGCATATTGACCGTGCAATTAGTGTTAAACTAAAAATGAAACTCTACAATGAAAGTGTATAACTGAGTATCAAGTATCCATTGTCTATGAATTCAAACTTGTTTATATTTTACATTTTCTTTGAAAGCTAAACCTCCATCCTGTATGTATATGGAAAACAATCTAAGTACAGCTTCAGCTACCTTAGCGACGTTTAAGTAAAAACAGGAATTCAAAATACTTGTTAGAATCTGCAATGCAGAAGGCAGTGCTGTGCAAGTGCTACGGGTTATAAGTTTTGCTACCAGCTTGCCTCGAGGGATGGAACAACTAGGAATATATATATGAAATTTTTAGTTGACATAAGATACGGATATTGAAAAAGCTTCTGAATTCCCCTACAAGCATAAGGCTTAAGATTCCTAGAAAACCGATTTTTTAAACACCAATTTAATAAGGCCAACAAATGATTAATATTTGCTATAACAGTTGAAAGTTATGCATTTTAGCTAACACCAAAGTTCTGTTTTCCAGGCAGGCTAGAAATTATGGTCAAAGTATGGAACAAAATCGTAATCAGGTATAGAACTAAAGTGTTTTGAACTAGTTTCTTACTCAGCTTCAAACATTTTTGCTAAGGAATGTTGCAGTTTGAAGACATACTGGAGACATGTTTTCCATATAATTGAGAGGCTGCCTGTGAGAATTCACACACTGGTAAACATCATGAAATCACAGGCATCATAGGCCAGCTGAAACAGGAACTAATCTGGTGAGTTAGCACCTAGGGGTCTCACTAAAGGAAAAGAGCCACAAAGACACCTCTCATACTATCATTTACGAAATGTAAACAAGATCAGGGGAAGAAGAGGTTTACCAGCTAGTTCATGCCAGTCAATTTGGAGTATTTCTGGCTTTAGTCAAACTAGCACAACTGGCAGAAAGCAATCAGAAAACAGGCAGATGTGAAGGAAAACAGAACTGTCTCCTCCACACTGACCTATAAATAAGCTTTGTGTGAAACAAAAAAGAAAATTAGCCTTACGTGGTTGAACAACATAGTCATATTAATAAAAAACAAGAATGATACCAAAAGATCAAATGGGGATTCAAAACTAAGATTAAAGTCTTCCATATTTCTGAATGCCTGAGTTCATCTTGGCATGGACAGGGAGAAGTGCAAGAATGCTGGCCATTTCCCTCTCATGGAAGCTTGGTTTGACAATTAGTCTTCTTTTTTATTTTATTTATCCCGCAAAGAACGCATCAAAACCTGTGCCATCATATCATCTTCATCAGCATCATAATCCTATGAACGAAGGGTACAGAAATTCTTTTACTGCCAGGGCCATATTGGTTAACACAACACAAAACCAGCTGTCTCCTCCTCTGACTTAACAGTAATTCAACTTCTCGCATTATACCATCTGCAAGGACTACATTTTACAGTAGTGGCTACATAAAAAAAGCTGGGTTTTAAGAGTCATCAGGCTCACGTATTCCAAGGATGAAGAAACACGTACCACAAAAGTATCGTATGAAAACCGGTGTCGTCTCTGAAGGTGTTCCATGAAGTTAGCACTCCTGTAATTTGGATCTCCCCACGGCATCGAGGCACAAATTGGGCAAACCACTTGTTTTGCATCCATGCTGTGCAATGTTTTTCAGTGCTCAACTAGTCCTTCTTGATCAAAGCTTTTCTTGCTGCAATATGGACAAGGAAAGGTGAAGCGATTGGGGAAGTTCCTGGTGTTGTGGAGTGGTTCTTTAGTCACAGCTTTCACACCTTCCATGATATAGTTCTGGTACTTTGAACAAGAAGCTGCGTGGCTGCGCATCTTTGAGAGAAACATCTTTTTGTTGCAGCTGTTACAAGTGGTTTCTGTCGCTTCGAACTGCTTTTCCAAGTCCAGAGCCCTGCTGCCAGGCGCCAGGGTGCTGCGGCAGACACCACAGACTGGCTTTTTGAGCTTGAGGCACTCCTGCAGGCATGGTGTGCAAAACACGTGTCCGCAGGGGACGCACATGGGGCTGTCGAACACCTCGAGGCACACGGGGCAGGTGAAGCGCGCCAGCGGGTCGGGCCGCTCGAGGCCGCGGGTGGAGGGTGCGCAGGATGCCGAGGATCCGCCACCGCCCCCTGCCACCGCCATCTCGCCGGCGGCCGCCGCACAGCCACGCCCCTGGCGCACGCTTCGTTGGGTTAGAAACTGGCTGGATAGCCGGGCCCAAAGAGTCGTGGTAAATGGAGTCAAGTCCAGTTGGAGGCCAGTCACTAGTGGCGTCCCCCAGGGCTCAGTGCTGGGGCCGGTCCTCTTTAATATCTTCATCGATGATCTGGATGAGGGCATTGAGTGCACCCTCAGTAAGTTTGCAGATGACACCAAGTTAGGTGCGTGTGTCGATCTGCTCGAGGGTAGGAAAGCTCTGCAGGAGGATCTGGATAGGCTGCACCGATGGGCTGAGGCCAACTGCATGAAGTTCAACAAGGCCAAGTGCCGGGTCCTGCACCTGGGGCGCAATAACCCCAAGCAGAGCTACAGGCTGGGAGATGAGTGGTTGGAGAGCTGCCTGGCAGAGAAGGACCTGGGAGTGATGGTGGATAGTCGGCTGAATATGAGCCAGCGGTGTGCTCAGGTGGCCAAGAAGGCCAACAGCATCCTGGCTTGTATCAGAAACAGTGTGACCAGCAGGGCTAGGGAGGTGATCGTCCCCCTGGACTCGGCTCTGGTGACACCGCACCTCGAGTACTGTGTTCAGTTTTGGGCTCCTCGCTACAAGAAGGACATCGAGGGACTTGAGCGGGTCCAGAGAAGGGCGACGAAGCTGGTGAAGGGCCTGGAGAACAAGTCCTACGAGGAGTGGCTGAAGGAGCTGGGCTTGTTCAGCCTGGAGAAGAGGAGGCTCAGGGGCGACCTTATTGCTCTCTACAGATACCTTAAAGGAGGCTGTAGCGAGGTGGGGGTTGGCCTGTTCTCCCACGTGACTGGTGACAGGACGAGGGGGAATGGGCTTAAGTTGCGCCAGGGGAGTTTTAGGTTAGATGTTAGGAAGAGCTTCTTTACTGAAAGGGTTGTTAGACACTGGAACAGGCTGCCCAGGGAGGTGGTGGAGTCACCATCCCTGGAAGTCTTTAAAAGACGTTTAGATGTAGAGCTTAGGGATATGGTTTAGTGGGGACTGTTAGCGTTAGGTCAGAGGTTGGACTCGATGATCTTGAGGTCTCTTCCAACCTAGAAATTCTGTGATTCTGTGATTCTGTGAATGTGGTCTTGTTTACTGGAGTGCACAGGAGAGAGACCATCTATCTCGTCAAAGAAAATAGTTGAAGGTCGCATCTGATAGGCCTAGCACAAAAACACAGAGTAAAACAGCATTATTTAAAGGAAAAATGCACAAAAACATCATGGTTGGAATGTCATCTAAACTAGATCTTTCATTTTAGCCTCTGGGACCTCTACTGATAGAGCTACTGGAGTATCTGGCATGACTAACAGAAGACAGTCTGTGTCAACCCACTGTATCCGGCTGACAGGAAGCAAATCGTTCCAGTAGTTCTTACAGCTGACATTCACAGCAGAAACACTGGCATTTCCATTTCAGTGGGAAAAAAAAAACTAACAAAATACAAAAAAAAGAGCAAGTTCTACTTAAAAACGTTGACCACAAAAAATAATGGTTTCAACTCTGACAGAATACACTGTGCATTTCAACCTTACCTGTTCAAATAACACACGAAGTTGGCATTCTGATTCCCCCATGTATTTTCTCATGCAGTCCCAAGCATTTCTCATAAAAAATGATATTTTCCTGTCACTTTGACTATATTCACTGGCAAGTGCACGAGCAACTAGTGTTTTCCCTGTTCCTGGGGGGCCATAAAATAGACAGCCTCTGCAATAAAAAAGATCCAGATAGGAAAAAAAACATCATGATGAGTACCTCCTACAACCATCGTCTCTAGAACAAACTCATCTTTTCTAACCAAAACACGTCATATACAAGACAGCAGTAATAGCTGAAGTGTGGGTAGAGGCAGAACAGATAGAAGTTCTGCGTTTTTACAACGTTTCACAAGAAAATTCATTTTTTTCACCCAAAGAAATGAATAAGGGGGTAACTCAAACGTATAAAACCTTCAAAAGAGAGCATACTGTCCCGGAAGGACACTTCCAAAACTGCTGACAAACAGGGTGATTACAGCAAACCGGAGCCAAACGGGCAAACTTCAGCACAGAATCTGAGAATGGGCTGAATGGTGAATCACCAGTTCATTCTGCAGCAATAAACTGCATATTCTTGCTTTCACAATATGCAGAATCTGTTAGTAAAGCATTTAATGCTCCTTTCAAAAGCATTAAGTTACTGGGTTTGGTCTCTCAGACCATCTATTGCTGATGGCAAGTGAGGAAGCCTAAAGCCGGAAGGAAAAGCGATGCCTTAGCACTCAGAGGAAAAAAAAAAAAAAAGAAAGCAAAAGTAGGCAGGAAAAACAACTGGGCTTCCAGGCAACATATTACAATTGGCTTCCACTAGATAATCCCTTCTTGCTTACAAACTAATCAAGCTGACTTGTACATAAAACTGAGAACAAAACCACTCCAACCCAACTAACCCAACTTTTTAAAAACACCAGATGGTAAAACTTAAAATTTTAAGACATTGCTTATATTTTTAACCTACAAATATTCTTGATTCTATCCGTTTTTAAGAAACCACTTTTTGCTACTACTAAAACAAATGTTCACCGCTGCCAAAAATGTTGAAGCATGGAAGCATATTGATACCTTAATTGAACTTTCTCCTGAAAACAGCTGACTTAAGATTTATCACTGTAATGAGTTACCTTGGGGGCTGAATATTGAACCGCTGAAAAACTTCTGGATACAGGAAGGGAAAAATCACCATCTCTTTCAAAGCTGCGATGTGTTCGGAAAGACCACCCACGTTCTCAAATCCAATCTAAAGAGAAATTCAACACAACAGAGTTTGTATGTTAAAGAAAGCAGCAATCTAGATCAAGGTTTCATCAGAAATTATCTCAGCACAATGGAAACATTCTGGGCAATTTTTGAAGTTGCTTTAGAGAAAACCATCAACAAAGGTAGTTGTAGATGGCACACTGAGATCTTTCATAATCACTGGAAACACTCGCTGACATGATGATTAGTTTACGACTTACCACACTATTTGCATTGCATCTCCCTGACTTCTTCCAACTTTCTTTTGATCCCTCTGAACTCTCTTTAGGTCCCGTTTCTGACGTTTCACTCGAAAAGTCCTGATTTGAATTAAGGAGAAGTTATAGGGCTTCTTTTTCTTTAAGATGCAGCTCGAAGATTTGTTTTTCGTAATAATGCCAAGCAAATGTAGAAGACATTAATTAATATATAGAAGACCTAATTAATTGACATAAACTTACACAGTTACATTCAGATAAACTTAAACATGGCTAAATATTCATTGGAAGGAGGTTCATCCCTCCCCTATTCTCTAACGACAGCAACCTTCTTGGTTGCTCTCGCCATCCTCACTGCTCTCACCACCATCCTCCGTATCACACGTGCTAAGCAAGGGAGATGAGCAAGAGGGTGTAGAATCACTGATGTCATCTGCACGTCTCTGTCTGCAAGCAAGCATATAGACCAGAAAGTTAAAAAGAAAATAGAGCAGATACTAAGTAACACCAAAAATTAAGGGAATTCTATCTCAAAATTTACTCTGAGATCTATTTTCCAGTCCATTGTACTCCTTAGGAATCTGATTTCAAAGGCCATGACATGATTTTCCTCGTGACAACTGTCTGCTTTCAAGAATGCTCAACAAAATATCTGGCAATCAACAGCATTCTCTACGCACTAACTGCTTACAGAATCCAAAAAGCCTTTATCATTACTAAGGCAATTTATCATTTCATTTAGATCTTTTATTGTTTAAGGTTAACTTCATATAGAAACATTAGTTGATTCCAAACAGAAACTAGAGTCAGTATTTGAGTGATAACTTTTTCTTTTTTTTTTTTTTTTAAATCTAACAAAACTTCCATAAAGCCTCTCCCTCTAAATTGAATAAAATTATTTTCGGTTTTAAGAAAATCATTTGTATCCTTCAAGATTAAATAGTCTGACTAAGATTTTTAAGGGGGGATTCTGGCTTCAGTTCCAGAACCAAAGAATTTCAGTTACAGAAACTCAGACACTACCTCCATAATCATCTTATCAGTGACCCACAAATATTGGATTTAAAAAAGAAACCAACTTAAAAGTATCCACCTCCTCCCCTCCAAATAGTTCTTTCCTCTCTACCTTAAGACTACCAAAGTACCGATCATAAACTTACTCTGTAATTACCACTAAACTGAAAACCCTTTGAAGCATTATGCAGTAAGGAGACTGACAGCTCTACGGATAAGTAAGAGCTATCACTAGCCATACACCAACCTGGCACGTCTTCTATATTTTTGTGACCCAGCATTTTCAAGTGACTCTTTCTGTCTGACAGAATGGGGCTGGCCCGAGTTAGTCCTCTCTCGATCTCTTTGTCTTACTGAAAGGAAAGAATTTAGAATAATGATACAGATACATTTAAGAGAGGAGGATATCAAAAGATAAAGAAAATGCCACGTGTTTCACTCATCCCTAATTCCAGAAGAATTTTTAACTGTTTTTGCTTTTCATCAGTGCATGGCACAAGTGGAAAACTACACCCTGTTTAAAGGTGAACTGAAAATCACAAGAGCAAGACTGTTAAGTGTGATTAATTACTGTTATATCAAGGATACATAGCACTAAGCATGCCAAACAGCAAAGAAATACAATGTGCACAGGACACACGTGTCTGATAAAAACAGTGAAGTTCATGTGCAGAATGAAGGTACAGAACTGAAACAGAACTGTGTGTGCAAACACATGTATTTACATTCAAAAATTTTATCTCACTTATGTGCAAGAAATAAGGTTTTAAGAGAAACTGTGCGTTCAACCTACTTTCCATAGGAGCTTGGTAGCAGTCAACAGGTTTACTCTGTCGAAGGTTGTAACGCCTTGGAACATCTTCACCATCATTTTCTTTGTTCTCACTTCCTTTTGATGTTTGTAGTGTACCACAAAATGACACCGAATCGTTAAGTACTTTTGCAAATTATATGAAATCCAAAATGCATTACACAGATGCCTGTAAGTTTTATTACTATCGTTATTTTAATGACACGGTGGATCCTGCAAAACCTTAAGATGAATTTATGCAAGTCACGTTTCAGAAATCACAAATCCTAGCAGATGAGCATGCATCTAGACATTGTTCTGTCCTCTCTGAAACTGCTGATGGACTTGTCGTCAGCCTCAGTGTTTAACAACAGGCAAAATTCTGTCATATTGCTTAGCTAAGATGCAGATCTTCTGAAAACAGCTATTTCAGAAAGTCACTTCTTAGTTTGAGAAAGTATTTAATGGAAAGGGTTTTAATAATCTGTAGTGCTAAGACTAAGCGTAGTAATCTAAGTCCAAGTCTAGCTCTGCCACAAATTCTGGGAGCAATAATGGGCCAGACACAGGCTTGAAGCTCACCAATGAGAAAACAATGCCAAATGCACATAAGCTTAGGCCATTAGCTTCTGTCAAGTAACCTGAAGTTGTTTCATGAAAGATGGTAAAAAACACAAGAACCAGAGTGCAATTATCTACTGGGTTCTGGAGAATATCCTCTCACGTTAACAGCAGGACACCGAGGAAGGAACATACATATTCCGTTCACCTACCTGTTTGCCAAAAGGACTTATCTTTTTTTCTTGGAAAGCACTGCCCTCTTTGGTTTTTATTTTTTAACCCCAAAGGTTGCATTGCTTTCTGAATGCAAGGTAGGTGCCGTGGGGTATACAGACAGCACACAGAAAACTGAGCGATCAGTAAATGAGTTTGTGATCACTACCATCTCCAGTCCTTGGTGTTCCAACACTTCTATCACAAAAGCATGAATTTCTCTGCTTTAGTGCTCCTCTAACCCTTTCCTTTTTCCAATAACTTCCTTTATAACAACACTGACACTTTCCTCACTCTTTTCTGGCGTATTTTTCATTATAAAAGTATATTCTAGCTCTTTCCTGATTTAAAATTGTAGTTTGCATTTTGATCATCAATTAATTTCCCATTCAACATGCTATTTAAAATTCCTCTCTGCAAGTCTCTACTGCACAGCTCCCTGAAACCCACACACTTTAACCAAGCTTCTCCCTCTAGACTGGCCCCCTCCTTGTATTCAAGCTCCTCTTATTAAGACTTTGAGCTAATATTTTCCTAACTAAACCTCCAAAGGAGTCAACTCTGCTTCTCCCTTACTAGTCCATGGCCCAGCCATTCTTCCTCTGAAGAACTTCCCTCGGGTTCCCACCTGCCACTGTGCATCTCTCTGCTCCTCTGGGCCTCTGAAGGGAGGAGCAAAGTATTTTCTGGGGCTCAGCCTCCTGTCACTGTCTCTCTGAGCTCCTTTGCAGGTGTGCAGCTGAGCTCTATCACATAATCTAACTCGTCAGCTCGTCTACTGCAACACCCTTTTCGGTCCTTAAGTACAGTCTTGCCCTGTTCTGATCTGTTTAGAAAGCTCCTACAAGGATGATCTAATTTACTGCCTTAATCACAACTAACGTTCTTCTCAAAAACTGTAAGTTTTCCCATCACTTCCAAGTTAATATGGGCTTTCGTGGCTTAACCTCATTCCACAAGTCACTGAGTACCCAGATGACAGCTCCTAATTACAGGCCCTGACAGCAGCTTACGGTGACTGCCTCCTAAACACAGAAATGCACAACGCTATCTTCCCTCCTGCTGAGCTTCACGCTTGGGAGGAGCTTTTCATACACATCTGGCAGCCTATCTATCTTGCTTCCTGAAAATTCTTGCTGTGCTGCTCAAAACCATGAAAACTGTCACGCTTCTGCTGTAGCGGTATCGCCGTTTCGCATGCTGAGTAATGCTGTCCATTTCTTTCCATTCCCACCTGTCTACAACCATCTGTTGCCTTTTATCTTGTAAGCAGTTTGGAAAAGCGCTGTATTTTTTTTTTCACCTGTTCTGAGCTCACTACAGTACAGCCCTAGAGCTCATACTAAGGCTTGTGAAGTCAATAGCAACACAGAATTGTTACAGAAGACAAATACCCAGTAGATTAGCTTGTTTCAATTGTTTAAGACAAGGCTTTTGGTTAGAACAGAGTAAAGAAAACTTAAAACCAGAACTCACCAATCTCATCTGGACTGCCAGGTCCAGTTCTTTCAAAGTCCGACTTCACACAGGTCAAGATATCAAGGTTCTCCTAATTCCAAGCAGCAAGAAAGATCGGTCACAAACGTGCAGAAAAACAGACGTGCATACATGTACATCCACTGACAGACACGTCTGTCTGTTGATGCTTACACAGTAACATTATCGAGGCACCCCGTATACACACAAAAAATAAATTATTGCACAAGAGGAGAGAATGGGAATATGATTGCGTGCACCCACAATCAGTAACAAGAATTTCTGCTCTAAACCAGCGCTCAGTACATGCAGTGGTTAAATACTTGCCCAGATACAAAACTGAGTGCATTAGTTAATCATAGGTTAATAACCTACAGTGTGACAGAACCAAGGAAAAAGAACTACCTTTCTAGCAGACATACCAAAAGAAATCATACAGGCGTGTGAGAGATGCTAATAAAAAGTACTGTGGACAATTCTGGATTCATTTCACAGCCCTGGGCAACCAGCTCTAGGTGTCCCTGCTTGAGCAGGGGAGGGTTGGACCAGGTGACCTCCAGAGGCCCCTTCTAACCTCAACCATTCTGTGATTTGAGAGAAAAAGAAGGCAATTCAGAGCTAAACAAAAAGCTATGAAAGTAGGTTATCGGGAAGTTTTAAAACGATGTGCCTATCATTCATAAGAAACAGTAATTTAATAAAATAGTTTAATTTAATAGAGCAAAACTAAGACAGAGGAGTATGATTGCTGCATACAGCTTTAACAGGGGTTCCTCTAGAGACAGGGGTTTATTTAAGCTCTCAGGCAAGGCCAGCACACGAACAAATATACATAAAGTAGCCATCAGTTCATTCAGCTGGAAATTTGAAAGGCTTCAAGTTCCTGAAAACTCTGGGAGCAGTTTGCAACCAAGGAAGAATTCTAAAATGCAAGTTAGGTCAATTAAAGAAAACAGCTCCATTTGCCTGTAACAGATGATTAAAGCTACATGATACTGGAGATTCTTTGTGAGCTCTCGGGAAAAAAGACATTAACAGGAATCAAAATTCGAGCGAGTGACCAACACAGGAAGCCATGCACTGCCTTTTGTTAAGCTTTCCAAGTAAGTGCGTTCCTGAGCATGACGAGAAATATGATCTAGGAGTTACGGATAAAAAGCTAAACAGCTTAAACTGCCAAGCTGATGGAAAGCACCAGTCTTTTTGCATATTCAGTCCCCCAGGCAGAGCTTTTAGTAACATTTGGAGTAAAAACCCAAGTCCGAAACAGCTGTTTGTAAACAGCGTCTATTCAAAATGCAGAAGGCAATTCAGAAACTGGAGTGGAAGACATGCATTTCAGCATCTCCCCGTTATCCCACATCTTCTGCAGAAGATGCTTCCTCCACTCTTAAAAGATATCTGGAGCACAACCGTATCAGTAAGACATGAAGATATAACCAGAGAGCAAGACCAAATGGTAGTTTAGACCACACTATTCTTTGGAAGGAAGTTATTTCAGTTCAAATAAAAATTACAACTAAGTTACTTCCCTACGTGAAATACTCTACAAAAATGGCAAACTGACGGAGTATTTGCTCTGTCATTTGTACCTCAACATCTTCCCAACATCTTTGGCATCTACGCATCTGCTCCATTTCATCCATTTTTTGTAGCACAACTTCCGCAGTACTAAGATACAAAGTTGACATGTAAGAGCAAAGTTAGGCATGTATGAACAAAATAAAACAGCACGCATAATCAGTAAGAGATTTTAATGTAGTACGCACAAAGCAAAAGTCATTGACACTTAGCCAAGATTTTAGACATTACCAAAAAATTAGGTCAAATCTTTATTTTTGATAGAGATTTAAGAACAAGCTTTTGAGGATTTGCAAACATACGCTGTTTTCAGGTTTATTTTCCCCTCTTACTGAGCACATTTAAAATATATATATATTTAAATGCAGGAGGAAAATAAGAATTCTGACATCCTACTAAGATGTTATAAAAAAATTATGTCAACTTTTAATCCTTCTTAAGTTGCTCTGCACAGTAGCATTAAGTCATTTTTTGTTAACCGAGGAAAGGCTGTTTGTTCTTCTCTACATGGGAATCTAAGTTTCGTGTTGTAGAAAATGATGAAATGCAAGGAAAGCAAATTCTGAAGCAGAAAACAATTTTGGCTTCAGAAACAGAAATAAACCATGGACAGAAATGCAGAATCGCTAGGACTACTTTGCTTTGACTGTATCAAACCATCCTCAGTTTCTTAATCAAGCATTACATTCACTTTTGTGAGTATGGAACAAAAAGTTCATTAAAAATGAAGGCACTTCTGATGCTAAGAAAACTGCCAAATGCGGAAAACTCAACAAATTGAACTCTCAATGCCAGGAGCAGCCATACCTCTTTGCTGTCAAAATACAGAGCAAGTCGAGGCCAACATCATGCCATAGTGCAAAGGCTTGCTAAGAAAGATCATTTTAAGAGGTCTGCAAGAAAAGATGACTTACTTTGTTATAAGTTTGTCAAATAGAATGGACGAGTTAGTAGTAGAGTACCGACTGCGTCCGACTCTACAGCTGCGGCGCAGCTCCAAGTCCCTGTTTTCTCCGTGGACTCGTCTCACAGTTTTTGCACCAGCTCTACTCCTCAATGTTCTGGTGACTGAAACGCAGAAACAAAGTATTTTGAAACAGTGAAGATGGGATTCTCCTTATTTCACCGTTGCTCTTGTAAAATGGAAACAGACAAACAAAAAAGGCACCCTGAAGTGGATTGATTTTTCTTTACATTTCAGATCAGAAGTTGTTGTCACAACCACTGCATTCCACTTACTTATCGCTCTGCACGTTTAAACTGTCTACTTAAAACTGTGACCTGTAGAGAAATTCTTAAAGAGACTGAAAGCTAGCCAGACAAAAAAAAAAGGTGCAACTTTTGTTCCATGCAGGAGGGAAATCTACTCCAGTTATTTCTGTCTTGGAAAAGTGAGAACAATCAACACCTTTCTCTAAGGTGTTTTCACTCCATTCATGTCAAACTGTATCTAACAGTGCTCAAAACAAACACTATTACATTGCAAGCCTCTTCCTAAGAGGTGTATGTTTGATTACTCTGTTTATGCATGCAGCACTTTCATTTCCTGCATTATGATCTAACAGCTCAAGGAGGTAAGAATCGTTTCAAGAGAAACACCCAAACACCACATAACTCAAACTCGTGCTTTTTAGAAAAAAGCCTGCCCATTGTTTACTATACAGCACCCTTTGGCACAGGTTTGTTGCTTGCACTCTCATTAAAAGAGCCAAGAGGACAAGGGGAAGGGAAGAGCTACACCACTGTGCTGGTAGGATCACAGCTAAGGTTTACTTTTGTGGTTGCCAACTATAAAACTAAGTTTGAACTTACCAAGTATCAATTTACTTTGCACAATTAGAACAGTTTGCTTTGTGCCTACGAAGCTGCAATTCACACTGCTCCCTCCCCAAGGAATTCATAAAATCTCCTGTTTGCACCTACCTCTCTTCACAGAAAAGTCACTGAGGAGTGAATTCAGATGACTACAGAAGGCTTTGGGGCCAAATGAAAGCCATGGAGTGACCAAGTGCCATCCTCTTCAGTAACCAGCGTAAATAGGTATCCCGGGGACTTACAGCCACTTACCTGTGTTTTTCTCAACTGCCTACATTAAGAAAGAGGACAGGGGAGAGAAGGGAGGAAAGACTTGTTGTATTAGACCCATCAAGGATGGGAAATTTCACCATGTTTACAAGCCAGTGCTCCATGGTATACAAAGAGAAGCCTGTAGGCCTCACGCAGGATCCACATCCCAAGTCTGTTGCGTACCATATACACGCGGTTCTGTATGTACCCACATTTCCTAGCTTGCTCATGTTGAATTCTCAAAATTATGAGCAATAGCACCCAAGTGGAAAAGATACATGTCCTGGTTTCAGTTAGGACAGAGTTAGTTCTCCTCCTAGTGGCGGGTAGGTTGCTATGTTTTGGCTTAGGAAGTGTGAAAGGATGTTTAGAAGAGTGCTGATAGCACCCCGATGTTTCAGTTGCTGCAGAGCAGTACTTACAACAAGCCAAGGAACTTTCGGTGTCTCACTCTCCTACTAGCGATCAGAATCGGCGCACAGCAACAGCTGCGAGGGGACAGACTCAGGATGGCCGACCCCAACTGGCCAAAGAATTCTATGCCTTATGACAACATGCTGCACCATGGATAGGGCGGGGCAGCCGGGCTGCTAGGGGTTACGCTGGGCACTGGTCAGCGGGTAGTGAGCAACTGCATTGCACATCACTTGTTTTGTACACATTACTATTAGCAGTACTATTATCATCATCATCATCATCATCATTATTTTCCTGTCTTAATAAACTGTCTTTATCTCAACTCGCAGGCTTCACTTTCCCGTTTCCCTCCCCCATCCCAAAGAGGGAGGTGGGAGGGTTGGAGAAGGGCTGTGTGGTTTAACCCGGCCGGCAGCTAAACACCACAACAACACCTCAAAGGGGTTTGGGAAAAAAAAACACGTTTTTTTTAGAAAAGCAGAAGACTTCCACTGAGAAGAGGGATTCTAGTTTTAAGGTACTGGTATGCCATCAGCATGCTCATAGGCCTCTGCTGATTTTAGCCAGAGGTTTATCAGGCCACAACTCACTGCACATGCTTTCTCTCTTGCTTTTCAATCTACAGATCGAACAGAGATTGAACATACAGAAATACAGTACCTTGAAAAGCATCTTCTGTTGACATTTCCCCTCAGTATCGCCATACTTTCTTCAAAGCTGGAGACTGAACACCGCAGGATGCTTTTTCTCATTGATCTTAAACGGTGTCCGTTGAAACATTCAATACTGGTAGAAGAATAATCCTAGGGAAAGAAGGAAATAAGAATATATTTATGCAAACCACGTAGATTCAGATAAAGAAATTCTGCCTCACGCAAGTTTAATTAACCCTCCTGACTTGGTAGTGGGGCAACTAATGGCAGGCAGACACTTAAACGCTGCTGTGCTCAGGAAAAACCTGGGAAAAAAAAAAAAAAAAAAAGCTTTCAAAACTAAAGCTTCCCTCTCCCCACCATTTTCTTGTGGATAACTTAAGCTTAATATCCTTGGCAAAAAGATATTGCAGCAAAACCTTTCACATAAACTTAGTGTTTCGTGAAAAACAACAACAACAAAAAAACTTTAAATTCAATTGGATTTTTTTTCATAAATTCAATTGGAATTTAAATTCAAAACTTTAAATTCAATTGAATTTAAATTAAAAAAACTAAACTAATTAATTTAAATTAAAAAAATTTAAATTCAATTGACTGTTCAGAGGAACAGTCAAGCTTGACATTATACATCCTAGAATTAAAATCTAGTTTGAGTTTTTCTCCCATCTCCAGACCTTGCGAAAGATGCTGATTAGGAGCTCTGTCAAAAAAAGTGTAAGGCTTGTTATATCAAAGCTTTGAACCCTTCTTACTGCCCTTGACCTTCTTCACATTGCTGCTCCTACAAGGGTGAGTACTATCATTTTTAGTACGGGAGGGAAGCTGTGATATCCTTGAGTGGGGGGTCGTTCTGTTTACAAAATGAAGTTCCAGTAAGAGTACATCAAACGAACCAACTTTCTTTGAACTTTAATTCATCACTATATTGAATGAATGACCTCTGGATTTCTCTCTCCCATTTGGAAGTCAATTTGAAAACAAAATACCTCTGGCATAAAGAGCCAGGCATCAGAGACACCTGTTGCGCCTCAAGAACAGAGAAGGTATGAATGACAAGAGCAGCTGAATAAAATGCAACTTGCCATTAGAAATGGGTGTACTGGCATCTACAGGTGCCGCTGGCATCTCCTCATTTTCATTACTCTCTTCCTCTGGTTTCTCGTCTTCAGTAGCAGGGTTCTGCCGTGGTGACTTGGAGTTGTCGCATGGAGCACACGCTGGAGAGGTGTGACCTTGCAATAAAGAATAGATACCAAAGATCTTTGCCGTGCATTTTCAGTTACAAATGCAGAGACAAGTCTTCAAATCCTTAGCGTTAAAGCATGTACCTCTTTTCTCACGAGATTCTTTAATTTGTTCACAAAGTCGTCCAAACTCTGTATCCATTTCGTTCCTCACCATTGAATATGCAGTGTCTTGCAAAACATAGGCGCTGTGACGATCTGAAATTTTACAGACTTTATCTGAATGTTGTCTACCAACCAATGAAACTGTTTTGATCACAGAAAAAATTGCTTTCTTCATAGGTCGGTTCCAAAAGGTTATCTCAGTGAATATTTTCAGCATAACAACATCGAAGTTAATTAAAACAAAAGCACTAGTTCCTTGGGAACACTTGTATCACAATTCCATACCCAAGTAGCAAAATGATAAAATATTTACAATGTGGTATGAGATGTTCTCTGTGGATGTCCAAAATCATCTAATCCATCCGAAGTCTATTGTCCACACACAGCATTTATCCATCTATACATCTGACAGATATTTTAAACTAGGGCTAAAAAGCACATCCTCACCTGTAGATCTTTGATCCGGGTAGTACTCTGAGGCATTGTTACAGATTAGATCGATGTCCTTCAGATAGTCTCCTGCAGCGAGGTACTGGCGCGAGTCAATTTGAGTCAGAACTGTTGAAAGATCCATCGGCTCTTTAATCCTTGTGGCATAGTCAGGTACCTGCAGATCAAATACAAGCATTCAGAGGTTTTCTTAACCTTGCACACTGTCTACCAAAATTATTCTGAAAACTTTAAATAAACGACTTCCTAAAAACTCTGAACATTTGCGATGCATCAGAAGATGCTGAAATTAACCAGTTTGCTTCTCAAAAATGGAAGGGCTCTTTCAACTGGCATTAGAGCTGCTAGGAGAGGACAACAAGAAGTAGGGAGGTCAGAAGCACGTGCATGGTAGAGAAGAAACACTGAGGGTAGGAGATTTATTTCACTTTGCTGCAGAAAATCACAACAGTGAAAGCTGAGCAAGCCATCCGACATTTTCTTTGTTGTCGACATTGAGGAAAAGGTGCATGAATTGCACCTGTGAAGTACCTATTGCAGGCATCTACTTTAGAATGAGATAACTGGGCCGAGAGGTGCTGATTTCTTCCCTCAGACCAGAAGAGGAGCCTAATGACTAGTTCAGATGAGGACATATGTATTTGTCGAGATTTTTCACAGCTCAAGAACCTAGGAGAAAAGGGGAAGAAAAGCCAGTGGATGCCCACATGAAGAGGACTTTTGCTGATCCGCAGGTATATTCAAGTTACATCTGTCTTTGAAATACACGCCCCTAGTTTAGGCTTATCTAATAAATTAAGGAGAAAAAGGGATCTAAGCAGCCAATTGGAGGAAAAAGAAAACACACTGCACTTATGATTGATTCCTATTGAGGAGTTCCAGATGAAACAGAGAACAGGACCTCAAAACTTATTTTTACAAACTGCTGCTCCTATTCCTGTTCCCACAGGAACTGACAGTCCAAGAAAGGGCTTTAGACTTCATTCAAGTAGTCCTGTAAATACTGTTTGTAATTATAAGGAAAGATCTCTGTGCTTTTCAGTGCTGTGACATGCCTACGTATCAAAGCCTTTTCATGAGCAAACTGTGTTGGCATTTGGACTGGCTTTTTAGAATGAAACCAGGGCTTTCAGCGAATAATCCCATAAGAGACATTTGAGAGTCAGCAAAATGACATATGACAAATTACTGACAGAAAATGACCACCAAAGCAAATCCCAAAGAGCTAGTAACTTTGATAGGAAAGTTTTAGATGTACTTCTTATATCCTCCTCACCTCTTTTCTTTACAGGAGGCTTAGCCACTTCATTTAGAATTAGGTCCTCAAAAAAAGCTGCTCTCTCTGCCCTACCAGACAATTCAATATTGCACACTTCTCCAAATTCCTTATTAAATAATTTTTGGATCTAAAGCAGAAGGAGGAAAGACATTTCAGATTTAAGGCCACAAAAACTCATATTCTATTCCAAAAAGACGAGTACCTTTTCAAATTAAGAATAACCTGAAGAACACAAACTGAAAAAAGTTATCTTCCTGGCCTTAAAAGGCTACATTTTCACAGGCTGGCACGGCAAATTCAAATATCGCCTTTAAGAATCACCTGTAGAATTAAAGCTCGCTGAAGGGATTGTACGCTACACTGATAAAGTAATGGCTTTCACCACATCCAACAGCGCCTCCTTTGTATTTACTTGCCTTGCTGCATCCTTTACTTAGAACCTTTATGGCTATAGAGGGAAGAGAAAGGCTTCAGCAGACAAGTGAGGGCTTTTTGCTGAGTTTTTATTTCTCTACCAAAAGGTGTCTGAAGTAGCTAGTACCTCTACGTCTTCCTCCATGTTCAAGTTCTAGTATTAAAAGGTAGGTAAGGAATTTCACTACTTATTTTAGAAGGAATTTACAACCTGTACAAAAACTTCTGTGGGAACTCAAGCACTTTCAAAGCAGTTGATAATTAACACCTCTAGGTTAGACCCGTTCTCTTCCCCCAATAACTGAGACAAAATAATCAGAATGAGAACAGTGTGGTCCTGTTTTGGGCACCTTCCCTTAATGTAAACTCTCAGAAGTCAATGAAGTCCTGCATGTACTTTTACTACAGTTTATTTAGGAATACAACTAGAATTCAATTCCAAAGTTACTTTAGCAGAAATTGGAACTCAGCTTTCCAGCTTGGAATGCTTTGGCCTATCTGAAGAAAGAAACTGATTTTTTATTTTTTTTAATCAAAGTGTTTCAATTCTCTACTAAATTGCATTATTAGCAGTTTACCCAACATAGCATGGAATGGCAGACTGTCAGAAGAAATCTCTTCAGTAAAGACATCCTCTTGTCATTTCAAGCACTGCATATTCTTGACTGAACCACTTTGTAGCCACCTGAATTATTGTATTAATTTATTATTTGCATGCATGAGAAAGGGGTGAAAGTCACTTGCTTGACTCAGAAAAAACCTTAAGCAGATGCTTTCACAGTATTCTTTTTCTCTAAGCAAATTTTAAGTGATTTGTTAGGGTGCCTGAGTAATAACAGCATGCATTTAACAAAGCACAGCATTTTGATGCTGAAAGCATTCATAAATTACAAGACACTGAAGAAATAGTAAGAAAAGTATTGACAAATACCTCTTCTGGGAGATCTGAGTGACATACATCAGACGTAGCAAGCAGCAAAACTGGCGAAAATGCTGGAATGTTATGTAGTAGAGTTAGAAAAGTAAGTTTCAAAGCAGGTCCAGCATTGTCCCACCATAAATGGATATCTGGGACATAAATTATGCTTGGTGCTGTCTTCTGAGCATTTCGGATCAGCTACTGAAAAGGAAAGCTTGGGTAAGAAAACTAAAACACGTAGAATAACCTGTTAATACATAGCTACATAGCCATTGGACTGCCCCATGAAATGAAACTACATGAACAGAGTGGCAAGCATCCTTTCACATAAGGAATTTCTCTGTGCACCCTGTCAGATTATCAGTATTCGGAGAACTCTAGTCAGAAGATGGGAAGGATATATTCAGGCAGTGGCTAGACACCGTAGCTGTATGGCCACAGCCACAATCATCGCATAACAAAGAAAGGAAATGTCCCTCTTATGGGACACATCAGTATTCAGTCATGTAACATGTCTGTCCTTACTTGTATGGCTCTCAAACGTTTCCACTAAAGGTAAAAATATTTTGAGGTAGTGATGCCAAACAATAAAATGGATTTCCTGCCTAAACGTAAAAACACCAAATCTGTTCATTTTTTCTAGTTAAAACCACATCAGCGTGCAAATTAAGTGTTTTGTGAATGTTAATGCTTTTATTGCACATACTGCAACAGCACAAGTTGTGTATGTCCGTGCGAAAACAAAATAAACAGAAGCCCCAAACCTTGGTTGCCTTACTAATATAATTTAAAAGAAGGCTACAAAAAGTAGCCGACATGCAGTCTGGTACAGAGCCATCTACTGGGAGCACACAGTCTTAGGAGGCAATGAGAACTACTTTCTGGATCCCAGTGACATGAGCAGCATTTCTTTCCACAAAGAGATGCTTATTAGCAACACCGCCCAGCTTTCTGAGCTGCTAGCAACATCCTCACTGTGAAATTGAGTATGGAAAATGTGGACATGTACAACATTCAGATTGTTTGTGGTTTTGTCTAAAAGAAAAGGGGATTTTCAGACAGAAGCAAACATCCCAGCACATTAAAACAAGGCCACCTCCATTACCAATGAATTTTGCTCACCTTACTTGCAACTTGATTGATCCTTTACATACAGTCAGTGAATCCGATGAGAATAAAAAGGTACGTGTCCGCAGATTTCTTCTGGCAGTGCAACGTTTGTAAGCAGAACAGAAAGGTCCAGGGTGTGAACGGGAAACTTCTCCAAAGCGTGCAACACCGTGGGTGCCACGTAAGAAACCTGGTCGTACCCTTCTTTTCCTACTATTAGCGGACGGGGCCGGCATGATGTTGGTTCGCAGAAAGCACTCCTAGAACAAGAGTTAAGAAAACAAGTTTATAAATGAGGTGCTGAATAGACAGACACACAGACGTTCCAAGTATTTTTCCTATAGACTTTCTTTTCCCTCCCCAAATAATCCAAATGGCAGTGGTATATTAAATACATGTAAGATTTCCAGTTAAGTTATTCAGTCATCCCAAATGTTTCCTCTCCTTCCCTTGCGTTTCCTATTCTTTACTAAACCAAGACTGCAAATTAATATCCCTGCAATCTTGCTTTACTACTAGGAAATAAATTTGCTAGGAGCATTTGTTTCCCCACTACAATCAGGCTGTACCTTTGCTGGCTTAAATCAAAGATGCTAGAGACTTAGCCTTGCTCTGAAGCACAGAAAATCTTCTGGACAGCACAGCAATAGAAACTGAGAAAAATAACTGATCCAGCTGCAACAACATGATCTAACTTTCCAACTGTGGGCTTGCATGACTTCCATACTAAAATACCAAAAGATTAACACAACTTGGTGGCTTAACAAATAAAGACACCGTTCAAATTTTTCTCAAGGTGTTTTAACAAGCCATTTCTCAGTTTTCTTTCTGCTACATAATTCACTACTGGTTTAACAATCCTGGAAAACACAAGGGCAAAAGGTGGCAACACAAACCCATAAAGTTGGCGTATTTTTAGCTAAAAGGACAGACAGCACATTTATGTGGTCTTGAGTCTTTCAAAGAATGCCATGGATTAAGTCAACGTGTTCTGGTAGTCTACGGATCACTTTGGCTTAGGAAGAGAAGCCTGGGCTTTTCAATTTAGTCATTCAGAGCAACTTCATTACAACTTTAGTCCCTTCACCCTTTCTTCTTGTGAATACCAAGCACCTCTTCAACACACAAACTTGATGTTACCCCTTCGTCTACCACCCCTCGCACTTTGAACAGCTGGAACTGTTTAAAAGACTCAGCAGACCTGAGAATTTAAACGTAACAGGGATCTATCTTTCTTTACCTGCTGAAACAGAGGCGTTTTTTCTCTGGTCCGTCAGGCATTCCATCTTTTAATTCATCTCCAGAAACCAAGGATGCATCGTCATCACTGTCGAACATATCATCTTGTAAAATACGATTGAAATGCTCTGAAAGGCAAAAGAGGTTTGTTAACTTTCCTGAATAGCCTTTGTCTCTTTCTCTTACATTAATACAGCTTCTAAATAAGTGCCAAAACCCTTTCTTCATTTGAGAGCACACACTGAAAGCTATTTCCTAGAGTTCATCCCACCACAGATTTAAGGAGATGGCACAAGGCCCTACAAAGCTGTACTAAGTCCCACTGATGTGGTATCACTGATGTGATAAGGTATGCTACTCTTGGTGATTTTTTTCTCCCCCTTGGAATAAAGGAGATTACGAACAATTTCTGCAGTTACTAAATAACTAAAAAAAAAAAAAAAAAAAAAAAACAAGACCATTTCTTTCTGGAGGAGGTTCCCACAATGAAAGCACGGTGATAAAGGATGTGATGGTCACAGAATTCCATTCGTCTAGTAAGTATCAATGCTAATTGATCTCACGTGCACATGTATAGTATGATCCACAAACATTTAAATTAGGAGACTGGTTAAAAATGATGATAGCTAAAACAATATTTAGCTTAGACCAGTTATACTTGTATCCTGGTCCTGACATTCTTCAGAAAGGAATTAGAAACATTGACCTAGAAATGCTTCCCCTCCAAAGATCTGAGTTTTGATTTTTGAAAGAAAAATAGGTGCCTTATACTTCAAACCTCAAGTCAACCTCTACAAATGCTAATTATCTTAGCTGCCATCAGAAGCAGGATGCTTCAGTAGAGAACGCATCGTCCTTTACTGTGTATTGAGTCATTCAGAGCTTCCATTTGGCATTTCAGTTTCGAATCCACAATAAAACCTATGCATTATATTCCAGACATGCCCAAAAGAAAGACATGCACATGCAAAAAATAAAATTCTACCATCATTATGTCTGAAAGGTTTAAGTTGATTGCACAAACCACAAGTTTTTGCTTTAGCAGAATTATAAAGAAGTGGATGCTGTGGTTATATCTTGCTGTCGGTCCTCCTTTAGCGCAAGCTGTGCATACGGGAAGATCTTCTGCACAACTTGTAAAATATTCTCTACTGATCTTTTAAAAAGTGCCATGAAAATGGGTGATAGTGCTTGTCCGGGTGAAGCCAAGATCCTGTTTGATGCCGGAACAACCTTCTTCCTAGTGGTCATTCAAAACTGGGAAAAAAATAGTCTACCAAGTCGGCTTTTTTTGATTTGGTAATAAATCTGCAGACTGTTAAGTCATCAAGCACTTCAAGACTGTTTGAAATAATCTCTACATTAATATAAAAGGAATTCCTCAAACACACTGCGGCCGTTTACCTTTAATATACTCATTGGATGCCATGGAGCTGTATTTCTTGCTTTCGCCTGCGCTGGAAGGCTTCCTTTCCTTGTAAGGTTGTTTACTGCCCTCGCTTCTGCATTGCTCACATGAAGAGCCATCTGGAGGATGGGATTCTTCCTTCTTCTCCCACATTATCTTCTGGAAACAATGATCTAAGTGTTCCAAGGAGCCTTTCGCTTTCCTGGTGTTTCTCCTTTTTCTTCTTCTCCTTTTTCTTCTTCTTTTACGCTTGCGATTGGCATTGTCAAAGTGGAGCGCACAGAAACACAAATCGTGAAGTCTGAAAGAAACATGCAAGTTAAAAAGAGAAAAAAAAGATGTGGCACTTGTTGCCTATATGAAACTTGATTTATTTTACCACAGGTGATGATTTGCAGCATGTCAGCTATTTTGTGGTGCTATGTGCACACGCAACTTACTTTAGATGCAGCAAACTTAAGCCCTCAGATTGAAGGACCATAGGTCCTGGTTTGTACACAGATCATTAACAATGGCTAGCTCTGGAATAGGTGCAAGCAGAAAAAAACTTTTAACCTAATCCAGAATGGTGTACGGATGTGATTCGAATTATGTGGTCCAAAGCTCTGACACAATTCAACAATAGCTTTCATGTCTTCACTGATCAACCTAACAACATGATCCACAGTCAGCTGATGCTATCTAAATAACTTAGAAACTACCAGAAAAAAAAAAAAAAAAAAAAGAAAAGAAAAGAAAAAAAGAGAAGAAAAAAAAGGAGAAAAAAAAAAAAAAAGAAGACATGAGAAGCACCCAGAAAAGAATTAGGATAAAAAATGCGGAGTATGCTGGAATCCTTGCTTACTTGGAATCCTTCTCTCCATGTTTATCTTTAGACTTCTTTTTCTTCTAGAACTTGTGATATTTTTGCATTTTTTTCACCAACTAAAAGCTCCTTTTCTATCTTTCTGTCTTTCTATTTCACTTTCACTACCTTCTGCACGGGTATATTTTCTTTTTCTGTTTCCTTCTGTTTCATTTTTCTGGCGACAGTTCTCCAAATGAGCTGACACAGGTGGAAGCGCATGTCTTTCACGAGAATGTCTTCCGGAATGTTGCTGAAGTACTGAGCAATGATGCAAGTCTGCTCGGGGTGTGCTAAAGCGACGTACATCTTCCTCTCTCAAGAGGGAACCGTGAGGCCATCCGCTTTTGTAATGATAACGCTTATGTGACCTGCTGTAGTTAAGTTGCAGTCGATTTGTCAAGGGCTGCATCGCCGTGAGAGAATTTTCTCTCTCTACTGTCTCCTGTCGCATGAGGTGAATAGTAATCGTTCTAATAGCTACATCTTTCCCATCTCCGTGCTTCATCTCGATAGTATCTTTCTCTGCTCCAACTTCTTTCCCCTTTGGATCGGTAATATCTATTGCTACCTTGTTCTGATCTTCCTCCACTGCCAGATCTGTACTTTGAATATTTGACTGCTCGTCTGCCATTCTCAGGGCTGTTTCTTTCAGCAGGGAAAGCTCTGCACCTGCTTCCCTCCCAGTACTCCTGCTTGTGACGCTTTTGCTCAACAACTTCCATGCTCTGAGAGCACCTCCTCTTGCTGGAAGGACCTGCTTTTTGACTCTCCTTCTCTTCAGTAGGAGCACGTTCCCTCTTGCTTTGGTAACGCCCTTTGTCAGTGTTTTTAGTCTTGTCCTTTGTATCTTGGCATCTCTCTGTAATAGCTGAGGAGGAAAGGTTTTTAGAGCTACATTCAGTGTCAGACTTGAGAGAGGAAGTTTGCCGCAATTTCTCACCAGGCTCACAAGACTCTTTGCCGGACAAAACGTTTTCTTTTGAAATGAGGTCACGTTCTTTTGATCGTCTTGGTTTCTCCTTCTCTCCACCGTCATCACATTGGTACTGTGCGAGGTATTCATCATTCCCAGCAGATTTCGGAGGGTCCGCGACACTGCACAAAATAAGATCACATTTCTCACTTCTGCTGAAGGACGTGAATATTAAGAGGAAAACCTTCCAAAGTCAAACAAACAAAAACCTCCGGACTACAGAACACTCGCAAAGATATGCCATTTAGAAACCTCTCCGGTGATTAGGACACCTTCTCCAGCTCCCAGAGAAAGTGTTTTTTCCCCTCTTGCTTCTGAAGCCATTGAACTAAAAAAGCAAACGCATCTCTCTCCCTCCACATGCTGCTCTGAATAAGAGCCAGAATATTCAAAACCACCCTATTTGTTCTCCCCACAGAGCTGAAAAAAACACCAGTTGAAACAGAGTTTTCTACCTCTCTCCCAAGAATTTACATTCACATACCCTATGACTGAAAAAATACAAGGCGGGACTGAGGAGGAACAGCCAGTGCTGGAAATGAAAAAAAGCAGCCCGTTTCTTCAGTCTTAAGCCTATGCTACTAGGAAAAAAACAAAACAAAACAAGAGGAGAGGAAAACAACAGCGGGAAATTTACCTATTCTCCACATGTTCAATTGCAAAGCCTCCTCTGGAGGATCAACAGCTGTGAATTCAGCGTGCTTAGGAGAAATCAGATCTACATCTGAACCACAACTCTTTCAGTAGTATCACTAACATATGTGTTGCCTTCAGGGGGCAGTGGCGACCCGGTTCAGGAACGGCACGGCGACCAACCCCAGGCCGCTCGGTCCCTCGGCTCACACACACCAATGTCCCTGGCACTCGGTTACAAAGGGCAGACAGACCAAGAAGCACTTGCTCTTCTTCCAGTGTGGTGGGAGAAGTAGTGAAAACGATGCGGCACTTCATGGAAAGGTTTAACGTGGACCTGTTCACTGTTACACAGGCCTTTCTGAAAAACACTGGTGAAGTGGAGACTACATCATACTTTCTGCAGACAGAGCAGCGTTTGGATGGATCCCCTGTATGGAGCAGAGAGGACGATTTAGAATTGCAAAAGGATGATGAGCATGTTAGAAGTAAATTGATAGCAAAATTTGGAGCTGAAAATGTAGCAAAGTGAGTAGCATTTAGGAAAAGTTAGTAAAGTAGATGGAAATGACTGTTCTGTTACAGTGGCAAGAACTTAATAAAAGAAAGGTCATTTCAGAAATGCAGATGTGATGGAGAATGTTATATTGTTCTGTAATATGGTGGATGGCAATTGGCGTTTATTGTCGAGTCAGATGGGGTTCTATACCCGAGGCCCATAGCGCCACTTCCGCTTGCTTACATCACAGCCCACACACTACTGTCCATCAAGGGAGGGGCTCCACCTTTCCGTACAGCACGACATCTAACTACCCACACACCTAAATAGAGGACCAAGCAGCACCTTGAGAGACCCAAGCCTCATGGAGGTGCCTGCATATTCAAGGGAGGTGTTTGTGTGGCCTGGGGAGATTCTCTGGTGCTCTGACATACTGCTTGCGTGCCCCAGGGATACATTATCTAATGCCCAAGGGAGGAGCCTTGGGGCTTTTGGAAGGTGTAGGGATGACCTGGATTGATGCCTGATTGCTCTGGGGAGATGCTGGGATGTCCAGAAAGATGCTTGGGTGACCAGGGAGATGCTTGGGTGCCAGATGGAAAATGCTGATGTGCCTTCAGATGATGCCTGGCAGGATCTTGTGCATCCCACAGAAGATCTTGGGTGCCAAAGGAGGTGCTTCCCATCTCCAGTGAGAGGTTTGTGTGCCCCGGGTGGTGTTTTGGAACCCTGGGGAGACGCGTGGGTTCTCCACTCAGATATAGACATGTGGTGGGAAGATTTCTGTGTGCTCTGGTGAGGTGCTTGGTTGTTCCAGGGAGGTGCATCTGTGCTGCAGGGACATGCTTCGGTGACAGGGGCACAACTCTGTGTGATTAGGGGATAACTTTGTGTGCCCCAGGGAGGCTTTTCTTGTGCCCCAGGGGTATGCTTGTATGCCCTAGGGAGTTGCTTGTGTGCCCTGAGAATATCCTTGGGCTCTCTAGGAAGATGCTATATTCCTCTGGGGTCACTTGGGTGCCCCAGAAGATTCTTCAGTGTTGCGAAGCACGGACAAAAGCACGACAGACACCAGCAGAGTCAGATCATGCTTCACCATTTTGTTGCCCGAATAGCCCAACTTTTATAGTGAATTTTACAGGGGTGGACAGTGTTTCACACAAGATTATTGGTCAAAAGCACTCAGACAAACCGTTAAGAAAATAACACCACCTGCAAGAAGAGAACCCCCCTTTTGATTAGAAGTTAGGAAAACAACCCCCTTTGTGCTTAACGGCCACGTAGACCTAGTCCTTGAGGCCAGCTGCTGATAACAATATTATCTGAGTTCCTTAATTGGGTGATGTGGGAGTCATTGCAGTGGGAGCTTCTCATAGTTACTCTGGCAGCTTGGTTTGCTCAGCTACAGCAGGCCCTGAGATTTCTAAGGCCTACCCCTGGTTGCTTAAAGCAAGCTTAGATCGAACAATTATGCCAATTCCCAACAATTCCCTTGTTTTCTTTTTGTACAAGCAGTACTTGGTTTTACAGCAGATGTCAAATACATAACATAACACAACTATATAACTTAATCCTAATAACACTACAATTACTGTAAGCACTTAATGGTAACACAATCTAATAGTAACACGCTTAAACCTAATCACTTGATGGTGATCAAAGGCTGTTCTTGACAGTCCTTGAGGTGTCACAGCCCACGTCATTGTCAGAATGATTATCAGGAACCTCTTCATGGTCGTCTTCAGCGTGTGCAGATTCTAAAACTGCTTCAGTCCACTTTGCAGTGATCCACTGGGTACCTGTTCCCGGCACCACTTCAAAATCCCTATAACATTTTGCAAGTAACCCTTTAACCACATTTATCACAATACTACGTGTAATGATGATTGACACCACAATGAACAGAATCCTTAATCCCCCTTTGACTAATCCCAGTAACCATCTATGCATTGTTTCAAACAAATCAGTGAACCATTGATTGAAAGGATTGATACCATATTGACTCTTTCTCATGTGCTCTTTCAGGAAAGTAATGAATTTGTGAGTTGAAAAGGTCTAAACAGTACATTCCCTTAAATTTCTCCAAGTGGCTACTTCAAACAATGACTCCGTACTAGTGAAACTTGATTTTGCTCAACCGATCACAACTAGCCCTGCCCCAATTGACTCCCCGTTTTTCTAACAGCGCTGTAATAAATCCATTTCTTCTGATTTTTGCCGGCACCAATTTCCTATGCTTTTAGCCTGCCCTATGGTTATATCCCGGGATCCTGCACTGTGGCAACAATAACCTGTACTAAGGCTATATTCCGGAATCCTGCACTATGGCAACAATAACCTGAATTATGGCTATATTCCGGAATCCTGCACTATGGCAACGATAACCTGTACTATGGCTATAGCCCGGGATCCTGCACTGTGGCAACAATAACCTGTACTATGGTTATATTCCGGAATCCTGCACTACGGCAACAATAACCTGAACTATGGTTATATTCCGGAATCCTGCACTATGGCAATGATAACCTGTACTAGGGCCATATTCCGGAATCCTGCACTATGGCAATAACCTGCACTAAGGCAATAACCTGCACTGTGGCAAACCTGCACTATGGCAATAACCTGCACTATGGCAAACCTACACTAAGGCAATAACCTGCACTGTGGCAAAAGCGCGCTCTCACTCACACAGTACACAGCACAATCACACATACAGAGCACAATCGCACACCCAGAGGCCTCTGGCACATCTCACTCTCAATCATACCACAAGAACATAATTTAGAATGATAAGCAAACAAACAAGTATTGTCTCTCATTGTGTTCCTCATGAAATGACTTGCAACACTTTGTTTTAAAACCTTACCCTTACACAAATACTTTCAACACAAAATACCTGGACATTTAAGAATAACACATACAATTATTAACACTCCAGTTAGTATCCCTCCAGCAGCTGAAAACATACTGTTTGTCTGCAGTTTCAGGAGATCTTTGTCTGCTCCTGCGGTGAGCGGCTGAGAGTGGAGTCCCCTCCGAACAAAACGCTCAGGGTGCACCTAGGGGCGTCCACACCACAGCCGATCCCCGCAGCCAAGCAGTTGTTACGTGCGGCCGCAGATGCCACTCCAGGCACTAAAATTGCCAATGCCGCTCTAGCTGCAACCCCACACAATTCAACATTATCATTGCAATCCGGTGCAAGCAATGCCCATTTATGTCTGGTGATCTCACACAACTGTAACAAGCTAGGAGCAAATACAATGAGTTTATCTAAGTAACATGGACATCTGGTAGCATTTGCAGCAATACCTTGCCAGCCCCTATCCCCACAAATCAGAAAAACATCAGGAGGTAAGGCCAAAGCTGTACAATTGTTCCAAACACTGTAGTTGTGACCCCTTGTCTCCATGCTATAAACCCCTAAACCCTGCTTAGCAGCGTCATTGTAATCACAGGTGTTATTTGTATTTCTATACCCGTATGGCCCTTTCCAGGTTCCTGGAGCAGAATTCATCTGATAGCCACGGCTACATTCACATTCGTAGCCACCTTTCAGGTTGATACAGATTTGACTACAGATACCAGGGTTTTGACATTCATCAATATCTCCACAGTTTCTCTTGTCTACAAACTCAAACCCAGCCGGACAGTCACATTCATTTATGATGCATTCCTTCAGGGGCTCATCACCCCAGTCCTTGCAGTCTCTCTGCTGGTTACACACTTTATTGATATCTATGCATTCTCCACTTCTGCACTTGAATTTGCCAGGTCCAGAGCACTGAATAACATTGTTACAGTTTGCTTCATCAGTGCCATCCAGACAGTCTCTCACACCACTGCACTGCCTACTCCCATGGACACAGTTCCCATCTTCACATCTGAACTGGTCTGGCCTGCAGGTCTGAGAAGGGCAGTTAATTTCATCACTTCTATCCTTGCAATCAGGATCTCTGTCACAGTCTTTTTCACCATCACATTTCCAGGACACTGGGATACACTGGGTTGACTGAGGACCACAGCTGATTTCATTTACCCAGCATGCTCTCATATGACACAGCTCAGAACTTTCGTCAGACCTATCTTCACAGTCCAGATCCCTATCACACTGCCATCTGTTTGGCACACACTGACCGCTGTTGCACACAAAGTCAGATTCAGCACACATCTTCACACAAGCACTCTCATCACTGCCATCTGAGCAGTCTTCGCATTTTGTTCTAGCACTGTCGGCGGCAGTGCACAGGCAGGTGAGGGCAAGCAGCAGGCAAAGCGCCCCACAGCGCGGCAGTGCCCGCCGCTGCCCTGCACCTGTGTCACTTATACTATTCCTATTACCCGTGCTGTTAGTGTCAGTGGCATCCTCCTGGTACCGTTTCTGTCTTTGTCGCCCCTTACTCTCCCCCTTTTCTTTTTGCCACTGACCATTCACCACAAATGGATGAGACACATGATTACTAGTTAGGAAAGAGAGTGTAACGTCTGCTATACGGCTGCAGGCCGTGCCAGCTGCAACCCTAGCAGCTGTTTGTGAACAAGCCTGCCAGTGGTCATTTGGCGGTGTAATCTGCGTCTCTGCACTCCTGCCCTGCAATAGAGCTAAATCGTCATTAATAGTCTGTAGAATGTGGCAACCCCATGGAATGTTATCCAGAAACATAGTTATAACACCGATCTGGGGACGAATAGTCTTTTTTGCATTGCAAGATAAACCTCTTATAAAAGGAATGCTAGAGCGAAACAGCACAGCCGCTGCTGCCGCTGCCTCCATGGTTCCGTCAGACAGGCTGCAGGGTCCTGATGTCCGTCCCTCTGCTCTGTGCCGACTCGCCACACGGTGAGGGTCGGCTGCCGTTGTCCACTGACGCCTCTGGTCTCCCGTAGCAACTCGATCTCGGATGTCCCGCATCGCACCGCGATTACTTCAATGTCCCGCGTTTTTCGCGGCTCCTTTTCCCGCGTCCCTGCGCGGTTCCGCTTCCCGCGTCTCTCACCGTGAGTCCCCGCATCTCACCGTGAGTCCTGTGTACAGCGTTTGCGGCTCGGTGTCTGGCTACGGCGCCAGTCCGATGTCCGCTCCGATGTCCACTCCGATGTTCCGGCGGCGCTCCGATGTCCCGCGCCGCTCCGATGTCTCAGTGTCGGGCTCAGGCTCAGCGCTGTGATGTCGCAGCGCCGCTGGCCCCGGCGCCGCGCCTACCCCTGGTTGCTTAAAGCAAGCTTAGATCGAACAATTATGCCAATTCCCAACACTTCAGTACTGAAGAGAGCAGTTTGTGTGCTCCAGAGAGGTGCTGGAGTGCAACTGGTTTGTTCTTGTGTGACTGGGAGGTGCTTTGGGCTGTGGGAAAATTCTTGGTTACCCTCAGCAGCTCCATGGGTCCTCCAGGAAGGTGCTTGGATTCCCCAGGGTAATGCTGGTGCACCCAGGAAGGTGTTTGGCTGACCCAGGGCGATGGATGTGTTACTTGAGAGACGTGCTTCATTGCTGCAGGGAGATTCCTGGGGGCTTTAAAGATATTCTTGGATGACCTATGCAGATGCTTTTTCAGTGCTCCAGAGAGATGTTAGAGTGCAGTGGGGAGGTGCATGGGTCCTCCTGGAAGATGGCTGTGTTCCCTGGGGAGAAGATTGGCACCTCAGGGAAATGCTTGTGTTCCCGTGGAAATGCCTTGGAACTCCAGGGAGATGCTTGGATGCCTTGGGGACATCCTTGAGTTGAAATCTTGAGAAGTGATGGAGTTCTCAGGGGACACCCTATGATTCCCTGGGGAGTTGCTTGGTTGTCCAAGCAGAAACCTCTTTTCTCCAGGCAAGTTCTTGAATGTCCCGGGGAGATGCTTGTGTGCCCCAGGGAGATGCCTCACTGCCCTCTGGAGATACGTGCTGGCACCACTGAGTGCTGGGCAGAGATGCTTGTTTCCACTGGGAGTATAATGAAGTTCCTCAGAGAGCTGCTACGATGGGAATGGTAATGGTTGGCTCCTGCAATGGCATGATTTTGTTCCTGCTGGGCATGTTTTTGTGTCCAAGAGAGGTGCTTGGTTATACCAAGGAGATGCCTGGCAAACAAAGCATTGCCCTGGTTCACACCAACATCTCCCTTAGGCAAACAAGCACATCCCAAGGGTACGCAGGCTTCTCCCTGGAGCACCCAAGAATCTCCCCAGACAACTCAAGAATCTCCCCAGACCACCAACCTATCTTACAAGGAGGACCCAAACACCTATCAAAAGCGGAAGATATTTTCCAAGGAGCATTCAGGCACCTCCCTGGAGAAGCTGAGTACCTCCTTGGGAAAGCAAAAAATCTCCCCTGGGAATACAAGCATCTTCTCGGAGAACCCTCTATAGCATCCAGGTATCTCCCAGGAGCACTCAAGCACCTCCCTAGGGCTGAACAACATCAACGTCTGTAGCCAAGAATCTCCAAAGAGCATCTTCCTGGAGGAGACATCTCAGTGGAGCACCAATGCATCTCCCCAGGACACCCAGGAACCTGCCCGGGGCATTCAAGAACCTCCCTGGAGCACCCTACTGTCCACCAAGCCACCCTGGTGTCTCCTGGAGCATGCAAACATCTCTGTGCAGCACCCAGGCATCTCTCCCAGGCATACTAACACCTCCTTGGGCATTTCCCTGGGCTACACAAGCACCTCCCTGGGATCACCCAAACATTTCCTCAGGGCACTCAAACACCTCCCTGGAACACCCAAGCCTCTCCTTTGAATTATCCAAACATACAATCATAGAATCATAGAATATCCTGAGTTGGAAGGGACCCTTAAGGATCATCAAGTCCAACTCTTGAC
This sequence comes from Aythya ferina, assembly GCF_964211825.1. NCBI lineage: Eukaryota > Metazoa > Chordata > Aves > Anseriformes > Anatidae > Aythya > Aythya ferina. The sequence continues at coordinate 293,777 of NW_028181427.1, forward strand.
ACCGCACAGGTCTACCCAAAAGTTCAGACCATGTGACTAAGTGCACAGTCCAATCTCTTCTTAAATTCAGACAGGCTCGGTGCAGTGACCACTTCCCTGGGGAGCGTGTTCCAGTGTGCAACCACCCTCTCTGTGAAGAACCCCCTCCTGATGTCAAGCCTAAACTTCCCCTGCCTCAGCTTAACCCCGTTCCCGTGGGTCCTGTCACTGGTGTTATTGGAGAAAAGGTCTCCTGCCTCTCGACACCCCTTTACGAGGAAGTTGTAGACTGTGATGAGGTCTCCCCTCAGCCTCCTCTTCTCCAGGCTGAACAGGCCCAGTGACCTCAGCCGTTCTTCGTACGTCTTCCCCTCCAGGCCTTTCACCATCTTCGTAGCCCTCCTCTGGACACTCTCCAACAGTTTCATGTCCTTTCTATACTGTGGTGCCCAGAACTGCACACAGTACTCGAGGTGAGGCTGCACCAGCGCAGAGTAGAGCAGGACAATCACCTCCCTTGACCTACTAGCGATGCCGTGCTTGATGCACCCCAGGACACGGTTGGCCCTCCTGGCTGCCAGGGCACACTGCTGGCTCATATTCAACTTGCTGTCTACCACGACCCCCAGATCCCTCTCTTCTAGGCTGCTCTCCAGCGTCTCATCGCCCAGTCTGTACGTGCAGCCAGGGTTTCCCCGTCCCAAGTGCAGGACCTGGCACTTCTTCCCAGGGAAGCCAAGCACCTCCCTGGAGATATTAATCAATGTCCACGTGGCACCCAAGCATCCTCCCTGGTCACCCAAGCATCTTCCTGGACATCCCAGAATCTCCCTGGGGCAAACAGGCATCAATCCAGGTCACCCCTACACCTTCCTAAAGCTCCAAATCTCCTCCCTTGGGCATCAAAATATGTGTCCCTGGGGCACATAAGCAGAATCCTGGTGCACCAAAGATCTCCGCAGGAAACCCAAACACCTCTCCAGAATACAAATACCTCCATGAGGCACCCAAGCATCTCCCCAGGGGACCATAACATCCACCTGGAGGACCAACAGTCCTCCCCACAGCACTCCAGCATCTCACTGCAGCACCAAAGCATCTCCCCTGGAACCCAAGCACCTCCTGAAGCACACAGACATCTCTCCAGGTCTGCTTAGTGTCAGGCTGAGTCACCAAGCTTCCCCCTGGAATGCGCAAGTCCTCCTTGGAGAAACCAAGCATGGCCTTGGGGCACAGAAGCACCTCCCTGGATCAGCCCCACAGAGCCTTGAAGTAGGCAAGAATCTCTCTGGGCACACCAGGGTATTCCCAGGGCATGCAAGCACCTCCCAGTGCTCTGTGGAGGTGCTGGAGTGCTCTGGGAGATGCCTGAGTGTGGAGGAATGGTTAAGTGAAGTAGGCCATGTGAACATTGAACAGCTAGGAGGCCGCGAGCTAACAAAGTATCGAACACAGCTCAAATGAGCCTGAGAAAGTACGTAAGTAAGCCTGAGAAAATACGTAAACGCGCCTGGGAAAGTACGTAAAATCTGGGAGGTTTCAGGGAGGTTTCAGGGAGGTTTCAGGGAGGTTTCAGGTACAAGAACATGATATCTGTTGGTGGTCTGGGAAAGTACTAACTGTGTTATTTCGGTGGGAAACTAGCTGATAGAATAGAGAAATGCACTAACCAATCATGAGCTTAGCTTTTGCAATTTGTATGAGCTAATTATATTGAATTAGATAAAAGACGACTGAGCTATCCAATAAATCGAAGTTCACTGATCACTCATATTGAGCGTCTGTGTCTTCCTTCCGTCGACAACAAATGTCCTCGCAACAAATGGCGCCCGAACAGGGACCTGCTATACGGGGACAGGGACTTCGCTGGAGTTGAACCTGCACTGGAATTGAACCTGCGAGCCACGGTTGGACGGAATACGAGAACCGGTCCTGCAACGTAGCTCAGGAGGTGAAAAGGATTACAAATTGCTGAATCTCCGCACCCGAGGCCTGAAAGGTGAATGGACAAGAAACCTGCAATCCCCGCACCCGCAGCTCGGAAAGGGAGTCCTCGCACCCGGGATGAGCCTATAGAGGGTCCCACCGGAAAGCGTCGCCAAGGTCTTTGCAAAGGCTGCAACGGTACCGACGTATATAAAGGTATGGAGAGACAAGCGGCGTATGATTTGCTCAAATGCTTTTTAGAAAAGCGGGGCACACAGGATGTATGTTGTAAAAAGGAATTGCCAAAGTTATTAGCTTATGGGGTAGTTAAGGGTTGTTTTTTAAATCCTGATACTGTGTTTGAACATGCAGAGTGGAGGAAGTTTGGGGACAAACTATTTGATGAGGTAATTAGTGATAACAAGATAGCGAAAAAAATGATGAAGCCATGGAGGGCGGTAACTAATGCATTAGCAACACATCAAGCTGAACAAAAAATAGCTGCTGCTGCAACAGAACGATTAGGATCATCCAGTCAGAAGGGGGGGGCTTCTGCTTCTTCCTCTACTCAGCAAAGAGCTGAGGAACAAGCTTACCCCTCTCCACCATCATATAGAACAGTTATAATTCCACAAGGGACTTCGGTACCCATATCAGGGGAAGAAGAACCTTCACAGCCACAGCCACCGACAGCCCCGCCCGCACCCCCGCCCGCACAATCAGAGAATAGAGAAAGGGTGGGTGAGGAATCAGGTACAAATCCATTTTCAACAAGTCCATTTAAAATCAATGTACAGGACAGGGAGGAGACATGGAAAAAAATAGCGCATGAAGCAATGAAGGAAGGGAATCTTGAAGTAGCAGCACAAATTACAACAGCCTACCCGGTGGTGTACTCACCTCCAGATGCACAGGGAAATGTACAGGCTCAGTTGACTAATTTGGATTGGAAATTATTAACACAATTACGATCTACAGTAAATGAGTCTGGATTAAAAGGAGAACCTACTCGTCAAATGTTAGATTATATTTGGGGGACAAATATTTTGCTCCCAGGAGATATTCGTAGCATAATGAAACTAATCTTAACACAGCATCAACAACTTTTGTTTAATGCATATTGGCACGGTATCTGTCAAGAAGAGGTAGCGATAATACGAGCGCCTGGGGATCCCTTGTATGGTGTTACATTAGACGAATTACTGGGTATGGGACCATATTTTAGAACAGAGGCGCAGGCACTCTTGGGACCAGACAAAGCTAAGGTATCAATGAATCTAGCCAGAAGGGCATTAGAACAAATTAGAGAGCCAGGGGGAATGCCGTCCTACATGGGAATTAAACAGGGTAGAGAGGAACCATTCGGGTTGTTTATCGATTGGGTAGCAAATGCAATACAAGCAGCGGGAGTTCCCGATTATCTTAAAGGCACTATACTAAAGCAATGTGCACTCCAAAATTGTAACCCTTCAACTCGTAGTATATTAGTTACGTTACCGAGTACTTGGACAATAGAGGAAGGATTGGAAAGAATGTCTCAGGTACCTGTAGGTCCACAGACTATGTTAGTAGAAGCAGTAAAACAATTAGGTGACAACATGAAAGAACAGTCAAAAGTGTTTGCAGCCCTTGCTCCTTTGCAAACCCCCGGAGGACGTCCTATTAGCCGAGTATCGACACCGCAATATCGTTGCTTTCGATGTGGTATTGCGGGACACATCAGACAGGACTGCAAAACAGAATCTGTGTGGTGCCAGAACTGTCAATCAAATACTCACAGCACTACAGCATGCCGCCGAAATGCGTCGGGAAACGGCCGGAGCAGCGGGAGGAGCCGCCCCGCGACGACACAAAAAGTGGCTTTTACGACAACGGCAGCGACGGCAACAGCACCAGCACCAACTGCAACGAATCCTTTTTTCTCCGACCAGCCACCAGAGGGAGCCTCGGCCTGGATTTGGCAACCGCAGTCGATGTGACTTTATTGGATTCGAGACCCACCAGGGTGAAGACAGGACTTATTGGACCAGTTATTGTTAATAGGGAACCTGTGGGAGCTCTATTAATAGGGAGATCGTCTGCCACCATGAATGGATTACAAATATTAACTGGACTTATTGACAAGGACTACTTTGGGGAAATACAAATTATGGTTTCTGCAATGTTTCCTCCAATCCATGTGCCGCAGGGCACAAAAATAGCACAGTTAATCCCATTGCCTCATCTTGCTGAATCATTAGCATCGGAATCTGCAAAGGATCGAGGACTGGGAGCATTTGGCTCCACGGGAAAAGTGGCTTTATTGACACTTGGTATGCGACACAGACCACGACAAAAAGTCGCTGTATGTTTAAAGGATGAGAAAATACAGATTGAGGCATTGTTGGACACTGGTGCTGATGTATCGATAATTAGCACACAGGATTGGCCATCACATTGGCCTACATTTGAGTCTAATGCCACAGTATCGGGAGTAGGAGGCATGACTCTTGCTCGTCGATCACCAGTGCTACAATGGACAATAGGTGATAAGGTGGTAAAATGCAGTGTCTCCATCTTATCACTACCTGAAGGAGTACAAGCGCTAATAGGGCGAGACATCCTTGCCCAAATGGGAGCAGTTCTCACGACAGATCATCAAAATTTTTAGGTGTGGCCATTGCTTGGACTTTCCCGATCCCACTTAAATGGAAAACTGATGAACCTGTATGGGTTGAGCAGTGGCCACTAAAACGGGAAAGTCTTTTACATGCTCATAAATTAGTACAGGAACAGTATCAACAAGGGCATCTGAGACTGTCAACAAGCCCTTGGAATACTCCGATTTTTGTGATTCCCAAAAAATCAGGGAAATACCATTTGCTACATGACTTACGAGCAGTTAATAATCAGATGTGTGCTATGGGAGCACTGCAACCTGGATTACCTAATCCTGCTATGATACCAGAAGGGTGGAAATTACTAATTGTGGATCTCAAAGACTGCTTTTTTACAATTGCATTACATGACAATGATAAACAGAGGTTTGCTTTTACACTCCCTGCTATAAATCGTGAAGAAAATTCAGGAGACAAGCCCTTGGAAGTACTTAGGGTGGAAAATCACAGATTCTACTATTCAGCCTCAGAAACTTACCATCCAATCGAACATCACAACTCTCAATGATGCTCAAAAACTGCTGGGAGATTTACAATGGATTAGGCCAGTGGTCGGAATTCCAAATGAACTGTTGAATTCCCTTCGACCATTATTAAAAGGAACTGACCCTGCCGCAAAAGTGACATTATCAGAAAAACAGTCAGAAATATTACAACAAATTGCATCATTGATCACAACGCGTGTCACGCATCGACGCATACCTGACAGGCCACTGGATTTTACTGTTTTGTGTGGTCCACAACACTTGATGGGTGCTATCACACAGCAAAAAATAAAAACGGGGGAAAAGGAAATGGAAACTGTGGTATTGGAGTGGATAGCTCCCCCATTGCAACCCCGAAGAACAATTCAAGAAAAAATTGACACGCTGTCAGAATTAATAAAGAAAGGAAGAAATCGGATACTACAAATAGACGGAGTTCCGCCAAGTACAATCTGGGTACCAATAAAGCCAGGTGACTTGGAATGGTACATACAGAATTCTGAAAAACTACAAGCTGCATTATTACAGGATGGCGCCACAATAGTGGCAAAGACATTACAATCAACTATATTGTCATGGATGGAAAACCAAGCATGGATAACCCAGCCCAAGCGGTCGGATTCTCCGTTAGCAGATGCAGTAACTGTTTTCACGGACGCTGGGAAGCGCTCCAAGTCTGCTGCAATAACATGGAAAGACGAACAAGGCTGGCAACATCAAATCTTAAAGGGCCAGGACAACGATTCATTACAGACATTAGAGCTCTATGCGGTTGTATGGACATTTATAAAATGGAAAGATGCCCCTTTAAATGTAGTATCTGATTCTCTGTACGTAGTAGGTATAGCTAATCGCATAGAGGACTCTGCCTTAAGAGATGTAAAAAATGAACGCCTTGCAGAACTATTAACTAGCTTACAGCTTGCTATAGCGCAGAGAAGCAAATCCTATGCGGTGATACATATACGAAGTCACCAATGGGTGGAAGGACTGGGAGAAGGCAATGCTCGGCCGGATAAATTAGTTGCCGCTCCAGCCACTGAAGCGCCATTATCTCCCTTCTGCAGAGCTCGGGAGGCTCATGCTATTTTTCACCAGAATGCTAAGGGACTTGCGCGGGCTTACAAACTGTCTAGAGCTGATGCGCAAGCGATAGTAAAAGCTTGCCCAACGTGTAGTAATTATAACTCAGGGGTGGGACTCGGAGTCGGGACAAACCCAAGAGGGCTTAAAGCCAATGAAGTGTGGCAAGTGGATGTCACTCATGTTCCAGCATTTGGACGATTGAAATATCTGCATGTAACAATAGACACTTATAGTCACATGATCTGGGCTACACCGCAGCCTGGGGAAAAAGTTCGGGATGTACGACGTCATCTTGCCAGTTGCTTTGCAGTAATGGGAGTACCACAGACTATAAAGACTGATAATGGTCCAGCCTATGTTAGTGGGCCACTCAAGCGATTCATGGAACTATGGGACATTAAACATGTTACTGGTATTCCACATTCACCAACTGGTCAGGCTATTGTGGAAAGGGCTAATGGAACAGTTAAACAATATTTGGAAAGGTTTAAAGACATTATTGATGTTAGAGAAAGGGTGGACAAGACTCTATTTGTTCTGAATCATTTGTGTGTTTTTGGGGAAAATGACGAACCACCTGCAGCACGTCATTACACCAAGTCTGAAAATGATAATAAATGTGCTATGAGAGTATTGTACAGAGATATGAAAACAGGGCAATGGTTAGGGCCTGCTGATGTGATTTATGTGGGACGAGGTTATGTGTGTGTCTCTTCCCCTACAGGTCCGACCTGGGTGCCTAGTCGGTGTGTAAAGCCAGCCATCGAAGAAAGAAGAGGATGACAACGATCATGGCTGAAATAACAGAACAAGGGACTTTGATTATGCTATCAGTTATAATAATGGCTGGACATGGTAATGCCATCTTAGGGAAGATTGACCCTCAGCAGAATATGTGGGTCACCTGGGCTAATGAAACCGGACAAAGTTCATTTTGTCTGTTTCTTGCTTCTGCATCTGATCCTTTTAGAACATGCTTATTTGGGGTCCCAATAGGGGATCCAAAGGAACTGAGTGAAATGTTAGCACCATATTCTGCCAGTATTACTCTACTCAGTAGATCCCTTTCTGCAAATGTCTCGGATGGAGTAGTTGCTGCCCTGCAAGCTCTTAATAACTCACTGCCATGGGACCCTCAAGAACCGGATCTCCTGGGGTCTGTGGTAGTAGGGAATAGCAGTAGTAACTGGACACAAACATGCTTTGTACTCAATGAAGGGAAACAAAATAAAACGCACTGGACCAACATAACATCGAGGACCCTTGGATTTGAGGCCGATGGACATTACTGTGGATGGAACAACACCGGTAACATTAGTGTACCATTTGGGGCGTATGGAATAGGTGACACCAATTCGATCTGGTTTCAAAGTCAGGCCAAAGCTTTGCCACCTGGCATGTTTTTAATCTGTGGGGACCGTGCATGGCAAGGAATACCAGCTAGTGCTTTTGGAGGTCCGTGTTACCTAGGACGACTCACACTTTTCGCTCCAGATTTGCACTCGTGGCAGAACTCGACAGGGAGCAGAAGAATTAAACGAGAACTAAAAACTTTGGGTTCTGACTGTAATGATGGTGTACAACTGTGGGGTCCAGCAGGAAGATTCTTTGCTTCTTTAGTGCCTGGTGTGGGAACTGCACACGCTTTGACTAACATTAATAAACTTGCTTGTTGGGCTGTTAAACAATCAAATGTAACAACACAAGTTCTTTCTGAAATGTCGCAAGATATGGAGAGCATAAGACATGCTGTATTACAAAATAGGGCCGCTATTGATTTCTTATTATTAGCTCAAGGACATGGGTGTGAAGATGTAGAAGGAATGTGTTGCTTTAATCTCTCTGATCATGGGCAATCAATTCACAATCAATTGAAATGGCTAAGGGATCATACACAAAAAATTACGATACAGAATAATTGGTTTGATGATTGGCTTAAATCTGTCTTTGGAAATGTAGGGGGATGGGTTTTTTACTTAATCAAAGAGGGACTTCGCCTTTTGCTTATAATTGTATTGATTATAATTGCTGCGCGGGTAGTCTTTAGCTGCTTATCTAGGAAACTAGAACAACTCACAGAGAAGGTGTTTATAGCCCAAAATAAAAACGGGGGAATTGTGGAGGAATGGTTAAGTGAAGTAGGCCATGTGAACATTGAACAGCTAGGAGGCCGCGAGCTAACAAAGTATCGAACACAGCTCAAATGAGCCTGAGAAAGTACGTAAGTAAGCCTGAGAAAATACGTAAACGCGCCTGGGAAAGTACGTAAAATCTGGGAGGTTTCAGGGAGGTTTCAGGGAGGTTTCAGGGAGGTTTCAGGTACAAGAACATGATATCTGTTGGTGGTCTGGGAAAGTACTAACTGTGTTATTTCGGTGGGAAACTAGCTGATAGAATAGAGAAATGCACTAACCAATCATGAGCTTAGCTTTTGCAATATGTATGAGCTAATTATATTGAATTAGATAAAAGACGACTGAGCTATCCAATAAATCGAAGTTCACTGATCACTCATATTGAGCGTCTGTGTCTTCCTTCCGTCGACAACAAATGTCCTCGCAACACCTGAGATCCCTGAAAATGCCTGGATAACTGGGGAAGATGCCTGTGGGATGCAGAAATCTGCGTGGGTGTTCCAGAGACATGCTTGAACGCTGTGGGGAGACGTTTTGGAGCTCCAAGGTGACACTTCTGTGCCCCAGGGAGACACGTGCTTTCTGCAGGAAGGTGCATGGCTGCTGTGTGGAGATGCTTGGGTCTTCCAAGGATGATCCTGGTGCCCATGGAGATGCTTGGGTGCCCCCAGGTGATACTGTGGTGCCCCTTATTTTGCTCAAGGAGAAAAGACGGGGATCCAGAATGATGCTTGGACTTGATTTATATCTCCAAGCCAGTGTTTGGATTCCCTAGCAAGATGTTTGAGTCATACATAGGATATGCTTGTGTGGTCCAGGGAGGGACTCCAGAGAGGTCCTGGCATACTTCAGAGAGGTGCTTTTTGAACAATCGAGATGCTGCAAGAACTTGCTTGGGAGCTCTGGAGGGACGTCAGAGTACCTTGGGATGTGCTTGGGTTCCCTGGGGAGATGCTTCAGTAACGTTGCAGTGGGATGCCTGAGTGCTGTGGGGAGATGCATGGGTCCTCCAGGGAGATGCTTGGGTTCTTAGGGGTGATGGTTGGGTGCCTCAGGGAAATATCTGTGTTCCTGGGGAGATGCTTTGCAGGAGATCCCTACAGCACCCTGAGCACCCAAGGTTCAGGTTGAGGAACCCAGACATCTCGCTGGAGCACCCAAGCATCTTTGCAGGGCAACCAAGCATTCCAGAGCAGCAGCAATGTGCTGTGATGCCCTTGCATGATGCCTGACAGATAGAAGGTAAAGCTTAGGTGTCTTGGGAAGATGCTTGTCTACTCAAGTGCACTGCTTGTGTGCCTTTGGGAAAACCTCAGTGATTTCAAGAGGTGCTTGTGCGCCCTGGGGAGATGCTTGGGTGCCATGGAGGGTGCTCCAGGATGACGCTTGTATTCCCAGGAGAGATGTTTGCTTTCCCTAGCAAGGTATGTGGCTTCTCCAGGGAGGTGCCTGAATGCTCCTTGGAAAAAAATCATGTGCTTTGGGGAGGTGCTTGGGTCCACCTAGTAAGACAGGTTGGTAGTCTGGGGAGATGCTTGGGTGCTCCACGGAGATGCCTATCTGCTGCATGGAGAATCCTGGGTACCCTCGGGACGTGCTTGTGTGCCTAAGGGAGATGTTGGTGTGAACTAGGGCAAAGCTTTGCTTCTCCAGGATGGATCTTGTTGCACCTAGTGTTGTCATCTCAAATGTCTTCTGGGAAACCCAGCACCTTTCTGAACCACCAAAGGATCTCCCAAGCATGATTCCAAAGAACCCAAGCATTCCTTTGGAGATCCAAAGCATGTCTCCAAGGTGTGCTGCCTGGATCAGCCCTGAAGAACCTTGGAGGAGACAAGAGTTTCCCTGGGCACATCAGGCTCTTCAATAGGTTGCTCAGGAACCTCCCTGGAGCACCCTGGAACCTTCCTGGAGCAACCAAGGAGATCCTCCGAGACTCCAAGCGTCTTCCTGAGTCACCCCGGCATCTCAGCTGTGTACCCATTGAGGACAATTTCCGGGAACACAGAGATCTTCTTGCATTACCCAGGCATCTCCTTGCTGTACCCAAGCACCTCCCTTGGACGCACAAGCATGTTCATGGGGAACACAAGCATCTCACTGCAGTAGACCAGCATCACACTTAGCAGCAAGCATCTTGCTGGGGAAACCAAGCACCTCCCACAGGAACATAAGCATCCTCCTTGAGGAACCAAGCATCCTCTTGGACACAAAGCAAATTCCTTGGGACATCCAAAAATGTCCACTGGAAACACAAACTTTTTTCTTGAAAACGCTAGTACATGAACAAGACACACAAGCATCTACCTAGAGCACCCAAGCATATATCTGGAGCTCTAAAAAGTCTTCCTGGAACACACACAGCTATGTCCCTGAGGTACCAATCTTCTCCCCAGGGAACCCAAGCATCTTCCGGGTGGATCCATGCACCTCTGCACAGCACTCAAGCATCTCACTGGAGCTCTGAAGAATTTCCAGTGTGAACCCATCACCTCCTGATGCACTAAGATATCTCCCAAAGGCATACAAGCATTATTCTGAAAAACCCAGACATCTGAATAGAGAACCAAACCATTTCCTTGGAAGAACGGAACACCTCCCTTGGGAACATTCGAATAAACCCATGGGTGCCCAGGCATCTGCATAGGTCACTCAAGTGTATGTTTCAAGCACCCAGGAATGACCCTCGAGCAGTGAAGCACCTCTCCGGAGAAACCATACATCACCCAGGGTCAAACAGTCGTCTCCCTGGGTACACAAGCATCTCCCTGGGGAATCCAAGCACCTTCCTGGAGGACCCAAGATGTTCCTTGGGGCCCATAAGCATTTTCCCATGGCACACAAGCACCTCCTGGGGCACACGAGCACTTCCCTTGGCACCTCCATTATCTGCTTATGCATCACAATTACATCCAGGGTCACCCAAGCGTCTCACAGGGGCAACCAAGCAGCTCTCTAAGGCACTCAACAGCACAATTGGAGCACTCCAGCACCTGTCTGAAGCACACAAACTGCTCTCTGCAGTACCCAACTGCCTCCTGGGGCATCCAAGTGTCCCCCAGGGGAACTGAGCATCTTCCTGGAGAGCCAGCGCTCCCCAGGGCTCCAAAATGTCACCTGGTGAACACAAGTATCTCATTGACTAAGATTTTAGGCACCTCTCTTAGCATGCAACAGCTTCCATGGGCTGCAAAAACACCTGTCAGGGTCATTCAAGTATGTCCCTGTGGGCACCCAGGCATCTCCCCAGGGGACTCAATCACCAAATTGCAGGAACCAAGCATCTCCCCGAAGCCCACCAGCATCTCCCTGGAGCCAAGCATCACACAAAAAGCACCCAAACATCTCCCTGGAGCACCCAAAATCCTCCCTGGAGAAACAAAGCTTTACCCTTGTGGTGTACTTGCCTGAAGTAACTAGGAAAATAAAACTAACATTCACATTTTTAAGAAAAAGGTACAGCATTGAAGAGGCTTTCAGGGTAGGGCATAACTGCATTACCTCAGCATTCCCTAGGCTCCCAACCTGAGATGCTATCGCGCTGGGGAAACTTGGCGTGCTAGCACTAAGGAACAGCACGGAGCATAGAGTGGAGTGGAGACACCACGGCTAGGCTCTGTAACCAGGTGGGGACTCAATTTATCTTGTGCACAAAGCTGCACTTTTTGCCACCCTGAGCCAAGGACCTGTCATGTTTTGACAAATGCTGTACCCTAGTGTACTTTTGGCTCATTATAATATCATTATAATACCAAAACACACCTCCATCCCAAAAGCTACCTGCCTCCAAGGTGCGACCACCCCTCACTGAGCATGCGCCCTGAGTTTCTTGGAGACTATTACTTTAAACGAAGACGGGAGAACTTCTCACCAATCATAACTAAGATATGCTTGACTAGAGCCACTCAAGCTCCACCTAAAAGATAGAAAATAATATTAATTGGCCCAAGACAGAGGGGATGGCAGGGAAGATACAACCGTCAGGGGAGATACCATCCCAAGGAAATACAACATCCTTAGGACCTCCTGACTCCTGGGATCAGTTGACGGGCTGAGCCTCTCTTCCCCCCTCATTGGGACGCCTTTGGGTGAGATCTGAATACTTGCTTACAAATCTCTCTAGAGTCTTTGTTCCTTTTAACGCGTTTATTTCTAGGCTGCACATCTGTAACACCTGTAACACCTGTAACACCTGTGTATTTCATGCATGATAGCTTGCTTTTGCAGACAGTCACTATCGCCAGCAATAAAGAACCTGATTATCTGTTGCTGTAATAAACCATATTTGATTGCACTGTGATAGCTCTCATTAAGTGCAACTAGGGTAAGAGTGGTTATCTGTGATAGTTCAGTGTTCTGAATCCAACCAGACCCCCAGACAGTTAATGTGTTGTCGGTGAATGTCTGACTGGAACCCCAGATGGTTAACGTGTTGTTGGTGAATGTCCGACTGGTTCAGTACCCTGAATCCGACCGGGCCCGTAATGCTTAATCAGCTACACCCCTTAACGCGACAACCCTGAATCAAACAAGCATCTCCCTTGGGCACGCAAGCACATCTCCTAGGGTACACAAGTGTCTCCAAATAGCACTCAAGCATTTCTATGCAGACACCAGGAAACTTTCAGGATCACAAATCCATCTTCCTGGGACGTCCAAGAAGCTCCCTGCATCACCCAGATGTCTCCTTGGAGAAACCAAGCATCTCCCTGCGCACCCAGGGAGCATCTGGGCAGAGCAGCCAAGAAGCCCAGGGAGCACCCAGATTGTTCTTGGGATAGCCAAGAACCTCCATGGAGCAAGAAAGCATCTCCTGAGGCACCCAGGCACCTCAGGGGTGCACAAAAGTGTCTCCAGCACGCACACCAGCACGTGTTTTGAGAACACCAGCATCTCACTGGGGAATGGTCCATGGAGCACCCAGCACACAAGTATGATCTCAGGGAACACAAGCAATGTCAGGAATGCAGCACCCAGGCACCCCCTTGGAACACAGGCATCCCCCTGGAGCAGAGGAATGTCCGAGGCTGAGCAGGGCCAGAGTTCCGCTGCAGCCTAAGCAGGGGCTGGAGCTCAGCAGCTGCTTGAGCAGGGGCTGTCTTTGAGCAGCCCCACAGCACAACAGGAACCAAGAAATGTTGTTGTAGACCTTCCTCCTAAGTGTGATATGAAGGTTATTGGGTGTCCTGGGAAGATATTTGGGCATCTTGGGGAGACGCTTGGTTGCTCCGGGAAGAGGCATGGGTTCTCCAGGGATACATTTTGATGTCAGGGGAGGTGTTTGGTTGCCCCGAGCAAGACAGTTGGATGCTCCAGGAAGGTGCTGGATTCCCAGGGGAATTGCTTGTCTGCTCCAAGAAGATGGGTGTTGTGCCCAGGAAGGTGCTTACACGTTCCACTGAGATGCTTAGGACCTGCAGGGAGATGCTTGAGGGACCAGGGGAGAACCTTGGGTGCAGGAGGGATATTCTTATGTGCCCTGGGGAGGGAGGTGCTTGTGTGCCCTGGGAATGTCCTTGGGCTCCCTAGGAAGATGCTCTTATTCCCCCTTGGGTGCCCCAGGAGGTGCTTGAGTAATGCAGAGAGCAGTTTGTGTCCTACAGAGACGTGCTGGAGTGCTGTTGAGTTCCCTGGGCTGGTGCTTGTTTGCCCTGTTGAGATGCTTGGGTGCTCCCAGGAGGTGGCTGATTGCTCCAGACTGGCGCTGGAGTGCTTGGCGGAGAGGTATGTTTCCTCAGGTGAGAAGCATTGGTTTACTGGGGACATGTTTGTGTACCCCTGGGAGGAGCTTGTGAACAACAGGGAGCTGCTGGGGGTCCCTAGGCAGGTGCTTGGATGCCCCTGGAGTTGCTTGTGTACCCTGGGGAGATGCTGTGGTGCATGAAGGAGATGCTTGGGTGCTCCAGAGACATGCCTGGGTGCCCACGTGTTGTGCTTTGTTGCACCAAATCAATGGAAATTTGAGTGCTCTGGGAATGTTCTTGAGTGCCTCTGGGAGAAGACTTTGGGATCCAGGAAGGGGCTCGGATGCCCTGAGGAGATGCCAGCATGCCCTGGGAAAATGCTTGGGTAGCCCAGGAAGATCCTTGGTCTTCAAGAGAGGTGCCTGGGCTCCCCAGGGAGATGTTGGGCTGTTCCAGGGAGGTGAATGGTTTCTCCAGGGAAGTGCTGGCTTCCATCCAGGAGATAATTGTGTGCTACAAGGATGTTCTTGGGTGCGTCATGGAGATGGCTGTGTGCCCATGAGTGATGCTACTGTTCCCCAGAGAGGTGCTCTGTTCCTCCAAGAAAGTTTTGGGGTGAAACGGGGGAGGTACATTGCCCTGGGTCAAACAATCATCTCCCTGGGTACAAAAACATCTCCCTGGAGAAAACAAGCACCTTCCTGGAGGACCAAGGAGTTCCTCAAGGTCTGTAAGCATTTTCCCATGGCACACAAGCACTTCTCTGGGGACCACCAGTACCTTCCTATGGTTCACAAGCACCTCTCTGGAGCAACCAAGCATCTCACAGGGACAGACAAGCACCTCCCTAAGGCACTGAAAAGCACATTTTGTGCACTCCAGCACCTCCCTGGAGGTGCACAAACCACCCTCTGCAGTACTCAAACATCTCATGGGGCGTTCACGTGACCCCAGAGGAATAGAGCATCTTCCTAAGAAGCCCAAAGATATTCTCAGGGGACCCAAGCTGCTTCTTCCCAGGGCATATAAGCATAACCCTGGGGCACAGGAAAAGCCTCCCCGGAGCACATACCTTTCTTCCCTCATAATAAAATGTTCTGCCCCTGTCACCCAAGCATCTCCCTGCGGCACAGAAGCACCTCCCTGGAACACCCAAGCACCTCACTGGAGCACTCAACAATCTCCCCACTGCACTCCTACATCTCAGTGGAGAACCCACGCATCTCCCATCTCCCCAGGGCTCCAAAACACCACCTGGGGCACACAAAGCTCTCACTGCAGATGGGAAGCACCTCCCTTGGCACCCAAGAGCTTCCGTGGGGTGCACAAGCACCTACCAGGGTCATTCAAGTACGACCATGAGGCACCCAGGCATCTCCCCAGGGGACACCAGCATTTTAGTGGGGCACTCATGAATTCCCTCTTAGCACTCAAGCATCTCACTCCAGATGCACTGACAAATTCTCCCAGACAACTGAAGAGTTGTTTACAAAAGTCAAGACCCTAACAAGAGCACTGAAACATCTCCCCAGGGCACAAAGGAACATCCTTCAAGCACCCAAATACCTCAAGCGTTTCCCCAGAGAATGCAAGCAGCTATACTGAGGAACAAATGAGGACTTGAGGACTCCACTATCAGTCCAGGGCACACAAGCACCTTTGGGGAAAAGAAGGCACCACCCTGGAGCACCCAAGCAGTTTATTGCAGCACCTGACTGTCTCCCTGGACACAAAAGGTTCTCCGTGGAGCACTCAGTCTTTAAGAACCAGGCTCCTGCCCTGGAGCATTCAAGCACCTCTGGGTGAACACAAGCACCTCTTTGGGCACCTAAGCATGTCCCCTGGAAAATCATGCTCCTCCTGATGTACTCAGACATTTCCCCAGGGATACTTAGTTCCTTGCTGACTCACCAAGCATCTCCCTGGAACACCCAAGGTCCACACTGGAGAAAGTTAGAATGGCCGTGGGGTCAACAAGCACCTCCATGGATGAGAGAATCAGACAAGTGTGGAGATGCTTGAGTTCCCTGGGAAATTCCTGCCTGCCTACGTGAGATGATTGTGGCACACAAGGAATTGCTAGAGCCTGCAGCAACCAAGCACCTCCAGGGGTCACAAAAGAAACACTCATGGGCACCCCACCATCTCCACAGGGCATGCATGAACATCCTTGGAGCTCCCAAGCACCTCCCTACAGCCATCAAATACCTCCCAGAAGAAGCCACACATCTTCCTGGGATGGCCAAGGATCTGCCTGGGTCACCCTCGAACCTCCATGGACTCCCTAAGCCCCTCAGTTGGGCACAACACATGTCTCTGGGGCACTCAGGCATCTCTTTGGATCATGCAAGCTTATGCAAAAGGTAGACAAGCATCTCCCAGGAGAAGCCAAGGACCTCCTTGGGGGTAACCAGGCATTTCCACAGGGCACCCAATCATCTTCCCAAGGGAAACAAGCACCTCGCTTGAGGCACCAAGCACCTCTGCACAACAAGCATCTCCCTGGAGAAATAAGTATTTCCCCCAGACACATCCCCATCGAGTACCCAGGCACCTTCCTGCAGCACCCAAACATCTCCCCGCGACATCCAAGCACCTCCCTGGAACACACAAGCAACATTTTTGAAACACCTAAGCATATCACTGGGGGACTTAGACTTCCTCTAAGCTCGGGATCAGTACATCCTGACCAGAGAGAGGTCAAGCAAGCTGTGTGGTAGACCTGTGTTGTGTTCACTTCCCCACATGCTGTTTCTTTCTTTATCATTTGGCACAAATGACCAGGTTTGGCACCCATCACTGCCCCCCCTACATCATCTCTTGGTGCATTGGAAAAGGTCCTTGACCAGATGAAATGGAAGGAGCAGGTCCTCTGCTTCAGCATACCTTTACACAAAATATCCAGGAGGATTTGGGAGCTTCTTGAAAACATCTTGATGGAATGGGAGACAGGGGAGCCCTGCAGGACCTCATGTTATAAACCAAGATGAGGTGCTCAGGAGTGTAAAAGGCAGGGATGAGAAGACAGAGGTGAGGCTACTGAGAGAGGGGACCAAGGCAAAGCAGAGGCCTTGAGGTGAGCAAACTTGGGCCTGTTGGTGGGCCTGCGTGGAGGAATCCAATGGAATATGGCCTTGCAGAGAGGAGTGGTACAAGGAGCAGCTTAATGCTTGAGGATCTTCTCTTTGAACCCAAGTGCTGTCCACCCAGACACAAATGAAGTCAAGAAAAAGTGGCAGGAGCCTGTCACGGATGAGGAAGGAGCTACTAACCAAAACCAGAGAGAAGAAGGAAGCAGTTAAACCACTGCATCTGGGTGCCTTCCATTATCATTGATGCTGACAGAGGTTCAGTGATTCAGTGTGGGAGATTTCCATTGGAAGTTATCTGCTCAGGGAACGTGAGGGGATCTTGGCCATGGACCCTGCTCCTGGCTTTACACAGGGTTCATGACCAGCTGCTGGAAGAATCCACATTGCATGTGTGTCTGTAGAGATATATATTTCCCCAGAAAATACCCTAGCATACAAAGAGCCCAACACATGTTGCCTCTGGTCCTGGCTTTGCTTGCTTCATAGTGTCATTGGGTGTTTCAGAGATGGTTCTCATGGTAATTGCCTGGGTAGGAAATTCCACTTAAGAAGTACCTCCCTTAGTGCCTCTGGAGTCCTAACACTCCTCACACTGTTATCTTGTGAGAGTCACCACCATCAGGGTGAGCCATCTGCACCTGACCATGAACAGCTGACAAAAGGGAGCTTCAGGGCAGGGGAGCCTTGGGAATCTCCAGCCTTTAGCTGACAGAAACCCCCTGAACATGGCAAGGAGCTGTGGCCAGTGCTGCACGTGGGGCAGAATACCTGCATCCGTCAGGGTAGGGTTGGACGTGAGCAGCTGAGGGGGGACCCTGAGGAGAAGTGCCTGGGTGCTACGAGGACACCATAGGAGCCAGTGGGACATGCTGACAGGGAGGAAGGCCGGCTCCTTACGGGGCTGCACTAGAGGCAGCGGGGGCCACCCAGGCCACTTGGGTTATCATCCTCCTCGACTCAGTGCTGCTGTGGCTACCTCTGGAGCAGTTTGTCCCAGGGTGTGGCTCCAGGTTTTGGAGGAGTGCAGAGGAACTCAAGAGAGTGGAGGGGAGGTCTGCCAGGCTTCAGTGGTCGAAGTTCTCCATCTGTGTGGGGAGGTTGAGAGACCTGGGCTTCTTTGGCCCTGTGGCATGGAGGCAGTAGAGGAGTAGACTGAAACTGGTTTCAGAGCACGTGGAGCTTTTCTTTCTAGTGGGAAAGAGTATAAGAAATATCAAGTGCATCAAGTGCAGCTTGGGGCACTGAGATTGGGTCTGAGGAGAAATCTTTTTTTTTGCACCTGTGGTGCTACAGGTCCCCCAGAAAAATTCTGGATAACCCCTTGGCTTTGTATTTCATGGAATTCCCAGGGCAGATGCAGAGACATCAGTCAAGGCAGGGAGGTGCTCAGGTGAGAGCAAGGTGGGGAAGCAAGGTAGATGTCAGAGGCCAGCAAGGAAGGAAAAAGTTGCACATGCATGGGATACCATAGAAGACCCTGTGGTGGTTATGGTCAGGGATATTTTGCAAGGTTGAAAGCCTTCAACAGAGCTAACAGCTTTGTGTGCTGGGCTCTGGCTTTAGTCTCTGTCATGGAGGCCTATGAGGAGACACCTTCTCCTTACAGCATCACAGTTTCATTGCCTCCTCATCCTCCTTGGGGAGCCTAGGAGATGTCCTCCTGTAGCCTTGTGCTTGGCATTGCCCATCCCCATATTGCACTGACCCAGGAAGAGCCCTAAACCCCACTGGAGGGACAGGATCTCCCTTCCCAGGGGCTGGAGTCAGGGTCTGACTGGCTCACATCAAGGTTTCCTCAGCCTCAGGTCCACGTTTCCTTGGCCTTGGTCTCCCTGTAATCACTGCCTGCACTTTTCTGCTCTAACAAGGCCATGGGGAGACTTTGTCAGTAATGTCCCTCAGTGGAATCATTAAGGCTGTGAGAGGCTTTGGAGTTTGCATCAGACTTGGACTACTTGAAAAGCTGCTTCAGCCACTTAGCTCCTCTGCCAGGGGCAGCAGGGCTGGGGGCACTGCCTGCAGCTGGCATGGGGGAAGGAGAGAGAAGTGGGAGAGAGGTTCAGGGCAGCCTGGGGGGGAAGGCAGAGGAGAGCTGGCAGGGAGAGAAATCATCAGAGCCACCTCCCCACGGTAGGTCTCTGGGTACAGGGCAATGCTTCGGCATGCCCTGCCAGGCTCTCCTGGAGCTGGCACAGCCCTCAGCCGATGGGAGCTGTCAGGAGTACAGTCAGTGTTGGAGTTGAAGGGCATGCAGGGCTTGTGTGCTGCAGGGTCAGCGTGCAGGGCCCGAGGGCTCCCTTCTCTTGGGGCTGGCTGCAGGCTGTGCAGCCGGGGGTGCAGGCAGGGGTGCCCAGGGCTGTGGTGCAGAGCAGGGTCCCTGCTGTGCCCCAGGGGCTGTGTGCCAGGGCAGGGCCTCTGCTGCCTGCCAGGCTCAGCACTCAGCCTGGCCAGGGAGCTGCCCAGGGGCTGCGGGGAGAAGCTGCGGGTGGAAGGAGCTCCCCCGGCATGGCAGGGCAGGGTCCTGCTGCTGCCCAGAGCCTGCTGCCAGGGACAGGCTGCTCACAGCCCCACACCTCCCCAGGGCACTGCACAGCAGAACTGCAAGGCAAGACCTACCTGAAGGCAGTGCACCTTCTACAATCTCTGCTTCCATTTTCCTACCTGTGTTGTGAGTGAGAGGGATGGTAATGGAGCTGTAGTATCTGTATAAGAAACTAAGGCTCCTGGAGCATTGCTGCTGCTCTGAGGCACCTCACACACCTTAGCCTACAGACAGTACCAACATCAGCTTTGTTGTTTTTTGAGGAATTATTTGACCTTCTCCTCATGACCTGCAAACTGGGAGATGTCCCTGGCCAGCAGACTTCTCAGATCACTCCAGGTTCCCTTCTAAGTGTTGCTGCAGACCAGGGCTGACTGCCGCAGAGCTCACAGCAGAGCACCCTGCTTGTTGTGGCACCCTCAGAGCAACAACCAGACATAAGACAAGGAGCAGCAGAAAGATCCTCCTGAAATGAATGAGGCAGTGTTTTGCTTTGTGGGGTGTTTCTTGAGATATGTAGTGGTCCAAAAGAAGTCCTTAAATTTTGCACTGTCATTTCTTCCTTTTGTCAGGCTCCCTTGCCCAAAGGTAGGAAATGTGTAACAGCAGCTCCATCACTGAGTTCCTCCTTCTGGCATTTGCAGACACACGGGAGCTGCAGCTCTTACAGTTCTGGCTCTTCCTGGGCATCTACCTGGCTGCCCTCCTGGGCAACGGCCTCATCATCACAGCCGTAGCCTGCGACCACCGCCTTCACACCCCCATGTACTTCTTCCTCCTCAACCTCGCCCTCCTCGACCTGGGTGGCATCTCCACCTCTGTTCCCAAAGCCATGGCCAATGCCCTCTGGAACATGAGGACCATTTCCTATGCAGGATGTGTGGCACAGCTCTTTCTGCTACTCTTTTTCCTTCTAGCAGAGTTTTCTCTTCTCGCCATCATGGCCTATGATCGCTACGTTGCCATCTGCCAGCCCCTGCACTACGGGACCCTCCTGGGCAGCAGAGCCTGTGCCACCATGGCAGCAGCTGCCTGGGGCAGTGGCTTTCTCAACGCTGTGCTGCACACTGCCAATACATTTTCAATACCTCTTGACCAAAGCAATGCCCGGGACCTCTTCTGTGAAATCCCCCAGATCCTCAAGCTCTCCTGCTCAGACTCCTACATAAGGGAAGCTGGGATGATTGTGCTTACTGCTTTTCTAATGTTGGGGTGTTTTATTTTCATTGCTCTGTCCTATGTGCAGATCTTCAGAGTTGTGCTGAGGCTCCCCTCACTGCAAGGACGGCACAAAGCCTTTTCCACGTGCCTCCCTCACCTGATCATTGTCTCACTGTTTGTCAGCACAGTCATGTTTGCTCACCTGAAGCCCCCCTCCATCTCTTCTCCTTCCCTGGACCTGGCGCTGGCAGTTCTGTACTCGGTGGTGCCTCCAGCAGTGAACCCCCTCATCTACAGCATGAGGAACCAGGACCTCAAGGATGTAATGTGGAAACTGATGACTGGGTGTATTTCATAAGCCATAAGCTTACTGCATTTTTCTGAAAATTGCTCATAATGTTACTCATGATAGGCCAAGCCTGGTTTCTATTCTTGTCTTGCGGTATTTTTTTCCCAGTTTATTAGAATTGTTGTTTACCATTAAACCTCACTATTCATTGTGCCTGTGTATTTAAACCCATTTCACCCAATTATAATGACTCTCACTCACCAAGGTGATTGGCTCCAGGGCAGACACCTTCTGCATAGGAGCAGGGGAACTGCGGTGTGCAGGGGTTTCCCTTCAGTACTGCCCCCCTCTGTAGTTTGAAGACAGCCCTTCAGGAGCCAATTGGGAGACCCTAGGGAGCATGAGCAACCAGAAATGCTGTGCACAGAGCAGGCAAACAAGACATTAGGTACCAGTCAGGGCATGTTGTGGCAGTCTGTGTGGCAGTTCATGCAGGCAGGGTGCTGCAGTGAGTTCCTGTGACAGACCGCTCAGGGCAAACAGCAGAAGGCCACCTCCACACTTTCCAGAAAGGAGGTGGGGACCCAAACTGAACTTCCAAAAAAGTACACAGCTGTCCAGGTGTCAGGCTGCAGGGAGTGCCAAAGCTTTACACCACCGTTGGACAGCTGCAGAGACAGCAATTGCGTAAGATATGAGCAGGTGGAAGACCTGCTCTGCATGGTAGCTGAGCTATGAAAAGAGGTTATAAAACTTATGAACATCTAGGATTCAGAGAGGGAGATAGACTGTTGATGCCTAACTCTGGCCTCTGTGGAACAAGAACAGGCACCAGGAATTTCCCAACTCAAAGGGAATGAAGTATCCATCCCTCAGCAGACACAAGGCAGAAGGATATGAATGAAAGGAAACAAGTCCAGGCTCGAGGTGGCTGGTAAAATCCTCCTTCACCCATATCACCCTATCAGGTAGACCTGAACAACAGATATAAGGCCCTGGAGGCTAAAAGGCAATCGATGGATGGAGAAGGCTACAATCCCCCTCCACCAGATATATTGCTAGGGTTGGAAAGGCCAACCCCCTCTATAGTGACCACAGACAGGAGGAAGAAAAGGAGAGTTTTAGTTGTGGGTGATTCAACAATCAACGAAACAGAGGGTCCAATATGTAGAAGGTACCCTCCTCTAAGGGAAGTCTGCTGCCTTCCTGGGGCCCGGGTTAAGGACATCACAAGGAGATGACAAGGAGACATCATTAGGAGATGACAACACCAATGAATTATTCTTTGCAGAACTAAGAGATGCCTCGAGATCAACTCCCCTTGTCCTTATGGGGGACTTCAACTTGCGAGACGTCAACTGGGATCACCACACGGCTGACACGAGTAAGTCCAGGAGGTTCATAAAGCACCTAGATGATAACTTCTTGGTTCAGGTGCTAAGGGAACCAACTAGGAAAGGTGCCCTCCTTGATCTGTTGCTGGAAAACAGAGAGGGTCTTGTGGGAGACGTGGCAATTGGCGGCTGTCTCGGTCATAGTGACCATGAAGTAGTTGAGTTTAGAATTTATGGTGAGAGAAGGAAAACTGCCACCAAAACTTCAGCCCTGGATATGGGGAAAGCAGACTTGAGGCTGCTCAGGGAACTAGTCAGCAAGGTCCCCTGGGAAGGTGCTTTTGAAGGTATAGGTGTCCATCAGTGCTGGTCAGTCTTTAAGCACTGCCTCCTAAAAGCACAAGATCAGGTGATTCCAAAATATCAGAAGGCAGGTAGGCAGGGCAGAAAGCTGGCCTGGCTGACCAGGGATCTTCTACTGGAGCTTAGACAGAAAAAGAAAGTGTACGGCTGCTGGAAGGAGGGTCAGGTGACGAGGAAGGAATACAGGGACACTGTTCGTGTTTGTAGGGAGAAAATTCATGGGGCCAAAGCCCAACTAGAGTTGACGTTGGCCATGTCTGTGAGAGATGATAAATAAGGGTTTTTTAGATATTTTAATAGAAAAATGAGAACCAAAGAAAACATAGGTCCGCTGCTTGACGGGGAAGGTCTCCTCACAGACAATGACATAGGCAAAGCAGAGACGTTTAATGCCTTCTTCACCTCTGTCTTCAATGCTGATGATGGGCTTCAGGACCCTGGGTGCCCTGAGCAGGTGGACCAAGACGGTGGGAATGACAAACTCCCAACCAACCCTGAAAGTGTGCAGGATTTGTTGCTCCACCTGGATCCATACAAGTCCATGGGTCCAGATGGGATTCATCTCAGGGTGCTTAAAGAGCTGGCTGATGTCATCACGGGACCTCTCTCAATTATTTTTTAATGATCTTGGGAATCTGGAGAGGTCCCAGTAGACTGGAAGCTGGCAAATGTTGTCCCAATTTTCACGAAGGGTAAGAAAGAAGACCGTAGCAATTACAGGCCTGTCAGTCTCACGTCAGTGCCTGGTAAAATTATGGAGAAGAAGTTACATGGTCTAAACTTTTGGGTAGACTTGTGCAGTGCCAGGAGTTGGACTTGATGATCTTTATGGGTCCCTTCCAACTCGGGATATTCTATGATACTGTGATTCTATGAGACTTCCCAGCTTGGTTCAACCCTCAGACTATTACAGATTGCTCGTCCTACATCTGGAAGGAGAAGAAATGGCAATGCATAATCTGCGAGCAATCAAAGGGACTTCAAGGGTTTGGGATCAGGAACTCGGGTGTGCAGGTCATCTTATGCTCAACTGCCCCTGATACTTTCTTGCCCTTTTTGTACCAATTTTCAAAAAGGCCAAAAAAAAAAAGACCCTAGCAACTACAGGCCTGTCATTCTCACGTCAGTGCCTGGTAAACTGGTAAACAGCCCAGAGAAAGCAGTCTAGGAGGTTTCTGGAGGGCATGGAAGATAGCTTCCTGACACAGCTGGTTAGTGAGCCTACCAGGGGTGGCACCCCGCTAGACCTTCTCTTCACAAACAGAGAAGGACTGGTGGAGGATGTGATTGTCGGGAGCGGTCTTGGGCAGAGTGACCACGAAATGGTGGAGTTCCCTATTCTTGGCGAGGCCAGGAAGGGGACCAGTAAAACCGCTGTATTGGACTTCCGGAGGGCTGACTTTGTGCTGCTGAGGACACTGGTTGGTAGAGTCCCTTGGGAGGTGGTTCTGAAGGGCAGAGGAGTCCAGGAAGGCTGGGCGCTCTTCAAGAAGGAAATCTTAATGGCACAGGAACGGTCTGTCCCCACGTGCCCAAAGACGAGCTGGCGGGGAAGAAGACCAGCCTGGCTCAACAGAGAATTGTGGCTTGAGCTTAGGAGAAAAAAGAGGGTTTATAATCTTTGGAAAAGTGGACAGGCCACTAGGGAGGACTATAAGGATATTGAGAGGCTGTGCAGGGACAAAATTAGAAAGGCCAAAGCTCATCTGGAGCTCAATCTGGCTACTGCCGTTAAAGACAACAAAAAATGTTTTTTTAAATACATCAACACAAAAAGGAGGACTAAGGAGAATCTCCATCCTTTCCTGGATGCGAGGGGAAACTTAGTTACAAGAGATGAGGAAAAGGCGGAGGTGCTCAATGCCTTCTTTGCCTCAGTCTTTAGCGGCAATACCGGTTGTTCTCTGGATACTCAGTACCCTGAGCTGGTGGAAGGGGATGGGGAGCAGGATGTGGCCCTCACTATCCACGAAGAACTGGTTAGTGACCTGGTACGGCACTTGGATGTGCACAAGTCGATGTGGCCGGATGGGATCCACCCAAGGGTACTGAGAAAACTGGCAGAGGAGCTGGCCAAGCCACTTACCATTATTTATCAACAGTCCCAGCTATCGGGGGAGGTCCCAGTTGACTGGCAGCTAGCCAATGTGATGCCCATCTACAAGAAGGGCCGGAGGGCAGACCCGGGAAACTACAGGCCTGTCAGTTTGACCTCAGTGCCAGGGAATCTCATGGAGCAGATTCTCTTGAGAGTCATCACGCAGCACTTGCAGGGCAAGCAGGCGATCAGGCCCAGTCAACATGGGTTTATGAAAGGAAAGTCCTGCTTGACAAACCTGATCTCCTCTTATGACAAAGTGACGTGCTGGGTGGATGAGGGAAAGGCTGTGGATGTGGTCTACCTTGACTTCAGCAAGGCTTTTGACACCGTTTCCCACAGCATTCTCCTCAAGAAACTGGCTGCTCTTGGCTTGGACTGGCGCACGCTTCGTTGGGTTAGAAACTGGCTGGATAGCCGAGTCCAAAGAGTCGTGGTGAATGGAGTCAAGTCCAGCTGGAGGCCGGTCACTAGTGGCGTTCCCCAGGGCTTGGTGCTGGGGCCAGTCCTCTTTAATATCTTCATCGATGATCTGGATGAGGGCATTGAGTGCACCCTCAGTAAATTTGCAGATGACAGCAAGCTAGGTGCGTGTGTCGATCTGCTCGAGGGTAGGAAGGCTCTGCAGGAGGATCTGGATAGGCTGCACCGATGGGCTGAGGTCAACTGTATGAAGTTCAACAAGGCCAAGTGCCGGGTCCATCCGGGAATATGGTTTAGTGGGGACTGTTAGTGTTAGGTCAGAGGTTGGACTCGATGATCTTGAGGTCTCTTCCAACCTAGAAATTCTGTGATTCTGTGAAACTTATGGAGATTATCCCTGATGTTATTGAAGTGCACCTGGAGGGCAATGCTGTCATTGGTCCCAGCCAACATGGGTTCACGAGGGGTAGGTCCTGCTTAACAAATTTGATTTCCTTTTATGATAAGATCACCCATCTAGTCGATCAAGGGAAAACAGCTGATGTGATCTTTTTGGACTTCAGCAAGGCTTTTGACATGGTTTCCCATAGGATCCTACTGGACAAAATGTCCAGCATACAACTAAACAAAAACATCATATGATGGGTGAGCAACTGGCTGATGGGCAGGGCTCAAAGAGTTGTGATAAATGGCATTAATGGCAGACGGTCACCAGTGGGGTCCCCCAAGGCTCCATTTTAGGGCCAGTCCTCTTCAATGTCTTTATCAATGATTTGGATATAGGACTAGAAGGTGTTTTGAGCAAATTTGCTGACGACACCAAACTTGGAGGAGTTGTGGACTCTGTTGAGGGTGGAAAGGCCTTGCAGAGAGATCTGGACAGATTGGAGAGCTGAGCAATCACCAACCACATGAAGTTTAACAAAGGCAAGTGCCAGGTCCTGCACCTGGGGCAGGGCAACCCTGGCTATACGTACAGACTGGGTGACGAGATGCTGGAGAGCAGCCCCACAGAGAGGGATCTGGGGGTTGTGGTTGACAGCAAGTTGAATATGAGCCAGCAGTGTGCCCAGGCAGCCAGGAGGGCCAACTGTACCTGGGATGCATCAAGCATGGCATCGCTACTCAGTCGAGGGAAGTGCTTGCCCCACTCTACCCTGCACTGGTGCGGCCTCACCTTTAGTACTGTGTGCAGTTCTGAGCACCACAGTACAAAAAGGATGTAGAACTGTTGGAGAGTGCCCAGAGGAGGGTGACGAAGATGGTTAGAATTAAATTTGGCAAGAGACATCAAGGACAACAAGAAGGGCTTTTTCAAATACATCAGCAGCAATAGGAAGACAGAAAAATGTGGATGTACTGCTGCTAAATGAGGGAGGTGCCTTGGTGGCGGTGGATACAGAGAAGGCGGAATTACTGAATGTCTTCTTTGCCTCAGTCTTCACTGCTAAGGCTAACCCCCATGCACTACCAAGCCTGGAAACAAGAGAGAAAACCTGGAGGGAGGAAGACTTTCAAAGAGTATTGGGTTAGAGGTTATTTAGGCAAGCTAGACACCTATAAATCTATGGGCCCTGATGGGATGCAACTTAGGGTGCTGAAAGAGTTGGCGGATGTGATTGCTGGGTCACTTTCCATCATCTATCAGTGGTCATGGTCATCCAGAGAGATCCTGGATGACTGAAGACTTGCTATTGTGATGCCCATCTATAAGAAGTGTAAGGAGGAACTGTGGAGTTACAGCCTCGGTGCCATTAAAGGTGATGGAACAGGTCATCTTGAATGCAATCATAGCATATGCAGAACAACATGGGAATCAGGCCCAGTCAGCATGGGTTCATGAAAGTCAAGTCCTGCCTGACCAACCTCATCTCCTTCTATGACTGGGTGATCCTCCTGGTGGATGAGGGGATGGCTATTGACTTAGTCTACCTAGACTTCAGCAAGGCCTTTGACATGGTCTCCCACAGGATTCTCCTGGAGAAGCTGGAGGCCCATGGCTTGGACAGGTACACGCTTTTCTGGGTTAAAACCTGGCTGGATGGCCAGGCCCAGAGAGCAGTGGTGAACAGAGTGAAATCCAGCTGGTGACCAGTCACCAGTGGTGTTCCTCAGAGGTTGGTGTTGGGGAGCATCTTCTTTAATATCTTTATTGATGATTTGGACAAGGGAATTGAGTGCACCCTTGGTAAGTTTGCAGATGACACCAAGCCAGGGGACAATGTTGATCCAACAGAGGAAGGTCCTGCAGAACAACCTGGACAGGTCAGATTGATGGGCAGAGGAACAAGGGGTTGAGGTTCAACATGGCTAAGTGCTGGGTCCTGCAATTCGGCTACAACCCCATGCAGCACTACAGTCTGTGCAGAGGGAAGGGATCTAGGAGTGTTGGTCAACAGTTACCTGAACATGAGCCGGCAGTGTGCCCAGGTGGCCAAGAAGGTCAATGGCATTATGGCTATTTTCAGCAGTAGTGTAACCAGAAGGACCAGGTGAAGGATTGTCCCCCTGTACTCTGCTCTGGTGAGGCCACGCCTCAAGTACTGAGTACCTCTTGCTCTGGCCTGGGCAGAGGGGCTGGCCCAGAGGGGCACAGGCGCCCTGTGCTAGGGCTCTGTTGGACCTGGCAGCAGGGATGCCGGCATCTCACAGACCTCCATTTCCTGGTGCCATGGCTGACCCTAGACCTGGGACTGCTAGGGAGGCTGAGTAGCCTTTGTCCCAGCCTTGCAAGGGGCGGCGTAATGGTGGCCATGCCCTGAGCTCCGCAGCAGCCTGTGGCAAGGCAACCATGAGTGTGGCAGCCACAATCCCTGCCTGTCCGCCTCCTGCCACGCTCCGTCTGTCGGCTGCAGCAGAGGGGACTCCCAGCCAGCCCCTGGCTGGGCTCTACCACCTGCCTCTCCAGTGCCATCCCTGCTGCCTTGGGGTGCTCTGTGATGTGCTGGGTGGCCTCACGAGGCCTGCCGGCCAGTACATCTCCTGCAGGGCAACCAGGCTGCACAGAGGCAGGGACTTCACCACCACCCTTCCAGCCCCCTCCCCTCCCCTCGGCCGCGGCCTTGTCTCTGCTGGCAGGAGCAGCCTGGGGAGGTGCTTCCTGGCCTCCCCTTGCCTCCTGCCAGCTGCTGCTCACTCAGGCTCCTGGCACAAACATGGCCGTGCACCAAAACCACCGCTCGTGCTGTCTTTGCTGCCTTGCTCTGCCCTCTTCCTCAAGTCCTCGTCTCTGCCGGGCCCCATGTTCCACAGCCAAAGGCATCCCTTTGGTGTCACCACCCTGGCCCCTGCCCTGCAGGACAGCAGAGACAGGGCAGGACAGGGTACACAGGGGCCTCAGAGATTCAATGAAGCAAACCCCAGAGCTGCATTCAGCTCTTGCACTTTGAACTAGACAGTGTCTGAAGGTGCCTATTCTGTGCTATTCAGGCAGATGCCCCGTGGCTGTTTCTCTCAGAATGAAGGGACCTCGGGACACTCTTTGCGCCACTGGCTTTCATGGCACCCCTAGGGATAGCTGATGGCTTTTGTGCTCACTCGTGTTCCTGTGCATACCATGTGCCTGCAGGTAGCAGCAGCAGCAAGGGATTTCAGGTCCCGTGTCTCCCCTGTACATGGACAGGCCCTGCTCTTCTCCTAAGCCACCCCATCTCCCAGGGAGCCTCTCCCAGGTGAGCCCGTCTGTGCTGGCCTCGCCGGCCACTGCTGCAGCCCCTGGCCATGCTTCCCACAGCCCCAGCTGGTGGTGCTGCTCTGCAGAGCCAGGGGGCTGTGGTGCCCGGGGCACTTTGCAGGGCCGTGCTGGTCAGGCTGGGTGTCAGAGCCAGCTAGTGGGGGCCCTGCCACTGACCACATCCCCCAACTGTGGCCATGGGGTGCTCAGAGGTGCCCAGCCTGGCAGAATGAGGAGCCTCTTTGGACTCTACATACAGGCACTGCCCTGCAGACACACAAATGGTCTCATAAAAAGCATGTCAGACAAGCAAGTCTATATAAGGTTCTTTATTTTGTTTATATTCACAAAGATTCCTCCTGCAGTGTAACCTCTGGGCTACTCTAGAAAGGTACGTACTGAAATGGGAGTGGGATGGTAATGACATTTTTTTGGGCAACATTAGCAGCACTGAAAGAACATTTAAATTCAAACAAACACACAAACAATCCTAACCTAAGCAAAATGAAACAGAGGGAATACAACAACAAAAGAACCACAAAAGCAACAGAAGACTGGTAGTCCTGTAATAAACCAGGTTACAAGTCATATGCAGAAGAGGTTGAGCAGATTGTCGTTTTTGAAACACGTCATCATCAATTTCCTGAGAGCCTCTTTAAGCTCCTGGTTCCTCATGCTGTAGATGAGGGGGTTCAATGCTGGAGGCACCACCGCGTATAGAACTGCCACCACCAGGTCCAGGAATGGGGAGGAGATGGAGGGGGGCTTCAGGTGGGCAAACATGATTGTGCAGAGAAACAGGGAGATAACAGTCAAGTGAGGGAGGCACGTGGAAGAGGCTTTGTGCCGTCCCTGCAGCAAGGGGATCTTCAGCACGACCCTGAAGATCTGCACATAGGACAGAGCAATGAAAACAAAACATCCAGAAGATAGACAGCCAGTGAGAACAAGAAGACCTACTTCCCTTAGGTAGGCATATGAGGAGGGGAGCTTGAGGATCTGAGCAAGTTCACAGAAGAACTGGTCCAGGGCATTGCCCTGGCAGAGAGGCAGTGAAAATGTATTGGCAGTGTGCAGTACAGCGTTGAGAAAGCCACTGCCCCAGGCAGCTGCTGCCATGGTGGCACAAGCTCTGCTGCCTAGGAGGGTCCCGTAGCGCAGGGGCTGGCAGTGGCAACATAGCGGTCATAGGACATGACGGTGAAGAGATAAAACTCAGCTCCAATGAAGAAGAAAAAGAGAAAGACCTGAGCAGCACATCCTGCATAGGAAATGGCCCTGGTGTCCCAGAGGAAATTGGCCATAGCTTTGGGGAGGGTAGCGGAGATGTCACCCAGGTCGAGGAGGGCGAGGTTGAGGAGGAAGAAGTACATGGGGGTGTGGAGGCGGTGGTCGCAGGCTACGGCTGTGATGATGAGGCCGTTGCCCAGGAGGGCAGCCAGGTAGATACCCAGGAAGAGTGCAAAGTGCAGGAGCTGCAGCTCCCGTGTGTCTGTGAATGCCAGCAGCAGGAACTCGGTGATGGAGCTGCTGTCATTGGACATTTGGTGCCATTGGGCACAGGGACCTGTTCAAGGACAAAAAGGCAATGAGTACTTCCAATAGATTTCTCTGGGAAAAAAAAGAAACCTACTCCATCTTGTATCTAGCCCCCCAAAATCCTTGCCCTCTTTATGGAAGGGTTTTGGCAGATCCCTTTTGTAAGCTTTGGTCAATGCTGGCTGAAGGGGACACTGGGAATATGGGACTGCTGTGGGAATGGAAGGAGTCCGTCCTGCCCTACATCAACAAGCAAATATGAACGTGGGGTGATCCCAGACAAAATCCACTCATGATACCGACAAGCTCTTTAGCATTGTCCATCCCAATTCACCCAATTACAGAGCAGGGCTATAGGAATTTTATATATTTTCTTTTGTGCTCTTTGCCCCACCACAACAGAGGAGTTTTTAAATGGCAGAAATCCTTGGTAGTTCTGCTAAACTCCAAAAGAAAGGTGCTGAGAGGCCAAGGGACTGTCCCTCAGAGCAGAGAGAGGACAGCCACATTGTCCATCACTCCTGGTCGTAGCTGCCCTGTGCTGGCACTACTTTGAGCAGGAGGACGATTGCTCTCAGGTGTTCCCCTGAGGTGAACCTGCACTGCTGAGAGCAGAGGAATCCAGTTTCAAAATGCAGATCGACAAACTCCTCACCCTGTCTCGTTTGACCTGAGGACAAACTCAGCTCTGCTTTCCTAGGCAAGGACACAGAGGGCTCACAGAAAATGCCCACATAGAGCCATATACATCTTTAGCACCAAGGTGTCTTCTCCACGGAACTTTAGATGGCATAGAGATACTATGGGAGAGCTCTGTCCTCCTGGAGGGAAGGCTGCAAGCCAGCAGGAACCCCAGGAAGCAGCTCAAATGCCCTAGACAGTGGGTACTGTGAGGGAAGGGTCATCTCCCTGTCAGCCCCACACACTGCAGTGCCCAGAGCCCCAAAGTTTAGGAGGGGACATGGATGTTGTTCCTCCAGGGCATATCTGCATGACAGGACCTGGAGCACTGGCTGTTGAGCCGCAGGTGAATCCTCACCCGACCCCTCCACAGGGAGACCAGTGGCAAGGACAGGGAAAACAAGAACCAGAGGGGACATTGGCCAGGTAACGGGCAGGACAGGCAGACACAGCTGGGCACTCAAAGGTTTCTCCTGCTGGAGGGGATTTGGGGTGGAGGGCTCTGCTGTGAGGGAGGGGAGACTGAGGGATGTTCCAGGGAAGGCGCCCGCACTGCAGGGGCTGGCAGGGAGGTGCCAATTTCCCCCTCCCAGCCTTCGCTCTCAGCACTTTCCTCTCATCCCCTTCTCCTGTCTCTGCTGCCTGCAGCTGCCCCTGCTGGGAGCTGTTTCTCTGCCCCGACCTCTTCTCCCTGTCCATGCTCACACAGCCCATCCCACACGCCGTGTGCTCAGCTGTGCCCTGAAGACACCTCCTAGGATAGGGAAAGGTCTGGGGACATTGTTCTGTTTGTAGGTCCTAATGAGCAGCTTTGAAATGCCCTGAGGACAGCACAAAGCTGATGTTAGTGCCATTCTTAAGCAGAGATGAGTGAAGGGATTTTCAGAGGCTCCTCAACAACCTCTGTGTCAGTTTAATGCTCTATGAGCCTCAGTCTCCTAGACATGTCTCCCCACGCCATTACCACACAAAACTCTTCATCGCAGCTGGAAAATGAAGGCAGAGACTCCTCAAGGGCCTTCCCTTCAAGGCAGCCTGTGCCTTGACCTTCCTATAGAAAAGTCCCCTGTGCAGTGCCCTGGGAGGTGTGGGGCTGTGAGCAGCCTTCCCCAGGCGGCAGACTCTAGGCAGCAGCAGGACCCTGCCCTGCCATGCCGGGGGAGCTCCTTCCACCCGCAGCTTCTCCCCGCAGCCCCTGGGCAGCTCCCTGGCCAGGCTGAGTGCTGAGCCTGGCAGGCAGCAGAGGCCCTGCCCTGGCACACAGCCCCTGGGGCACAGCAGGGACCCTGCTCTGCACCACAGCCCTGGGCACCCCTGCCTGCACCCCTGGCTGCACAGCCTGCAGCCAGCCTCAAGAGAAGGGAGCCCTCGGGCCCTGCACGCTGACCCTGTGTAGTGGGCTTACGTGGCAAGGTTTTGGTAGCAGGGGGCCATAGGGGTGGTTTCTGTGAGAAAGATCTAGAAGCTGCCCCATGTTTGGGAAGGGCCCCATTGTTTTCCAGAGCTGAGCCAATAAGCGATGTTGTTTTGCACCCCTGTTGAGAGCATATTTAAGACAGGGAAAAAAACACTGCGCCACACAGCAGCTGGGAGAGTGACGGGAGTGAGGAATGGCACCAAGGTCAGTGTAGAAGGAGGGGGAGAGGTGCTCCAGGCACCGGAGCAGAAGTCCCCTGCAGCCTGTGGTGAGGACCATGGTGAAGCAGGATGTCCCCCTGCAGCCCATGGAGTACCACGGTGGAGCAGGGTTCCTCGCTGCAGCCCGTGGAGGAGACCACGGTGGAGCAGGTGGACCTGCACTGACAGAGGCTGCCGCCTGTGGAAGACCCCTGCCGGAGCAGATTCCAGGCCGGACCTGTAGCTCGTGGAGAGGAGACCACGCAGGAGCTGCTGCCCATACGGGAGCCAGGTTGGAGCAGTTTTCTCCTGAGGGATGGACCCCGTGGTACGGACCCATATCTGGAGCAGTTCTGGAAGAGCTGCTGCCTGTGGGAAGCCCACGCCGGATCAGTTCATCAAGGACTGTATCCCGTGGGTGGGACCCCACAGCACAGGGGACGAGAGTGACCGAGAAGGAGCAGTAGAGAAGAAGTGCTGTAGACTGACCATAACCCCCATTCCCCCGTTCCCCTGCGCCGCTCGGGGGGAGGAGGTGGACGGGGGGGGAAAGTGCTTTTGGTTTCTTTCCTTTGTTTCTCACTTCTCTAGCTTGTTAGTAATGAGCAATAAATCTTATTATCTTCTTATGCTGAGTCTGTTTTGCCCGTTACAATAATTATTGCGTGATTTTCTTGTCCTTATCTCAATCCTTGAGCCCTTTTCACATATTTTCTCCCCCTTCCTCTTTGAGGAGGGGGAGTGAGAGAGCGGCTGTGGTGGAGCTCGGCTGCCCACTCGAGCAGAACCACGACACCCTGAAGCACACAAGCCCTGTCCTGGAGCACATCCTCCTCCTCTGCACCAACGAAGCTGTGACAGTCCTTCCTGCAGGTTCCACACACTGTGGCATGTGCTCCATTGAGGAGATCCCTCCAGGAAACACAGCTCTATTGCCCTACACACAGAGACTTACTTTGTCATGGTCTCTGAAGGTTTCTGCCTCTCTCTGATCTCCTTTGTGCACCTACTCCAGGCTGCCTTCTACTTCCCTCTGTTTCTCTCCCTCTGCAGTGCTGCCGGCTTGCTCCCTCCCTCCCAGGAGCCTGGCCCCACTCAGCACAATCCCAGCGCAAGGCATCACTTTCACCACCCTCCCCTCTCTACCCTGAATTCCCTTCAGACATTCCTGCAGCTTCCCAGAAACCGCCTGGGAAAGAGACAGAAGTCATCACTGACATTGTCTCTGCCCATTCAGCAGGGACATTTCTGTCCAGCACTGACATTTCTTCTCTCAGAAGCTGACCTAGGCATGGGAACCACCATTGTTTGTCCCATCATTAGGCAGGAGACCCAGACAGGGCCTAGGAGGGATCTCCTTTACCACTACGTAGGGAAAGGGTAAATCTGAGTCAATTGAGGCAATTCACCATCAAGGGTAGATTAACATACATCATCTATCTGGACTTCCATAAGGTCTTTGACGTGGTTCCACATAACATCCTGATCTGTAAAGTAGCTGCATGGCCTCAGCCTGAGAGTTGCTGTCACTGGCTGTATGACCAGGGTGGAGGCCTAGTGGCATCCCTCAGGAGTCCATTTTGGACCAAACCTTTGGACCAACCCTTAATATCCTTATAAATGAAAGACTCCGGGATCAAGTGCACCCTCAGCAGGTCTGCAGGTGACACTAAGCTGAGCGGTGCAGTTGATATGACAGAAGAAAGGGACCTGAACAAGCTTGTAAAGTGTCCCCGCAAGAACCTAATGATTTTTCAAGAAGTCCAAGTGCAAGTTGCTGCACCTAGGTCACGGCAACCCCTCTTGAGGACAGACTGAGTGAAGAACTCACTGAGAGCAGCCGTTTGGAGAAGAACCTGGAGGTTCTGGTGGACGTAACGCTCAATACGAGCCAGCAGTGTGCACCTGCAGCTCGGAAGGCCAAGTATGTCCTACAATGCATCAGCAGAGGAATGGCCTCTGGGTCGAGGGAGGTGATGGGTTGTTAGGCATTGGAATGGACTGCCCAGGGAAGTGGTGGAGTCACCATCCCTGGAGGTCTTTAAAAGACGTTTAGATGTAGAGCTTAGTGATATGGTTTAGTGGAGGACTAGTTAGTGTTAGGTCAGAGGTTAGACTCAATGATCTTGAGGTCTCTTCCAACCTAGAAATTCTGTGATTCTGTGATTCTGTGATTGTCCCCTATATGCTGCCCTTATGAGGCCCCACATGGAGTGCTGCATCCGGGTGTGGGGCCCCTATCACAAGAAGGATGTGGACCTGTTAGAGAGGGTCCAGGGGTGTGCCACGAGGATGTTGAGAGGGCTGGAGCACCTCTCTTATGAAGAAAGGATGAGAGAGCTGGGGATGTTCAGCCAGATGAGGAGAAGGCTTGGGGAAGACCTAATTACAGCTTTTCAGTACATATAAAGAGTTCATATGAAAGATGGCAAGAGACTAATAGCATGGACAGATAGTGATAGGATAAGGGGGAATGACCTTAAGCTAGTGGAATGGAGATTTAGGTTAGATGTTCGGAGGAGATTCTTCATTCAGAGGGTGGTGAGGCTCTGGAACAGGTTGCCCAGAGAGGCTGTGGATGCCCCATCCCTGGAGGTGTTCAACACCAGGCTAGATGAGGCCCTGAGCAACCTGTTACAGTGGGTGGCATCCCTGCCTGTGGCGACTAAATGCATGGACTCTTGTTGGGATCAAGTAAGAGTTGTCATTGCAGTTTGGCTATGCTCCTTTTATACACTTTCCTTCCAGAGGTTTTCCTTCCAAAAAGCCCTCTGGTCCCCCTTTACAGTCCTTTGATCCTTGTATTTCTCAGGCTACTAGGCACCTTATCGCAAACTCCTTTCCCGTGCAAGGTTTTGGTCAACGCTTTGTTACTTTCCTCTTTCCTGGGATTTGTAACAGTCTTTGCACTTATCTTCTCTTGTTATTTATGTATGCCTTAGGTTCCACGGTGACTCTCATCCTCCACATTTCTCTTGTCTTCCAGAACTCCCTTCCTGGATACTCAAGAGTCATCCACATTTCTAATTAAACCTACTTTTTCTACATTTCCCACAATTTATCCTTGCTAATTAAGTCTATTAGCAATTATCATTTCTAATTAAGTCTACGTTTTCTATAAGATTACACATCCCACACCTGCATATGGCAGGGGCAATGGAACGACATAATCTTGAAGGTCTCTTCCAACCCAATCAATTCTATGATTCTGTGATTTCTTTTTGCAGGACTCCTGAAATGACTCCCAGTTTTCCCATGAGATTTCTGTCACCACCCTTGTACAGGTTCACTGCTATGTGTTGCAACCCTGCCTTTCTGGATCGCTGGTGACAGCCAGCTGGTGGCTGTTGGTGATAGATTCACTTAGGGCAGATTTTGCCTGACAAATCTGGTGGCCTTCTATGATGGCGTTACTGCTGGACAGTGGAAGAGCAACTCACCTCATATACCTTGTCTTGTGCAAAGCATTTGACAGTGTCCCACATCACATCCTTATCTCTCACTTGGAGAGACATGGATGTGATGGATGGACCACTTGGCTAGTAAAGATTTGGTTCGATGGTCACACTCGGAGAGCTGCGATCAGCAGCTCAGTGTCTCAGTGGAGATCATTAATGAGTAGTTAATTAATGGAGAAGGACCCAGGGTGTTGGTGGATGAGAAACTCAACCTGTGCTGGCAATTTGAGTTTGCAGCCCAGAAAGCCAGTATTCTGCATTGAAGGAAGTTTGTCTAGCAGGTTGAGGGAGGTGATTCTCCCCCCGAACTCTGCTCTTATGAGACCCCACCTGGAGTTCTGCATTCAGCTCTGGGGCCCCAAGCTCAAAAAGGACATAGAAGTATTAGAACAATTCTAGAAGACGCCAAAAGGATGATAGAAAGGCCATGGCACCTTTTCAATAAACACAGGCTGAGAAAGCTGGATCTTCTTTGGGTGGATGAGGGAAAGGCTGTGGATAGAAGGCTGGATCTTTTTTGGGTGGATGAGGGAAAGGCTGTGGATGTGGTCTACCTTGACTTCAGCAAGGCTTTTGACACCGTTTCCCACAGCATTCTCCTCAAGAAACTGGCTGCTCTTGGCTTGGACTGGCGCACGCTTCGTTGGGTTAGAAACTGGCTGGATAGCCGAGCCCAAAGAGTCGTGGTAAATGGAGTCAAGTCCAGTTGGAGGCCGGTCACTAGTGGTGTTCCCCATGGCTCGGTGCTGGGGCCGGTCCTCTTTAATATCTTCATTGATGATCTGGATGAGGGCATTGAGTGCACCCTCAGTAAGTTTGCAGATGACACCAAGTTAGGTGCGTGTGTCAATCTGCTCAAGGGTAGGAAAGCTCTGCAGGAGGATCTGGATAGGCTGCACCGATGGGCTGAGGTCAACTGCATGAAGTTTAACAAGGCCAAGTGCCGGGTCCTGCACCTGGGGCACAATAACCCCAAGCAGAGCTACAGGCTGGGAGATGAGTGGTTGGAGAGCTGCCTGGCAGAGAAGGACCTAGGAGTGATGGTGGATAGTCGGCTGAATATGAGCCAGCAGTTGCTCAGGTGGCCAAAAAAGGCCGACAGCATCCTGGCTTGCATAAGAAACAGTGTGGCCAGCAGGGCTAAGGAGGTGATCGTCCCCCTGGACTCGGCTCTGGTGACGCCGCACCTCGAGTACTGTGTTCAGTTTTGGGCCCCTCGCTACAAGAAGGACATCGAGGTGCTTGAGCGGGTGCAGAGAAGGGCGACGAAGCTGGTGAGGGGCCTGGAGAACAAGTCCTACAAGGAGCGGCTGAGGGAGCTGGGCTTGTTCAGCCTGGAGAAAAGGAGGCTCAGGGGCGACCTTATTGCTCTCTACAGATACCTTAAAGGAGGCTGTAGCGAGGTGGGGGTTGGCCTGTTCTCCCACGTGCCTGGTGACAGGACGAGGGGGAATGGGCTTAAGTTGTGCCAGGGAGTTTTAGGCTGGATCTTAGGAAGAACTTCTTTACCGAAAGGGTTGTGAGGCATTGGAACAGGCTGCCCAGGGAGGTGGTGGAGTCACCATCCCTGGAAGTCTTTAAAAGACGTTTAGATGTAGAGCTTAGGGATATGGTTTAGTGGGGACTGTTAGCGTTAGGTCAGAGGTTGGACTCGATGATCTTGAGGTCTCTTCCAACCTAGAAATTCTGTGATTCTGTGATTCTGTGATTTTCAGCCTGGAGAGACCCTATAGCAGACTTCCAGTACCCAAAGGGGACCTAAAGGTACTTCCAGTACCTCAAGGGGGTAATGTTTTAAAACTAAAGGAGGGTACTTTTAAATTAGTTATAAGGAAGAAATTCTTTCCTTTGAGGGTGGTGGTCACTAGAACAGTGTGCCCAGAGAAGTTGTGGCTGACCCATCCCTTGCCGCTTCGTGGCCAGAAACCTTCCGTGACAAACCATGATGGAGACCCCGGCTGCAAAGTTGCTGTTTAACCTCATCTTTTCTGCATGGGGCCTCCTCCATAGCACAGAGCCCAGTCTCAGCTCCCACTTTGCCACAAGCGTTCTGAATGGGCGCTACAGGGCCTAACTCTACCATGTCCTGCCCTGGCTCTGCCATCCCACTGGGCAGAGGAGAGGGTGGTGACACCAAAGGGATGCATTTGGGTGTGGAACGTGGGGCCCAGCAGAGACGAGGAGTTGAGGGAGAGGTCAGGGGCAAGGCAGCAAAGGTGGCACGAGTGGTGGTGTTGATGCAGGGGCCATGTTTGTGCCAGGAGCCTAAGTGGGCAGCAGCTGGCAGCAGGCGAGGGTGATACTGAAAAAGCCAGTCAAAGTAACTCTCCAAGACCCAATCTGGAGTTTTAGAAAGCATTCATTCTTTTACTGCTGTGCTGGACACACACTGAGGATCACCCTGCCTAGTGTGCATACAGAACTGTTCAAGTTATAGGGGTTATACACAATCAAAACATTGGTGTGGCCCTAACTGGAAGAGGGATTCTCAGTGTGGGACTGTTTTTCTGAAGAAACAAGGAGGAATGGAGAGGGTTCAGAGCAGGTGTGCCAAGACAGGGCTAGGGGTCATGTGTCTGGAGGCTAAGAGACCTGTGCTTCCTAGGCCTGGTGAAGCGCAGGCTCAGGGCACTCTTGTAGGAGCTCCTGAGAGCTGGAAATCTGCTTTCAGAGATGATGGCCCATTTTGGGTAGGGGGAAAGAACATGAGAAAGGAAAACCGCCACAGTCTTCTGTTTTGGAGGTCCAGCATGGTGATGAAGAGAAAGAAATGCCACTCCAAGGGCAGTGCTGTGGTGACTCAGAGGGAGTCTGGATCAGCCCATGGCTTGTGTTTCAAGTGAGAGGCAGTGAGCACAAGTACAGGTAGGGAGATGCTATGGTGGGGAAGCAGGTTGAAAGTCTCCAGGCTTCAGGGAAAATGGTTCTGGCATAGAACAACCTGTGGGGAGATGTCCAAGGGCACTGACAGGGCTGGAAGGCCCTGACAGAGCAGAGGTCTTTGTCTCCTTATCTATGGCTGTTGTCTCTGCCGCTGGGGCCTATGAGACGACACATTGTGCTCCTGGCACTGGAACCATGTGGCCTCCTTGCAGCCCTGTCCAGTGGTGTTGTACTGTTGTCCTTTAGTTGCCATCACGCACCCCATATCCCACTACCCTTTAAAGAGCAGTGTGAGGGACAGAAGCTCTCTTCGCAGAGGCTGGGTGTCAGGCCTTTGTGTTTTCTTTAATAAAACACATCAAGATTTCCTCAGCATCAGGGCCACCTTTACTCTGCCTTTGCCTGCCTTTTATCACTGCCTCCCATCTTCTTCACTAACAAGTCCACGGGGAAGTAGTGGTGGTAATGTCCCCCAGTGGGACAAATTAACACTCCCAGAAACTTCAGCGTTTCTTCTGGCCTTCCCTTCTTGAGCAGCTTGTGTAATCTCAGCATCAGAGGTCCATGGACTCAGCACCAAATACACCCTGGGGCTCAGTACAATGCAGAGAGCCCTCCTGTGCCCTCTTGCTGCCCAGCACTTCCCTTCAGGCTTCCCTTCAGGGCTTCAGGGCTTGTACATCTAATTGGGGAGATTTCCAGGGGGTAGTGAATGAGGCAGATTTTAATGAGCAGTTGATAATAAGTGAGTTTTCCCTTCAAGTTGCATTCTTTATTGATTTATTTCAATTCCCTGACCTCTCCCATTGCTATTGATCCAGAGGGTCTCCTAAGGAGGCCTGGTCAGCTTGGAAAAGCAGTCCCTTGAGGCCAGGCACTCTGTGGGCAACCTTGCTCCTCACCTCCCCAGCCCCACCATTTCTCTCAGGAGCCACCTGGAACTTGCAGCACTTCTCCTCCCATCAGACTTCTCCCGTCAGGGCTGCAGCTGCATGTTACAGCTCCTTTGCACCAGCTCCCAGCCCTTTTCCCCACAGAACTGCCTGCACACAGGCACTGAGAGTAATGGAGAGGGACAGGCTTCCCATGGAAAGCAATGGGGAGGGAGTCTTCAAAAAAGTACAAATAATAATAAAAAATTAAACATGGTCATTTAATCAGGAGAGATGGGAACACATGCAAGGCGGGGGTGACAGGACTCACATCAGAACAGACACAGGAGACAGTAGTGGTAGTGCAAGGAGAGGGGAAGATTGATATTTCTCCTATGATTCATGAACTTCTGTGTAATTTCCCATCTGGCGTAGTGAGAAAATACTGCCTTTTCTTAAACAGAGCTCAAGCGTTTCAAGTGATGAACATGTGATTTTTTTTTTTATTTATTTTTATTTTTATTTATTTTCCTATGTTGGACAAATTTGTTTGCCTTTCCAGGCAGAACTTGGTCTGTCTGCAAACATCCAGTGCCACGTTCAGAGGCCTCAGTGTACTGCAGGTGTTTGCCTGGGGCTGAGAGCTGTCAAAAGCACCTGTGGGAGACTGGAGGCCCTCAGGAGCTGCAGGTAGAGGCTGGGCAGTGTCTCAAAGCATCAACACTGCTCATTATTAAGTATTAGAGTGAAAGAAAACAAAATCAGCAAAAATTGTAAAAGCTGAAATACGCAAGTACCAATGCTTTAGAACTTTGCCTTTCTTTCTTTTTTGTTTTGTTTTAATTTTTATTGACATTTTCTAAACATTTATAGTATTGTTAGGCCAACACTCTTAAATAAGATTATTTTGTGTCCTGTACAAAGCTATGTGGCCCCCCAAAACCCTATCTGCCCAGCAAGGTCCATGACAATTCACAGTGTTTGCAAAAAAGTAGATCACACTAAGATGTTGACCTCTCTGCACAGATGGAGGGAAGTATGGCTATGAACATCCATGCAATGTTCAGCTTTCCTGGCAAAGAGTGCAGGAGATTTGGACATGCGAGGGAAGTAGAAAAGGTGCTCAGCTGTCCTTTATGGCCAGGACAGAGTATGCATTTCCCTTCAGGTAGGAAAGAAGGTGAGAAATGACACCGTCTTGGAGAGGAGCAGAATGCAGAGGGAGAGAATTAACACCCCAGAAAAGCCCAGATCTCTTCTCACACCTCAGAGTACATCCAGGAGAAGACAGGACCTTGAGGTGTCATACAGAGATGGTTGAGGCAGTGCTTGCCAGGCTTCACTTAAAGCCAAGGGAGAAGAGAAGGAGTTCACCTGCCTGGCTTTAGATGGTCCCCTACAGCACAGGAGGATTCAGGCCCCACAGCATCTCCTCTGTCGTCACCAGAAATTGGGCCTGAGGTCAAAGGAGCATAAGGCATGTTGGCAGGGAGCTCAGGAGGCCTCCAGCCCAAGTTGTCACAAGCACAGGATCAGAACAGGCTGTTCAAGGCCTGATTCTGTTGCATTTTGCAAAACCAGCAAAAACGGGGACCACACAGCCTCTGGGTGATACCCAGCTGAGCTCATGGTGAAAAGGCCTTTTGCCTTCTCTCCAGCCTGAAGCTCTCCTCTTTCACTTTAACAGCTGTTGTCTTTTGTCCTCCCACCATGAACCCAGCTGAAGATCCTGGCTCTGCACCCTCCACAACCCCCTCAGAGATACAGCCTGGGGAGGTCCCCCTCATCCTGCCCTTCTCCAGGCTGGACAAGCCCAGCACCCTCAGCCTCTCCTCACAGGCAGAGTGCTGCAGAGCATCCTGGGGCCCAGTGCTAACCCCGCTGCAGCTTGCTGACATCCCTCCTGTCCTGGGGACCTGAAATCTCGATGCCGTCTTCTGGATCATCCCTTCCCTGCATTCCATGGCCATTCCTGGCTCACACAGCCCAGGACGCTGCTGGCTGTCCTTGCTGCCAGGGCACTTGGCTGCCTCCTGCCCAACTCCCTGCCCACCAAGACCTTTCCCATGGGGCTGCTTCCAACCAGAAATCCCCCAGCCTGTGCCATAGCTAGGGGTGGTCCCCTCAGGGCCACAAACTGGCACCTGCCCTCGTGGGATGTCCAGGTTTGGGCTGGGATAATTTTCTTTCTGGTGACTGGTATTGTGCTCTTTTTTGCACTGAAGAATTTCCAGTGTGAACCCATCACCTGCTGATGAGCTAAGACATTGCACAAAGGCATAGGAGCATTACTTTGAAGAACCCAGGCACCTGTACACAGAACCCAAGCACCATCTCGGAAGAACGAAACACCTACCTGGGGAGTAGTAGAATAAACTTACGGGTGCCCAATCATCTGCATAGGTCACCCAAGAATATCTATCAAGCAGCCAGGAATGTCCCTCTAGCAATGAGGCACCTCTCTGGAGAAAGCATACATCACCCTGGGTCAAACAATCATCTCCCTGGGTACACAAGCATCTCCCTGGATAATGAAAGCACCTTCCTGGAAGACCCAAGGAGTTTCTCAGGGTATGTAAGCATTTTCCCATA
Organism: Aythya ferina; assembly: GCF_964211825.1. Classification (NCBI taxonomy): domain Eukaryota; kingdom Metazoa; phylum Chordata; class Aves; order Anseriformes; family Anatidae; genus Aythya; species Aythya ferina. The sequence goes on from NW_028181427.1 coordinate 336,346, forward strand.
GCACACAAGCACCTCCCGGGGCACACAAGCACCTCTCTGGGGACAACCAGAACCTTCCTGTGGTTCACAAGCACCTCTCTGGAGCACCCAAGCATCTCACAGGGACAGACAAGCACCTCCCTAAGGCATTAAACACAATTCAAAACTTGGTGCACTCCAGCACGTCCCCGGAGGTGCACAAACCACCCTCTGCAGTACTCAGGCATCTCCTGGGCAATCCAAGTGACCAAGTGGAATTGAGCATCTTCCAAGAAACCCTAGATACTCCCAGGGAACACAAGCTTCTTCTTCTCAGGGCATACAAGTATATTCCTGGGGCACAAGCAAAAGCCTCCCTGGAGCACACAGATAATAAGAATAAGAAAATTTTCTGCCCCTGTCACCCAAGCATTTCCCTGCAGCACAGAAGCACCTCCCTGGAACATTCAAGCACCTCACTGGAGCACCAAAGAATCTCCCCGCCGCACTCCTACATCTAAGTGGAGAACCCAAGCATCTCCCAGGCCTCCAGAACACCACCTGGGGCACACAACCATCTCACTGGAGATGGGAAGCACCTCGCTTGGCACCCAAGAGCTTCCATGGGGTGCACAAGCACCTGCCATGGTCATTCAAGTATGTCCCTGTGGGCACGCAGGCATCTCCCCAGGGGACACAAACACCAACTTGGAGGAACCAAGCATCTCCTCACAGCACTCCAGCATCTCCATGAAGCCAAGCATCACACAAAAAGCACCCAACCATTTCCCTGGACTACCCAAAATCCAAAAGCTTTACCCTGGATCAAACAAGTGTCCTCCTTGGGTACACAAGCACATCTCCTGGGTACCCAGGTGTCTCCAAATAGTACTCAAGCATTTCTCTGCAGCCACCAAGGAACTTTCAGGATCACCAATCCACCTTCCTGGGACATCCAATAAACTTCCTGCATCACCCAGGTGTCTTCTTGGAGAAACCAAGCATCTCCCTGTGCACCAAGGGAGCATCCGTACAGAGCAGCCAAGAAGCCTGGGGAGCATCCGTACAGAGCAGCCAAGAAGCCTGGGGAGCACCCAGATTGTTCTTGGGGTAGCCAAGAACCTCCATGGAGCAAGAAAGCATCTCCTGAGGCACCCTGGCATCTCAGGGGAGCACACAAGCATCTCCTCTGCACACACCAGCACATCCTCTGAGTTTCCTGGACCACTCAGGCTCACACTGCGTTTCAGCCCCTGCTCCATCGCGCACTCACCTCCCTGTCCTGCCCTGCTCTGCCCTCTGCTGCCTGCTGCCAGGGGCTTCCATCCCGACTGGGGCCTGCCCACACCCCTGGCCCTTTCTCCCAGCCTGGCTGCCGTGTCACAGCCCCACTGTGACACCTGGGTTACACATCCACCACTGCCCCCTGCCCACTGTGACACCTGGGTGGCACAGCCACCGCTGTCCCCCTGCCTACTCTGACACCTGGGTCACAGCCACCGCTAACCTCCTGCTCACTGGGACTTCACGCAGTATGTCTTTCTTTGGACTCGCATATTTGTCAGTGATACTTACATTTAAAAGAATTTGTCAGATTCACCCCCACAAAAAAAAAAAAAAAAAGTATTTTGGGCAACTTCCATAAAGCTCACCAGTAATGAATACCAAATAATTCTTGGAGTTTTAGTCTAAAGTGTTGATGTTTTTATTTCTTTTCTTTTTTTTTTTTTCTTTTTTTTTTCTTTTTTTTGTCCGTATTTAGCAGGTTTTTCCTTTTCTCAGAGTTTAAACTTACACACATACATGGCTTTCCTCTTTCTCTAGCTTGGAAAGTTCTCTTGTAAAGAAATCCTTTATTTCTAGCTGCTTTCTCTACTCTTCTATAAAGCAGAATCCACATGGTTTGTCTTTTCCTTGTCTCTACTTGTCTCAAATGACCAGGTCTGGCTCCCATCACGGCCTCCCTTATAAGCATCTCTTGGTGCACTGGAAAAGGTTCTTCACCAGATAACCTGGAAGGAGCAGACCCTCTGCTTCTGCATACCCTTACAGAAACCCCCCAGGAGGTTTTGGGAGCTCCTTGATGACATCTGGCTGACACAGATGACTGAGGAGCCAGTGGGGTGAGGTGACCTGCAGGACCTCATCCTTAGAATTCAACATGCAGTGCTCAGGGATTTGAAAGAGGTGAGAAGATAGAGTTGAGAATGTTGCGGGAGGGGAACAAGGCAAAGGAGGGGACTTGAGGTGATCAGACTTGGGCCTGTTGAGGCACCTGCCCAGAGGATTCCTTTGGGATATGGCCCTGCTGAGAGGAGGGCTGCAGGGCCGTGGTTGATGTTTGAGCATTGACTGATAGAATGGACTGGGTTGGAAGGGACCTTCAAGGTCATCTAATTCCATCCCTCCTGCCATGGGCAGGGACACCTTCCACCAGACCAGCTTGGTCAAAGCCCCATCCAACCTGACCTTGAACACTTTCTGGGATGGGGCATCCACAGTTTCTCTGGGCAACCTCTTTGTAGGACTCACCACCCTGATAAGAAAAGAATTTCTTCCTCATATCTAATCGAAATATACCCTTCTTTAAGATTCAAACTGTTGCTCCTTATTCTATCATCTTTTCAAGCTCCTGAATGGTCCACCCTGACACACAGAGGGACAATCCCTTCCCTAGTCCTGCTGGCCACACTGTTTCTTACACAAGCCAGGATGGCCTTCTTGGCCTTTGTGGCCACCTGAGCGCACTGCTGGCTCATATTCAGTCCTTCTCTTCCCGACTCCCAGGTCCTTCTCTGCCAGGCAGCTTTCTAACCCACTCATCTCCCAGCCTGGAGTGCTGCTTGGGGATGTTGTGCCCCAAGCGCAAGACCCGGTACTTGGCCTTGTTGAACTTCATACAGTTGACCTCAGCCCATCGGTGCAGCCTATCCAGATCCTCCTGCAGAGCCTTCCTATCCTCGAGCAGATCGACACACACACCTAACTTGGTGTCATCTGCAAACTTACTGAGGGTGCACTCGATCCCCTCATCCAGATCATCGATAAAGATATTAAAGAGGACTGGCCCCCATACTGAGCCCTGGGGAGCGCCACTAGTGACCGGCCTCCAACTGGATTTTACTCCATTCACCACAACTCTTTGGACTCGGCTATCCAGCCAGTTTTTAACCCAACGAAGCGTACGCCAGTCCAAGCCAAGAACAGCCAGTTTCTTGAGAATGCTGTGGGAGACGGTGTCAAAAGCCTTACTGAAGTCGAGGTAGACCACATCCACAGCCTTCCCCTCATCCACCAAGCGCGTCACTTTGTCATAGAAGGAGATCAGGTTTGTCAAGCAGGACCTTCCTTTCATAAACCCATGTTGACTGGGCCTGATCGCCTGCTTGCCCTGCAAGTGCTGCGTGATGACTCTCAAGAGAATCTGCTCCATGAGCTTCCCTGGCACTGGAGTCAAACTAACAGGCGGATACTTTCCCAGGTCTCTGACACATGCTTGAAACAGTCCCCATACTGGGCTGACCCAGGAAGAGCCCTAAACCCACTGGAGGGACAGGATCTCCCTTCCCAGAGGCTGGGGTCAGCGCCCAACTGTTGGACTTCATGGAACGCATCAAGGTTTCCTCAGCATCAGGGCCACCTTTACTGGGCCTTGTTCTCCTTGTTATCACTGCCTGCACTTTCCTGCTCTAACAAGTCCATGGGGAGGCTTTGTCACTAATGTCCCTCAGTTGGACTGTTAACACTGTGAGAGGCTTTGGAGTTTGCATCTGCGTTGTCTACTTGAGAAAGGTCTTCCATATCCTCTGAGTGCCTGAGGCTCCTGGGCTCTGCCCCAACCTACCGGGGGGGGGGTCAGTAAAAAGGTTTTGGCTGGGCCTGTGCTGCTGAGCTGGAACGGCTCAGGGGATGGAGGGAGGGAGCTCCTGGCAAGCAGGCAGCACTGCAGAGAGACAGGTCTGCCCATGAACAGTTCCTCTGCCAGGCACAGCAGAGCTGGGGACACTGCCTACAACTGGCATAGGGGAAGGAGAGAGAAGTGGGAGAGAGGTTCAGGGCAGCCTGGGGGGAAAGGCAGAGAAGAGCTGGCAGGGAGAGAAATCATCAGAGCCACCTCCCCACGGTAGGTCTCTGGGTGCAGGGCAATGCTTCGGCATGCCCTGCCAGGCTCTCCTGGAGCTGGCACAGCCCTCAGCCAATGGGAGCTGTCAGGAGTACAGTCAGTGTTGGAGTTGAAGGGCATGCAGGGCTTGTGTGCTGCAGGGTCAGCGTGCAGGGCCCGAGGGCTCCCTTCTCTTGGGGCTGGCTGCAGGCTGTGCAGCCGGGGGTGCAGGCAGGGGTGCCCAGGGCTGTGGTGCAGAGCAGGGTCCCTGCTGTGCCCCAGGGGCTGTGTGCCAGGGCAGGGCCTCTGCTGCCTGCCAGGCTCAGCACTCAGCCTGGCCAGGGAGCTGCCCAGGGGCTGCGGGGAGAAGCTGCGGGTGGAAGGAGCTCCCCCGGCATGGCAGGGCAGGGTCCTGCTGCTGCCCAGAGCCTGCTGCCAGGGACAGGCTGCTCACAGCCCCACACCTCCCCAGGGCACTGCACAGCAGAACTGCAAGGCAAGATCTACCTGAAAGCAATACACTTTTCTCTGCCTTCGTTTTCCCACCTGTGTGGTGATTCATAGGGATAGTAATGGAGTAGTAGTACTAAAGACTAAGGCTCCTTGATCATTGCTGTAGATATGAGGCACCTCACACACTTCAGTGTACAGACAGTACCAACATTACCTTTGTTTTTTCTTAGGGAATTGTTTGACCTTCTCATGACCTGCAAACGGGGAGATGTCCCTGGCCAGCAGACTTCTCAGACCACTCCAGGTTCCCTTCTAAGTGTTGCTGCAGACCAGGACTGACTGCCGAAGAGCGCACAGAAGAGCCCCACGCTTGTTGTGGCACCCTCAGAGCAACAATCAGACATAAGCTAAGGAGCTGCAGAAAGCTCTTCCTGAAAAGAACGTGGCACAGATTATTGTGTGGGAAGGTGTTCTGTGAGACTTGCAATGGGTTTTGGTCAGAGAAGTAATTAAATTTTACGCTGTCATTTTTTCTTTTTGACAGGCTCCCTTGCTCAGAGGCGATAAATGCGTAATGGCAGCTCCATCACCGAGTTCCTCCTCCTGGCATTCACAGACACACGGGAGCTGCAGCTCCTGACTTTCGGGCTCTTTCTGGGCATCTACCTGGCTGCCCTCCTGGGCAATGGCCTCATCATCACAGCCATAGCCTGCGACCACTGCCTCCACACCCCCATGTACTTCTTCCTCCTCAACCTTGCCCTCCTCGACCTTGGCCTCATCTCCACCACTCTCCCCAAAGCCATGGCAAATTTCCTCTGGAACATGAGGACCATTTCCTATGCAGGATGTGCTGCACAGGTCTTTCTGTTAGTCTTTTTGTTTTCAGCAGAATTTTCCCTTCTCACTGTTATGTCCTATGACCGCTACGTCGCCATCTGCAGGCCTCTGCACTATGGCACCCTCCTGGGCAGCAGAGCCTGTGCCACCATGGCAGCAGCTGCTTGGGGCAGTGGCTTTCTCCACGCTGTACTGCACACTGCCAATGTATTTTCTTTACCTCTCAGCCATGGCAATGCCCTGGACCAATTTTTCTGTCAGATCCCCCAGATCATCAGGCTCTCCTGCTCAGAATCTTACCTATGGGAAATTCGAATTACTATGGCTAGTTTTTTTCTACTGAGTTGCTGTTTTGTTTTGATTGCTATGTCCTATGTGCAGATCTTCAGGGTTGTGCTGAGGATGCCCTCACAGCAGGGATGACACAAAGCCTTTTCCACATGCATCCCTCACTTGACTGTGGTCTCTCTGAATTTCAGCACAGCCATGTTTTCCCACCTGAAGTCCCCCTACATCTCATTCCATACCCTGGACCTTGTAGTGGCAGTTCTGTACTTGCTGGTGCCTCCAGCAGTGAACCCCCTCATCTACAGCATGAGGAACCAGGAACTTAAGAATGCTGTGTGGAAACTGAAGACCAACTGTATTTCATAAACAATAAGCTGCCTGCCCTGTTCTGCAAATCACTCTTAAAGGTACGCGTAATAAACAAAGCCTGTCTTATGTTCTTGTGCTGATTGTTTTTCCCCCAGTTTTATTACAAAAGTTGTCCAAAACGAAATATAATTCTGCATTTTATTGTGCTTTTTATTCAATTAAAGTTGTTTTTCGTTTTTTGTTTGTTTGTTTGCTTGTTTTTTTGCTGCTCCTGTGGCTTGGTTCCAGTGCTGTGGGGCTGTGCTGGGACTGCAGGCAGGAACAGGCAGTGGGCACTGCAGTGACACACCTGGCCTACAGAGAATCATCTCTCTCCTAAAAGGGCTGTGCCTGAAGGCTCACTTCTGCTTTCAGAGCTGCTGTCAGATCCGAAGGTGCCCAAGGAAGAGAGTCCAAAGAGGCTCCTCATTCTGCCAGGCTGGGCACCTCTGAGCACCCCATGGCCACAGCTGTGGGATGTGGTCAGTGGCAGGGCCCCCACTAGCTGGCTCTGACACCCAGCCTGACCAGCACGGCCCTGCAAAGTGCCCCCGTGCCCCGGGCACCACAGCCCCCTGGCTCTGCAGAGCAGCACCACCAGCTGGGGCTGTGGGGAGCATGGCCAGGGGCTGCAGCAGTGGCCGGCGAGGCCAGCACAGACGGGCTCACCTGGGAGAGGCTCCCTGGGAGATGGGGTGGCTTAGGAGAAGAGCAGGGCCTGTCCATGTACAGGGGAGATACGGGACCTGAAATCCCTTGCTGCTGCTGCTACCTGCAGGCACATGGTATGCACAGGAACACGAGTGAGCACAAAGGCCATCAGCTATCCCTAGGGGTGTCATGAAGGTCAGTGGGGCAGAGAGCGTCTTCAGATCCCGTCATTCTAGCATAATAGCCACGGGGCATCTGCCTGAATAACACAGAATAGTTCAGTTGGAAGGCACCTTCAGAGACCGTCTAGTTCAAAGTGCAAGAGCTGAATGCAGCTCTGAGATTTGCTTCCTTGAAACTGCAAGGTCCCTATGCTCAATACTCATGTCTTGGGGCATCCCAGAAGAGGCAAGAGCAGGGCGATGCACCCACCACAGGGCTGAGGTGCCTCCCAGCCTCTGGCAGTGGTTGCAGGAGCCAGAGAGACCCTGCAAGTGCTGAAGTGCACTGCCAATGTGAGTGCAAGGCAAGGACTCGTGTCTCTGAACAGCCCTGTGTGTATGAGCAGTGCACAAGACCAGTTCAGAAGTGGGTGTTGCAGGAAGAAAGGCCAAAAACACAACAGACACCAGCATGGTCAGATCATGCTCTCTCTTTATTACCCGAATAGCCTGACTTTTATAGCAAATTTAACAGGGGCGGATAGTGTCTCACACAAGATTAATGGTCAAAAGCACTCAGATAAACAACTGCAAGAAAACAACCCCACCTGCAAGAAAACAACCCCCTTGGGATTAGCAGTCACATAGATCTCGTCCTTGAAGCCATCTGCTGGCAACAATATTTTTCTAAATTCTCAGTCGGGCTATGTGGGAACACTGTCATGGGAACTTCTCATAGTTGCCCTAGTAGCTAGGTTTGCTCAGCTGCAGCAAGTCACGGCCTCCTTCCTGTTTCAAAAATCCCTCAACAATTCCCCTTTTTTCTTTTTGAGCAAACCAAGCCCGATGTAACAGTTCTGCAAGTAACCCTTTAACCACATTTATTACAATACAACACGCAATGATGATTAACAACACAATAAACAGACTCCTTAATCCCTCTTTGATTAATCCCAGTAACCATCTATGCATTGTTCCAAACAAATCAGTGAGCCATTGATTGAAAGGATTGATATCATACTGAATCTTTCTCATGTGCTCTTTCAGGAAAGTAATGGATTTGTGAATTGACTCATTATGATTAGAAAGGTTTAAACAGCACATTCCCTCAAAGTCCTCACACCCATGCCCTTGAGCCAAAAGCAAGAAGTCAATAGCAGCTCGATCCTGTAAGAGCGCATGTCGCAGACTATTTTGAACATGTCCTCAAGCATCTCTGTCGTGGCAGGGGCTTACAGCATACCAATTTTTCTAAATCATTAAGTGCGGCCTCAGATGCCACTCTAGTCATAACACCAAGCAACTCAACATTATCATTGCAATCCAGTGTGAGCAATGCCCATTTATGTCTGGTGATTTATGCAAGTGTGACAAGCTAGGAGCAAATATAGTGAGTTTATCTAAGTAACAGGACCTCCAATAGCATTTGCAGGGATACCTTACCAGGCCCTATCTCCGCAAATCAGAAAAACATCAGGAGGTAAGGCCATAGCTGTACGATTGTTCCAAACGCTATAGTTGTTACCCCTTGTCCCCGTGACATAAGCCCCTAAACCCTGCTTAGCAGCGTCATTGTAATCACAGGTGTTATTTGTATTTCTGTACCCGTATGGCCCTTTCCAAGTTCCTGTAGCAGGATCTCAGGTAATTCACTCTTATTTGTGGTAACACATTTGGTGCTGCTCTATTTACTGTTTGAAAATGAATACTCGCAGGAGGGTCTTCTCGGTCACTAGTCAAACATAAGTGGTTCAAGACAACCAATGCCTTGGACAATCGCTCATCGATGTCCTTGATTTCTTTTAATCTCGCTAATTGTTCCTTTAAAACCTGATGTTATTGCTTGACAATCGCTTGGCCCGTGGGAGAATATGGAACACCTGCGATATGCTTTACTCCCCACATTTTCATAAATTTTCTAACCCTTTTCCTGACATACGCTGGACCATCGTCCATCTTGATCTGCTGTAGCACTCTCATAATGGCAACACACACTGTCAGATGTCTACATACATGGTGTGCTTTTTCTCCCCCCTGCGCCGTTGCCCATATGAATCTTGAAAAAGTATCAATACTCACATGAACATATCTTTTAGTACCAAATTCCAGTACGTGCGTTACATCCATTTGCAATACCTAAAGTGCCTTAACACCCCGTAGATTAATACCCAAACCTAGCCCTGGTCCATGATGACTACAGGAAGAGCACGCTCTTACTATTCCTTTTGCCTCTGTCCAAGTAAATCCAAGCATTCTCCGAAGACCCTTTGCATTCTGATGGAAAATTTTGTGCGACACTCGCACACGTGCAAAATCACTCTCAGGCCCCTCTGTGACTATACTCACCAACTTGTCTGCTTGTGAATTACCTTCTGCTAACCCGATCGAGAACTGATGACTATGTGTATGGATAACACAGTAAGGTGCAGTTCTCCCCTGAATGGCATCTCGCAGCTGCAGAAATAATCTGTCCCTCTTAGTTGGCCTTATCAAGGCATCCTCTATCTGGTTTACCACGCTGACAACATACACAGAGTCTGAGACGATATTAATCGGCTCATGCATCCAGCATTGACAAGCCCAAACAACTGCAGACAATGCCAATGTTTGTAATGAATCCCCTGCCTCCTCCGGAATTATGTACTTCTCCCAACTTCTGTTCTCGTACCACACACACACAGCCTTTCTACTTGCCACACCTGCATCAGTGTATACAGTGCGACCCACCACTGGTCGGGACGAAAGCCATGGTACTACATGCCATTTATATGATCTTATAACTTGCCAGAGAGGCCCCTTTGGAGTTTGGGAATGTACCAATCCTGGGTAATCTAACACAGCTTCTTGTAACGGTATGGATTGCTGTAAACACCATTCCAAATGATCCTGAGTCATCGGCAGACTAATGTCTCCTGGTTCCTGCCCGCTGATCTCAATATTCTGAGAGCGACCCTTAAGTACTAACTCTGCGATAGCTTCCGCCCGTGTCTGAACATGCATTTTTTGCTGAATCGGTAGAAAAATCCATTCCAGAACTCAAAAATGCTGCCCTATCATTCCACCCTTGCTATCACCTGTTTCGTTTATGCCATTCCTATTCCCAGTGCTGTTAGTGTCAGTGGTATCCTCCTGATACCGTTTCTGTCTTTGTTGCCCCTGACTCTCCCCCTTTTCTTTTTGCCACTGACCAAGCACCGCAAATGGATGAGACACACGATTGCTTACCAGTAAGGAGAGTGCAGCTTCTGCTATACGTCTACAAACAGCTCCAGCTGCAACCTGAGAAGCTATTTGTGAAAGAGCCTGCTGTTGGTCATTTGTTAGTGTAATCTGGTGCTTTGCACTCCTGCACCGCAATAAAGGTAGTAATATAGCTAAGTCATCATTAGTAATCTGTACAATGTGGCAACCCCACTGAATATTATCCAGGAACATTTGTGCATTTATCAAATTATGTAACACCGTAGTTATATCAGCTTTCTGGGGACGAATAGTAGAGTCTGATATTTTCCAACCCAAATATAGCCATGGCTGTTCCCATTGAACCTTCTCTGGGGCTATCTTCAACCCTTTTGCTTCCAAAGTATCACAAATAAACTTTAAATCTGAATCCTGGAAGCATTCTGGCCTACCAAACCGAATGTTATCCATATAATGGTAAATAATTACGTCACACCACGCTGTCTGAATTGGTTGTAATGCCCAGGCCACATATAATTGACATAATGTAGGGGAATTCCTCATCCTCTGCAGAAGCGCTAGCCATTCATAGAGCTTTGCCAGGTCCTGTTTGTTAATGGAGGGTGAGATGGGGAAGATGTTAAATAAACTATCTGAATTAGTATCTAGCTACATTACGTATATGGTAAAATATCTTAAGTATTGGGGATGTGGATGAGAACCTAAAAATATCCTAATTACAGGGATGTAGATTAGAAGGAGATGTAAAAAGAAGATATCGTTCAAGGCTAATGGATGAGGGAAGAATGAACATCTTGTTAAGAAAGAATGAACAACTTGGTGGCAGGAAACAAGGCAAAGATAAGCAAAAAAGGCTTAAACTGTCCAACAGAATGTCAAAGTCCACAAAGGCAAAGAGAGCTTAACCCCCTCTTCCTCGGTGCCTTCATCCTGAAAGACCCCTGCCCACAACCACCAGGATACATTGCGCAGGCGCAACTGAAAGGAGCTAAGGGCGGGGAGTATGGAAATGAGTACTTGGAAGAGGTCTGCCTTTTCCGGAAATTAATGAATATGTATTAGAGCTCATGTAATATGTAACAGTGTTTGTGCATAAAATTGTGAGAGATGACCGGGCAGGTGAGCACTTTTTGAGGGAAGCTATTCCCAGTGCGCCCGGTGCACTATAATAAAGTATACCTACGTTACAACCCAATGGTTGTGGAGTCTTTTCCACACGTCAGTTTGGCAAGCCAGGCAGGAGGACTCTGTTTGGTTGTGGGATCGACTGTAGAATGGACCTCCTAGGTGCACCCCAAGCCCCTTTTTTTCTCTCTCAGAGTAGCTCCTTTCCCTGCCGCTCACTACGGGGATAGAGGAAGATCCTGTGGTTGCGGACAAATGGTATATGTTAATAAAGTTAAGCCAATTTGCCGGGGAGGTCGATAAGTCTTATAGAGACGTCTAGCACGTGACATGAACCCTGAGGGTGTCCTGGGAGGTGGCCGGTAGAGCAGCCAAAAGGGTTTTTGGGGGCTGATAGAATGGCCAAAAGGGGTTTTGAGTATAAGCCATTATACCCTGGTTCCAAGAACCACAAGGAACCTCCTAAAAGATTGTGAAAAGAGACAGAAGGGGGGGTAAGTGAGCCTTAATGATAACTGTTACAGTGTTTGCAGCTGCTGGGGGAATAATTCTAATTGGAATAATAATTGTATGTTGTATTTATAAAGGCCTGGGCATTTGTTGTTAAAGTATTCTTTTAAACATCGGTAAATACAGTGTAATATAAGGACTGCTATTGGGGTGTATGCCAAAGGGAACTAAATTTGCTCTGGTGTATTATCGGTCTTTCAGGCTCAGCTGTCCTTGGTGTAATCGTTTACAGGCAGTTGGTTTACGGTTGCCTGATTTTAATTGCATATACTGTGGATTTTGGAGGGATTGGGATAAATTAGTAAACAGCTCCTTAGAGGACGGTGGAACGTTAACTGCTATAGATTAGAATGGGACAAAGTCAAAGCAAAGAAATCTCACAGAAAAGCCCCTTAGGATGTACACTTACATATTGGAGGGATATAGTGGGGCAAGGGGGAACAGAGAGTAAAAGAACTCTTATCAAATATTGTGTTAGGAATGTTTTAACAATTTGTGTCAATAAAGAACAGTCCTGTCTGCCTCTGGGTCCTGCACTGGCAATTTAATTCTTGAACCACAGATGCAGTGTGTCCCAGTCTCCCCCTCATTCTAGTCAATTTATCAAGTCTTCAGCAAATACTCCTCAAATTTATGAACCTGTTTGCTTTTGTTATTCCGAACTTCTATTTCTAATAGTTACAGCCTTTTGTTTTTTGTCTTCTTTGAGATTAATTTAACACGGCTATAGGTGTGACTGTCCCTGTGAACGGCTGGTGAGGAATGTTTTAATTACTCATGAAGTGTCAATAAGAAAGCTATTTGTGTTTGTATGAAGTCTTTGATGTCTGGGGGTTTCAGAACAACTGATAACAACTAGTGACTGTTATGGGATACTATGCAGTCCTCTGATATCTGGCCAGGTGGCCAAGAGATTAAGAAGAAGAAAAAAAAGAAGCTGAAGGACAGCTAGGAGACAAGACCTGCAGGGGATGCTGTATAAACTTGACATGGTGCCAAGGAGTACAAAGGGGAAGGACAAGAAAAAAACTTGGAGAGGAAGACTACGAGCCTTCAGCATGAAAGACCCCTAGAGACACCCAGAGGGACCACCGGAGACTGATGCGCATGCTCCAGTAGGAGGGACTGGACCCTGGAAGCTAATTATAATAACCTATTTTTTTTAGAAGTAGTAACGAATATGTATTAGTCTAGGAGCATAAAAATCAGATACTTGATGTAACTGGTGTGCGTCCTGGTGGAGCGGAGACTCCTGGTGCACCCAGCACTGTTTGCTTACCTCTATTCTTTTAAAAAATCCTATTTTTTTTATTTAATCCTATTTTGAAGACTGAGCCATTTCTAGCATTTCAATCAGTGGTGGCCACTTTATAAATTAGAGGATGGAGAGAAGTGGCCCCTCAATGGTACTATTAATTATAACACTATATTACAGTTGATGCTGTTTCTGAGAAGAGAAAGTAAATGGGATGAGGCTGCATATGCAGACATGTTTTTCACTCTCCGGAATCACCCAGAGTGGCAGAGGGACTGTGGAATTGTGCCTCCACAGGACCCCATAGTGTTAGCCCTTGAGCGAGGAAACAGTAAGGGACTTAAAGGCAAGTTGAGATGGTGTTGTTCAGCGTGCAGCATTGGGCAGAGGTGTACTAAGATAAGTAAAATTCATCAGGGACCAAAACAAGACCTGATAGATGTATTTAAGCCTCCCCCTCGACCACAGGAACAGGGTGATGACTCAGATGAGACTGTGACTCCTCCAGATAGTCATGTATCCTCCCGTACTAGTGTCCTGGTTTCACTTAGAACAGAGTTAATTTTCTTCCTAGTAGCTGGTAGAATGCTATGTTTTGGCTTAGGATGAGAAGAGTGCTGATAACACCCCGATGTTTTAATTGTTGCAGAGCAGTGCTTATACTAAGCCAAGGACATCTCAGCTTCTTGCTCTGTCCTGCCAATGGGCAGGCTGGGGGTGTAGCAAGAGCTGGGAGGGGACAGACCCAGGACAGGTGACCCAAACTGGCCAAAGGAGTATTCCATACCATCTGACGTCATGATAAACAATATATAGGGGTGGCTAGCCGGGGGAGGGGGGCCGGACTGCTCGGGGTTAGGCTGGGCATCGGTCAGCGGGTGGTGAGCAATTGCATTGTGCATCACTTGTTTGTACACATTATTAGTAGTAGTACTATTATCATCACTGTATATTATTATTATTGTTATTGTTATTATTATTATTGTTGTTGTTGTTATTATTATTATTTTCCTGTCTTATTAAACTGTCTTTATCTCAACTCACGGGCTTCACTTTCCATTTCTCTCCCCCATCCCAGAGAGGGAGGGGGGAGGGGGAGCGAACGGCTGCGTGGTGTTTAGCTGCCGGCCAGGTTAAACCACGACAGTCTTTTTGGCGCCCAACGTGGGGCCCGAAAGGTTGAGATAACGGCAGATCTGACCAGAGGGTGTTAAACTAAAATTGGTATAAGTATTAGACCTGCTTAATAGTCACTTGTCATAATGCTGATTGCTTTAATCTCAAGTCTTCTGCGCCTGTTTTCCAAATTGAGTATTATAGCATATTATTTTCCGTATGTGCTCTCTGTCATGTTGTTTATCCTCTCTGGGCCCTGGTTTCAGATCATTATGGTACTGTGTGCTGTAACAGTGGCTTATGAGACGATGAAATATCTGGTCATGACTCTAACTTGGTATTTGTACTCAGTAACATCGTCGACTCTATACTCTGGAAACTGTATCTTGGAAACTATTAGCAATTATACCTGTTGCCTTTTTTCATTAGGGAGTCAATCTGTGGAGGGGAAAGGGGAAGATATTTTTTCTTACTTGATCACTCTCCCTTTCTCCTTCACCACCCTCTTATCCTCCAAGCTTGTTACAATAGCTCTCCAAGATACTGAATATCCTTGGGATAGTCAGACCAGCATGGTCTTGTTGTTATGCCTCCTGAATGTGCTTCAGGTTTTGCTCAAAGTTAAACAACTACTTAGGAAGCTCATCCAGAGATCTGCCCGGAGGCAGTATAGTTGTGGGTGGCAGGGAGTATGGGAGGATATGGGCAGGCATCTAGAGCAGTTGGCACCCCCAGTGTTTTGGAAATTCACCCCTGAACAACTGCAAAATCCTAAAAATCTGGCAGAATGCTTGAAAAAAAGGTGTCACGACTCTGACAGTTCCAAAGTAACACAAATCATTGTAACGTGCTGGGGCCTGGCTTATGCCTATCGAGCTGCCATTGATACTGCTATCAACTTAGTGACAGACCCTGCGGCCACTCCAAGTCCTGTGACAGATCCAACGGCCACTGCGACCCCTACGGTGGACTCTGCAGCCACCCCAGTTCCAGTTCCTGCAGCCGCTCCAGCTCCTGTGGCTGGGTCAGAGAAATGAGCGGTAGTCGTGCAAGTTGACCCTGCAGAGGGTATTCCAACCCCTGTGGCAGACCCTGTAACGGGGTCAGAGAAACGAGCTGTAGCAGTGCAAGTTGACCCTGTAGAGAAGGTGAAAAAATGGTATAGAGATTCAGATCATTTCGAACGCAGAGAGTCTTCTGCCAAATCTAGGTATAGAGATGACGACGACGCTGGGCCATCAGGGATTCAGAAGGAGGAAGATGAGGATGCCGAAAAATCAACAGTAACTACCCGAAACCTATACGAGCGTGAGCTACGAGATGTGCGAAAAGATTTTGGTCGTTGTATAGGTGAGCAGCTTGTCACCTGGCTGCTCCGGTGCTGGGACACTGGAGCCAATTGTGTGGAATTAGACAGCAGGGAAGCCAAGCGGCTGGGATCCCTTGCTAGAGATGCAGGCATTGACAAAGCAATTGCAGATGGAGCACAATCTCACAGCCTCTGGAGGCGTCTCCTCTCAGCTGTGAGGGAAAGGTATCCCTTCAAGGAAGAACTTGAATGTCTACCAGGCAACTGGACCGCTATGGAGAAGGGAATCCAGTACCTGAGGGAATTAGCCATACGGGAAGTGATTTATGAGGATCCAGACCTCAGACAAACATCCACAGATCCAGATGAAGTCAGGTGTACGCGACCCATGTGGCGGAAGTTTGTACGGAGTGCACCATCATCATATGCCAGCTCATTGGCAATAATGGCCTGGAAAGAGGATGAGGAACCCACAGTGGATGAAGTGGCTAAACAACTCTGGCAGTACAAAGAAAGTCTCTCCTCTTCCTTACAGGCCTGCATCTCAGCTGTGGAGAAACTTTCTAAAGAGTTCCACCAACTTAAAGAGAATCTATCTTCCTCCCCACCTGAACCAACCAGTGTCCACCGACCAAAAGAGAACACTTGGGAGAAACTTTCTGAAAAGGTTCACCAACTTGAAGAGAGATTATTTTCCTCCCCACCTGTGCAAAGCAGTTTCTTAGCTATCGGGGTAAGCGTTCATCCGCACAAGGAAGATGATATGGTGGGTACTCACCCTGTGCCACACTGTGGTTTTACTTACGAGACCATGGAGAGGACATGAGAAAATGGGATGGAAAATCTACCGCGACCCTAGAGGCACGGGTACATAAGTTGCAAAAGAAAACAATTGGGAAAAAGGAATTCTCTGAAAAGTTTGCTGCTCCAACGTCCAGCAGACAGTCCTTCAAACACAGAAATGAAGAAGATTCTGACCAGGATTAGGTGGGCCCTGCCTCCAGCCAGGGGGAGGAAAGGGACAATCAAGTTTATTGGACTGTGTGGATTCGATGGCCTGGCACGTCAGACGCATAGAAGTATAAGGCTTTAGTAGACACCGCTGCACAAGGTACTGTAATGCCATCGAGCTATAAAGGGCCAGAGCCCATCTGTATTTGTGGAGTGACAGGGGGATCTCAGCAGTTGACTGTATTGGAGGCTGAAGTGAGTCTGACTGGGAATGAGTGGGAAAAGCACCGCATTGTGACTGGCCCGGATGCTCCATGTATCCTTGGCATAGACTATCTTAGAAAAGGATATTTCAAGGACCCAAAAAGGTTCCGGTGGGCTTTTGGTATAGCTGCCTTAGAGACAGAGGGCATTAAACAATTCTCTACCTCGCCTGGTCTCTCAGAGGACCCCTCTGTTGTGGGGTTGCTGAGGGTCAAAGAACACCAAGTGCCAATTGCTACCACAACTGTGCACCGGCGGCAATATCGCACTACCCGAGACTCCCTGATTCCCATCCATAAGCTAATTCGTCAATTGGAGAGCCAAGAAGTGATCAGAAAGACTCATTCACCTTTCAATAGTCAAGGTCGACGCCTGGGGTTTTGGAATTGGGAATACAGAGGATCTGAGGCCCACTACACTCCAACTGGAAAGAAGATATTGGCAGCATATGAAGGAGTTCGATCTGCTTCGGAGGTGGTCGGTACTGAAGCGCAGCTCCTCCTAACACCCCGATTGCCAGTACCAGGCTGGATGTTCAAAGGAAGGGTCCCCTCTACACATCATGCAACTGATGCTACATGGAGTGAGTGGGTTGCACTGATTACTCAGCGGGCTCGAATAGGAAACCCCAGTCACCCAGGAATTTTGGAAGTGATTATGGACTGGCCAGAAGGCAAATACTTTGGGATATCATCAGAGGAGGAGGTGGGTCGTGCTGAAGAAGCCCCACTGTACAACCAGTTACCAGAGAATGAGAAGAAATATGCCCCGTTCACTGATGGGTCCTGTCGTATTGTGGGGAAGCATCAGAGATGGAAGGCTGCTGTATGGAGTCCTACACAGTGAGTTGCAGAAGCTGCTGAGGGAGAAGGTGAATCGAGCCAGTTTGCAGAAGCGAAGGCCATTCAGCTGGCTTTAGACATTGCTGAACGAGAAAAACGGCCAGTTCTCTATCTCTACACCGATTCATGGATGGTAGCAAATGCCCTGTGGGGATGGTTACAGCAATGGAAGCAAAACAACTGGCAGCGCAGGGGCAAACCCATCTGGGCTGCTGCATTGTGGCAAGATACTGCTGCTCGGGTAGAGAACCTGGCTGTAAAGGTACGCCATGTAGATGCTCATGTGCCCAAGAATCAGGCTACTGAAGAACATCAAAACAACCAGCAGGTGGATCAGGCTGCTAAGATTGAAGTAGCTCAGGTGGACCTGGATTGGCAGCATAAAGGTGAATTATTTATAGCCCGATGGGCCCATGACACCTCAGGCCATCAAGGTAGAGATGCAACATACAGTTGGGCTCGTGATCGAGGGGTGGACCTGACCATGGACGCTATAGCACAGGTTATTCATGACTGTGAAACATGTGCTGCAATCAAGCAAGCCAAACGGTCAAAGCCTCTTTGGTATGGAGGACGATGGCTGAAAGATAAATATGGAGAGGCCTGGCAGATTGATCACATCACACTCCCTCAAACCTGCAACGGCAAGTGCCACGTACTTACAATGGTGGAAGCAACGACCGGGTGGCTGGAAACATATCCTGTGCCTCACGCCACCGCCTGGAACACTGTCCTGGGCCTTGAAAAGCAAGTCCTGTGGCAACATGGCACCCCAGAAAGAACAGAGTCAGACAATGGGACTCATTTCCGAAACAACCTTACAGACGCTTCAGCCAAAGAGCATGGTATTGAGTGGGTGTATCACACCCCCTATCATGCACCAGCCTCCGGGAAAGTTGAACGATACAATGGACTGTTAAAGACTACATTGAAAGCAATGGGCGCTGGGACATTCAAAAATTGGGATACGCATTTAGCAAAGGCCACCTGGTTAGTCAATACTAGGGGATCTGCCAACCAAGCTAGACCTGCCCAATCAACCTGTTACGTACTGTAGATGGGGATAAAGTTCCTGTAGTGCACGTAAGAAACAGTCTGGGCTACTCCTGCCTCAGGAAAAGGCAAACCCATTCAGGGAATTGCTTTTGCTCAGGGACCTGGATGCACTTGGTGGGTAATGCAAAAGAACGGAGAGATCCGGTGTGTACCTCAAGGGGATTTAATACTGGGTGAGAATAGCCCATGAATTGAATTGTATCATGTTAATTACTATATAATACTGTATGTCATCACTACCATGATTACTATATACCCTAGACGAAAATAGCGATTAATTAGAATGTATGCAAAAGAGTGTAACCTGAGCATGACATAAATGGTATGGAATAAGGGGTGGATAGATGTCCTGGTTTCAGTTAAGACAAAGTTAATTTTCTTCCTAGTAGCTGGTAGAATGCTATGTTTTGGCTTAGGATGAGAAGAGTGCTGATAACACCCCGATGTTTTAATTGTTGCAGAGCAGTGCTTATACTAAGCCAAGGACATCTCAGCTTCTTGCTCTGTCCTGCCAATGGGCAGGCTGGGGGTGTAGCAAGAGCTGGGAGGGGACAGACCCAGGACAGGTGACCCAAACTGGCCAAAGGGGTATTCCATACCATCTGATGTCATGCTAAACAATATATAGGGGTGGCTAGTTGGGGGAGGGGGGCCAGACTGCTCAGGGTTAGGCTGGGCATCGGTCAGCGGGTGGTGAGCAATTGCATTGTGCATCACTTGTTTGTACACATTATTAGTAGTAGTACTATTATCATCATTATTGTTATTATTATTACATGTATTGTTATTATTATTTTCCTGTCTTAATAAACTGTCTTTATCTCAACTCACGGGCTTCGCTTTCCCGTTTCTCTCCCATCCCAGACAGGGAGGGGGGAGGGTGAGCAAACAGCTGTGTGGTGTTTAGCTGCCGGCCAGGTTAAACCACTACAAGTCCACAAATGCCAACAGGACATGAATGCACAGCAGCCCCAGCAGGGCTAATTGCAGACTTATCCTTCACAGATGAAAAAGGTGACCCTGCTCAGTCTCTTGATAATACTGCGCCTATCTTCTGAAGAGGATTCACAAAGAATGGCTTGATATATCTAGAGATTAAAATATAGCCCAAAAAGGTTAAAAATATTATATTTGTAGATTCATTTATAACCCCAAAACAGAAGCATATGCCACTACATCCCAAAACCAAGTTAGCCAGCAACTGATACTAAATATCCCCCTATTAAGAGAATTCCAAGCACTTAAAATCCAGAAGGTTACAAGGCTCTACAGCCAGCAAAAGAGCAGGAAAAAGCTCCAAAAACAAAAGAAACTGTCTCCAACCCTGAAAAAGGCTACATCTTACATGCCTACTGCTGTTGTTTTCAGATACACCCTGGCACAGGGAACTTGGATGAAACATTTCCCCTAAACCCTGCTCCATCACTTTACCACCAATGTTGCAACTTTGATAATATTTGAAATACAGGTGAAGGCATAAGGTCACGATTGCAGTAAGCCCCGTAATTCTGCAAAAATCATAAGGGACCTAGAACCACAGAGAAAACACGCAAAATAACATCATTTGTTAACGACGACGTAAGAAGTTGTTAACAAAACAACAACTATCCATAAGCACGCTGTAAAAATTACTCACTTGAAGAAGAGCTGCATGCAGGAAAGGCACCTACTACTGCAAAGATTGCTTTACTCTCAAAGATCCTACGAGTTGTTACCTCAAAAAGACGTGCTTCTCTCTCTCAACTTGGAAACGCATCAGCCCATACACTCTGACCCACCTAAAGAACCCTGCACGCTGGCAGGATGCAGCGGTGCTGCGGGATGGGGACATTTTCTGCCTCTGCAAGTGAATTCTGAAGCCTGCTGCACGCACTCAGGGATTTCCCCACAACACTGCGCTCATGGCATTAATGCATGCCATTACCAATGCTGCATGCATTAGTAGAGATGCACTTCACTTGGGCCATTGCCTTCTCTCCCAGCCTTGCCATTGTCCCCCCGGCACAGCTCTAACAAGCTTTGTTTCAGCCCCGTCCCCCATCTTACCTAGTTTAAAGCCCTCTCAATGAGCCCCACCAGCTCCTGGCCTAGGATCTGTTTCCGCCTTAGAGATAGGGAGATACGATTATGTAAGGGGCAATATCTGGGTAAATATGACAACCCTCACCCCTCCCCATCTACCCCCAAATGTACAGCTCCTCCAGGACGTACATGCAGGAGGAGCAGGCAAAAAAAGGCTAATTCAATTAAGGCTAATTTAATGGGCACCGTGTTTCTTCTTCAGCCTTGATTTTGTGGCTAGAACTGAGTCTTATATACAAAAGCAAGGCGCGATACAAAAGCAAGGCCGATACAAAACTAAGGCCGATACAACAATTTATCAAGTTCAGCAATCCCTTCAGCTTGCTATGTTACATCTTTTCTGTTTTATCCTCGTTGTTTCAAAGAGAAGAGAGAAGCCACAAAAGGCACTATGTCCCTTAAGGTGGAGTCAATCTTCAACATTGACCCTTGCGGAAGGGGACAGGCAGGGCTCCACAGTGTGCTGAAGGGTGTTCCCCGGGGTATGGGACACGCTGGATGGCAAGAGACACGAGAGCAAACGGGGGCCTCAGCAGACCCTGAGAGGAGCCCGGTGCCCACAGGCAAGCTGACTTGAGGAAAAAGGACTCCACAATCAGTAAGACTGAAAAGCAGGTATGTTTATTCAGCGCTGGGCAGAACGGGGGGTAGTCCTACCAAAGATGTGCGCACCCGACGTGGCAACTTGCCTTGCTTATCTACAGCGAAGAGTTACATAGGCCTGAAGCTTCACATACTCATCACCTGTCCCCGTTTCGTCTTAAAATGAGTCCCAAGCAGTCATTGCTGGAAACTCTTCCCATCTGCGCTTGCGCAGTGTGTCTTGGTGGTGGTCGTCGGGGGTTGTGGGGATGAAGGTTGGTGACTCTTCCTCGTCTCCGCTCCTTGACCTCTTGTCTCTGCGCAGACTCAATTGCTCCTTGGCTCTTGTCCATCCGCAGGACCAGTTTCTGCCAGTTTCTTAAGACAGGCTCCCAGTCTTCATAGGAGACTGACCTTGGGAAGGGGCCCACGGCTTCTTGCTTTAGGTAATTTGCACAATGCACCACGGTTAGCAAAGACACTGAGTAGCATCCTAGCTTAATGCCGTCAGCGCTCTATCTCGACTCGATGAGATTCCCCCACCTCCCTCTCTCCAAGCTGCCCCTGTGCCCCTGCAGGGGACACCCGGCCCTCCCCGAGTCGGCAGCGGGTCACAGAAGGGCCCTTTGTGACGTCATCGGGGCACTCCCCACTGCTGCCTATAAAAGCCAGAGCAGCCAGCCCCGGCCACCCAGTGTCTGGCACGGCTGTGACGGGACAGGGCAGGAGCACGAGGCTGCGGAGCAGTCCCCGAGCGTAGCCCGCGTCTTCACACAGCGCCGAGCCATTTCTGTGAGATTGCCTCTTCTCTACCCTCAGCCCGCAGGATGGGGGAGAGACGACCACCCAGTAGCCCCATGCTGGCCTGGGTGGAGCCCGAGGCTCGTCAGGAGAACACAGCTCCCACTGAACACCATGGGCCGCTGTTGAATGGTGAGCGAGGGCCCCCATCAGGGGGAGCAGGGCTGGGGCTAGGGAGCGGGGGGGCCAGCAAGAGCACCCTGCTCAGCGTCAGGACCAGCATGGCAGCCCAGCCCCCAGACACCCCCAGGGAGGTTGTGCCAAGGGAGCAAGCACGGGGCTGGAGGGAGGCCAGAGCTCCTTCCTCTCCTCCCTCCTGCCTTTGGCCACCCTCTACAACCCTCCTTCTTCTCCTGCCTTCTTAGAAGCTGACAAGTTAGCTGTCTACAAGAAAGAAGCGGAGAGCTTGCACAGCATTATGTCCTTCATCAGCAGCACACAACAGGTAGGTGTGGCCTTGCCATGGTGGCTGTGCCTGTGTCTCCTGAGGGTCGCGCAGCTCTGCTGCCAGGATGCTGGCGGGCTGCTGGCGAGGCAGAGCTGCCGCCCTCCAGGAGCCCCGCACAGCCCTGAGCCCCTCGAGGCTTTGGTCCTGCTGCCGGCCATGGGTCTCCCCTCTCACGCTCCCCGTTGTTCTCTCTGCCACCCGGCTGCCAGGATAAAAGCCAGAAGATGAAGTTCCTAAGGAGCGTCATCAGAGTGTTCAGAACTGCCAGAAGGCGCGGCCTGTGGAGCGGCCTCGATGCCTTCTGCAGCAAATACCAGCTGGCAGAGCATATTAAGGTGAGGGGACACCCCCTGGTGGCTCTGGGAGGGGTGCAAGGGCAGGCTGTGGGGACGGGACTCTCGAGGGCTTTGGCGGGGGCAAGCGCTGCGTGGACACTCAGCTGCCGCTGACGGCCTTGGGGCCATTGAGAAGCCCCGTCAGCAGCAGGGAGGTGGCAGGGCGGCCCTCTGGTGCCACAGCTGGCTGGGGGCACTGGGGCTCCACCGGCCCTTCTGACCTGGACCAGCTCTGCTGGCGCTGCCAAGCTGTGCTGCCCGATGCCTGGTGCCATCCCGGTTGTGCTGTGCAGGTGCTGCTGGAAGACGAGCCCTTGGACGTTCTGAACACAGCGGTGCAGCAGCAAGCCATGCTTGCACTTGGCCACTTGAGGTACGTGCCCAGCCCCTGCTCTGGCCCTGGGCCTGGCTTCCAGGCTTCCCCTGTCTAGGCAGCAGCCTGGCAGTGCCGGCCGCGGGGCCGCTGCTCGCCAAGCCTCGGGGCTTCTGGAAGGTGGAAGGCAGCCCCCATGGCAGGGACCGAGGCCCCGCAGTGCTGCGTTCTCCTCCCTGAGGCCCTGAGGCCCTGCTCCATGACAACGTGACAATGAGGCCCCTTGCTTTCTTTGCAGCTATGTCAAGTCAGCACTGGAGGGCAGGAAGAAGAGCATCCTGCTCGCGTCTTTCAACAGTGTATTCCTGCTGCCCTCACACGAGCATTTGGAGGGCCCAAGCCGCATCAACTACTTGGAGGTATGTTCTGGGAGAGCTCTTGGAACACCCATCCCTCTGGGTTGATCCCTGGCTGCTCTGTGCTGAGATCTGTGCAGATCCTGGCAGAGGGAGAGGGACTGGAGATCCACTGCCACCCCTTTGTTGTCCTTGCAGACCCTGGACGCCATGGACCGCATGCTGGGCCTATTCATCAGAAATTCTCCTGTCTCCGGCTTCTGGGAGCTGCAGGACATCTTGCAGGTCTGCCACTTGCCAAGAGCGGGGTTCCCAGGGGCGCTTCCTCACCCGGAGGGAATTCAGCATCCACTCCGGAACGGACAGGCCCTACTGCAGTGCCACGCACAGGCAGCACAGGGCAGGAAGGGTGCCCGCCTCCCTTGGGGGAACCAGGGGCTGCCCACTCAGGTCTTCTGGCAGCCCCGTATCCCCTGGCTGCAGACCTTTCCCCTCCACAGACTCCTCCTGTGTCGGAGAAAAGCCTTGCCCATGGCGCTCCTGGGCTTCCTTTGCGTCAACGCAGCGGCAGGAATTGGACCCCTCTTCCGAGGCACTGCACTGGTCACCACTGGTGCTGCTGCTGTCCACCTGCCTCCCTGTCCGCGGCGCTTTCCTCCCGAGATCGGAGGGCTGCGGGAGCCCAGCACTGATGCTCCTGCTTTAGAAGGCATCAGCTCCCAGGGCAGACCAGCACTTTCTCCCCTCACAGATTCTGCTGCCCTTTGCCAGCTCCCACAGCGAAGCTATTTGCGAGAGGGCCGTGGGGAGGGCCGTGAAGCTGACCAGATGGCTACCCACAAGATTCTCACCAGAGGTAAGGAGCCACGCACCCCTCCAGCCAGCCCACCTCCCCTTCCCCGCAGACCACATCAGCCTGCAGCTCAGGGGTGCTGCCGAGGCAAGCCCGGCTACAGACCCTCAGCTAGGGCTCAGCCCTGAAGCAAGGGCCTTCAGCCCTCCTTTGCCCATGGACCCCGATCCTGGGGGATGTTCGCAGTCCCTGAGAGCACTCTCAGGCGCCAGCTCTGCCCCCCGTCCTGTGCAGGCCTCAAGCGCCCAGGGAGCACGGTGGGAGAGCAGGCATGGCCGAGGCTGCTGACTCACCTGGGACCCAGCCCTGGGCACACTCTTGGCTCCAGGACTTCGGCCCCAGCTGCCTCCCACAGCACTTCCCTCCTTGTCTCCCTCACCCAGGACCACAGCGCCGATGGAGGACCCACGAACGGATGCACAGAGTGCAATGTGCCGCTCCTGGGACAGTTGGTGGGATGGCTCCTCCTTTGCCACACTTGCAAGAACTGGCAGCTACGATGGGAGGCTTTGGATGCCCTTCACTACCTCTTCCGATTCCTCCAGACAAACAGTAAGAGAAGCTGTGTTGGGCTTCCTTCCCCTCCAGACACAGGCACTGCCTGAGGCACTTGCTTCTTTTCCTAAGTAGTGCCAAGGAGCGCTCTTGTGGAGACCTCTAGAGCGGTCTTCCTAGAGAGAGGATCCCTGTATGTACCCCTCGTATCCCTGCACTACAGCGCTCCAGCCCTTCGAGCCACCCCCCACACCTCAGTTAGGCCAAGAGCGTTTTAGTTGTGCGATTGCACGCAGGGCTCTCGTTCCTTTGCGTGTCCCAGGCTGGGAGCATTTGCATGCGTACCCCTGAGGCACACGTCACCCCTTGCTCTCTTGCCATCTCCGTTGCTCCCATCAGCTGTCTGCCTTTGCTTTCCATCTCTGTCCAACACTGCCTCCCATTCCTGGTGGTGAAATGTTCTCACATCTAAGAAGAATTGGAAGGTTTAGTGAACCACATGCACGGTTTTATGCAGCTCAGATAGTGCTAACATAGTGCTAACATAGGGCTCTGCAGCATCTCCGCCCTCCTCAGCCATTCCTACTCAAAAGCTCTTTTCGCCACTTGGTAAGCCTCCTAACAAAAGTGGCTTGTCCTTGTGAATCTTCTTCTTTTTGTCCCCCTCCGCTGCCGTGTTTAGGAAGAACAGCACCAGAAGCTAGTCAACAGCCTCAAGGGAAAGCCAAGGCCGTACCGTGGCTTCCTTCGCCCACTACCACGGACATTGCCACGGTAATGAGTTCCTCCCTTCCTGGCACACTTGTCCCAGCAGCAGCAGGAGACTTGTGGGAACACAGGGCTCCGGCATCAGTGCGGCTGGTGTGGCCTCGCTGTTCTGGCCCGCGCGGTCCTGCTGTCCCTGAGTAGGACCTCTCCATAGGCGGTACTCCAGCCTCACAGCAGCAGCTCCTCCTGGCCCTCCTGGCCACCGGCAAGCCCCACATATCTGCAGGGCCAGCACCCTGGGCCCGTGCCTCCAACCCTGGTCCCTCACCCCGAGGGCTCTTCTCAGCCCCCACCACGCAGGGACTGCAGCCCCTGCTTCCTGCTTTCCCGTGGGCGCTGCTGCCAGCACGGCCAGGCATCTGTCTCCAGAGCTGCTCTCACCGCTCAGTTCTGCAGCACCATCAGGGCACTTGCTGCAACGTGTCTTACGTCCCTTCCTCCTTGCAGAACTTTGGAAAATACCTCCAGCAGTCTCAGAGGACAGACGTCATCCTCCAGGTCATTGAAGCCCTGAGAGACTCCAACATATACGACAAGCAGGAGGCCGGCATTGTTCTGGATATGGCCATCGAAGACCCTGCCTCCTGGCTGACCGACGTAAGTGGCCTGTAGTTGGATTGCCCTGCCCGTTAGCCCATGTCAGGCCCCGCTTCCTCCCTGCCACGTCCAGCCCTCTCAGGCACCTCAGGCAATCCCTGGAAGCCATCCCAGAGCGATGGGAAGGGCAGTTGTGTGAGTAGTGGCTGAAAATACGTCTGCACTCCACTTTTGCCTCTCCAGGTGCCAGAGATCGTGAGGTGCATCTACAGACACGTGGAGTGCATCAACACGGCATCAGCCCGGCGCAGCCTGGACATCCTCATCCTCTGGCTGGCCAACCAGCGGCCAAGGGAGGTGGCCAGCACCCTGCTGCAGATCTCGCCATCATCTGACAGGCATGCCAACCTTCAGGGCTTCTTGTATGGGAGGGGAGGGGACAGGACACATCCGCCTGACACATCCACAGCAAACTGCACGCTGCGTTTCCAGAGCAGGGCCCTCCACGCCGCCATGCTTGCCAGCCGTGGTTCCTTGGCCACAGCCAGGGCAGCCAGAGCTGAGCAAGCCAGCCAGGATCCCTGCCACCACAGGGAACGTCATCTCTGCCCTCTCCTGCTTGCCTGGACAAGGCTCCCAGGGCACCCCAAGGGAGGGGGGCGGCAGGGCCAGGGCTGCAGGACAGCCTGGGGCCTGCGGGGCCTGTGCAGGCCACGGCGCTGGGGCGGAGTGTGCCCTGCTGACTGAGTGCTTCGTCCTTGCAGCGCTGCCCTGGCCATGTGGGAAACCATGTTCTCCCAGCACCAGACGATGGAGAATGTCCTGAGGGAGACACTTAGCGTGCTCCAGGAGCAGAAGCTGCGCAGGCTCCCGGGCTTCATCTCAGAGGACAACTGCATCCCTCACTTGGCGGTGAGTTACTGGACGAGGCCTTGCTCCTCTTCAGGGCCGTGTGTGTGCCTCTGCCCATCTACCCCCAAACTGGCAGCTCCTCCAGGACGTCCGTGCGGGAGCAGCAAGCAAAGAAAGGCTGCTGGGTGCTGCCAGGCACAGGGCACTCAGCGGCCCTGCGGCCCTCCACAGCCACAGCTGCCCCAGGACAGGCTGCCTGGCCCCGGGGCCCCTGGCCTGAGGCGCCGGGAGAGCCGGGAGCTGCCTGCAGCCTCTGACAGTCTCTCAATGCTGTGTTCCTTTCAGCTGCTGGCCCACCCAGATGTTGGAGAAGACGACTCGGGGGCCCTGCACCATCTCCAGAGGCTCTTGAAGCATCCCAACCGAGTGACGCACTCGCTGGTGCTCAGCGCTCTCCTCCGAGCGTCAGAGACACCTGTCATGGTGAGTAGGGCACACTACTGTGAAGGCCGGTGGGCCTTTGTCCTGAAGGTATCATGGCCTGCTCCCGGCCAGCTGGGAGAGCTCTGCTCTGCCCGCAGCTCTGTGGCGCAGAAGAAATGGCCAAGAAATGAGCTGGCCATGGAGGGGCCCAGCGGCTCTCTGGGGAGCTTTCCATGCATGCCATGTACCTTTTGGGGCGGGTCCGAAAGGGGGCACAGAGTCTTTGCTCAGCTGCCCTCCTTTTCGTCGTGCTGCCTCTGCGCGAGCAAGATGGCAGCCTGGTGCTCTGGCACCACAGGCTTCTGCCCAGGGTGGCCTTTCATCGTTTCACCAAACGGAAACTCTGTCCTTCCTCCAGGCAAGAAAACTTCCCGTGCTGCTGCCAGGCATCATTCAGGGCCTGCAGGTTGCCAGGGCTGACACCAAGATGAAGGCCCTGCTTCTCATCGGAAACGTGATGGACCACGTGAAGAGGAAGCAGGCCAGCTCCATCGCTCTGCAAGTGGCTGGGGACATCCTGCCACTGTTTAACGATGTAAGGCTGCTGCGGGACCTGAGCCCACAAATGGGCACTCTCATGACAGCTGCCCCCCGTGAAGGAGGCCTCTTACGTTCCCTCTAGTGGGGCTGCGTCCTTTCACTGTGGCTACAGATCTGGCCACAGCTCCTTTGAGCACACTCTGATTCTGTAGCACCTCCGTTCACGTCAGCCACCCTAACGCCCCTGCTCACCGCGGGCAGGGAGCAGCTCTTGCTGAAGTCTTCCTCTCTTCCTCCTACCAGGAGTGCAGCCAGCTGCAAGAGCTCTCCATCTGCCTCTACAACAAAGTGATGCAGGCTGCGTTGTGGCGCCACAAGAGGCAGCTGAAGAAGGTCGTGCAGAGGAGCCTGCTCCCACTCTTTTTTCACCTGAGTGACCAGACCCAGAGCGTGGCCAAGGTGCGTATGGCATACCTGACTAGAGGGACTAGCAGACTGACACCACAGGGGTTGCCTGGGTGTCCGGGGCCAGGGCTGAAGGTAATTGGGCACTTGGCATGTGTGTCCCTTCGGGGTGCAGCCGCCTGCGTCATGGAGAATGGGGGCACAGCTCCCCTCCTTCCTTATGCCAAACGCAGTTCACACTCACCCCCCACTGCATTATCCCACCGTGGGCTGGGAAAGGCCTGCAGCCCTGCCAAGAGGTGGGGGCTGCCAGGTCCCCTTCCCTGGGCTCTGGTGCCATCTCAGCCTCTGCTGCTCTGCAGGCCTCCCTGGAAGCCCTTGTCACCGCTGCAAACTTCCTGAAGCAGGAAAAACTCAAGCACCTGGCGCAGACAGAGCAGACCTGGAGGATCGCAGAGTGCTTGGTAAAGACAACAGCTCTCTCCATACCTCAAAACCCCAGCCCCACAGGGCTCGTGGCTGGGAGATGGGAATGGCCTGAGGGGAAGGGGGGGTGTTGGCAGGAGGGAGTGGTCTGTCCAGCTGGGCAGGGTCTGCAAGCCCCGTAACCTTGCGCTCTCTCCAGCTCATGCAGGACAAGAGAAAGGTGGAGAAATACCTGCAGCAGAGCCTGCCGTACCTGCAGCACACTCAGGTCGCCTTGCGGGAGGCAGCCATCAGATTCATCGGTGAGCCACAGCCCCCAGGGTCCCTCTTTTGTCAGCCTTTGCCAGCCCCAGTGTCCCTAGAGTCCCCCCCGGGACTGGGTCCCCATGCGAGTGGGCCTGGGGGGCGCCTTGCAGGCTTCTGACAGCAGCTTTGTGCCTAGGTCTTGCCGCACAGCACTGCAAGGACCAGAGCGAGAGGAAGATCCATGAAATCTGCAGCAGTGAGTGAAGGCAGCGGGGTGTGGGTCCACGACCAATGGGGCAGGGGGCATTCACCTTTTTCAGAGGGAAGGGAGAAAGTTTGTATGGCCAAAAGCTCGGCTGGGGTTGAAGCTGGCCAGTACCGGGGTGGCTAAGAGAAAGGGCTTTTCTGGAGTATGTTAACAGCAAAACACGTCTGTCTACAACTTCCTTGTGACGGGGAGCAGACAGGGAGGCACCGAGCTCTCCTCTCAGGCGACCGGTGATAGGAGGCGAGGGAGTGGCTTAAAGCCGGGTCAGGGGATGTTCAGATCAGATTTTGGGGAAAAGTTCCTCCCTGAGAGGGTGGTTGGGCACTGAAGCAGGCTCCCCAGGCAAGCAGGCATGGTGCCCGAGCTTGTGGGTGTTCAAGAAGCATTTGGACAAAGCTGTTGGATATGTGGTGTTAAGTCCTGTGCCGTCCAGTGTGCAGTCAGGAGTTGGGCTCAGTGATCCCTTCCAACACAGGATAGTTAATGATTCTCTGACTCTAACCCCTTGGTCCCTCTGTGTCTTTGCGGGAAGTGACGGGTGGAGGGGTGGCAGGCTCTGCCCGCAGTCTCTGCAGACAGGTGGGTTTCATTTCTGCTCTGTTGCTCTCCATTGCAGTCCTCCAGCCCTTGCAGAATGACGAGGAGGAAAGTGTTGTGTCTCTGGCCACTCAGACCATCTTCATCCTGACACGTCCAAGGGAGCAGCTGACATCGAGCTGGTGCCGGCGGGCACTGTGCTGCTGCCTCTCCTAAGCCAGGGAGAGGCACAAAACCTTCAAACGCCTGCATTCCATTAAAACTCCAACAACACGTGCAGGGCCGGGGAATCCTTTGCATGGTGTGCTGAGCATTCCAGCCTCTACCATAGTAGGCAGCTGTAAGGGTTTTAGGTGGTGTGGTGGGGAATGGCTTAGGAGAGGTGGCTTGTGGAAAACGGACTCCACAATCCATAAGATTGTAAAGTAGGTGTGTTTATTCAGCGCTGGGCGGCACGGGGGTAGTCCCCCTGTGAGAAACAAAGTTGCTCACAAATACCAAAAACAAATATCAGCTGGTATTTGTTGCAGAAGGCATCGAGGCCGCACCACAGGCCACAGTTTCTGGCAGTTCTGCAGACGCTGATGATGCTCCTTAGGAACTTCATCTTCAGGTCTTTATCCTGGCAGCCGGGTGGCAGAGAGACCAACGGGGAGTGTGAGAGGGGAGACCCATGGCCGGCAGCAGGACCAAAGCCTCAAGGGGCTCAGGGCTGTGCGGGGCTCCTGGAGGGCGGCAGCTCTGCCTCGCCAGCAGCCCGCCAGCATCCTGGCAGCAGAGCTGCGCGACCCGCAGGAGACACAGGCACAGCCACCATGGCAAGGCCACACCTACCTGTTGCGTGCTGCTGACGAAGGACAGAATGCTGTGCAAGCTCTCCGCTTCTTTCTTGTAGACAGCTAACTTGTCAGCTTCTAAGAAGGCAGGAGAAGAAGGAGGGTTGTAGAAGTTGCCCCCTTAATTAATTTTCAGAGAGCATTGCATTAATAATAGAAAGGAATTTATTGAGTAAGCAACAGCAAGCAAAACAGCGCTGGGCGGCCGGGGAGTCTCAGCTCTGCCAACGGCGCGCACCTCACCCCCGCCAGGGTCCCTTTTTATATTTTGGTAATTCCGGGATTACGCAGCACATCTGGTATATTCTGCGACTGCGCGCACTGTTGGTAGGGGGTCGTCTCTGTCCCTCTGGTGGTTGTGAAGATGAAGGCCATAGTCTTCCTCGGCGTTGTGGTTCAACTTGTTTTTTGTTTTTTTTTGGTCATGTTGGGCCAGCGTGAGACAGGAAGGCAGGATGTTGATACACTAGTTTAGCAACTTATCAGGAGGTGGTTACATGAGCTTTGCAACAGTGTCTTTGAACAAAAGAGGCAGCTGAGATGCAGAAGGAGAGAAGGGGAGGGGCCTTCTCTTTTTTGTTACATTAAGCAAAAGAATTTTCATAGTGTCTAGCCAAGTATTATACAGCTCCTTACTTCAGCAGGGAGCTTTCGCAACTCCCGCTCCTCAAACGGAACTCCTTGTTTTTGTAATACAAAAGACAATGAACAAACATTTATTGTGTATTACATAAGCTGTCAGCTTCTAAGAAGGCAGGAGAAGAAGGAGGGTTGTAGAGGGTGGCCAAAGGCAGGAGGGAGGAGAGGAAGGAGCTCTGGCCTCCCTCCAGCCCCGTGCTTGCTCCCTTGGCACAACCTCCCTGGGGGTGTCTGGGGGCTGGGCTGCCATGCTGGTCCTGACGCTGAGCAGGGTGCTCTTGCTGGCCCCCCCGCTCCCTAGCCCCAGCCCTGCTCCCCCTGACGGGGGCCCTCGCTCACCATTCAACAGCGGCCCATGGTGTTCAGTGGGAGCTGTGTTCTCCTGACGAGCCTCGGGCTCCACCCAGGCCAGCATGGGGCTACTGGGTGGTCGTCTCTCCCCCATCCTGCGGGCTGAGGGTAGAGAATTAAGTAAACAGGTACAACTTTGGGAATGAAAGGTTTGGTTATAGAACTAACTACTTGGTGGTATCATCCTGACCATATATATCCAGTACCAGATTTGCCCTCCATGGAACAAGGCAGTGTCTCCACATATCACTCTTTTGTTCAAGTTGTCATTTTTTTTTTCCCTATAAAGTTGGACTTTGCCATGGTAGCACTAATGTTGAATTTAAGTTCTCACCTCTGTATTTAGCAATTTGAAGAGAAACTCTCTGTCAAAGCGTCCTGGTCTTCGTAAAGCAGGATCTATAGAATCCAGTCTGTTGGTAGCTCCGATTACCACAATCTCCCCTCTGTTATCTATGCTGTCCATAAGCGTCAGAAGAGTTGAAACAATGGAACTAATAGAAAAATATAGGTTTTACTTACCGGTTCAGTAAATTTTGTTCCATTCCACATGACTTTCTTCCATGAGTAGTCATAATGGACAAGCTTTTTAAGGACAAGACTCATTTTAAGACATAAAAAATAGGTAAGTTAACACAGACCACTTGCTGATATCAGGCTTAGTAAATTGGTTTCAACTATCGTTTAGAATCACCTGTTTTGGCATTGAGTTACTAGTTTTCAGGATAAATTAACGTGTTCACAGTAAATTAAACAGGTCATCATCCTTTTTTTTTTTTTTTCATTCCCCAAAGATCAAGCAGATTTTATGTAGGTGCAAAACTGTAATACCTATGAATGTCAGAATTGCATGGAAGTGCACTTAGAACAGTTGCAGAAATCTAGACTCAGGCCAATCTTTATCACAAAACTTTGTCATAGCCAGAACCTAGAAATCCCTACCCAACCACTAGCACATTGTAATCTCTTCACAGACCAAGCATTAGGAATCACCAACCCCATAACACAGTACTTTTCCCACACTGATGTATTTTTTCCCTAAGACTAAGATTGCAGTCACCAAGCAGATACCTCAGTGAGAATCTATACCAGCCTTACCACATTAGGGAAAGCACACCAAAACCAAGTTAAATATATTAGAAGCCACAAACTTGCTGGACACAAAGTTTAATCAAGATGTTTTAGCTGGGGTGCGTTTCATTTCTTAGGGGTAAGGTTATGCTGCAGTCTGCAGAGTGTGAAGTTTATTGGTCAAATAAATTGATTAGTACTCAGTTCTGTGGTGATGCAGGTCCACTGCTCCAATCAGGCATGCCAAGTTCAATGAGACCAGACATCTCAGCACTACTACTCCAATTTCCAAGCTCTGTTCGGGTCTCTGAGACTGCTTGATCTCAGCATATTGACCGTGCAATTAGTGTTAAACTAAAAATGAAACTCTACAATGAAAGTGTATAACTGAGTATCAAGTATCCATTGTCTATGAATTCAAACTTGTTTATATTTTACATTTTCTTTGAAAGCTAAACCTCCATCCTGTATGTATATGGAAAACAATCTAAGTACAGCTTCAGCTACCTTAGCGACGTTTAAGTAAAAACAGGAATTCAAAATACTTGTTAGAATCTGCAATGCAGAAGGCAGTGCTGTGCAAGTGCTACGGGTTATAAGTTTTGCTACCAGCTTGCCTCGAGGGATGGAACAACTAGGAATATATATATGAAATTTTTAGTTGACATAAGATACGGATATTGAAAAAGCTTCTGAATTCCCCTACAAGCATAAGGCTTAAGATTCCTAGAAAACCGATTTTTTAAACACCAATTTAATAAGGCCAACAAATGATTAATATTTGCTATAACAGTTGAAAGTTATGCATTTTAGCTAACACCAAAGTTCTGTTTTCCAGGCAGGCTAGAAATTATGGTCAAAGTATGGAACAAAATCGTAATCAGGTATAGAACTAAAGTGTTTTGAACTAGTTTCTTACTCAGCTTCAAACATTTTTGCTAAGGAATGTTGCAGTTTGAAGACATACTGGAGACATGTTTTCCATATAATTGAGAGGCTGCCTGTGAGAATTCACACACTGGTAAACATCATGAAATCACAGGCATCATAGGCCAGCTGAAACAGGAACTAATCTGGTGAGTTAGCACCTAGGGGTCTCACTAAAGGAAAAGAGCCACAAAGACACCTCTCATACTATCATTTACGAAATGTAAACAAGATCAGGGGAAGAAGAGGTTTACCAGCTAGTTCATGCCAGTCAATTTGGAGTATTTCTGGCTTTAGTCAAACTAGCACAACTGGCAGAAAGCAATCAGAAAACAGGCAGATGTGAAGGAAAACAGAACTGTCTCCTCCACACTGACCTATAAATAAGCTTTGTGTGAAACAAAAAAGAAAATTAGCCTTACGTGGTTGAACAACATAGTCATATTAATAAAAAACAAGAATGATACCAAAAGATCAAATGGGGATTCAAAACTAAGATTAAAGTCTTCCATATTTCTGAATGCCTGAGTTCATCTTGGCATGGACAGGGAGAAGTGCAAGAATGCTGGCCATTTCCCTCTCATGGAAGCTTGGTTTGACAATTAGTCTTCTTTTTTATTTTATTTATCCCGCAAAGAACGCATCAAAACCTGTGCCATCATATCATCTTCATCAGCATCATAATCCTATGAACGAAGGGTACAGAAATTCTTTTACTGCCAGGGCCATATTGGTTAACACAACACAAAACCAGCTGTCTCCTCCTCTGACTTAACAGTAATTCAACTTCTCGCATTATACCATCTGCAAGGACTACATTTTACAGTAGTGGCTACATAAAAAAAGCTGGGTTTTAAGAGTCATCAGGCTCACGTATTCCAAGGATGAAGAAACACGTACCACAAAAGTATCGTATGAAAACCGGTGTCGTCTCTGAAGGTGTTCCATGAAGTTAGCACTCCTGTAATTTGGATCTCCCCACGGCATCGAGGCACAAATTGGGCAAACCACTTGTTTTGCATCCATGCTGTGCAATGTTTTTCAGTGCTCAACTAGTCCTTCTTGATCAAAGCTTTTCTTGCTGCAATATGGACAAGGAAAGGTGAAGCGATTGGGGAAGTTCCTGGTGTTGTGGAGTGGTTCTTTAGTCACAGCTTTCACACCTTCCATGATATAGTTCTGGTACTTTGAACAAGAAGCTGCGTGGCTGCGCATCTTTGAGAGAAACATCTTTTTGTTGCAGCTGTTACAAGTGGTTTCTGTCGCTTCGAACTGCTTTTCCAAGTCCAGAGCCCTGCTGCCAGGCGCCAGGGTGCTGCGGCAGACACCACAGACTGGCTTTTTGAGCTTGAGGCACTCCTGCAGGCATGGTGTGCAAAACACGTGTCCGCAGGGGACGCACATGGGGCTGTCGAACACCTCGAGGCACACGGGGCAGGTGAAGCGCGCCAGCGGGTCGGGCCGCTCGAGGCCGCGGGTGGAGGGTGCGCAGGATGCCGAGGATCCGCCACCGCCCCCTGCCACCGCCATCTCGCCGGCGGCCGCCGCACAGCCACGCCCCTGGCGCACGCTTCGTTGGGTTAGAAACTGGCTGGATAGCCGGGCCCAAAGAGTCGTGGTAAATGGAGTCAAGTCCAGTTGGAGGCCAGTCACTAGTGGCGTCCCCCAGGGCTCAGTGCTGGGGCCGGTCCTCTTTAATATCTTCATCGATGATCTGGATGAGGGCATTGAGTGCACCCTCAGTAAGTTTGCAGATGACACCAAGTTAGGTGCGTGTGTCGATCTGCTCGAGGGTAGGAAAGCTCTGCAGGAGGATCTGGATAGGCTGCACCGATGGGCTGAGGCCAACTGCATGAAGTTCAACAAGGCCAAGTGCCGGGTCCTGCACCTGGGGCGCAATAACCCCAAGCAGAGCTACAGGCTGGGAGATGAGTGGTTGGAGAGCTGCCTGGCAGAGAAGGACCTGGGAGTGATGGTGGATAGTCGGCTGAATATGAGCCAGCGGTGTGCTCAGGTGGCCAAGAAGGCCAACAGCATCCTGGCTTGTATCAGAAACAGTGTGACCAGCAGGGCTAGGGAGGTGATCGTCCCCCTGGACTCGGCTCTGGTGACACCGCACCTCGAGTACTGTGTTCAGTTTTGGGCTCCTCGCTACAAGAAGGACATCGAGGGACTTGAGCGGGTCCAGAGAAGGGCGACGAAGCTGGTGAAGGGCCTGGAGAACAAGTCCTACGAGGAGTGGCTGAAGGAGCTGGGCTTGTTCAGCCTGGAGAAGAGGAGGCTCAGGGGCGACCTTATTGCTCTCTACAGATACCTTAAAGGAGGCTGTAGCGAGGTGGGGGTTGGCCTGTTCTCCCACGTGACTGGTGACAGGACGAGGGGGAATGGGCTTAAATTGCGCCAGGGGAGTTTTAGGTTAGATGTTAGGAAGAGCTTCTTTACTGAAAGGGTTGTTAGACACTGGAACAGGCTGCCCAGGGAGGTGGTGGAGTCACCATCCCTGGAAGTCTTTAAAAGACGTTTAGATGTAGAGCTTAGGGATATGGTTTAGTGGGGACTGTTAGCGTTAGGTCAGAGGTTGGACTCGATGATCTTGAGGTCTCTTCCAACCTAGAAATTCTGTGATTCTGTGATTCTGTGAATGTGGTCTTGTTTACTGGAGTGCACAGGAGAGAGACCATCTATCTCGTCAAAGAAAATAGTTGAAGGTCGCATCTGATAGGCCTAGCACAAAAACACAGAGTAAAACAGCATTATTTAAAGGAAAAATGCACAAAAACATCATGGTTGGAATGTCATCTAAACTAGATCTTTCATTTTAGCCTCTGGGACCTCTACTGATAGAGCTACTGGAGTATCTGGCATGACTAACAGAAGACAGTCTGTGTCAACCCACTGTATCCGGCTGACAGGAAGCAAATCGTTCCAGTAGTTCTTACAGCTGACATTCACAGCAGAAACACTGGCATTTCCATTTCAGTGGGAAAAAAAAAACTAACAAAATACAAAAAAAAGAGCAAGTTCTACTTAAAAACGTTGACCACAAAAAATAATGGTTTCAACTCTGACAGAATACACTGTGCATTTCAACCTTACCTGTTCAAATAACACACGAAGTTGGCATTCTGATTCCCCCATGTATTTTCTCATGCAGTCCCAAGCATTTCTCATAAAAAATGATATTTTCCTGTCACTTTGACTATATTCACTGGCAAGTGCACGAGCAACTAGTGTTTTCCCTGTTCCTGGGGGGCCATAAAATAGACAGCCTCTGCAATAAAAAAGATCCAGATAGGAAAAAAAACATCATGATGAGTACCTCCTACAACCATCGTCTCTAGAACAAACTCATCTTTTCTAACCAAAACACGTCATATACAAGACAGCAGTAATAGCTGAAGTGTGGGTAGAGGCAGAACAGATAGAAGTTCTGCGTTTTTACAACGTTTCACAAGAAAATTCATTTTTTTCACCCAAAGAAATGAATAAGGGGGTAACTCAAACGTATAAAACCTTCAAAAGAGAGCATACTGTCCCAGAAGGACACTTCCAAAACTGCTGACAAACAGGGTGATTACAGCAAACCGGAGCCAAACGGGCAAACTTCAGCACAGAATCTGAGAATGGGCTGAATGGTGAATCACCAGTTCATTCTGCAGCAATAAACTGCATATTCTTGCTTTCACAATATGCAGAATCTGTTAGTAAAGCATTTAATGCTCCTTTCAAAAGCATTAAGTTACTGGGTTTGGTCTCTCAGACCATCTATTGCTGATGGCAAGTGAGGAAGCCTAAAGCCGGAAGGAAAAGCGATGCCTTAGCACTCAGAGGAAAAAAAAAAAAAAAGAAAGCAAAAGTAGGCAGGAAAAACAACTGGGCTTCCAGGCAACATATTACAATTGGCTTCCACTAGATAATCCCTTCTTGCTTACAAACTAATCAAGCTGACTTGTACATAAAACTGAGAACAAAACCACTCCAACCCAACTAACCCAACTTTTTAAAAACACCAGATGGTAAAACTTAAAATTTTAAGACATTGCTTATATTTTTAACCTACAAATATTCTTGATTCTATCCGTTTTTAAGAAACCACTTTTTGCTACTACTAAAACAAATGTTCACCGCTGCCAAAAATGTTGAAGCATGGAAGCATATTGATACCTTAATTGAACTTTCTCCTGAAAACAGCTGACTTAAGATTTATCACTGTAATGAGTTACCTTGGGGGCTGAATATTGAACCGCTGAAAAACTTCTGGATACAGGAAGGGAAAAATCACCATCTCTTTCAAAGCTGCGATGTGTTCGGAAAGACCACCCACGTTCTCAAATCCAATCTAAAGAGAAATTCAACACAACAGAGTTTGTATGTTAAAGAAAGCAGCAATCTAGATCAAGGTTTCATCAGAAATTATCTCAGCACAATGGAAACATTCTGGGCAATTTTTGAAGTTGCTTTAGAGAAAACCATCAACAAAGGTAGTTGTAGATGGCACACTGAGATCTTTCATAATCACTGGAAACACTCGCTGACATGATGATTAGTTTACGACTTACCACACTATTTGCATTGCATCTCCCTGACTTCTTCCAACTTTCTTTTGATCCCTCTGAACTCTCTTTAGGTCCCGTTTCTGACGTTTCACTCGAAAAGTCCTGATTTGAATTAAGGAGAAGTTATAGGGCTTCTTTTTCTTTAAGATGCAGCTCGAAGATTTGTTTTTCGTAATAATGCCAAGCAAATGTAGAAGACATTAATTAATATATAGAAGACCTAATTAATTGACATAAACTTACACAGTTACATTCAGATAAACTTAAACATGGCTAAATATTCATTGGAAGGAGGTTCATCCCTCCCCTATTCTCTAACGACAGCAACCTTCTTGGTTGCTCTCGCCATCCTCACTGCTCTCACCACCATCCTCCGTATCACACGTGCTAAGCAAGGGAGATGAGCAAGAGGGTGTAGAATCACTGATGTCATCTGCACGTCTCTGTCTGCAAGCAAGCATATAGACCAGAAAGTTAAAAAGAAAATAGAGCAGATACTAAGTAGCACCAAAAATTAAGGGAATTCTATCTCAAAATTTACTCTGAGATCTATTTTCCAGTCCATTGTACTCCTTAGGAATCTGATTTCAAAGGCCATGACATGATTTTCCTCGTGACAACTGTCTGCTTTCAAGAATGCTCAACAAAATATCTGGCAATCAACAGCATTCTCTACGCACTAACTGCTTACAGAATCCAAAAAGCCTTTATCATTACTAAGGCAATTTATCATTTCATTTAGATCTTTTATTGTTTAAGGTTAACTTCATATAGAAACATTAGTTGATTCCAAACAGAAACTAGAGTCAGTATTTGAGTGATAACTTTTTCTTTTTTTTTTTTTTTTAAATCTAACAAAACTTCCATAAAGCCTCTCCCTCTAAATTGAATAAAATTATTTTCGGTTTTAAGAAAATCATTTGTATCCTTCAAGATTAAATAGTCTGACTAAGATTTTTAAGGGGGGATTCTGGCTTCAGTTCCAGAACCAAAGAATTTCAGTTACAGAAACTCAGACACTACCTCCATAATCATCTTATCAGTGACCCACAAATATTGGATTTAAAAAAGAAACCAACTTAAAAGTATCCACCTCCTCCCCTCCAAATATTTCTTTCCTCTCTACCTTAAGACTACCAAAGTACCGATCATAAACTTACTCTGTAATTACCACTAAACTGAAAACCCTTTGAAGCATTATGCAGTAAGGAGACTGACAGCTCTACGGATAAGTAAGAGCTATCACTAGCCATACACCAACCTGGCACGTCTTCTATATTTTTGTGACCCAGCATTTTCAAGTGACTCTTTCTGTCTGACAGAATGGGGCTGGCCCGAGTTAGTCCTCTCTCGATCTCTTTGTCTTACTGAAAGGAAAGAATTTAGAATAATGATACAGATACATTTAAGAGAGGAGGATATCAAAAGATAAAGAAAATGCCACGTGTTTCACTCATCCCTAATTCCAGAAGAATTTTTAACTGTTTTTGCTTTTCATCAGTGCATGGCACAAGTGGAAAACTACACCCTGTTTAAAGGTGAACTGAAAATCACAAGAGCAAGACTGTTAAGTGTGATTAATTACTGTTATATCAAGGATACATAGCACTAAGCATGCCAAACAGCAAAGAAATACAATGTGCACAGGACACACGTGTCTGATAAAAACAGTGAAGTTCATGTGCAGAATGAAGGTACAGAACTGAAACAGAACTGTGTGTGCAAACACATGTATTTACATTCAAAAATTTTATCTCACTTATGTGCAAGAAATAAGGTTTTAAGAGAAACTGTGCGTTCAACCTACTTTCCATAGGAGCTTGGTAGCAGTCAACAGGTTTACTCTGTCGAAGGTTGTAACGCCTTGGAACATCTTCACCATCATTTTCTTTGTTCTCACTTCCTTTTGATGTTTGTAGTGTACCACAAAATGACACCGAATCGTTAAGTACTTTTGCAAATTATATGAAATCCAAAATGCATTACACAGATGCCTGTAAGTTTTATTACTATCGTTATTTTAATGACACGGTGGATCCTGCAAAACCTTAAGATGAATTTATGCAAGTCACGTTTCAGAAATCACAAATCCTAGCAGATGAGCATGCATCTAGACATTGTTCTGTCCTCTCTGAAACTGCTGATGGACTTGTCGTCAGCCTCAGTGTTTAACAACAGGCAAAATTCTGTCATATTGCTTAGCTAAGATGCAGATCTTCTGAAAACAGCTATTTCAGAAAGTCACTTCTTAGTTTGAGAAAGTATTTAATGGAAAGGGTTTTAATAATCTGTAGTGCTAAGACTAAGCGTAGTAATCTAAGTCCAAGTCTAGCTCTGCCACAAATTCTGGGAGCAATAATGGGCCAGACACAGGCTTGAAGCTCACCAATGAGAAAACAATGCCAAATGCACATAAGCTTAGGCCATTAGCTTCTGTCAAGTAACCTGAAGTTGTTTCATGAAAGATGGTAAAAAACACAAGAACCAGAGTGCAATTATCTACTGGGTTCTGGAGAATATCCTCTCACGTTAACAGCAGGACACCGAGGAAGGAACATACATATTCCGTTCACCTACCTGTTTGCCAAAAGGACTTATCTTTTTTTCTTGGAAAGCACTGCCCTCTTTGGTTTTTATTTTTTAACCCCAAAGGTTGCATTGCTTTCTGAATGCAAGGTAGGTGCCGTGGGGTATACAGACAGCACACAGAAAACTGAGCGATCAGTAAATGAGTTTGTGATCACTACCATCTCCAG
Source organism: Aythya ferina (assembly GCF_964211825.1). Taxonomy (NCBI): domain Eukaryota; kingdom Metazoa; phylum Chordata; class Aves; order Anseriformes; family Anatidae; genus Aythya; species Aythya ferina. Next base: position 377,179 of record NW_028181427.1, read on the forward strand.
TCCTTGGTGTTCCAACACTTCTATCACAAAAGCATGAATTTCTCTGCTTTAGTGCTCCTCTAACCCTTTCCTTTTTCCAATAACTTCCTTTATAACAACACTGACACTTTCCTCACTCTTTTCTGGCGTATTTTTCATTATAAAAGTATATTCTAGCTCTTTCCTGATTTAAAATTGTAGTTTGCATTTTGATCATCAATTAATTTCCCATTCAACATGCTATTTAAAATTCCTCTCTGCAAGTCTCTACTGCACAGCTCCCTGAAACCCACACACTTTAACCAAGCTTCTCCCTCTAGACTGGCCCCCTCCTTGTATTCAAGCTACTCTTATTAAGACTTTGAGCTAATATTTTCCTAACTAAACCTCCAAAGGAGTCAACTCTGCTTCTCCCTTACTAGTCCATGGCCCAGCCATTCTTCCTCTGAAGAACTTCCCTCGGGTTCCCACCTGCCACTGTGCATCTCTCTGCTCCTCTGGGCCTCTGAAGGGAGGAGCAAAGTATTTTCTGGGGCTCAGCCTCCTGTCACTGTCTCTCTGAGCTCCTTTGCAGGTGTGCAGCTGAGCTCTATCACATAATCTAACTCGTCAGCTCGTCTACTGCAACACCCTTTTCGGTCCTTAAGTACAGTCTTGCCCTGTTCTGATCTGTTTAGAAAGCTCCTACAAGGATGATCTAATTTACTGCCTTAATCACAACTAACGTTCTTCTCAAAAACTGTAAGTTTTCCCATCACTTCCAAGTTAATATGGGCTTTCGTGGCTTAACCTCATTCCACAAGTCACTGAGTACCCAGATGACAGCTCCTAATTACAGGCCCTGACAGCAGCTTACGGTGACTGCCTCCTAAACACAGAAATGCACAACGCTATCTTCCCTCCTGCTGAGCTTCACGCTTGGGAGGAGCTTTTCATACACATCTGGCAGCCTATCTATCTTGCTTCCTGAAAATTCTTGCTGTGCTGCTCAAAACCATGAAAACTGTCACGCTTCTGCTGTAGCGGTATCGCCGTTTCGCATGCTGAGTAATGCTGTCCATTTCTTTCCATTCCCACCTGTCTACAACCATCTGTTGCCTTTTATCTTGTAAGCAGTTTGGAAAAGCGCTGTATTTTTTTTTTCACCTGTTCTGAGCTCACTACAGTACAGCCCTAGAGCTCATACTAAGGCTTGTGAAGTCAATAGCAACACAGAATTGTTACAGAAGACAAATACCCAGTAGATTAGCTTGTTTCAATTGTTTAAGACAAGGCTTTTGGTTAGAACAGAGTAAAGAAAACTTAAAACCAGAACTCACCAATCTCATCTGGACTGCCAGGTCCAGTTCTTTCAAAGTCCGACTTCACACAGGTCAAGATATCAAGGTTCTCCTAATTCCAAGCAGCAAGAAAGATCGGTCACAAACGTGCAGAAAAACAGACGTGCATACATGTACATCCACTGACAGACACGTCTGTCTGTTGATGCTTACACAGTAACATTATCGAGGCACCCCGTATACACACAAAAAATAAATTATTGCACAAGAGGAGAGAATGGGAATATGATTGCGTGCACCCACAATCAGTAACAAGAATTTCTGCTCTAAACCAGCGCTCAGTACATGCAGTGGTTAAATACTTGCCCAGATACAAAACTGAGTGCATTAGTTAATCATAGGTTAATAACCTACAGTGTGACAGAACCAAGGAAAAAGAACTACCTTTCTAGCAGACATACCAAAAGAAATCATACAGGCGTGTGAGAGATGCTAATAAAAAGTACTGTGGACAATTCTGGATTCATTTCACAGCCCTGGGCAACCAGCTCTAGGTGTCCCTGCTTGAGCAGGGGAGGGTTGGACCAGGTGACCTCCAGAGGCCCCTTCTAACCTCAACCATTCTGTGATTTGAGAGAAAAAGAAGGCAATTCAGAGCTAAACAAAAAGCTATGAAAGTAGGTTATCGGGAAGTTTTAAAACGATGTGCCTATCATTCATAAGAAACAGTAATTTAATAAAATAGTTTAATTTAATAGAGCAAAACTAAGACAGAGGAGTATGATTGCTGCATACAGCTTTAACAGGGGTTCCTCTAGAGACAGGGGTTTATTTAAGCTCTCAGGCAAGGCCAGCACACGAACAAATATACATAAAGTAGCCATCAGTTCATTCAGCTGGAAATTTGAAAGGCTTCAAGTTCCTGAAAACTCTGGGAGCAGTTTGCAACCAAGGAAGAATTCTAAAATGCAAGTTAGGTCAATTAAAGAAAACAGCTCCATTTGCCTGTAACAGATGATTAAAGCTACATGATACTGGAGATTCTTTGTGAGCTCTCGGGAAAAAAGACATTAACAGGAATCAAAATTCGAGCGAGTGACCAACACAGGAAGCCATGCACTGCCTTTTGTTAAGCTTTCCAAGTAAGTGCGTTCCTGAGCATGACGAGAAATATGATCTAGGAGTTACGGATAAAAAGCTAAACAGCTTAAACTGCCAAGCTGATGGAAAGCACCAGTCTTTTTGCATATTCAGTCCCCCAGGCAGAGCTTTTAGTAACATTTGGAGTAAAAACCCAAGTCCGAAACAGCTGTTTGTAAACAGCGTCTATTCAAAATGCAGAAGGCAATTCAGAAACTGGAGTGGAAGACATGCATTTCAGCATCTCCCCGTTATCCCACATCTTCTGCAGAAGATGCTTCCTCCACTCTTAAAAGATATCTGGAGCACAACCGTATCAGTAAGACATGAAGATATAACCAGAGAGCAAGACCAAATGGTAGTTTAGACCACACTATTCTTTGGAAGGAAGTTATTTCAGTTCAAATAAAAATTACAACTAAGTTACTTCCCTACGTGAAATACTCTACAAAAATGGCAAACTGACGGAGTATTTGCTCTGTCATTTGTACCTCAACATCTTCCCAACATCTTTGGCATCTACGCATCTGCTCCATTTCATCCATTTTTTGTAGCACAACTTCCGCAGTACTAAGATACAAAGTTGACATGTAAGAGCAAAGTTAGGCATGTATGAACAAAATAAAACAGCACGCATAATCAGTAAGAGATTTTAATGTAGTACGCACAAAGCAAAAGTCATTGACACTTAGCCAAGATTTTAGACATTACCAAAAAATTAGGTCAAATCTTTATTTTTGATAGAGATTTAAGAACAAGCTTTTGAGGATTTGCAAACATACGCTGTTTTCAGGTTTATTTTCCCCTCTTACTGAGCACATTTAAAATATATATATATTTAAATGCAGGAGGAAAATAAGAATTCTGACATCCTACTAAGATGTTATAAAAAAATTATGTCAACTTTTAATCCTTCTTAAGTTGCTCTGCACAGTAGCATTAAGTCATTTTTTGTTAACCGAGGAAAGGCTGTTTGTTCTTCTCTACATGGGAATCTAAGTTTCGTGTTGTAGAAAATGATGAAATGCAAGGAAAGCAAATTCTGAAGCAGAAAACAATTTTGGCTTCAGAAACAGAAATAAACCATGGACAGAAATGCAGAATCGCTAGGACTACTTTGCTTTGACTGTATCAAACCATCCTCAGTTTCTTAATCAAGCATTACATTCACTTTTGTGAGTATGGAACAAAAAGTTCATTAAAAATGAAGGCACTTCTGATGCTAAGAAAACTGCCAAATGCGGAAAACTCAACAAATTGAACTCTCAATGCCAGGAGCAGCCATACCTCTTTGCTGTCAAAATACAGAGCAAGTCGAGGCCAACATCATGCCATAGTGCAAAGGCTTGCTAAGAAAGATCATTTTAAGAGGTCTGCAAGAAAAGATGACTTACTTTGTTATAAGTTTGTCAAATAGAATGGACGAGTTAGTAGTAGAGTACCGACTGCGTCCGACTCTACAGCTGCGGCGCAGCTCCAAGTCCCTGTTTTCTCCGTGGACTCGTCTCACAGTTTTTGCACCAGCTCTACTCCTCAATGTTCTGGTGACTGAAACGCAGAAACAAAGTATTTTGAAACAGTGAAGATGGGATTCTCCTTATTTCACCGTTGCTCTTGTAAAATGGAAACAGACAAACAAAAAAGGCACCCTGAAGTGGATTGATTTTTCTTTACATTTCAGATCAGAAGTTGTTGTCACAACCACTGCATTCCACTTACTTATCGCTCTGCACGTTTAAACTGTCTACTTAAAACTGTGACCTGTAGAGAAATTCTTAAAGAGACTGAAAGCTAGCCAGACAAAAAAAAAAGGTGCAACTTTTGTTCCATGCAGGAGGGAAATCTACTCCAGTTATTTCTGTCTTGGAAAAGTGAGAACAATCAACACCTTTCTCTAAGGTGTTTTCACTCCATTCATGTCAAACTGTATCTAACAGTGCTCAAAACAAACACTATTACATTGCAAGCCTCTTCCTAAGAGGTGTATGTTTGATTACTCTGTTTATGCATGCAGCACTTTCATTTCCTGCATTATGATCTAACAGCTCAAGGAGGTAAGAATCGTTTCAAGAGAAACACCCAAACACCACATAACTCAAACTCGTGCTTTTTAGAAAAAAGCCTGCCCATTGTTTACTATACAGCACCCTTTGGCACAGGTTTGTTGCTTGCACTCTCATTAAAAGAGCCAAGAGGACAAGGGGAAGGGAAGAGCTACACCACTGTGCTGGTAGGATCACAGCTAAGGTTTACTTTTGTGGTTGCCAACTATAAAACTAAGTTTGAACTTACCAAGTATCAATTTACTTTGCACAATTAGAACAGTTTGCTTTGTGCCTACGAAGCTGCAATTCACACTGCTCCCTCCCCAAGGAATTCATAAAATCTCCTGTTTGCACCTACCTCTCTTCACAGAAAAGTCACTGAGGAGTGAATTCAGATGACTACAGAAGGCTTTGGGGCCAAATGAAAGCCATGGAGTGACCAAGTGCCATCCTCTTCAGTAACCAGCGTAAATAGGTATCCCGGGGACTTACAGCCACTTACCTGTGTTTTTCTCAACTGCCTACATTAAGAAAGAGGACAGGGGAGAGAAGGGAGGAAAGACTTGTTGTATTAGACCCATCAAGGATGGGAAATTTCACCATGTTTACAAGCCAGTGCTCCATGGTATACAAAGAGAAGCCTGTAGGCCTCACGCAGGATCCACATCCCAAGTCTGTTGCGTACCATATACACGCGGTTCTGTATGTACCCACATTTCCTAGCTTGCTCATGTTGAATTCTCAAAATTATGAGCAATAGCACCCAAGTGGAAAAGATACATGTCCTGGTTTCAGTTAGGACAGAGTTAGTTCTCCTCCTAGTGGCGGGTAGGTTGCTATGTTTTGGCTTAGGAAGTGTGAAAGGATGTTTAGAAGAGTGCTGATAGCACCCCGATGTTTCAGTTGCTGCAGAGCAGTACTTACAACAAGCCAAGGAACTTTCGGTGTCTCACTCTCCTACTAGCGATCAGAATCGGCGCACAGCAACAGCTGCGAGGGGACAGACTCAGGATGGCCGACCCCAACTGGCCAAAGAATTCTATGCCTTATGACAACATGCTGCACCATGGATAGGGCGGGGCAGCCGGGCTGCTAGGGGTTACGCTGGGCACTGGTCAGCGGGTAGTGAGCAACTGCATTGCACATCACTTGTTTTGTACACATTACTATTAGCAGTACTATTATCATCATCATCATCATCATCATTATTTTCCTGTCTTAATAAACTGTCTTTATCTCAACTCGCAGGCTTCACTTTCCCGTTTCCCTCCCCCATCCCAAAGAGGGAGGTGGGAGGGTTGGAGAAGGGCTGTGTGGTTTAACCCGGCCGGCAGCTAAACACCACAACAACACCTCAAAGGGGTTTGGGAAAAAAAAACACGTTTTTTTTAGAAAAGCAGAAGACTTCCACTGAGAAGAGGGATTCTAGTTTTAAGGTACTGGTATGCCATCAGCATGCTCATAGGCCTCTGCTGATTTTAGCCAGAGGTTTATCAGGCCACAACTCACTGCACATGCTTTCTCTCTTGCTTTTCAATCTACAGATCGAACAGAGATTGAACATACAGAAATACAGTACCTTGAAAAGCATCTTCTGTTGACATTTCCCCTCAGTATCGCCATACTTTCTTCAAAGCTGGAGACTGAACACCGCAGGATGCTTTTTCTCATTGATCTTAAACGGTGTCCGTTGAAACATTCAATACTGGTAGAAGAATAATCCTAGGGAAAGAAGGAAATAAGAATATATTTATGCAAACCACGTAGATTCAGATAAAGAAATTCTGCCTCACGCAAGTTTAATTAACCCTCCTGACTTGGTAGTGGGGCAACTAATGGCAGGCAGACACTTAAACGCTGCTGTGCTCAGGAAAAACCTGGGAAAAAAAAAAAAAAAAAAAGCTTTCAAAACTAAAGCTTCCCTCTCCCCACCATTTTCTTGTGGATAACTTAAGCTTAATATCCTTGGCAAAAAGATATTGCAGCAAAACCTTTCACATAAACTTAGTGTTTCGTGAAAAACAACAACAACAAAAAAACTTTAAATTCAATTGGATTTTTTTTCATAAATTCAATTGGAATTTAAATTCAAAACTTTAAATTCAATTGAATTTAAATTAAAAAAACTAAACTAATTAATTTAAATTAAAAAAATTTAAATTCAATTGACTGTTCAGAGGAACAGTCAAGCTTGACATTATACATCCTAGAATTAAAATCTAGTTTGAGTTTTTCTCCCATCTCCAGACCTTGCGAAAGATGCTGATTAGGAGCTCTGTCAAAAAAAGTGTAAGGCTTGTTATATCAAAGCTTTGAACCCTTCTTACTGCCCTTGACCTTCTTCACATTGCTGCTCCTACAAGGGTGAGTACTATCATTTTTAGTACGGGAGGGAAGCTGTGATATCCTTGAGTGGGGGGTCGTTCTGTTTACAAAATGAAGTTCCAGTAAGAGTACATCAAACGAACCAACTTTCTTTGAACTTTAATTCATCACTATATTGAATGAATGACCTCTGGATTTCTCTCTCCCATTTGGAAGTCAATTTGAAAACAAAATACCTCTGGCATAAAGAGCCAGGCATCAGAGACACCTGTTGCGCCTCAAGAACAGAGAAGGTATGAATGACAAGAGCAGCTGAATAAAATGCAACTTGCCATTAGAAATGGGTGTACTGGCATCTACAGGTGCCGCTGGCATCTCCTCATTTTCATTACTCTCTTCCTCTGGTTTCTCGTCTTCAGTAGCAGGGTTCTGCCGTGGTGACTTGGAGTTGTCGCATGGAGCACACGCTGGAGAGGTGTGACCTTGCAATAAAGAATAGATACCAAAGATCTTTGCCGTGCATTTTCAGTTACAAATGCAGAGACAAGTCTTCAAATCCTTAGCGTTAAAGCATGTACCTCTTTTCTCACGAGATTCTTTAATTTGTTCACAAAGTCGTCCAAACTCTGTATCCATTTCGTTCCTCACCATTGAATATGCAGTGTCTTGCAAAACATAGGCGCTGTGACGATCTGAAATTTTACAGACTTTATCTGAATGTTGTCTACCAACCAATGAAACTGTTTTGATCACAGAAAAAATTGCTTTCTTCATAGGTCGGTTCCAAAAGGTTATCTCAGTGAATATTTTCAGCATAACAACATCGAAGTTAATTAAAACAAAAGCACTAGTTCCTTGGGAACACTTGTATCACAATTCCATACCCAAGTAGCAAAATGATAAAATATTTACAATGTGGTATGAGATGTTCTCTGTGGATGTCCAAAATCATCTAATCCATCCGAAGTCTATTGTCCACACACAGCATTTATCCATCTATACATCTGACAGATATTTTAAACTAGGGCTAAAAAGCACATCCTCACCTGTAGATCTTTGATCCGGGTAGTACTCTGAGGCATTGTTACAGATTAGATCGATGTCCTTCAGATAGTCTCCTGCAGCGAGGTACTGGCGCGAGTCAATTTGAGTCAGAACTGTTGAAAGATCCATCGGCTCTTTAATCCTTGTGGCATAGTCAGGTACCTGCAGATCAAATACAAGCATTCAGAGGTTTTCTTAACCTTGCACACTGTCTACCAAAATTATTCTGAAAACTTTAAATAAACGACTTCCTAAAAACTCTGAACATTTGCGATGCATCAGAAGATGCTGAAATTAACCAGTTTGCTTCTCAAAAATGGAAGGGCTCTTTCAACTGGCATTAGAGCTGCTAGGAGAGGACAACAAGAAGTAGGGAGGTCAGAAGCACGTGCATGGTAGAGAAGAAACACTGAGGGTAGGAGATTTATTTCACTTTGCTGCAGAAAATCACAACAGTGAAAGCTGAGCAAGCCATCCGACATTTTCTTTGTTGTCGACATTGAGGAAAAGGTGCATGAATTGCACCTGTGAAGTACCTATTGCAGGCATCTACTTTAGAATGAGATAACTGGGCCGAGAGGTGCTGATTTCTTCCCTCAGACCAGAAGAGGAGCCTAATGACTAGTTCAGATGAGGACATATGTATTTGTCGAGATTTTTCACAGCTCAAGAACCTAGGAGAAAAGGGGAAGAAAAGCCAGTGGATGCCCACATGAAGAGGACTTTTGCTGATCCGCAGGTATATTCAAGTTACATCTGTCTTTGAAATACACGCCCCTAGTTTAGGCTTATCTAATAAATTAAGGAGAAAAAGGGATCTAAGCAGCCAATTGGAGGAAAAAGAAAACACACTGCACTTATGATTGATTCCTATTGAGGAGTTCCAGATGAAACAGAGAACAGGACCTCAAAACTTATTTTTACAAACTGCTGCTCCTATTCCTGTTCCCACAGGAACTGACAGTCCAAGAAAGGGCTTTAGACTTCATTCAAGTAGTCCTGTAAATACTGTTTGTAATTATAAGGAAAGATCTCTGTGCTTTTCAGTGCTGTGACATGCCTACGTATCAAAGCCTTTTCATGAGCAAACTGTGTTGGCATTTGGACTGGCTTTTTAGAATGAAACCAGGGCTTTCAGCGAATAATCCCATAAGAGACATTTGAGAGTCAGCAAAATGACATATGACAAATTACTGACAGAAAATGACCACCAAAGCAAATCCCAAAGAGCTAGTAACTTTGATAGGAAAGTTTTAGATGTACTTCTTATATCCTCCTCACCTCTTTTCTTTACAGGAGGCTTAGCCACTTCATTTAGAATTAGGTCCTCAAAAAAAGCTGCTCTCTCTGCCCTACCAGACAATTCAATATTGCACACTTCTCCAAATTCCTTATTAAATAATTTTTGGATCTAAAGCAGAAGGAGGAAAGACATTTCAGATTTAAGGCCACAAAAACTCATATTCTATTCCAAAAAGACGAGTACCTTTTCAAATTAAGAATAACCTGAAGAACACAAACTGAAAAAAGTTATCTTCCTGGCCTTAAAAGGCTACATTTTCACAGGCTGGCACGGCAAATTCAAATATCGCCTTTAAGAATCACCTGTAGAATTAAAGCTCGCTGAAGGGATTGTACGCTACACTGATAAAGTAATGGCTTTCACCACATCCAACAGCGCCTCCTTTGTATTTACTTGCCTTGCTGCATCCTTTACTTAGAACCTTTATGGCTATAGAGGGAAGAGAAAGGCTTCAGCAGACAAGTGAGGGCTTTTTGCTGAGTTTTTATTTCTCTACCAAAAGGTGTCTGAAGTAGCTAGTACCTCTACGTCTTCCTCCATGTTCAAGTTCTAGTATTAAAAGGTAGGTAAGGAATTTCACTACTTATTTTAGAAGGAATTTACAACCTGTACAAAAACTTCTGTGGGAACTCAAGCACTTTCAAAGCAGTTGATAATTAACACCTCTAGGTTAGACCCGTTCTCTTCCCCCAATAACTGAGACAAAATAATCAGAATGAGAACAGTGTGGTCCTGTTTTGGGCACCTTCCCTTAATGTAAACTCTCAGAAGTCAATGAAGTCCTGCATGTACTTTTACTACAGTTTATTTAGGAATACAACTAGAATTCAATTCCAAAGTTACTTTAGCAGAAATTGGAACTCAGCTTTCCAGCTTGGAATGCTTTGGCCTATCTGAAGAAAGAAACTGATTTTTTATTTTTTTTAATCAAAGTGTTTCAATTCTCTACTAAATTGCATTATTAGCAGTTTACCCAACATAGCATGGAATGGCAGACTGTCAGAAGAAATCTCTTCAGTAAAGACATCCTCTTGTCATTTCAAGCACTGCATATTCTTGACTGAACCACTTTGTAGCCACCTGAATTATTGTATTAATTTATTATTTGCATGCATGAGAAAGGGGTGAAAGTCACTTGCTTGACTCAGAAAAAACCTTAAGCAGATGCTTTCACAGTATTCTTTTTCTCTAAGCAAATTTTAAGTGATTTGTTAGGGTGCCTGAGTAATAACAGCATGCATTTAACAAAGCACAGCATTTTGATGCTGAAAGCATTCATAAATTACAAGACACTGAAGAAATAGTAAGAAAAGTATTGACAAATACCTCTTCTGGGAGATCTGAGTGACATACATCAGACGTAGCAAGCAGCAAAACTGGCGAAAATGCTGGAATGTTATGTAGTAGAGTTAGAAAAGTAAGTTTCAAAGCAGGTCCAGCATTGTCCCACCATAAATGGATATCTGGGACATAAATTATGCTTGGTGCTGTCTTCTGAGCATTTCGGATCAGCTACTGAAAAGGAAAGCTTGGGTAAGAAAACTAAAACACGTAGAATAACCTGTTAATACATAGCTACATAGCCATTGGACTGCCCCATGAAATGAAACTACATGAACAGAGTGGCAAGCATCCTTTCACATAAGGAATTTCTCTGTGCACCCTGTCAGATTATCAGTATTCGGAGAACTCTAGTCAGAAGATGGGAAGGATATATTCAGGCAGTGGCTAGACACCGTAGCTGTATGGCCACAGCCACAATCATCGCATAACAAAGAAAGGAAATGTCCCTCTTATGGGACACATCAGTATTCAGTCATGTAACATGTCTGTCCTTACTTGTATGGCTCTCAAACGTTTCCACTAAAGGTAAAAATATTTTGAGGTAGTGATGCCAAACAATAAAATGGATTTCCTGCCTAAACGTAAAAACACCAAATCTGTTCATTTTTTCTAGTTAAAACCACATCAGCGTGCAAATTAAGTGTTTTGTGAATGTTAATGCTTTTATTGCACATACTGCAACAGCACAAGTTGTGTATGTCCGTGCGAAAACAAAATAAACAGAAGCCCCAAACCTTGGTTGCCTTACTAATATAATTTAAAAGAAGGCTACAAAAAGTAGCCGACATGCAGTCTGGTACAGAGCCATCTACTGGGAGCACACAGTCTTAGGAGGCAATGAGAACTACTTTCTGGATCCCAGTGACATGAGCAGCATTTCTTTCCACAAAGAGATGCTTATTAGCAACACCGCCCAGCTTTCTGAGCTGCTAGCAACATCCTCACTGTGAAATTGAGTATGGAAAATGTGGACATGTACAACATTCAGATTGTTTGTGGTTTTGTCTAAAAGAAAAGGGGATTTTCAGACAGAAGCAAACATCCCAGCACATTAAAACAAGGCCACCTCCATTACCAATGAATTTTGCTCACCTTACTTGCAACTTGATTGATCCTTTACATACAGTCAGTGAATCCGATGAGAATAAAAAGGTACGTGTCCGCAGATTTCTTCTGGCAGTGCAACATTTGTAAGCAGAACAGAAAGGTCCAGGGTGTGAACGGGAAACTTCTCCAAAGCGTGCAACACCGTGGGTGCCACGTAAGAAACCTGGTCGTACCCTTCTTTTCCTACTATTAGCGGACGGGGCCGGCATGATGTTGGTTCGCAGAAAGCACTCCTAGAACAAGAGTTAAGAAAACAAGTTTATAAATGAGGTGCTGAATAGACAGACACACAGACGTTCCAAGTATTTTTCCTATAGACTTTCTTTTCCCTCCCCAAATAATCCAAATGGCAGTGGTATATTAAATACATGTAAGATTTCCAGTTAAGTTATTCAGTCATCCCAAATGTTTCCTCTCCTTCCCTTGCGTTTCCTATTCTTTACTAAACCAAGACTGCAAATTAATATCCCTGCAATCTTGCTTTACTACTAGGAAATAAATTTGCTAGGAGCATTTGTTTCCCCACTACAATCAGGCTGTACCTTTGCTGGCTTAAATCAAAGATGCTAGAGACTTAGCCTTGCTCTGAAGCACAGAAAATCTTCTGGACAGCACAGCAATAGAAACTGAGAAAAATAACTGATCCAGCTGCAACAACATGATCTAACTTTCCAACTGTGGGCTTGCATGACTTCCATACTAAAATACCAAAAGATTAACACAACTTGGTGGCTTAACAAATAAAGACACCGTTCAAATTTTTCTCAAGGTGTTTTAACAAGCCATTTCTCAGTTTTCTTTCTGCTACATAATTCACTACTGGTTTAACAATCCTGGAAAACACAAGGGCAAAAGGTGGCAACACAAACCCATAAAGTTGGCGTATTTTTAGCTAAAAGGACAGACAGCACATTTATGTGGTCTTGAGTCTTTCAAAGAATGCCATGGATTAAGTCAACGTGTTCTGGTAGTCTACGGATCACTTTGGCTTAGGAAGAGAAGCCTGGGCTTTTCAATTTAGTCATTCAGAGCAACTTCATTACAACTTTAGTCCCTTCACCCTTTCTTCTTGTGAATACCAAGCACCTCTTCAACACACAAACTTGATGTTACCCCTTCGTCTACCACCCCTCGCACTTTGAACAGCTGGAACTGTTTAAAAGACTCAGCAGACCTGAGAATTTAAACGTAACAGGGATCTATCTTTCTTTACCTGCTGAAACAGAGGCGTTTTTTCTCTGGTCCGTCAGGCATTCCATCTTTTAATTCATCTCCAGAAACCAAGGATGCATCGTCATCACTGTCGAACATATCATCTTGTAAAATACGATTGAAATGCTCTGAAAGGCAAAAGAGGTTTGTTAACTTTCCTGAATAGCCTTTGTCTCTTTCTCTTACATTAATACAGCTTCTAAATAAGTGCCAAAACCCTTTCTTCATTTGAGAGCACACACTGAAAGCTATTTCCTAGAGTTCATCCCACCACAGATTTAAGGAGATGGCACAAGGCCCTACAAAGCTGTACTAAGTCCCACTGATGTGGTATCACTGATGTGATAAGGTATGCTACTCTTGGTGATTTTTTTCTCCCCCTTGGAATAAAGGAGATTACGAACAATTTCTGCAGTTACTAAATAACTAAAAAAAAAAAAAAAAAAAAAAAACAAGACCATTTCTTTCTGGAGGAGGTTCCCACAATGAAAGCACGGTGATAAAGGATGTGATGGTCACAGAATTCCATTCGTCTAGTAAGTATCAATGCTAATTGATCTCACGTGCACATGTATAGTATGATCCACAAACATTTAAATTAGGAGACTGGTTAAAAATGATGATAGCTAAAACAATATTTAGCTTAGACCAGTTATACTTGTATCCTGGTCCTGACATTCTTCAGAAAGGAATTAGAAACATTGACCTAGAAATGCTTCCCCTCCAAAGATCTGAGTTTTGATTTTTGAAAGAAAAATAGGTGCCTTATACTTCAAACCTCAAGTCAACCTCTACAAATGCTAATTATCTTAGCTGCCATCAGAAGCAGGATGCTTCAGTAGAGAACGCATCGTCCTTTACTGTGTATTGAGTCATTCAGAGCTTCCATTTGGCATTTCAGTTTCGAATCCACAATAAAACCTATGCATTATATTCCAGACATGCCCAAAAGAAAGACATGCACATGCAAAAAATAAAATTCTACCATCATTATGTCTGAAAGGTTTAAGTTGATTGCACAAACCACAAGTTTTTGCTTTAGCAGAATTATAAAGAAGTGGATGCTGTGGTTATATCTTGCTGTCGGTCCTCCTTTAGCGCAAGCTGTGCATACGGGAAGATCTTCTGCACAACTTGTAAAATATTCTCTACTGATCTTTTAAAAAGTGCCATGAAAATGGGTGATAGTGCTTGTCCGGGTGAAGCCAAGATCCTGTTTGATGCCAGAACAACCTTCTTCCTAGTGGTCATTCAAAACTGGGAAAAAAATAGTCTACCAAGTCGGCTTTTTTTGATTTGGTAATAAATCTGCAGACTGTTAAGTCATCAAGCACTTCAAGACTGTTTGAAATAATCTCTACATTAATATAAAAGGAATTCCTCAAACACACTGCGGCCGCTTACCTTTAATATACTCGTTGGATGCCATGGAGCTGTATTTCTTGCTTTCGCCTGCGCTGGAAGGCTTCCTTTCCTTGTAAGGTTGTTTACTGCCCTCGCTTCTGCATTGCTCACATGAAGAGCCATCTGGAGGATGGGATTCTTCCTTCTTCTCCCACATTATCTTCTGGAAACAATGATCTAAGTGTTCCAAGGAGCCTTTCGCTTTCCTGGTGTTTCTCCTTTTTCTTCTTCTCCTTTTTCTTCTTCTTTTACGCTTGCGATTGGCATTGTCAAAGTGGAGCGCACAGAAACACAAATCGTGAAGTCTGAAAGAAACATGCAAGTTAAAAAGAGAAAAAAAAGATGTGGCACTTGTTGCCTATATGAAACTTGATTTATTTTACCACAGGTGATGATTTGCAGCATGTCAGCTATTTTGTGGTGCTATGTGCACACGCAACTTACTTTAGATGCAGCAAACTTAAGCCCTCAGATTGAAGGACCATAGGTCCTGGTTTGTACACAGATCATTAACAATGGCTAGCTCTGGAATAGGTGCAAGCAGAAAAAAACTTTTAACCTAATCCAGAATGGTGTACGGATGTGATTCGAATTATGTGGTCCAAAGCTCTGACACAATTCAACAATAGCTTTCATGTCTTCACTGATCAACCTAACAACATGATCCCCAGTCAGCTGATGCTATCTAAATAACTTAGAAACTACCAGAAAAAAAAAAAAAAAAAGAAAAGAAAAGAAAAAAAGAGAAGAAAAAAAAGGAGAAAAAAAAAAAAAAAAGAAGACATGAGAAGCACCCAGAAAAGAATTAGGATAAAAAATGCGGAGTATGCTGGAATCCTTGCTTACTTGGAATCCTTCTCTCCATGTTTATCTTTAGACTTCTTTTTCTTCTAGAACTTGTGATATTTTTGCATTTTTTTCACCAACTAAAAGCTCCTTTTCTATCTTTCTGTCTACGCTGCCAGTTGTTTTGCTTCCATTGCTGTAACCATCCCCACAGGGCATTTGCTACCATCCATGAATCGGTGTAGAGATAGAGAACTGGCCATTTTTCTCGTTCAGCAATGTCTAAAGCCAGCTGAATGGCTTTCACTTCTGCAAACTGACTCGATTCACCTTCTCCCTCAGCAGCTTCTGCAACTCGTCGCGTATGACTCCATACAGCAGCCTTCCATCTCCGATGCTTCCCCACAATACGACAGGACCCATCAGTGAACAGGGCATATTTCTTTTCATTCTCTGGCAACTGGTTGTACAGTGGGGCTTCTTCAGCACGACCCACCTCCTCCTGAATCCTTGACGGCCCAGCGTCGTCATCATCTTCGTCATCTCTATACTTAGTTTTGGCAGAAGCCTTACCTGGATTGGCAGAAGACTCTCTGCGTTCTAAACGACTTGAATTTCTATACCATATTTTCACCTTCTCTACAGGGGCAGCTTGCACTGCTACTGCTCGTTTCTCTGACTTTGTTACAGGGTCTGCCACAGGGGTTGGAATGCCCTCTGCAGGGTCAACTTGCACTGCTACAGCTCGTTTCTCTGACACGGCCACAGGAGCTGGAGCGGCTACAGGAGCTGGAGCAGTTGCAGGAACCGGAGCTGTAGCGGCTACAGGAGCTGGAGCTGGAGCTGGAGCAGTTGCAGGAGCTGGGACTGGAGCAGCAGTAGGAGCTGGAGCTGGAGCGGCTTCAGGAGCTGGAGCTGGAGCGGCTTCAGGAGCTGGGACTGGAGCAGTTGCAGGAACTGGGACTGGAGTAGCGGCCGGAGCTGGAACTGGAGCGACTGCAGGAACTGGGACTGGAGCAGCTGCAGGAGCTGGAGCTGGAGCGGCTTCAGGAGCTGGAGCTGGAGCAGCTTCAGGAGCTGGGACTGGAGCAGTTGCAGGAACTGGGACTGGAGTAGCGGCCGGAGCTGGAACTGGAGCGACTGCAGGAACTGGGACTGGAGCAGCTGCAGGAGCTGGGACTGGAGCGGCTGCAGGAGCTGGGACTGGAGCGGCTGCAGGAGCTGGAGCTGGAGCGGCTGCAGAATCCACCGTAGGGGTCACAGTGGCCGTTGGATCTGTCACAGGGTTTGGAGTGGCCGCAGGGTCTGTCACTAAGTTGACAGCAGTATCAATGGCAGCTCGATAGGCATGAGCCAGGCCCCAGCACGTTACAATGATTTGTGTTACTTTGGAACTGCCAGAATCATTACACCTTTTTTTCAAGCATTCTGCCAGTTTTTGAGGATTTTGCCATTGTTCAGGGGTGAATTTCCAACACACTGGGGGTGCCAACTGCTCTAGATGCCTGCCCATATCCACCCATACTCCCTGCCACCCACAACTATACTGCCTCCGGGCAGATCTCCGGATGAGCTTCATAAGTAGTTGTTTAACTTTAAGCAGAATCTGAAGTGCATTCATGAGGCAGAACAACAAGACTATGGTATTCTGAGTATTCCAGAAATATTCAATATCTTGGAGAGCTATTGTGACAAGCTCAGGGGATAAGAAGGTGGTGAAGGAGGAAGGCAGAGTGACCCAGGAGGATACAGGGGTGGTGAAGGAGAAAGGGAGAGTAAGCAAGTAAGGAAAAATATCCTCCCCTTTCCCCTCCACAGATTGACTCTCTAATGGAGAAAAACAATAGGTATAATTGCTAATAGTTCCCAAGATGCTGTTTCCAAAGTACAGAGTCCACGATGTTACTGAGTATAAATACCAAGTTAGAGTCATGACCAGATATCTTATCGTCTCATAAGCCATTGCTATAACACTTAGTACCATAATGGTCTGAAACCAGGGCCCGGAGAGGAGAAACAACACTACAGAGAGCAAATACGGAAAATAATGTACTATAATACTCAATTTGGAAAACAGGCGCAGCAGAGTTGTGATTAAAGCAATCAGCATCATGACAAGTGACTATTAAGCAGGTCTAATCCTTCCACCAATTTTAGTTTAACACACTCTGATCAGATCTGCCGTTATCTCAACCTTTCGGGCCCCACGTTGGGCGCCAAAAAAGGCTGTCGTGGTTTAACCCGACCGGCAGCTAAACACCACGCAGCCGTTCGCTCACCCTCCCCCCTCCCTCTATGGGACGGGGGAGAGAAATGGAAAGTGAAGCCCGTGAGTTGAGATAAAGACAGTTTAATAAGACAGGAAAAAAAATAACAAAAATAATAATAACAATAATAATAATGATGATACAATGGTGATAATACGAAGTAATAATAGTATGTACAAACAAGTGATGCACAATGCAATTGCTCACCACCCGCTGACCGATGCCCAGCCTAACCCCGAGCAGTCCGGCCCCCTCCCCCCGGCTAGCCACCTATATATTGTTTAGCATGACGTCAGATGGTATGGAATACCCCTTTGGCTAGTTTGGGTCACCTGTCCTGGGTCTGTCCCCTCCCAGCTCTTACTGCACCCCCCAGCCTGCCCGTTGGCAGGACAGAGCAAAGGCTGAGATGTCCTTGGCTTAGTATAAGCACTGCTCTGCAACAATTAAAGCATCGGGGTGTTATCAGCACTCTTCTCATTCTAAGCCAAAACACAGCATTCCACCAGCTACTAGGAAGAAAATTAATTCTGTGCTAACTGAAACCAGGACACTATTTCACTTTCACTACCTTCTGCACGGGTATATTTTCTTTTTCTGTTTCCTTCTGTTTCATTTTTCTGGCGACAGTTCTCCAAATGAGCTGACACAGGTGGAAGCGCATGTCTTTCACGAGAATGTCTTCCGGAATGTTGCTGAAGTACTGAGCAACGATGCAAGTCTGCTCGGGGTGTGCTAAAGCGACGTACATCTTCCTCTCTCAAGAGGGAACCGTGAGGCCATCCGCTTTTGTAATGATAACGCTTATGTGACCTGCTGTAGTTAAGTTGCAGTCGATTTGTCAAGGGCTGCATCGCCGTGAGAGAATTTTCTCTCTCTACTGTCTCCTGTCGCATGAGGTGAATAGTAATCGTTCTAATAGCTACATCTTTCCCATCTCCGTGCTTCATCTCGATAGTATCTTTCTCTGCTCCAACTTCTTTCCCCTTTGGATCGGTAATATCTATTGCTACCTTGTTCTGATCTTCCTCCACTGCCAGATCTGTACTTTGAATATTTGACTGCTCGTCTGCCATTCTCAGGGCTGTTTCTTTCAGCAGGGAAAGCTCTGCACCTGCTTCCCTCCCAGTACTCCTGCTTGTGACGCTTTTGCTCAACAACTTCCATGCTCTGAGAGCACCTCCTCTTGCTGGAAGGACCTGCTTTTTGACTCTCCTTCTCTTCAGTAGGAGCACGTTCCCTCTTGCTTTGGTAACGCCCTTTGTCAGTGTTTTTAGTCTTGTCCTTTGTATCTTGGCATCTCTCTGTAATAGCTGAGGAGGAAAGGTTTTTAGAGCTACATTCAGTGTCAGACTTGAGAGAGGAAGTTTGCCGCAATTTCTCACCAGGCTCACAAGACTCTTTGCCGGACAAAACGTTTTCTTTTGAAATGAGGTCACGTTCTTTTGATCGTCTTGGTTTCTCCTTCTCTCCACCGTCATCACATTGGTACTGTGCGAGGTATTCATCATTCCCAGCAGATTTCGGAGGGTCCGCGACACTGCACAAAATAAGATCACATTTCTCACTTCTGCTGAAGGACGTGAATATTAAGAGGAAAACCTTCCAAAGTCAAACAAACAAAAACCTCCGGACTACAGAACACTCGCAAAGATATGCCATTTAGAAACCTCTCCGGTGATTAGGACACCTTCTCCAGCTCCCAGAGAAAGTGTTTTTTCCCCTCTTGCTTCTGAAGCCATTGAACTAAAAAAGCAAACGCATCTCTCTCCCTCCACATGCTGCTCTGAATAAGAGCCAGAATATTCAAAACCACCCTATTTGTTCTCCCCACAGAGCTGAAAAAAACACCAGTTGAAACAGAGTTTTCTACCTCTCTCCCAAGAATTTACATTCACATACCCTATGACTGAAAAAATACAAGGCGGGACTGAGGAGGAACAGCCAGTGCTGGAAATGAAAAAAAGCAGCCCGTTTCTTCAGTCTTAAGCCTATGCTACTAGGAAAAAAACAAAACAAAACAAGAGGAGAGGAAAACAACAGCGGGAAATTTACCTATTCTTCACATGTTCAATTGCAAAGCCTCCTCTGGAGGATCAACAGCTGTGAATTCAGCGTGCTTAGGAGAAATCAGATCTACATCTGAACCACAACTCTTTCAGTAGTATCACTAACTTATGTGTTGCCTTCAGGGGGCAGTGGCGACCCGGTTCAGGAACGGCACGGCGACCAACCCCAGGCCGCTCGGTCCCTCGGCTCACACACACCAATGTCCCTGGCACTCGGTTACAAAGGGCAGACAGACCAAGAAGCACTTGCTCTTCTTCCAGTGTGGTGGGAGAAGTAGTGAAAACGATGCGGCACTTCATGGAAAGGTTTAACGTGGACCTGTTCACTGTTACACAGGCCTTTCTGAAAAACACTGGTGAAGTGGAGACTACATCATACTTTCTGCAGACAGAGCAGCGTTTGGATGGATCCCCTGTATGGAGCAGAGAGGACGATTTAGAATTGCAAAAGGATGATGAGCATGTTAGAAGTAAATTGATAGCAAAATTTGGAGCTGAAAATGTAGCAAAGTGAGTAGCATTTAGGAAAAGTTAGTAAAGTAGATGGAAATGACTGTTCTCTTACAGTGGCAAGAACTTAATAAAAGAAAGGTCATTTCAGAAATGCAGATGTGATGGAGAATGTTATATTGTTCTGTAATATGGTGGATGGCAATTGGCGTTTATTGTCGAGTCAGATGGGGTTCTATACCCGAGGCCCATAGCGCCACTTCCGCTTGCTTACATCACAGCCCACACACTACTGTCCATCAAGGGAGGGGCTCCACCTTTCCGTACAGCACGACATCTAACTACCCACACACCTAAATAGAGGACCAAGCAGCACCTTGAGAGACCCAAGCCTCATGGAGGTGCCTGCATATTCAAGGGAGGTGTTTGTGTGGCCTGGGGAGATTCTCTGGTGCTCTGACATACTGCTTGCGTGCCCCAGGGATACATTATCTAATGCCCAAGGGAGGAGCCTTGGGGCTTTTGGAAGGTGTAGGGATGACCTGGATTGATGCCTGATTGCTCTGGGGAGATGCTGGGATGTCCAGAAAGATGCTTGGGTGACCAGGGAGATGCTTGGGTGCCAGATGGAAAATGCTGATGTGCCTTCAGATGATGCCTGGCAGGATCTTGTGCATCCCACAGAAGATCTTGGGTGCCAAAGGAGGTGCTTCCCATCTCCAGTGAGAGGTTTGTGTGCCCCGGGTGGTGTTTTGGAACCCTGGGGAGACGCGTGGGGTCTCCACTCAGATATAGACATGTGGTGGGAAGATTTCTGTGTGCTCCGGTGAGGTGCTTGGTTGTTCCAGGGAGGTGCATCTGTGCTGCAGGGACATGCTTCGGTGACAGGGGCACAACTCTGTGTGATTAGGGGATAACTTTGTGTGCCCCAGGGAGGCTTTTCTTGTGCCCCAGGGGTATGCTTGTATGCCCTAGGGAGTTGCTTGTGTGCCCTGAGAATATCCTTGGGCTCTCTAGGAAGATGCTATATTCCTCTGGGGTCACTTGGGTGCCCCAGAAGATTCTTCAGTGTTGCGAAGCACGGACGAAAGCACGACAGACACCAGCAGAGTCAGATCATGCTTCACCATTTTGTTGCCCGAATAGCCCAACTTTTATAGTGAATTTTACAGGGGTGGACAGTGTTTCACACAAGATTATTGGTCAAAAGCACTCAGACAAACCGTTAAGAAAATAACACCACCTGCAAGAAGAGAACCCCCCTTTTGATTAGAAGTTAGGAAAACAACCCCCTTTGTGCTTAACGGCCACGTAGACCTAGTCCTTGAGGCCAGCTGCTGATAACAATATTATCTGAGTTCCTTAATTGGGTGATGTGGGAGTCATTGCAGTGGGAGCTTCTCATAGTTACTCTGGCAGCTTGGTTTGCTCAGCTACAGCAGGCCCTGAGATTTCTAAGGCCTACCCCTGGTTGCTTAAAGCAAGCTTAGATCGAACAATTATGCCAATTCCCAACAATTCCCTTGTTTTCTTTTTGTACAAGCAGTACTTGGTTTTACAGCAGATGTCAAATACATAACATAACACAACTATATAACTTAATCCTAATAACACTACAATTACTGTAAGCACTTAATGGTAACACAATCTAATAGTAACACACTTAAACCTAATCACTTGATGGTGATCAAAGGCTGTTCTTGACAGTCCTTGAGGTGTCACAGCCCACGTCATTGTCAGAATGATTATCAGGAACCTCTTCATGGTCATCTTCAGCGTGTGCAGATTCTAAAACTGCTTCAGTCCACTTTGCAGTGATCCACTGGGTACCTGTTCCCGGCACCACTTCAAAATCCCTATAACATTTTGCAAGTAACCCTTTAACCACATTTATCACAATACTACGTGTAATGATGATTGACACCACAATGAACAGAATCCTTAATCCCCCTTTGACTAATCCCAGTAACCATCTATGCATTGTTTCAAACAAATCAGTGAACCATTGATTGAAAGGATTGATACCATATTGACTCTTTCTCATGTGCTCTTTCAGGAAAGTAATGAATTTGTGAGTTGAAAAGGTCTAAACAGTACATTCCCTTAAATTTCTCCAAGTGGCTACTTCAAACAATGACTCCGTACTAGTGAAACTTGATTTTGCTCAACCGATCACAACTAGCCCTGCCCCAATTGACTCCCCGTTTTTCTAACAGCGCTGTAATAAATCCATTTCTTCTGATTTTTGCCGGCACCAATTTCCTATGCTTTTAGCCTGCCCTATGGTTATATCCCGGGATCCTGCACTGTGGCAACAATAACCTGTACTAAGGCTATATTCCGGAATCCTGCACTATGGCAACAATAACCTGAATTATGGCTATATTCCGGAATCCTGCACTATGGCAATGATAACCTGTACTAGGGCCATATTCCGGAATCCTGCACTATGGCAATAACCTGCACTAAGGCAATAACCTGCACTGTGGCAAACCTGCACTATGGCAATAACCTGCACTATGGCAAACCTACACTAAGGCAATAACCTGCACTGTGGCAAAAGCGCGCTCTCACTCACACAGTACACAGCACAATCACACATACAGAGCACAATCGCACACCCAGAGGCCTCTGGCACATCTCACTCTCAATCATACCACAAGAACATAATTTAGAATGATAAGCAAACAAACAAGTGTCGTCTCTCATTGTGTTCCTCATGAAATGACTTGCAACACTTTGTTTTAAAACCTTACCCTTACACAAATACTTTCAACACAAAATACCTGGACATTTAAGAATAACACATACAATTATTAACACTCCAGTTAGTATCCCTCCAGCAGCTGAAAACATACTGTTTGTCTGCAGTTTCAGGAGATCTTTGTCTGCTCCTGCGGTGAGCGGCTGAGAGTGGAGTCCCCTCCGAACAAAACGCTCAGGGTGCACCTAGGGGCGTCCACACCACAGCCGATCCCCGCAGCCAAGCAGTTGTTACGTGCGGCCGCAGATGCCACTCCAGGCACTAAAATTGCCAATGCCGCTCTAGCTGCAACCCCACACAATTCAACATTATCATTGCAATCCGGTGCAAGCAATGCCCATTTATGTCTGGTGATCTCACACAACTGTAACAAGCTAGGAGCAAATACAATGAGTTTATCTAAGTAACATGGACATCTGGTAGCATTTGCAGCAATACCTTGCCAGCCCCTATCCCCACAAATCAGAAAAACATCAGGAGGTAAGGCCAAAGCTGTACAATTGTTCCAAACACTGTAGTTGTGACCCCTTGTCTCCATGCTATAAACCCCTAAACCCTGCTTAGCAGCGTCATTGTAATCACAGGTGTTATTTGTATTTCTATACCCGTATGGCCCTTTCCAGGTTCCTGGAGCAGAATTCATCTGATAGCCACGGCTACATTCACATTCGTAGCCACCTTTCAGGTTGATACAGATTTGACTACAGATACCAGGGTTTTGACATTCATCAATATCTCCACAGTTTCTCTTGTCTACAAACTCAAACCCAGCCGGACAGTCACATTCATTTATGATGCATTCCTTCAGGGGCTCATCACCCCAGTCCTTGCAGTCTCTCTGCTGGTTACACACTTTATTGATATCTATGCATTCTCCACTTCTGCACTTGAATTTGCCAGGTCCAGAGCACTGAATAACATTGTTACAGTTTGCTTCATCAGTGCCATCCAGACAGTCTCTCACACCACTGCACTGCCTACTCCCATGGACACAGTTCCCATCTTCACATCTGAACTGGTCTGGCCTGCAGGTCTGAGAAGGGCAGTTAATTTCATCACTTCTATCCTTGCAATCAGGATCTCTGTCACAGTCTTTTTCACCATCACATTTCCAGGACACTGGGATACACTGGGTTGACTGAGGACCACAGCTGATTTCATTTACCCAGCATGCTCTCATATGACACAGCTCAGAACTTTCGTCAGACCTATCTTCACAGTCCAGATCCCTATCACACTGCCATCTGTTTGGCACACACTGACCGCTGTTGCACACAAAGTCAGATTCAGCACACATCTTCACACAAGCACTCTCATCACTGCCATCTGAGCAGTCTTCACATTTTGTTCTAGCACTGTCGGCGGCAGTGCACAGGCAGGTGAGGGCAAGCAGCAGGCAAAGCGCCCCACAGCGCGGCAGTGCCCGCCGCTGCCCTGCACCTGTGTCACTTATACTATTCCTATTACCCGTGCTGTTAGTGTCAGTGGCATCCTCCTGGTACCGTTTCTGTCTTTGTCGCCCCTTACTCTCCCCCTTTTCTTTTTGCCACTGACCATTCACCACAAATGGATGAGACACATGATTACTAGTTAGGAAAGAGAGTGTAACGTCTGCTATACGGCTGCAGGCCGTGCCAGCTGCAACCCTAGCAGCTGTTTGTGAACAAGCCTGCCAGTGGTCATTTGGCGGTGTAATCTGCGTCTCTGCACTCCTGCCCTGCAATAGAGCTAAATCGTCATTAATAGTCTGTAGAATGTGGCAACCCCATGGAATGTTATCCAGAAACATAGTTATAACACTGATCTGGGGACAAATAGTCTTTTTTGCATTGCAAGATAAACCTCGTATAAAAGGAATGCTAGAGCGAAACAGCACAGCCGCTGCTGCCGCTGCCTCCATGGTTCCGTCAGACAGGCTGCAGGGTCCTGATGTCCGTCCCTCTGCTCTGTGCCGACTCGCCACACGGTGAGGGTCGGCTGCCGTTGTCCACTGACGCCTCTGGTCTCCCGTAGCAACTCGATCTCGGATGTCCCGCATCGCACCGCGATTACTTCAATGTCCCGCGTTTTTCGCGGCTCCTTTTCCCGCGTCCCTGCGCGGTTCCGCTTCCCGTGTCTCTCACCGTGAGTCCCCGTGTCTCACCGTGAGTCCTGTGTACAGCGTTTGCGGCTCGGTGTCTGGCTACGGCGCCAGTCCGATGTCCGCTCCGATGTCCACTCCGATGTTCCGGCGGCGCTCCGATGTCCCGCGCCGCTCCGATGTCTCAGTGTCGGGCTCAGGCTCAGCGCTGTGATGTCGCAGCGCCGCTGGCCCCGGCGCCGCGCCTACCCCTGGTTGCTTAAAGCAAGCTTAGATCGAACAATTATGCCAATTCCCAACACTTCAGTACTGAAGAGAGCAGTTTGTGTGCTCCAGAGAGGTGCTGGAGTGCAACTGGTTTGTTCTTGTGTGACTGGGAGGTGCTTTGGGCTGTGGGAAAATTCTTGGTTACCCTCAGCAGCTCCATGGGTCCTCCAGGAAGGTGCTTGGATTCCCCAGGGTAATGCTGGTGCACCCAGGAAGGTGTTTGGCTGACCCAGGGCGATGGATGTGTTACTTGAGAGACGTGCTTCATTGCTGCAGGGAGATTCCTGGGGGCTTTAAAGATATTCTTGGATGACCTATGCAGATGCTTTTTCAGTGCTCCAGAGAGATGTTAGAGTGCAGTGGGGAGGTGCATGGGTCCTCCTGGAAGATGGCTGTGTTCCCTGGGGAGAAGATTGGCACCTCAGGGAAATGCTTGTGTTCCCGTGGAAATGCCTTGGAACTCCAGGGAGATGCTTGGATGCCTTGGGGACATCCTTGAGTTGAAATCTTGAGAAGTGATGGAGTTCTCAGGGGACACCCTATGATTCCCTGGGGAGTTGCTTGGTTGTCCAAGCAGAAACCTCTTTTCTCCAGGCAAGTTCTTGAATGTCCCGGGGAGATGCTTGTGTGCCCCAGGGAGATGCCTCACTGCCCTCTGGAGATACGTGCTGGCACCACTGAGTGCTGGGCAGAGATGCTTGTTTCCACTGGGAGTATAATGAAGTTCCTCAGAGAGCTGCTACGATGGGAATGGTAATGGTTGGCTCCTGCAATGGCATGATTTTGTTCCTGCTGGGCATGTTTTTGTGTCCAAGAGAGGTGCTTGGTTATACCAAGGAGATGCCTGGCAAACAAAGCATTGCCCTGGTTCACACCAACATCTCCCTTAGGCAAACAAGCACATCCCAAGGGTACGCAGGCTTCTCCCTGGAGCACCCAAGAATCTCCCCAGACAACTCAAGAATCTCCCCAGACCACCAACCTATCTTACAAGGAGGACCCAAACACCTATCAAAAGCGGAAGATACTTTCCAAGGAGCATTCAGGCACCTCCCTGGAGAAGCCGAGTACCTCCTTGGGAAAGCAAAAAATCTCCCCTGGGAATACAAGCATCTTCTCGGAGAACCCTCTATAGCATCCAGGTATCTCCCAGGAGCACTCAAGCACCTCCCTAGGGCTGAACAACATCAACGTCTGTAGCCAAGAATCTCCAAAGAGCATCTTCCTGGAGGAGACATCTCAGTGGAGCACCAATGCATCTCCCCAGGACACCCAGGAACCTGCCCGGGGCATTCAAGAACCTCCCTGGAGCACCCTACTGTCCACCAAGCCACCCTGGTGTCTCCTGGAGCATGCAAACATCTCTGTGCAGCACCCAGGCATCTCTCCCAGGCATACTAACACCTCCTTGGGCATTTCCCTGGGCTACACAAGCACCTCCCTGGGATCACCCAAACATTTCCTCAGGGCACCCAAACACCTCCCTGGAACACCCAAGCCTCTCCTTTGAATTATCCAAACATAGAATCATAGAATCATAGAATATCCTGAGTTGGAAGGGACCCTTAAGGATCATCAAGTCCAACTCTTGACACCGCACAGGTCTACCCAAAAGTTCAGACCATGTGACTAAGTGCACAGTCCAATCTCTTCTTAAATTCAGACAGGCTCGGTGCAGTGACCACTTCCCTGGGGAGCGTGTTCCAGTGTGCAACCACCCTCTCTGTGAAGAACCCCCTCCTGATGTCAAGCCTAAACTTCCCCTGCCTCAGCTTAACCCCGTTCCCGTGGGTCCTGTCACTGGTGTTATTGGAGAAAAGGTCTCCTGCCTCTCGACACCCCTTTACGAGGAAGTTGTAGACTGTGATGAGGTCTCCCCTCAGCCTCCTCTTCTCCAGGCTGAACAGGCCCAGTGACCTCAGCCGTTCTTCGTACGTCTTCCCCTCCAGGCCTTTCACCATCTTCGTAGCCCTCCTCTGGACACTCTCCAACAGTTTCATGTCCTTTCTATACTGTGGTGCCCAGAACTGCACACAGTACTCGAGGTGAGGCTGCACCAGCGCAGAGTAGAGCAGGACAATCACCTCCCTTGACCTACTAGCGATGCCGTGCTTGATGCACCCCAGGACACGGTTGGCCCTCCTGGCTGCCAGGGCACACTGCTGGCTCATATTCAACTTGCTGTCTACCACGACCCCCAGATCCCTCTCTTCTAGGCTGCTCTCCAGCATCTCATCGCCCAGTCTGTACGTGCAGCCAGGGTTTCCCCGTCCCAAGTGCAGGACCTGGCACTTCTTCCCAGGGAAGCCAAGCACCTCCCTGGAGATATTAATCAATGTCCACGTGGCACCCAAGCATCCTCCCTGGTCACCCAAGCATCTTCCTGGACATCCCAGAATCTCCCTGGGGCAAACAGGCATCAATCCAGGTCACCCCTACACCTTCCTAAAGCTCCAAATCTCCTCCCTTGGGCATCAAAATATGTGTCCCTGGGGCACATAAGCAGAATCTTGGTGCACCAAAGATCTCCGCAGGAAACCCAAACACCTCTCCAGAATACAAATACCTCCATGAGGCACCCAAGCATCTCCCCAGGGGACCATAACATCCACCTGGAGGACCAACAGTCCTCCCCACAGCACTCCAGCATCTCACTGCAGCACCAAAGCATCTCCCCTGGAACCCAAGCACCTCCTGAAGCACACAGACATCTCTCCAGGTCTGCTTAGTGTCAGGCTGAGTCACCAAGCTTCCCCCTGGAATGCGCAAGTCCTCCTTGGAGAAACCAAGCATGGCCTTGGGGCACAGAAGCACCTCCCTGGATCAGCCCCACAGAGCCTTGAAGTAGGCAAGAATCTCTCTGGGCACACCAGGGTATTCCCAGGGCATGCAAGCACCTCCCAGTGCTCTGTGGAGGTGCTGGAGTGCTCTGGGAGATGCCTGAGTGTGGAGGAATGGTTAAGTGAAGTAGGCCATGTGAACATTGAACAGCTAGGAGGCCACGAGCTAACAAAGTATCGAACACAGCTCAAATGAGCCTGAGAAAGTACGTAAGTAAGCCTGAGAAAATACGTAAACGCACCTGGGAAAGTACGTAAAATCTGGGAGGTTTCAGGGAGGTTTCAGGGAGGTTTCAGGGAGGTTTCAGGTACAAGAACATGATATCTGTTGGTGGTCTGGGAAAGTACTAACTGTGTTATTTCGGTGGGAAACTAGCTGATAGAATAGAGAAATGCACTAACCAATCATGAGCTTAGCTTTTGCAATATGTATGAGCTAATTATATTGAATTAGATAAAAGACGACTGAGCTATCCAATAAATCGAAGTTCACTGATCACTCATATTGAGCGTCTGTGTCTTCCTTCCGTCGACAACAAATGTCCTCGCAACAAATGGCGCCCGAACAGGGACCTGCTATACGGGGACAGGGACTTCGCTGGAGTTGAACCTGCACTGGAATTGAACCTGCGAGCCACGGTTGGACGGAATACGAGAACCGGTCCTGCAACGCAGCTCAGGAGGTGAAAAGGATTACAAATTGCTGAATCTCCGCACCCGAGGCCTGAAAGGTGAATGGACAAGAAACCTGCAATCCCCGCACCCGCAGCTCGGAAAGGGAGTCCTCGCACCCGGGATGAGCCTATAGAGGGTCCCGCCGGAAAGCGTCGCCGAGGTCTTTGCAAAGGCTGCAACGGTACCGACGTATATAAAGGTATGGAGAGACAAGCAGCGTATGATTTGCTCAAATGCTTTTTAGAAAAGTGGGGCACACAGGATGTATGTTGTAAAAAGGAATTGCCAAAGTTATTAGCTTATGGGGTAGTTAAGGGTTGTTTTTTAAATCCTGATACTGTGTTTGAACATGCAGAGTGGAGGAAGTTTGGGGACAAACTATTTGATGAGGTAATTAGTGATAACAAGATAGCGAAAAAAATGATGAAGCCATGGAGGGCGGTAACTAATGCATTAGCAACACATCAAGCTGAACAAAAAATAGCTGCTGCTGCAACAGAACGATTAGGATCATCCAGTCAGAAGGGGGGGGCTTCTGCTTCTTCCTCTACTCAGCAAAGAGCTGAGGAACAAGCTTACCCCTCTCCACCATCATATAGAACAGTTATAATTCCACAAGGGACTTCGGTACCCATATCAGGGGAAGAAGAACCTTCACAGCCACAGCCACCGACAGCCCCGCCTGCACCCCCGCCCGCACAATCAGAGAATAGAGAAAGGGTGAGTGAGGAATCAGGTACAAATCCATTTTCAACAAGTCCATTTAAAATCAATGTACAGGACAGGGAGGAGACATGGAAAAAAATAGCGCATGAAGCAATAAAGGAAGGGAATCTTGAAGTAGCAGCACAAATAACAACAGCCTACCCGGTGGTGTACTCACCTCCAGATGTACAGGCTCAGTTGACTAATTTGGATTGGAAATTATTAACACAATTACGATCTACAGTAAATGAGTCTGGATTAAAAGGAGAACCTACTCGTCAAATGTTAGATTATATTTGGGGGACAAATATTTTGCTCCCAGGAGATATTCGTAGCATAATGAAACTAATCTTAACACAGCATCAACAACTTTTGTTTAATGCATATTGGCACGGTATCTGTCAAGAAGAGGTAGCGATAATACGAGCGCCTGGGGATCCCTTGTATGGTGTTACATTAGACGAATTACTGGGTATGGGACCATATTTTAGAACAGAGGCGCAGGCACTCTTGGGACCAGACAAAGCTAAGGTATCAATGAATCTAGCCAGAAGGGCATTAGAACAAATTAGAGAGCCAGGGGGAATGCCGTCCTACATGGGAATTAAACAGGGTAGAGAGGAACCATTCGGGTTGTTTATCGATTGGGTAGCAAATGCAATACAAGCAGCGGGAGTTCCCGATTATCTTAAAGGCACTATACTAAAGCAATGTGCACTCCAAAATTGTAACCCTTCAACTCGTAGTATATTAGTTACGTTACCGAGTACTTGGACAATAGAGGAAGGATTGGAAAGAATGTCTCAGGTACCTGTAGGTCCACAGACTATGTTAGTAGAAGCAGTAAAACAATTAGGTGACAACATGAAAGAACAGTCAAAAGTGTTTGCAGCCCTTGCTCCTTTGCAAACCCCCGGAGGACGTCCTATTAGCCGAGTATCGACACCGCAATATCGTTGCTTTCGATGTGGTATTGCGGGACACATCAGACACGGGACTGCAAAACAGAATCTGTGTGGTGCCAGAACTGTCAATCAAATACTCACAGCACTACAGCATGCCGCCGAAATGCGTCGGGAAACGGCCGGAGCAGCGGGAGGAGCCGCCCCGCGACGACACAAAAAGTGGCTTTTACGACAACGGCAGCGACGGCAACAGCACCAGCACCAACTGCAACGAATCCTTTTTTCTCCGACCAGCCACCAGAGGGAGCCTCGGCCTGGATTTGGCAACCGCAGTCGATGTGACTTTATTGGATTCGAGACCCACCAGGGTGAAGACAGGACTTATTGGACCAGTTATTGTTAATAGGGAACCTGTGGGAGCTCTATTAATAGGGAGATCGTCTGCCACCATGAATGGATTACAAATATTAACTGGACTTATTGACAAGGACTACTTTGGGGAAATACAAATTATGGTTTCTGCAATGTTTCCTCCAATCCATGTGCCGCAGGGCACAAAAATAGCACAGTTAATCCCATTGCCTCATCTTGCTGAATCATTAGCATCGGAATCTGCAAAGGATCGAGGACTGGGAGCATTTGGCTCCACGGGAAAAGTGGCTTTATTGACACTTGGTATGCGACACAGACCACGACAAAAAGTCGCTGTATGTTTAAAGGATGAGAAAATACAGATTGAGGCATTGTTGGACACTGGTGCTGATGTATCGATAATTAGCACACAGGATTGGCCATCACATTGGCCTACATTTGAGTCTAATGCCACAGTATCGGGAGTAGGAGGCATGACTCTTGCTCGTCGATCACCAGTGCTACAATGGACAATAGGTGATAAGGTGGTAAAATGCAGTGTCTCCATCTTATCACTACCTGAAGGAGTACAAGCGCTAATAGGGCGAGACATCCTTGCCCAAATGGGAGCAGTTCTCACGACAGATCATCAAAATTTTTAGGTGTGGCCATTGCTTGGACTTTCCCGATCCCACTTAAATGGAAAACTGATGAACCTGTATGGGTTGAGCAGTGGCCACTAAAACGGGAAAGTCTTTTACATGCTCATAAATTAGTACAGGAACAGTATCAACAAGGGCATCTGAGACTGTCAACAAGCCCTTGGAATACTCCGATTTTTGTGATTCCCAAAAAATCAGGGAAATACCATTTGCTACATGACTTACGAGCAGTTAATAATCAGATGTGTGCTATGGGAGCACTGCAACCTGGATTACCTAATCCTGCTATGATACCAGAAGGGTGGAAATTACTAATTGTGGATCTCAAAGACTGCTTTTTTACAATTGCATTACATGACAATGATAAACAGAGGTTTGCTTTTACACTCCCTGCTATAAATCGTGAAGAAAATTCAGGAGACAAGCCCTTGGAAGTACTTAGGGTGGAAAATCACAGATTCTACTATTCAGCCTCAGAAACTTACCATCCAATCGAACATCACAACTCTCAATGATGCTCAAAAACTGCTGGGAGATTTACAATGGATTAGGCCAGTGGTCGGAATTCCAAATGAACTGTTGAATTCCCTTCGACCATTATTAAAAGGAACTGACCCTGCCGCAAAAGTGACATTATCAGAAAAACAGTCAGAAATATTACAACAAATTGCATCATTGATCACAACGCGTGTCACGCATCGACGCATACCTGACAGGCCACTGGATTTTACTGTTTTGTGTGGTCCACAACACTTGATGGGTGCTATCACACAGCAAAAAATAAAAACGGGGGAAAAGGAAATGGAAACTGTGGTATTGGAGTGGATAGCTCCCCCATTGAAACCCCGAAGAACAATTCAAGAAAAAATTGACACGCTGTCAGAATTAATAAAGAAAGGAAGAAATCGGATACTACAAATAGACGGAGTTCCGCCAAGTACAATCTGGGTACCAATAAAGCCAGGTGACTTGGAATGGTACATACAGAATTCTGAAAAACTACAAGCTGCATTATTACAGGATGGCGCCACAATAGTGGCAAAGACATTACAATCAACTATATTGTCATGGATGGAAAACCAAGCATGGATAACCCAGCCCAAGCGGTCGGATTCTCCGTTAGCAGATGCAGTAACTGTTTTCACGGACGCTGGGAAGCGCTCCAAGTCTGCTGCAATAACATGGAAAGACGAACAAGGCTGGCAACATCAAATCTTAAAGGGCCAGGACAACGATTCATTACAGACATTAGAGCTCTATGCGGTTGTATGGACATTTATAAAATGGAAAGATGCCCCTTTAAATGTAGTATCTGATTCTCTGTACGTAGTAGGTATAGCTAATCGCATAGAGGACTCTGCCTTAAGAGATGTAAAAAATGAACGCCTTGCAGAACTATTAACTAGCTTACAGCTTGCTATAGCGCAGAGAAGCAAATCCTATGCGGTGATACATATACGAAGTCACCAATGGGTGGAAGGACTGGGAGAAGGCAATGCTCGGCCGGATAAATTAGTTGCCGCTCCAGCCACTGAAGCGCCATTATCTCCCTTCTGCAGAGCTCGGGAGGCTCATGCTATTTTTCACCAGAATGCTAAGGGACTTGCGCGGGCTTACAAACTGTCTAGAGCTGATGCGCAAGCGATAGTAAAAGCTTGCCCAACGTGTAGTAATTATAACTCAGGGGTGGGACTCGGAGTCGGGACAAACCCAAGAGGGCTTAAAGCCAATGAAGTGTGGCAAGTGGATGTCACTCATGTTCCAGCATTTGGACGATTGAAATATCTGCATGTAACAATAGACACTTATAGTCACATGATCTGGGCTACACCGCAGCCTGGGGAAAAAGTTCGGGATGTACGACGTCATCTTGCCAGTTGTTTTGCAGTAATGGGAGTACCACAGACTATAAAGACTGATAATGGTCCAGCCTATGTTAGTGGGCCACTCAAGCGATTCATGGAACTATGGGACATTAAACATGTTACTGGTATTCCACATTCACCAACTGGTCAGGCTATTGTGGAAAGGGCTAATGGAACAGTTAAACAATATTTGGAAAGGTTTAAAGACATTATTGATGTTAGAGAAAGGGTGGACAAGACTCTATTTGTTCTGAATCATTTGTGTGTTTTTGGGGAAAATGACGAACCACCTGCAGCACGTCATTACACCAAGTCTGAAAATGATAATAAATGTGCTATGAGAGTATTGTACAGAGATATGAAAACAGGGCAATGGTTAGGGCCTGCTGATGTGATTTATGTGGGACGAGGTTATGTGTGTGTCTCTTCCCCTACAGGTCCGACCTGGGTGCCTAGTCGGTGTGTAAAGCCAGCCATCGAAGAAAGAAGAGGATGACAACGATCATGGCTGAAATAACAGAACAAGGGACTTTGATTATGCTATCAGTTATAATAATGGCTGGACATGGTAATGCCATCTTAGGGAAGATTGACCCTCAGCAGAATATGTGGGTCACCTGGGCTAATGAAACCGGACAAAGTTCATTTTGTCTGTTTCTTGCTTCTGCATCTGATCCTTTTAGAACATGCTTATTTGGGGTCCCAATAGGGGATCCAAAGGAACTGAGTGAAATGTTAGCACCATATTCTGCCAGTATTACTCTACTCAGTAGATCCCTTTCTGCAAATGTCTCGGATGGAGTAGTTGCTGCCCTGCAAGCTCTTAATAACTCACTGCCATGGGACCCTCAAGAACCGGATCTCCTGGGGTCTGTGGTAGTAGGGAATAGCAGTAGTAACTGGACACAAACATGCTTTGTACTCAATGAAGGGAAACAAAATAAAACGCACTGGACCAACATAACATCGAGGACCCTTGGATTTGAGGCCGATGGACATTACTGTGGATGGAACAACACCGGTAACATTAGTGTACCATTTGGGGCGTATGGAATAGGTGACACCAATTCGATCTGGTTTCAAAGTCAGGCCAAAGCTTTGCCACCTGGCATGTTTTTAATCTGTGGGGACCGTGCATGGCAAGGAATACCAGCTAGTGCTTTTGGAGGTCCGTGTTACCTAGGACGACTCACACTTTTCGCTCCAGATTTGCACTCGTGGCAGAACTCGACAGGGAGCAGAAGAATTAAACGAGAACTAAAAACTTTGGGTTCTGACTGTAATGATGGTGTACAACTGTGGGGTCCAGCAGGAAGATTCTTTGCTTCTTTAGTGCCTGGTGTGGGAACTGCACACGCTTTGACTAACATTAATAAACTTGCTTGTTGGGCTGTTAAACAATCAAATGTAACAACACAAGTTCTTTCTGAAATGTCGCAAGATATGGAGAGCATAAGACATGCTGTATTACAAAATAGGGCCGCTATTGATTTCTTATTATTAGCTCAAGGACATGGGTGTGAAGATGTAGAAGGAATGTGTTGCTTTAATCTCTCTGATCATGGGCAATCAATTCACAATCAATTGAAATGGCTAAGGGATCATACACAAAAAATTACGATACAGAATAATTGGTTTGATGATTGGCTTAAATCTGTCTTTGGAAATGTAGGGGGATGGGTTTTTTACTTAATCAAAGAGGGACTTCGCCTTTTGCTTATAATTGTATTGATTATAATTGCTGCGCGGGTAGTCTTTAGCTGCTTATCTAGGAAACTAGAACAAGTCACAGAGAAGGTGTTTATAGCCCAAAATAAAAACGGGGGAATTGTGGAGGAATGGTTAAGTGAAGTAGGCCATGTGAACATTGAACAGCTAGGAGGCCGCGAGCTAACAAAGTATCGAACACAGCTCAAATGAGCCTGAGAAAGTACGTAAGTAAGCCTGAGAAAATACGTAAACGCACCTGGGAAAGTACGTAAAATCTGGGAGGTTTCAGGGAGGTTTCAGGGAGGTTTCAGGGAGGTTTCAGGTACAAGAACATGATATCTGTTGGTGGTCTGGGAAAGTACTAACTGTGTTATTTCGGTGGGAAACTAGCTGATAGAATAGAGAAATGCACTAACCAATCATGAGCTTAGCTTTTGCAATATGTATGAGCTAATTATATTGAATTAGATAAAAGACGACTGAGCTATCCAATAAATCGAAGTTCACTGATCACTCATATTGAGCGTCTGTGTCTTCCTTCCGTCGACAACAAATGTCCTCGCAACACCTGAGATCCCTGAAAATGCCTGGATAACTGGGGAAGATGCCTGTGGGATGCAGAAATCTGCGTGGGTGTTCCAGAGACATGCTTGAACGCTGTGGGGAGACGTTTTGGAGCTCCAA
Source organism: Aythya ferina (assembly GCF_964211825.1). Lineage (NCBI taxonomy): Eukaryota > Metazoa > Chordata > Aves > Anseriformes > Anatidae > Aythya > Aythya ferina. The sequence goes on from NW_028181427.1 coordinate 412,442, forward strand.
GGTGACACTTCTGTGCCCCAGGGAGACACGTGCTTTCTGCAGGAAGGTGCATGGCTGCTGTGTGGAGATGCTTGGGTCTTCCAAGGATGATCCTGGTGCCCATGGAGATGCTTGGGTGCCCCCAGGTGATACTGTGGTGCCCCTTATTTTGCTCAAGGAGAAAAGACGGGGATCCAGAATGATGCTTGGACTTGATTTATATCTCCAAGCCAGTGTTTGGATTCCCTAGCAAGATGTTTGAGTCATACATAGGATATGCTTGTGTGGTCCAGGGAGGGACTCCAGAGAGGTCCTGGCATACTTCAGAGAGGTGCTTTTTGAACAATCGAGATGCTGCAAGAACTTGCTTGGGAGCTCTGGAGGGACGTCAGAGTACCTTGGGATGTGCTTGGGTTCCCTGGGGAGATGCTTCAGTAACGTTGCAGTGGGATGCCTGAGTGCTGTGGGGAGATGCATGGGTCCTCCAGGGAGATGCTTGGGTTCTTAGGGGTGATGGTTGGGTGCCTCAGGGAAATATCTGTGTTCCTGGGGAGGTGCTTTGCAGGAGATCCCTACAGCACCCTGAGCACCCAAGGTTCAGGTTGAGGAACCCAGACATCTCGCTGGAGCACCCAAGCATCTTTGCAGGGCAACCAAGCATTCCAGAGCAGCAGCAATGTGCTGTGATGCCCTTGCATGATGCCTGACAGATAGAAGGTAAAGCTTAGGTGTCTTGGGAAGATGCTTGTCTACTCAAGTGCACTGCTTGTGTGCCTTTGGGAAAACCTCAGTGATTTCAAGAGGTGCTTGTGCGCCCTGGGGAGATGCTTGGGTGCCATGGAGGGTGCTCCAGGATGACGCTTGTATTCCCAGGAGAGATGTTTGCTTTCCCTAGCAAGGTATGTGGCTTCTCCAGGGAGATGCCTGAATGCTCCTTGGAAAAAAATCATGTGCTTTGGGGAGGTGCTTGGGTCCACCTAGTAAGACAGGTTGGTAGTCTGGGGAGATGCTTGGGTGCTCCACGGAGATGCCTATCTGCTGCATGGAGAATCCTGGGTACCCTCGGGACGTGCTTGTGTGCCTAAGGGAGATGTTGGTGTGAACTAGGGCAAAGCTTTGCTTCTCCAGGATGGATCTTGTTGCACCTAGTGTTGTCATCTCAAATGTCTTCTGGGAAACCCAGCACCTTTCTGAACCACCAAAGGATCTCCCAAGCATGATTCCAAAGAACCCAAGCATTCCTTTGGAGATCCAAAGCATGTCTCCAAGGTGTACTGCCTGGATCAGCCCTGAAGAACCTTGGAGGAGACAAGAGTTTCCCTGGGCACATCAGGCTCTTCAATAGGTTGCTCAGGAACCTCCCTGGAGCACCCTGGAACCTTCCTGGAGCAACCAAGGAGATCCTCCGAGACTCCAAGCGTCTTCCTGAGTCACCCCGGCATCTCAGCTGTGTACCCATTGAGGACAATTTCCGGGAACACAGAGATCTTCTTGCATTACCCAGGCATCTCCTTGCTGTACCCAAGCACCTCCCTTGGACGCACAAGCATGTTCATGGGGAACACAAGCATCTCACTGCAGTAGACCAGCATCACACTTAGCAGCAAGCATCTTGCTGGGGAAACCAAGCACCTCCCACAGGAACATAAGCATCCTCCTTGAGGAACCAAGCATCCTCTTGGACACAAAGCAAATTCCTTGGGACATCCAAAAATGTCCACTGGAAACACAAACTTTTTTCTTGAAAACGCTAGTACATGAACAAGACACACAAGCATCTACCTAGAGCACCCAAGCATATATCTGGAGCTCTAAAAAGTCTTCCTGGAACACACACAGCTATGTCCCTGAGGTACCAATCTTCTCCCCAGGGAACCCAAGCATCTTCCGGGTGGATCCATGCACCTCTGCACAGCACTCAAGCATCTCACTGGAGCTCTGAAGAATTTCCAGTGTGAACCCATCACCTCCTGATGCACTAAGATATCTCCCAAAGGCATACAAGCATTATTCTGAAAAACCCAGACATCTGAATAGAGAACCAAACCATTTCCTTGGAAGAACGGAACACCTCCCTTGGGAACATTCGAATAAACCCATGGGTGCCCAGGCGTCTGCATAGGTCACTCAAGTGTATGTTTCAAGCACCCAGGAATGACCCTCGAGCAGTGAAGCACCTCTCCGGAGAAACCATACATCACCCAGGGTCAAACAGTCGTCTCCCTGGGTACACAAGCATCTCCCTGGGGAATCCAAGCACCTTCCTGGAGGACCCAAGATGTTCCTTGGGGCCCATAAGCATTTTCCCATGGCACACAAGCACCTCCTGGGGCACACGAGCACTTCCCTTGGCACCTCCATTATCTGCTTATGCATCACAATTACATCCAGGGTCACCCAAGCGTCTCACAGGGGCAACCAAGCAGCTCTCTAAGGCACTCAACAGCACAATTGGAGCACTCCAGCACCTGTCTGAAGCACACAAACTGCTCTCTGCAGTACCCAACTGCCTCCTGGGGCATCCAAGTGTCCCCCAGGGGAACTGAGCATCTTCCTGGAGAGCCAGCGCTCCCCAGGGCTCCAAAATGTCACCTGGTGAACACAAGTATCTCATTGACTAAGATTTTAGGCACCTCTCTTAGCATGCAACAGCTTCCATGGGCTGCAAAAACACCTGTCAGGGTCATTCAAGTATGTCCCTGTGGGCACCCAGGCATCTCCCCAGGGGACTCAATCACCAAATTGCAGGAACCAAGCATCTCCCCGAAGCCCACCAGCATCTCCCTGGAGCCAAGCATCACACAAAAAGCACCCAAACATCTCCCTGGAGCACCCAAAATCCTCCCTGGAGAAACAAAGCTTTACCCTTGTGGTGTACTTGCCTGAAGTAACTAGGAAAATAAAACTAACATTCACATTTTTAAGAAAAAGGTACAGCATTGAAGAGGCTTTCAGGGTAGGGCATAACTGCATTACCTCAGCATTCCCTAGGCTCCCAACCTGAGATGCTATCGCGCTGGGGAAACTTGGCGTGCTAGCACTAAGGAACAGCACGGAGCATAGAGTGGAGTGGAGACACCACGGCTAGGCTCTGTAACCAGGTGGGGACTCAATTTATCTTGTGCACAAAGCTGCACTTTTTGCCACCCTGAGCCAAGGACCTGTCATGTTTTGACAAATGCTGTACCCTAGTGTACTTTTGGCTCATTATAATATCATTATAATACCAAAACACACCTCCATCCCAAAAGCTACCTGCCTCCAAGGTGCGACCACCCCTCACTGAGCATGCGCCCTGAGTTTCTTGGAGACTATTACTTTAAACGAAGACGGGAGAACTTCTCACCAATCATAACTAAGATATGCTTGACTAGAGCCACTCAAGCTCCACCTAAAAGATAGAAAATAATATTAATTGGCCCAAGACAGAGGGGATGGCAGGGAAGATACAACCGTCAGGGGAGATACCATCCCAAGGAAATACAACATCCTTAGGACCTCCTGACTCCTGGGATCAGTTGACGGGCTGAGCCTCTCTTCCCCCCTCATTGGGACGCCTTTGGGTGAGATCTGAATACTTGCTTACAAATCTCTCTAGAGTCTTTGTTCCTTTTAACGCGTTTATTTCTAGGCTGCACATCTGTAACACCTGTAACACCTGTAACACCTGTGTATTTCATGCATGATAGCTTGCTTTTGCAGACAGTCACTATCGCCAGCAATAAAGAACCTGATTATCTGTTGCTGTAATAAACCATATTTGATTGCACTGTGATAGCTCTCATTAAGTGCAACTAGGGTAAGAGTGGTTATCCGTGATAGTTCAGTGTTCTGAATCCAACCAGACCCCCAGACAGTTAATGTGTTGTCGGTGAATGTCTGACTGGAACCCCAGATGGTTAACGTGTTGTTGGTGAATGTCCGACTGGTTCAGTACCCTGAATCCGACCGGGCCCGTAATGCTTAATCAGCTACACCCCTTAACGCGACAACCCTGAATCAAACAAGCATCTCCCTTGGGCACGCAAGCACATCTCCTAGGGTACACAAGTGTCTCCAAATAGCACTCAAGCATTTCTATGCAGACACCAGGAAACTTTCAGGATCACAAATCCATCTTCCTGGGACGTCCAAGAAGCTCCCTGCATCACCCAGATGTCTCCTTGGAGAAACCAAGCATCTCCCTGCGCACCCAGGGAGCATCTGGGCAGAGCAGCCAAGAAGCCCAGGGAGCACCCAGATTGTTCTTGGGATAGCCAAGAACCTCCATGGAGCAAGAAAGCATCTCCTGAGGCACCCAGGCACCTCAGGGGTGCACAAAAGTGTCTCCAGCACGCACACCAGCACGTGTTTTGAGAACACCAGCATCTCACCGGGGAATGGTCCATGGAGCACCCAGCACACAAGTATGATCTCAGGGAACACAAGCAATGTCAGGAATGCAGCACCCAGGCACCCCCTTGGAACACAGGCATCCCCCTGGAGCAGAGGAATGTCCGAGGCTGAGCAGGGCCAGAGTTCCGCTGCAGCCTAAGCAGGGGCTGGAGCTCAGCAGCTGCTTGAGCAGGGGCTGTCTTTGAGCAGCCCCACAGCACAACAGGAACCAAGAAATGTTGTTGTAGACCTTCCTCCTAAGTGTGATATGAAGGTTATTGGGTGTCCTGGGAAGATATTTGGGCATCTTGGGGAGACGCTTGGTTGCTCCGGGAAGAGGCATGGGTTCTCCAGGGATACATTTTGATGTCAGGGGAGGTGTTTGGTTGCCCCGAGCAAGACAGTTGGATGCTCCAGGAAGGTGCTGGATTCCCAGGGGAATTGCTTGTCTGCTCCAAGAAGATGGGTGTTGTGCCCAGGAAGGTGCTTACACGTTCCACCGAGATGCTTAGGACCTGCAGGGAGATGCTTGAGGGACCAGGGGAGAACCTTGGGTGCAGGAGGGATATTCTTATGTGCCCTGGGGAGGGAGGTGCTTGTGTGCCCTGGGAATGTCCTTGGGCTCCCTAGGAAGATGCTCTTATTCCCCCTTGGGTGCCCCAGGAGGTGCTTGAGTAATGCAGAGAGCAGTTTGTGTCCTACAGGGACGTGCTGGAGTGCTGTTGAGTTCCCTGGGCTGGTGCTTGTTTGCCCTGTTGAGATGCTTGGGTGCTCCCAGGAGGTGGCTGATTGCTCCAGACTGGCGCTGGAGTGCTTGGCGGAGAGGTATGTTTCCTCAGGTGAGAAGCATTGGTTTACTGGGGACATGTTTGTGTACCCCTGGGAGGAGCTTGTGAACAACAGGGAGCTGCTGGGGGTCCCTAGGCAGGTGCTTGGATGCCCCTGGAGTTGCTTGTGTACCCTGGGGAGATGCTGTGGTGCATGAAGGAGATGCTTGGGTGCTCCAGAGACATGCCTGGGTGCCCACGTGTTGTGCTTTGTTGCACCAAATCAATGGAAATTTGAGTGCTCTGGGAATGTTCTTGAGTGCCTCTGGGAGAAGACTTTGGGATCCAGGAAGGGGCTCGGATGCCCTGAGGAGATGCCAGCATGCCCTGGGAAAATGCTTGGGTAGCCCAGGAAGATCCTTGGTCTTCAAGAGAGGTGCCTGGGCTCCCCAGGGAGATGTTGGGCTGTTCCAGGGAGGTGAATGGTTTCTCCAGGGAAGTGCTGGCTTCCATCCAGGAGATAATTGTGTGCTACAAGGATGTTCTTGGGTGCGTCATGGAGATGGCTGTGTGCCCATGAGTGATGCTACTGTTCCCCAGAGAGGTGCTCTGTTCCTCCAAGAAAGTTTTGGGGTGAAACGGGGGAGGTACATTGCCCTGGGTCAAACAATCATCTCCCTGGGTACAAAAACATCTCCCTGGAGAAAACAAGCACCTTCCTGGAGGACCAAGGAGTTCCTCAAGGTCTGTAAGCATTTTCCCATGGCACACAAGCACCTCTCTGGGGACCACCAGTACCTTCCTATGGTTCACAAGCACCCCTCTGGAGCAACCAAGCATCTCACAGGGACAGACAAGCACCTCCCTAAGGCACTGAAAAGCACATTTTGTGCACTCCAGCACCTCCCTGGAGGTGCACAAACCACCCTCTGCAGTACTCAAACATCTCATGGGGCGTTCACGTGACCCCAGAGGAATAGAGCATCTTCCTAAGAAGCCCAAAGATATTCTCAGGGGACCCAAGCTGCTTCTTCCCAGGGCATATAAGCATAACCCTGGGGCACAGGAAAAGCCTCCCCGGAGCACATACCTTTCTTCCCTCATAATAAAATGTTCTGCCCCTGTCACCCAAGCATCTCCCTGCGGCACAGAAGCACCTCCCTGGAACACCCAAGCACCTCACTGGAGCACTCAACAATCTCCCCACTGCACTCCTACATCTCAGTGGAGAACCCACGCATCTCCCATCTCCCCAGGGCTCCAAAACACCACCTGGGGCACACAAAGCTCTCACTGCAGATGGGAAGCACCTCCCTTGGCACCCAAGAGCTTCTGTGGGGTGCACAAGCACCTACCAGGGTCATTCAAGTATGACCATGAGGCACCCAGGCATCTCCCCAGGGGACACCAGCATTTTAGTGGGGCACTCATGAATTCCCTCTTAGCACTCAAGCATCTCACTCCAGATGCACTGACAAATTCTCCCAGACAACTGAAGAGTTGTTTACAAAAGTCAAGACCCTAACAAGAGCACTGAAACATCTCCCCAGGGCACAAAGGAACATCCTTCAAGCACCCAAATACCTCAAGCGTTTCCCCAGAGAATGCAAGCAGCTATACTGAGGAACAAATGAGGACTTGAGGACTCCACTATCAGTCCAGGGCACACAAGCACCTTTGGGGAAAAGAAGGCACCACCCTGGAGCACCCAAGCAGTTTATTGCAGCACCTGACTGTCTCCCTGGACACAAAAGGTTCTCCGTGGAGCACTCAGTCTTTAAGAACCAGGCTCCTGCCCTGGAGCATTCAAGCACCTCTGGGTGAACACAAGCACCTCTTTGGGCACCTAAGCATGTCCCCTGGAAAATCATGCTCCTCCTGATGTACTCAGACATTTCCCCAGGGATACTTAGTTCCTTGCTGACTCACCAAGCATCTCCCTGGAACACCCAAGGTCCACACTGGAGAAAGTTAGAATGGCCGTGGGGTCAACAAGCACCTCCATGGATGAGAGAATCAGACAAGTGTGGAGATGCTTGAGTTCCCTGGGAAATTCCTGCCTGCCTACGTGAGATGATTGTGGCACACAAGGAATTGCTAGAGCCTGCAGCAACCAAGCACCTCCAGGGGTCACAAAAGAAACACTCATGGGCACCCCACCATCTCCACAGGGCATGCATGAACATCCTTGGAGCTCCCAAGCACCTCCCTACAGCCATCAAATACCTCCCAGGAGAAGCCACACATCTTCCTGGGATAGCCAAGGATCTGCCTGGGTCACCCTCGAACCTCCATGGACTCCCTAAGCCCCTCAGTTGGGCACAACACATGTCTCTGGGGCACTCAGGCATCTCTTTGGATCATGCAAGCTTATGCAAAAGGTAGACAAGCATCTCCCAGGAGAAGCCAAGGACCTCCTTGGGGGTAACCAGGCATTTCCACAGGGCACCCAATCATCTTCCCAAGGGAAACAAGCACCTCGCTTGAGGCACCAAGCACCTCTGCACAACAAGCATCTCCCTGGAGAAATAAGTATTTCCCCCAGACACATCCCCATCGAGTACCCAGGCACCTTCCTGCAGCACCCAAACATCTCCCCGCGACATCCAAGCACCTCCCTGGAACACACAAGCAACATTTTTGAAACACCTAAGCATATCACTGGGGGACTTAGACTTCCTCTAAGCTCGGGATCAGTACATCCTGACCAGAGAGAGGTCAAGCAAGCTGTGTGGTAGACCTGTGTTGTGTTCACTTCCCCACATGCTGTTTCTTTCTTTATCATTTGGCACAAATGACCAGGTTTGGCACCCATCACTGCCCCCCCTACATCATCTCTTGGTGCATTGGAAAAGGTCCTTGACCAGATGAAATGGAAGGAGCAGGTCCTCTGCTTCAGCATACCTTTACACAAAATATCCAGGAGGATTTGGGAGCTTCTTGAAAACATCTTGATGGAATGGGAGACAGGGGAGCCCTGCAGGACCTCATGTTATAAACCAAGATGAGGTGCTCAGGAGTGTAAAAGGCAGGGATGAGAAGACAGAGGTGAGGCTACTGAGAGAGGGGACCAAGGCAAAGCAGAGGCCTTGAGGTGAGCAAACTTGGGCCTGTTGGTGGGCCTGCGTGGAGGAATCCAATGGAATATGGCCTTGCAGAGAGGAGTGGTACAAGGAGCAGCTTAATGCTTGAGGATCTTCTCTTTGAACCCAAGTGCTGTCCACCCAGACACAAATGAAGTCAAGAAAAAGTGGCAGGAGCCTGTCACGGATGAGGAAGGAGCTACTAACCAAAACCAGAGAGAAGAAGGAAGCAGTTAAACCACTGCATCTGGGTGCCTTCCATTATCATTGATGCTGACAGAGGTTCAGTGATTCAGTGTGGGAGATTTCCATTGGAAGTTATCTGCTCAGGGAACGTGAGGGGATCTTGGCCATGGACCCTGCTCCTGGCTTTACACAGGGTTCATGACCAGCTGCTGGAAGAATCCACATTGCATGTGTGTCTGTAGAGATATATATTTCCCCAGAAAATACCCTAGCATACAAAGAGCCCAACACATGTTGCCTCTGGTCCTGGCTTTGCTTGCTTCATAGTGTCATTGGGTGTTTCAGAGATGGTTCTCATGGTAATTGCCTGGGTAGGAAATTCCACTTAAGAAGTACCTCCCTTAGTGCCTCTGGAGTCCTAACACTCCTCACACTGTTATCTTGTGAGAGTCACCACCATCAGGGTGAGCCATCTGCACCTGACCATGAACAGCTGACAAAAGGGAGCTTCAGGGCAGGGGAGCCTTGGGAATCTCCAGCCTTTAGCTGACAGAAACCCCCTGAACATGGCAAGGAGCTGTGGCCAGTGCTGCACGTGGGGCAGAATACCTGCATCCGTCAGGGTAGGGTTGGACGTGAGCAGCTGAGGGGGGACCCTGAGGAGAAGTGCCTGGGTGCTACGAGGACACCATAGGAGCCAGTGGGACATGCTGACAGGGAGGAAGGCCGGCTCCTTACGGGGCTGCACTAGAGGCAGCGGGGGCCACCCAGGCCACTTGGGTTATCATCCTCCTCGACTCAGTGCTGCTGTGGCTACCTCTGGAGCAGTTTGTCCCAGGGTGTGGCTCCAGGTTTTGGAGGAGTGCAGAGGAACTCAAGAGAGTGGAGGGGAGGTCTGCCAGGCTTCAGTGGTCGAAGTTCTCCATCTGTGTGGGGAGGTTGAGAGACCTGGGCTTCTTTGGCCCTGTGGCATGGAGGCAGTAGAGGAGTAGACTGAAACTGGTTTCAGAGCACGTGGAGCTTTTCTTTCTAGTGGGAAAGAGTATAAGAAATATCAAGTGCATCAAGTGCAGCTTGGGGCACTGAGATTGGGTCTGAGGAGAAATCTTTTTTTTTGCACCTGTGGTGCTACAGGTCCCCCAGAAAAATTCTGGATAACCCCTTGGCTTTGTATTTCATGGAATTCCCAGGGCAGATGCAGAGACATCAGTCAAGGCAGGGAGGTGCTCAGGTGAGAGCAAGGTGGGGAAGCAAGGTAGATGTCAGAGGCCAGCAAGGAAGGAAAAAGTTGCACATGCATGGGATACCATAGAAGACCCTGTGGTGGTTATGGTCAGGGATATTTTGCAAGGTTGAAAGCCTTCAACAGAGCTAACAGCTTTGTGTGCTGGGCTCTGGCTTTAGTCTCTGTCATGGAGGCCTATGAGGAGACACCTTCTCCTTACAGCATCACAGTTTCATTGCCTCCTCATCCTCCTTGGGGAGCCTAGGAGATGTCCTCCTGTAGCCTTGTGCTTGGCATTGCCCATCCCCATATTGCACTGACCCAGGAAGAGCCCTAAACCCCACTGGAGGGACAGGATCTCCCTTCCCAGGGGCTGGAGTCAGGGTCTGACTGGCTCACATCAAGGTTTCCTCAGCCTCAGGTCCACGTTTCCTTGGCCTTGGTCTCCCTGTAATCACTGCCTGCACTTTTCTGCTCTAACAAGGCCATGGGGAGACTTTGTCAGTAATGTCCCTCAGTGGAATCATTAAGGCTGTGAGAGGCTTTGGAGTTTGCATCAGACTTGGACTACTTGAAAAGCTGCTTCAGCCACTTAGCTCCTCTGCCAGGGGCAGCAGGGCTGGGGGCACTGCCTGCAGCTGGCATGGGGGAAGGAGAGAGAAGTGGGAGAGAGGTTCAGGGCAGCCTGGGGGGGAAGGTAGAGGAGAGCTGGCAGGGAGAGAAATCATCAGAGCCACCTCCCCACGGTAGGTCTCTGGGTACAGGGCAATGCTTCGGCATGCCCTGCCAGGCTCTCCTGGAGCTGGCACAGCCCTCAGCAGATGGGAGCTGTCAGGAGTACAGTCAGTGTTGGAGTTGAAGGGCATGCAGGGCTTGTGTGCTGCAGGGTCAGCGTGCAGGGCCCGAGGGCTCCCTTCTCTTGGGGCTGGCTGCAGGCTGTGCAGCCGGGGGTGCAGGCAGGGGTGCCCAGGGCTGTGGTGCAGAGCAGGGTCCCTGCTGTGCCCCAGGGGCTGTGTGCCAGGGCAGGGCCTCTGCTGCCTGCCAGGCTCAGCACTCAGCCTGGCCAGGGAGCTGCCCAGGGGCTGCGGGGAGAAGCTGCGGGTGGAAGGAGCTCCCCCGGCATGGCAGGGCAGGGTCCTGCTGCTGCCCAGAGCCTGCTGCCAGGGACAGGCTGCTCACAGCCCCACACCTCCCCAGGGCACTGCACAGCAGAACTGCAAGGCAAGACCTACCTGAAGGCAGTGCACCTTCTACAATCTCTGCTTCCATTTTCCTACCTGTGTTGTGAGTGAGAGGGATGGTAATGGAGCTGTAGTATCTGTATAAGAAACTAAGGCTCCTGGAGCATTGCTGCTGCTCTGAGGCACCTCACACACCTTAGCCTACAGACAGTACCAACATCAGCTTTGTTGTTTTTTGAGGAATTATTTGACCTTCTCCTCATGACCTGCAAACTGGGAGATGTCCCTGGCCAGCAGACTTCTCAGATCACTCCAGGTTCCCTTCTAAGTGTTGCTGCAGACCAGGGCTGACTGCCGCAGAGCTCACAGCAGAGCACCCTGCTTGTTGTGGCACCCTCAGAGCAACAACCAGACATAAGACAAGGAGCAGCAGAAAGATCCTCCTGAAATGAATGAGGCAGTGTTTTGCTTTGTGGGGTGTTTCTTGAGATATGTAGTGGTCCAAAAGAAGTCCTTAAATTTTGCACTGTCATTTCTTCCTTTTGTCAGGCTCCCTTGCCCAAAGGTAGGAAATGTGTAACACCAGCTCCATCACTGAGTTCCTCCTGCTGGCATTTGCAGACACACGGGAGCTGCAGCTCTTACAGTTCTGGCTCTTCCTGGGCATCTACCTGGCTGCCCTCCTGGGCAACGGCCTCATCATCACAGCCATAGCCTGCGACCACCGCCTTCACACCCCCATGTACTTCTTCCTCCTCAACCTCACCCTCCTCGACCTGGGTGGCATCTCCACCTCTGTTCCCAAAGCCATGGCCAATGCCCTCTGGAACATGAGGACCATTTCCTATGCAGGATGTGTGGCACAGCTCTTTCTGCTACTCTTTTTCCTTCTAGCAGAGTTTTCTCTTCTCGCCATCATGGCCTATGATCGCTACGTTGCCATCTGCCAGCCCCTGCACTACGGGACCCTCCTGGGCAGCAGAGCCTGTGCCACCATGGCAGCAGCTGCCTGGGGCAGTGGCTTTCTCAACGCTGTGCTGCACACTGCCAATACATTTTCAATACCTTTTGACCAAAGCAATGCCCGGGACCTCTTCTGTGAAATCCCCCAGATCCTCAAGCTCTCCTGCTCAGACTCCTACATAAGGGAAGCTGGGATGATTGTGCTTACTGCTTTTCTAATGTTGGGGTGTTTTATTTTCATTGCTCTGTCCTATGTGCAGATCTGCAGAGTTGTGCTGAGGCTCCCCTCACTGCAAGGACGGCACAAAGCCTTTTCCACGTGCCTCCCTCACCTGATCATTGTCTCACTGTTTGTCAGCACAGTCATGTTTGCTCACCTGAAGCCCCCCTCCATCTCTTCTCCTTCCCTGGACCTGGCGCTAGCAGTTCTGTACTCGGTGGTGCCTCCAGCAGTGAACCCCCTCATCTACAGCATGAGGAACCAGGACCTCAAGGATGTAATGTGGAAACTGATGACTGGGTGTATTTCATAAGCCATAAGCTTACTGCATTTTTCTGAAAATTGCTCATAATGTTACTCATGATAGGCCAAGCCTGGTTTCTATTCTTGTCTTGCGGTATTTTTTTCCCAGTTTATTAGAATTGTTGTTTACCATTAAACCTCACTATTCATTGTGCCTGTGTATTTAAACCCATTTCACCCAATTATAATGACTCTCACTCACCAAGGTGATTGGCTCCAGGGCAGACACCTTCTGCATAGGAGCAGGGGAACTGCGGTGTGCAGGGGTTTCCCTTCAGTACTGCCCCCCTCTGTAGTTTGAAGACAGCCCTTCAGGAGCCAATTGGGAGACCCTAGGGAGCATGAGCAACCAGAAATGCTGTGCACAGAGCAGGCAAACAAGACATTAGGTACCAGTCAGGGCATGTTGTGGCAGTCTGTGTGGCAGTTCATGCAGGCAGGGTGCTGCAGTGAGTTCCTGTGACAGACCGCTCAGGGCAAACAGCAGAAGGCCACCTCCACACTTTCCAGAAAGGAGGTGGGGACCCAAACTGAACTTCCAAAAAAGTACACAGCTGTCCAGGTGTCAGGCTGCAGGGAGTGCCAAAGCTTTACACCACCATTGGACAGCTGCAGAGACAGCAATTGCGTAAGATATGAGCAGGTGGAAGACCTGCTCTGCATGGTAGCTGAGCTATGAAAAGAGGTTATAAAACTTATGAACATCTAGGATTCAGAGAGGGAGATAGACTGTTGATGCCTAACTCTGGCCTCTGTGGAACAAGAACAGGCACCAGGAATTTCCCAACTCAAAGGGAATGAAGTATCCATCCCTCAGCAGACACAAGGCAGAAGGATATGAATGAAAGGAAACAAGTCCAGGCTCGAGGTGGCTGGTAAAATCCTCCTTCACCCATATCACCCTATCAGGTAGACCTGAACAACAGATATAAGGCCCTGGAGGCTAAAAGGCAATCGATGGATGGAGAAGGCTACAATCCCCCTCCACCAGATATATTGCTAGGGTTGGAAAGGCCAACCCCCTCTATAGTGACCACAGACAGGAGGAAGAAAAGGAGAGTTTTAGTTGTGGGTGATTCAACAATCAACGAAACAGAGGGTCCAATATGTAGAAGGTACCCTCCTCTAAGGGAAGTCTGCTGCCTTCCTGGGGCCCGGGTTAAGGACATCACAAGGAGATGACAAGGAGACATCATTAGGAGATGACAACACCAATGAATTATTCTTTGCAGAACTAAGAGATGCCTCGAGATCAACTCCCCTTGTCCTTATGGGGGACTTCAACTTGCGAGACGTCAACTGGGATCACCACACGGCTGACACGAGTAAGTCCAGGAGGTTCATAAAGCACCTAGATGATAACTTCTTGGTTCAGGTGCTAAGGGAACCAACTAGGAAAGGTGCCCTCCTTGATCTGTTGCTGGAAAACAGAGAGGGTCTTGTGGGAGACGTGGCAATTGGCGGCTGTCTCGGTCATAGTGACCATGAAGTAGTTGAGTTTAGAATTTATGGTGAGAGAAGGAAAACTGCCACCAAAACTTCAGCCCTGGATATGGGGAAAGCAGACTTGAGGCTGCTCAGGGAACTAGTCAGCAAGGTCCCCTGGGAAGGTGCTTTTGAAGGTATAGGTGTCCATCAGTGCTGGTCAGTCTTTAAGCACTGCCTCCTAAAAGCACAAGATCAGGTGATTCCAAAATATCAGAAGGCAGGTAGGCAGGGCAGAAAGCTGGCCTGGCTGACCAGGGATCTTCTACTGGAGCTTAGACAGAAAAAGAAAGTGTACGGCTGCTGGAAGGAGGGTCAGGTGACGAGGAAGGAATACAGGGACACTGTTCGTGTTTGTAGGGAGAAAATTCATGGGGCCAAAGCCCAACTAGAGTTGACGTTGGCCATGTCTGTGAGAGATGATAAATAAGGGTTTTTTAGATATTTTAATAGAAAAATGAGAACCAAAGAAAACATAGGTCCGCTGCTTGACGGGGAAGGTCTCCTCACAGACAATGACATAGGCAAAGCAGAGACGTTTAATGCCTTCTTCACCTCTGTCTTCAATGCTGATGATGGGCTTCAGGACCCTGGGTGCCCTGAGCAGGTGGACCAAGACGGTGGGAATGACAAACTCCCAACCAACCCTGAAAGTGTGCAGGATTTGTTGCTCCACCTGGATCCATACAAGTCCATGGGTCCAGATGGGATCCATCTCAGGGTGCTTAAAGAGCTGGCTGATGTCATCACGGGACCTCTCTCAATTATTTTTTAATGATCTTGGGAATCTGGAGAGGTCCCAGTAGACTGGAAGCTGGCAAATGTTGTCCCAATTTTCACGAAGGGTAAGAAAGAAGACCGTAGCAATTACAGGCCTGTCAGTCTCACGTCAGTGCCTGGTAAAATTATGGAGAAGAAGTTACATGGTCTAAACTTTTGGGTAGACTTGTGCAGTGCCAGGAGTTGGACTTGATGATCTTTATGGGTCCCTTCCAACTCGGGATATTCTATGATACTATGATTCTATGAGACTTCCCAGCTTGGTTCAACCCTCAGACTATTACAGATTGCTCGTCCTACATCTGGAAGGAGAAGAAATGGCAATGCATAATCTGCGAGCAATCAAAGGGACTTCAAGGGTTTGGGATCAGGAACTCGGGTGTGCAGGTCATCTTATGCTCAACTGCCCCTGATACTTTCTTGCCCTTTTTGTACCAATTTTCAAAAAGGCCAAAAAAAAAAAGACCCTAGCAACTACAGGCCTGTCATTCTCACGTCAGTGCCTGGTAAACTGGTAAACAGCCCAGAGAAAGCAGTCTAGGAGGTTTCTGGAGGGCATGGAAGATAGCTTCCTGACACAGCTGGTTAGTGAGCCTACCAGGGGTGGCACCCCGCTAGACCTTCTCTTCACAAACAGAGAAGGACTGGTGGAGGATGTGATTGTCGGGAGTGGTCTTGGGCAGAGTGACCACGAAATGGTGGAGTTCTCTATTCTTGGCGAGGCCAGGAAGGGGACCAGTAAAACCGCTGTATTGGACTTCCGGAGGGCTGACTTTGTGCTGCTGAGGACACTGGTTGGTAGAGTCCCTTGGGAGGTGGTTCTGAAGGGCAGAGGAGTCCAGGAAGGCTGGGCGCTCTTCAAGAAGGAAATCTTAATGGCACAGGAACGGTCTGTCCCCACGTGCCCAAAGACGAGCTGGCGGGGAAGAAGACCAGCCTGGCTCAACAGAGAATTGTGGCTTGAGCTTAGGAGAAAAAAGAGGGTTTATAATCTTTGGAAAAGTGGACAGGCCACTAGGGAGGACTATAAGGATATTGAGAGGCTGTGCAGGGACAAAATTAGAAAGGCCAAAGCTCATCTGGAGCTCAATCTGGCTACTGCCGTTAAAGACAACAAAAAATGTTTTTTTAAATACATCAACACAAAAAGGAGGACTAAGGAGAATCTCCATCCTTTCCTGGATGCGAGGGGAAACTTAGTTACAAGAGATGAGGAAAAGGCGGAGGTGCTCAATGCCTTCTTTGCCTCAGTCTTTAGCGGCAATACCGGTTGTTCTCTGGATACTCAGTACCCTGAGCTGGTGGAAGGGGATGGGGAGCAGGATGTGGCCCTCACTATCCACGAAGAACTGGTTAGTGACCTGGTACGGCACTTGGATGTGCACAAGTCGATGTGGCCGGATGGGATCCACCCAAGGGTACTGAGAAAACTGGCAGAGGAGCTGGCCAAGCCACTTACCATTATTTATCAACAGTCCCAGCTATCGGGGGAGGTCCCAGTTGACTGGCAGCTAGCCAATGTGATGCCCATCTACAAGAAGGGCCGGACGGCAGACCCGGGAAACTACAGGCCTGTCAGTTTGACCTCAGTGCCAGGGAATCTCATGGAGCAGATTCTCTTGAGAGTCATCACGCAGCACTTGCAGGGCAAGCAGGCGATCAGGCCCAGTCAACATGGGTTTATGAAAGGAAAGTCCTGCTTGACAAACCTGATCTCCTTTTATGACAAAGTGACGTGCTGGGTGGATGAGGGAAAGGCTGTGGATGTGGTCTACCTTGACTTCAGCAAGGCTTTTGACACCGTTTCCCACAGCATTCTCCTCAAGAAACTGGCTGCTCTTGGCTTGGACTGGCGTACGCTTCGTTGGGTTAGAAACTGGCTGGATAGCCGAGTCCAAAGAGTCGTGGTGAATGGAGTCAAGTCCAGCTGGAGGCCGGTCACTAGTGGCGTTCCCCAGGGCTTGGTGCTGGGGCCAGTCCTCTTTAATATCTTCATCGATGATCTGGATGAGGGCATTGAGTGCACCCTCAGTAAATTTGCAGATGACAGCAAGCTAGGTGCGTGTGTCGATCTGCTCGAGGGTAGGAAGGCTCTGCAGGAGGATCTGGATAGGCTGCACCGATGGGCTGAGGTCAACTGTATGAAGTTCAACAAGGCCAAGTGCCGGGTCCATCCGGGAATATGGTTTAGTGGGGACTGTTAGTGTTAGGTCAGAGGTTGGACTCGATGATCTTGAGGTCTCTTCCAACCTAGAAATTCTGTGATTCTGTGAAACTTATGGAGATTATCCTTGATGTTATTGAAGTGCACCTGGAGGGCAATGCTGTCATTGGTCCCAGCCAACATGGGTTCACGAGGGGTAGGTCCTGCTTAACAAATTTGATTTCCTTTTATGATAAGATAACCCATCTAGTCGATCAAGGGAAAACAGCTGATGTGATCTTTTTGGACTTCAGCAAGGCTTTTGACATGGTTTCCCATAGGATCCTACTGGACAAAATGTCCAGCATACAACTAAACAAAAACATCATATGATGGGTGAGCAACTGGCTGATGGGCAGGGCTCAAAGAGTTGTGATAAATGGCATTAATGGCAGACGGTCACCAGTGGGGTCCCCCAAGGCTCCATTTTAGGGCCAGTCCTCTTCAATGTCTTTATCAATGATTTGGATATAGGACTAGAAGGTGTTTTGAGCAAATTTGCTGACGACACCAAACTTGGAGGAGTTGTGGACTCTGTTGAGGGTGGAAAGGCCTTGCAGAGAGATCTGGACAGATTGGAGAGCTGAGCAATCACCAACCACATGAAGTTTAACAAAGGCAAGTGCCAGGTCCTGCACCTGGGGCAGGGCAACCCTGGCTATACGTACAGACTGGGTGACGAGATGCTGGAGAGCAGCCCCACAGAGAGGGATCTGGGGGTTGTGGTTGACAGCAAGTTGAATATGAGCCAGCAGTGTGCCCAGGCAGCCAGGAGGGCCAACTGTACCTGGGATGCATCAAGCATGGCATCGCTACTCAGTCGAGGGAAGTGCTTGCCCCACTCTACCCTGCACTGGTGCGGCCTCACCTTTAGTACTGTGTGCAGTTCTGAGCACCACAGTACAAAAAGGATGTAGAACTGTTGGAGAGTGCCCAGAGGAGGGTGACGAAGATGGTTAGAATTAAATTTGGCAAGAGACATCAAGGACAACAAGAAGGGCTTTTTCAAATACATCAGCAGCAATAGGAAGACAGAAAAATGTGGATGTACTGCTGCTAAATGAGGGAGGTGCCTTGGTGGCGGTGGATACAGAGAAGGCGGAATTACTGAATGTCTTCTTTGCCTCAGTCTTCACTGCTAAGGCTAACCCCCATGCACTACCAAGCCTGGAAACAAGAGAGAAAACCTGGAGGGAGGAAGACTTTCAAAGAGTATTGGGTTAGAGGTTATTTAGGCAAGCTAGACACCTATAAATCTATGGGCCCTGATGGGATGCAACTTAGGGTGCTGAAAGAGTTGGCGGATGTGATTGCTGGGTCACTTTCCATCATCTATCAGTGGTCATGGTCATCCAGAGAGATCCTGGATGACTGAAGACTTGCTATTGTGATGCCCATCTATAAGAAGTGTAAGGAGGAACTGTGGAGTTACAGCCTCGGTGCCATTAAAGGTGATGGAACAGGTCATCTTGAATGCAATCATAGCATATGCAGAACAACATGGG
The DNA here is from genome assembly GCF_964211825.1 of Aythya ferina. Classification (NCBI taxonomy): domain Eukaryota; kingdom Metazoa; phylum Chordata; class Aves; order Anseriformes; family Anatidae; genus Aythya; species Aythya ferina. The sequence continues at coordinate 430,696 of NW_028181427.1, forward strand.
AATCAGGCCCAGTCAGCATGGGTTCATGAAAGTCAAGTCCTGCCTGACCAACCTCATCTCCTTCTATGACTGGGTGATCCTCCTGGTGGATGAGGGGATGGCTATTGACTTAGTCTACCTAGACTTCAGCAAGGCCTTTGACATGGTCTCCCACAGGATTCTCCTGGAGAAGCTGGAGGCCCATGGCTTGGACAGGTACACGCTTTTCTGGGTTAAAACCTGGCTGGATGGCCAGGCCCAGAGAGCAGTGGTGAACAGAGTGAAATCCAGCTGGTGACCAGTCACCAGTGGTGTTCCTCAGAGGTTGGTGTTGGGGAGCGTCTTCTTTAATATCTTTATTGATGATTTGGACAAGGGAATTGAGTGCACCCTTGGTAAGTTTGCAGATGACACCAAGCCAGGGGACAATGTTGATCCAACAGAGGAAGGTCCTGCAGAACAACCTGGACAGGTCAGATTGATGGGCAGAGGAACAAGGGGTTGAGGTTCAACATGGCTAAGTGCTGGGTCCTGCAATTCAGCTACAACCCCATGCAGCACTACAGTCTGTGCAGAGGGAAGGGATCTAGGAGTGTTGGTCAACAGTTACCTGAACATGAGCCGGCAGTGTGCCCAGGTGGCCAAGAAGGTCAATGGCATTATGGCTATTTTCAGCAGTAGTGTAACCAGAAGGACCAGGTGAAGGATTGTCCCCCTGTACTCTGCTCTGGTGAGGCCACGCCTCAAGTACTGAGTACCTCTTGCTCTGGCCTGGGCAGAGGGGCTGGCCCAGAGGGGCACAGGCGCCCTGTGCTAGGGCTCTGTTGGACCTGGCAGCAGGGATGCCGGCATCTCACAGACCTCCATTTCCTGGTGCCATGGCTGACCCTAGACCTGGGACTGCTAGGGAGGCTGAGTAGCCTTTGTCCCAGCCTTGCAAGGGGCGGCGTAATGGTGGCCATGCCCTGAGCTCCGCAGCAGCCTGTGGCAAGGCAACCATGAGTGTGGCAGCCACAATCCCTGCCTGTCCGCCTCCTGCCACGCTCCGTCTGTCGGCTGCAGCAGAGGGGACTCCCAGCCAGCCCCTGGCTGGGCTCTACCACCTGCCTCTCCAGTGCCATCCCTGCTGCCTTGGGGTGCTCTGTGATGTGCTGGGTGGCCTCACGAGGCCTGCCGGCCAGTACATCTCCTGCAGGGCAACCAGGCTGCACAGAGGCAGGGACTTCACCACCACCCTTCCAGCCCCCTCCCCTCCCCTCGGCCGCGGCCTTGTCTCTGCTGGCAGGAGCAGCCTGGGGAGGTGCTTCCTGGCCTCCCCTTGCCTCCTGCCAGCTGCTGCTCACTCAGGCTCCTGGCACAAACATGGCCGTGCACCAAAACCACCGCTCGTGCTGTCTTTGCTGCCTTGCTCTGCCCTCTTCCTCAAGTCCTCGTCTCTGCCGGGCCCCATGTTCCACAGCCAAAGGCATCCCTTTGGTGTCACCACCCTGGCCCCTGCCCTGCAGGACAGCAGAGACAGGGCAGGACAGGGTACACAGGGGCCTCAGAGATTCAATGAAGCAAACCCCAGAGCTGCATTCAGCTCTTGCACTTTGAACTAGACAGTGTCTGAAGGTGCCTATTCTGTGCTATTCAGGCAGATGCCCCGTGGCTGTTTCTCTCAGAATGAAGGGACCTCGGGACACTCTTTGCGCCACTGGCTTTCATGGCACCCCTAGGGATAGCTGATGGCTTTTGTGCTCACTCGTGTTCCTGTGCATACCATGTGCCTGCAGGTAGCAGCAGCAGCAAGGGATTTCAGGTCCCGTGTCTCCCCTGTACATGGACAGGCCCTGCTCTTCTCCTAAGCCACCCCATCTCCCAGGGAGCCTCTCCCAGGTGAGCCCATCTGTGCTGGCCTCGCCGGCCACTGCTGCAGCCCCTGGCCATGCTTCCCACAGCCCCAGCTGGTGGTGCTGCTCTGCAGAGCCAGGGGGCTGTGGTGCCCGGGGCACTTTGCAGGGCCGTGCTGGTCAGGCTGGGTGTCAGAGCCAGCTAGTGGGGGCCCTGCCACTGACCACATCCCCCAGCTGTGGCCATGGGGTGCTCAGAGGTGCCCAGCCTGGCAGAATGAGGAGCCTCTTTGGACTCTACATACAGGCACTGCCCTGCAGACACACAAATGGTCTCATAAAAAGCATGTCAGACAAGCAAGTCTATATAAGGTTCTTTATTTTGTTTATATTCACAAAGATTCCTCCTGCAGTGTAACCTCTGGGCTACTCTAGAAAGGTACGTACTGAAATGGGAGTGGGATGGTAATGACATTTTTTTGGGCAACATTAGCAGCACTGAAAGAACATTTAAATTCAAACAAACACACAAACAATCCTAACCTAAGCAAAATGAAACAGAGGGAATACAACAACAAAAGAACCACAAAAGCAACAGAAGACTGGTAGTCCTGTAATAAACCAGGTTACAAGTCATATGCAGAAGAGGTTGAGCAGATTGTCGTTTTTGAAACACGTCATCATCAATTTCCTGAGAGCCTCTTTAAGCTCCTGGTTCCTCATGCTGTAGATGAGGGGGTTCAATGCTGGAGGCACCACCGCGTATAGAACTGCCACCACCAGGTCCAGGAATGGGGAGGAGATGGAGGGGGGCTTCAGGTGGGCAAACATGATTGTGCAGAGAAACAGGGAGATAACAGTCAAGTGAGGGAGGCACGTGGAAGAGGCTTTGTGCCGTCCCTGCAGCAAGGGGATCTTCAGCACGACCCTGAAGATCTGCACATAGGACAGGGCAATGAAAACAAAACATCCAGAAGATAAACAGCCAGTGAGAACAAGAAGACCTACTTCCCTTAGGTAGGCATATGAGGAGGGGAGCTTGAGGATCTGAGCAAGTTCACAGAAGAACTGGTCCAGGGCATTGCCCTGGCAGAGAGGCAGTGAAAATGTATTGGCAGTGTGCAGTACAGCGTTGAGAAAGCCACTGCCCCAGGCAGCTGCTGCCATGGTGGCACAAGCTCTGCTGCCTAGGAGGGTCCCGTAGCGCAGGGGCTGGCAGTGGCAACATAGCGGTCATAGGACATGACGGTGAAGAGATAAAACTCAGCTCCAATGAAGAAGAAAAAGAGAAAGACCTGAGCAGCACATCCTGCATAGGAAATGGCCCTGGTGTCCCAGAGGAAATTGGCCATAGCTTTGGGGAGGGTAGCGGAGATGTCACCCAGGTCGAGGAGGGCGAGGTTGAGGAGGAAGAAGTACATGGGGGTGTGGAGGCGGTGGTCGCAGGCTACGGCTGTGATGATGAGGCCGTTGCCCAGGAGGGCAGCCAGGTAGATACCCAGGAAGAGTGCAAAGTGCAGGAGCTGCAGCTCCCGTGTGTCTGTGAATGCCAGCAGCAGGAACTCGGTGATGGAGCTGCTGTCATTGGACATTTGGTGCCATTGGGCACAGGGACCTGTTCAAGGACAAAAAGGCAATGAGTACTTCCAATAGATTTCTCTGGGAAAAAAAGAAGCCTACTCCATCTTGTATCTAGCCCCCCAAAATCCTTGCCCTCTTTATGGAAGGGTTTTGGCAGATCCCTTTTGTAAGCTTTGGTCAATGCTGGCTGAAGGGGACACTGGGAATATGGGACTGCTATGGGAATGGAAGGAGTCCGTCCTGCCCTACATCAACAAGCAAATATGAACGTGGGGTGATCCCAGACAAAATCCACTCATGATACCGACAAGCTCTTTAGCATTGTCCATCCCAATTCACCCAATTACAGAGCAGGGCTATAGGAATTTTATATATTTTCTTTTGTGCTCTTTGCCCCACCACAACAGAGGAGTTTTTAAATGGCAGAAATCCTTGGTAGTTCTGCTAAACTCCAAAAGAAAGGTGCTGAGAGGCCAAGGGACTGTCCCTCAGAGCAGAGAGAGGACAGCCACATTGTCCATCACTCCTGGTCGTAGCTGCCCTGTGCTGGCACTACTTTGAGCAGGAGGACGATTGCTCTCAGGTGTTCCCCTGAGGTGAACCTGCACTGCTGAGAGCAGAGGAATCCAGTTTCAAAATGCAGATCGACAAACTCCTCACCCTGTCTCGTTTGACCTGAGGACAAACTCAGCTCTGCTTTCCTAGGCAAGGACACAGAGGGCTCACAGAAAATGCCCACATAGAGCCATATACATCTTTAGCACCAAGGTGTCTTCTCCACGGAACTTTAGATGGCATAGAGATACTATGGGAGAGCTCTGTCCTCCTGGAGGGAAGGCTGCAAGCCAGCAGGAACCCCAGGAAGCAGCTCAAATGCCCTAGACAGTGGGTACTGTGAGGGAAGGGTCATCTCCCTGTCAGCCCCACACACTGCAGTGCCCAGAGCCCCAAAGTTTAGGAGGGGACATGGATGTTGTTCCTCCAGGGCATATCTGCATGACAGGACCTGGAGCACTGGCTGTTGAGCCGCAGGTGAATCCTCACCCGACCCCTCCACAGGGAGACCAGTGGCAAGGACAGGGAAAACAAGAACCAGAGGGGACATTGGCCAGGTAACGGGCAGGACAGGCAGACACAGCTGGGCACTCAAAGGTTTCTCCTGCTGGAGGGGATTTGGGGTGGAGGGCTCTGCTGTGAGGGAGGGGAGACTGAGGGATGTTCCAGGGAAGGCGCCCGCACTGCAGGGGCTGGCAGGGAGGTGCCAATTTCCCCCTCCCAGCCTTCGCTCTCAGCACTTTCCTCTCATCCCCTTCTCCTGTCTCTGCTGCCTGCAGCTGCCCCTGCTGGGAGCTGTTTCTCTGCCCCGACCTCTTCTCCCTGTCCATGCTCACACAGCCCATCCCACACGCCGTGTGCTCAGCTGTGCCCTGAAGACACCTCCTAGGATAGGGAAAGGTCTGGGGACATTGTTCTGTTTGTAGGTCCTAATGAGCAGCTTTGAAATGCCCTGAGGACAGCACAAAGCTGATGTTAGTGCCATTCTTAAGCAGAGATGAGTGAAGGGATTTTCAGAGGCTCCTCAACAACCTCTGTGTCAGTTTAATGCTCTATGAGCCTCAGTCTCCTAGACATGTCTCCCCACGCCATTACCACACAAAACTCTTCATCGCAGCTGGAAAATGAAGGCAGAGACTCCTCAAGGGCCTTCCCTTCAAGGCAGCCTGTGCCTTGACCTTCCTATAGAAAAGTCCCCTGTGCAGTGCCCTGGGAGGTGTGGGGCTGTGAGCAGCCTTCCCCAGGCGGCAGACTCTAGGCAGCAGCAGGACCCTGCCCTGCCATGCCGGGGGAGCTCCTTCCACCCGCAGCTTCTCCCCGCAGCCCCTGGGCAGCTCCCTGGCCAGGCTGAGTGCTGAGCCTGGCAGGCAGCAGAGGCCCTGCCCTGGCACACAGCCCCTGGGGCACAGCAGGGACCCTGCTCTGCACCACAGCCCTGGGCACCCCTGCCTGCACCCCTGGCTGCACAGCCTGCAGCCAGCCTCAAGAGAAGGGAGCCCTCGGGCCCTGCACGCTGACCCTGTGTAGTGGGCTTACGTGGCAAGGTTTTGGTAGCAGGGGGCCATAGGGGTGGTTTCTGTGAGAAAGATCTAGAAGCTGCCCCATGTTTGGGAAGGGCCCCATTGTTTTCCAGAGCTGAGCCAATAAGCGATGTTGTTTTGCACCCCTGTTGAGAGCATATTTAAGACAGGGAAAAAAACACTGCGCCACACAGCAGCTGGGAGAGTGACGGGAGTGAGGAATGGCACCAAGGTCAGTGTAGAAGGAGGGGGAGAGGTGCTCCAGGCACCGGAGCAGAAGTCCCCTGCAGCCTGTGGTGAGGACCATGGTGAAGCAGGATGTCCCCCTGCAGCCCATGGAGTACCACGGTGGAGCAGGGTTCCTCGCTGCAGCCCGTGGAGGAGACCACGGTGGAGCAGGTGGACCTGCACTGACAGAGGCTGCCGCCTGTGGAAGACCCCTGCCGGAGCAGATTCCAGGCCGGACCTGTAGCTCGTGGAGAGGAGACCACGCAGGAGCTGCTGCCCATACGGGAGCCAGGTTGGAGCAGTTTTCTCCTGAGGGATGGACCCCGTGGTACGGACCCATATCTGGAGCAGTTCTGGAAGAGCTGCTGCCTGTGGGAAGCCCACGCCGGATCAGTTCATCAAGGACTGTATCCCGTGGGTGGGACCCCACAGCACAGGGGACGAGAGTGACCGAGAAGGAGCAGTAGAGAAGAAGTGCTGTAGACTGACCATAACCCCCATTCCCCCGTTCCCCTGCGCCGCTCGGGGGGAGGAGGTGGACGGGGGGGGAAAGTGCTTTTGGTTTCTTTCCTTTGTTTCTCACTTCTCTAGCTTGTTAGTAATGAGCAATAAATCTTATTATCTTCTTATGCTGAGTCTGTTTTGCCCGTTACAATAATTATTGCGTGATTTTCTTGTCCTTATCTCAATCCTTGAGCCCTTTTCACATATTTTCTCCCCCTTCCTCTTTGAGGAGGGGGAGTGAGAGAGCGGCTGTGGTGGAGCTCGGCTGCCCACTCGAGCAGAACCACGACACCCTGAAGCACACAAGCCCTGTCCTGGAGCACATCCTCCTCCTCTGCACCAACGAAGCTGTGACAGTCCTTCCTGCAGGTTCCACACACTGTGGCATGTGCTCCATTGAGGAGATCCCTCCAGGAAACACAGCTCTATTGCCCTACACACAGAGACTTACTTTGTCATGGTCTCTGAAGGTTTCTGCCTCTCTCTGATCTCCTTTGTGCACCTACTCCAGGCTGCCTTCTACTTCCCTCTGTTTCTCTCCCTCTGCAGTGCTGCCGGCTTGCTCCCTCCCTCCCAGGAGCCTGGCCCCACTCAGCACAATCCCAGCGCAAGGCATCACTTTCACCACCCTCCCCTCTCTACCCTGAATTCCCTTCAGACATTCCTGCAGCTTCCCAGAAACCGCCTGGGAAAGAGACAGAAGTCATCACTGACATTGTCTCTGCCCATTCAGCAGGGACATTTCTGTCCAGCACTGACATTTCTTCTCTCAGAAGCTGACCTAGGCATGGGAACCACCATTGTTTGTCCCATCATTAGGCAGGAGACCCAGACAGGGCCTAGGAGGGATCTCCTTTACCACTACGTAGGGAAAGGGTAAATCTGAGTCAATTGAGGCAATTCACCATCAAGGGTAGATTAACATACATCATCTATCTGGACTTCCATAAGGTCTTTGACGTGGTTCCACATAACATCCTGATCTGTAAAGTAGCTGCATGGCCTCAGCCTGAGAGTTGCTGTCACTGGCTGTATGACCAGGGTGGAGGCCTAGTGGCATCCCTCAGGAGTCCATTTTGGACCAAACCTTTGGACCAACCCTTAATATCCTTATAAATGAAAGACTCCGGGATCAAGTGCACCCTCAGCAGGTCTGCAGGTGACACTAAGCTGAGCGGTGCAGTTGATATGACAGAAGAAAGGGACCTGAACAAGCTTGTAAAGTGTCCCCGCAAGAACCTAATGATTTTTCAAGAAGTCCAAGTGCAAGTTGCTGCACCTAGGTCACGGCAACCCCTCTTGAGGACAGACTGAGTGAAGAACTCACTGAGAGCAGCCGTTTGGAGAAGAACCTGGAGGTTCTGGTGGACGTAACGCTCAATACGAGCCAGCAGTGTGCACCTGCAGCTCGGAAGGCCAAGTATGTCCTACAATGCATCAGCAGAGGAATGGCCTCTGGGTCGAGGGAGGTGATGGGTTGTTAGGCATTGGAATGGACTGCCCAGGGAAGTGGTGGAGTCACCATCCCTGGAGGTCTTTAAAAGACGTTTAGATGTAGAGCTTAGTGATATGGTTTAGTGGAGGACTAGTTAGTGTTAGGTCAGAGGTTAGACTCAATGATCTTGAGGTCTCTTCCAACCTAGAAATTCTGTGATTCTGTGATTCTGTGATTGTCCCCTATATGCTGCCCTTATGAGGCCCCACATGGAGTGCTGCATCCGGGTGTGGGGCCCCTATCACAAGAAGGATGTGGACCTGTTAGAGAGGGTCCAGGGGTGTGCCACGAGGATGTTGAGAGGGCTGGAGCACCTCTCTTATGAAGAAAGGATGAGAGAGCTGGGGATGTTCAGCCAGATGAGGAGAAGGCTTGGGGAAGACCTAATTACAGCTTTTCAGTACGTATAAAGAGTTCATATGAAAGATGGCAAGAGACTAATAGCATGGACAGATAGTGATAGGATAAGGGGGAATGACCTTAAGCTAGTGGAATGGAGATTTAGGTTAGATGTTCGGAGGAGATTCTTCATTCAGAGGGTGGTGAGGCTCTGGAACAGGTTGCCCAGAGAGGCTGTGGATGCCCCATCCCTGGAGGTGTTCAACACCAGGCTAGATGAGGCCCTGAGCAACCTGTTACAGTGGGTGGCATCCCTGCCTGTGGCGACTAAATGCATGGACTCTTGTTGGGATCAAGTAAGAGTCGTCATTGCAGTTTGGCTATGCTCCTTTTATACACTTTCCTTCCAGAGGTTTTCCTTCCAAAAAGCCCTCTGGTCCCCCTTTACAGTCCTTTGATCCTTGTATTTCTCAGGCTACTAGGCACCTTATCGCAAACTCCTTTCCCGTGCAAGGTTTTGGTCAACGCTTTGTTACTTTCCTCTTTCCTGGGATTTGTAACAGTCTTTGCACTTATCTTCTCTTGTTATTTATGTATGCCTTAGGTTCCACGGTGACTCTCATCCTCCACATTTCTCTTGTCTTCCAGAACTCCCTTCCTGGATACTCAAGAGTCATCCACATTTCTAATTAAACCTACTTTTTCTACATTTCCCACAATTTATCCTTGCTAATTAAGTCTATTAGCAATTATCATTTCTAATTAAGTCTACGTTTTCTATAAGATTACACATCCCACACCTGCATATGGCAGGGGCAATGGAACGACATAATCTTGAAGGTCTCTTCCAACCCAATCAATTCTATGATTCTGTGATTTCTTTTTGCAGGACTCCTGAAATGACTCCCAGTTTTCCCATGAGATTTCTGTCACCACCCTTGTACAGGTTCACTGCTATGTGTTGCAACCCTGCCTTTCTGGATCGCTGGTGACAGCCAGCTGGTGGCTGTTGGTGATAGATTCACTTAGGGCAGATTTTGCCTGACAAATCTGGTGGCCTTCTATGATGGCGTTACTGCTGGACAGTGGAAGAGCAACTCACCTCATATACCTTGTCTTGTGCAAAGCATTTGACAGTGTCCCACATCACATCCTTATCTCTCACTTGGAGAGACATGGATGTGATGGATGGACCACTTGGCTAGTAAAGATTTGGTTCGATGGTCACACTCGGAGAGCTGCGATCAGCAGCTCAGTGTCTCAGTGGAGATCATTAATGAGTAGTTAATTAATGGAGAAGGACCCAGGGTGTTGGTGGATGAGAAACTCAACCTGTGCTGGCAATTTGAGTTTGCAGCCCAGAAAGCCAGGATTCTGCATTGAAGGAAGTTTGTCTAGCAGGTTGAGGGAGGTGATTCTCCCCCCGAACTCTGCTCTTATGAGACCCCACCTGGAGTTCTGCATTCAGCTCTGGGGCCCCAAGCTCAAAAAGGACATAGAAGTATTAGAACAATTCTAGAAGACGCCAAAAGGATGATAGAAAGGCCATGGCACCTTTTCAATAAACACAGGCTGAGAAAGCTGGATCTTTTTTGGGTGGATGAGGGAAAGGCTGTGGATGGAAGGCTGGATCTTTTTTGGGTGGATGAGGGAAAGGCTGTGGATGTGGTCTACCTTGACTTCAGCAAGGCTTTTGACACCGTTTCCCACAGCATTCTCCTCAAGAAACTGGCTGCTCTTGGCTTGGACTGGCGCACGCTTCGTTGGGTTAGAAACTGGCTGGATAGCCGAGTCCAAAGAGTCGTGGTAAATGGAGTCAAGTCCAGTTGGAGGCCGGTCACTAGTGGTGTTCCCCATGGCTCGGTGCTGGGGCCGGTCCTCTTTAATATCTTCATTGATGATCTGGATGAGGGCATTGAGTGCACCCTCAGTAAGTTTGCAGATGACACCAAGTTAGGTGCGTGTGTCAATCTGCTCAAGGGTAGGAAAGCTCTGCAGGAGGATCTGGATAGGCTGCACCGATGGGCTGAGGTCAACTGCATGAAGTTTAACAAGGCCAAGTGCCGGGTCCTGCACCTGGGGCACAATAACCCCAAGCAGAGCTACAGGCTGGGAGATGAGTGGTTGGAGAGCTGCCTGGCAGAGAAGGACCTGGGAGTGATGGTGGATAGTCGGCTGAATATGAGCCAGCAGTTGCTCAGGTGGCCAAAAAAGGCCGACAGCATCCTGGCTTGCATAAGAAACAGTGTGGCCAGCAGGGCTAAGGAGGTGATCGTCCCCCTGGACTCGGCTCTGGTGACGCCGCACCTTGAGTACTGTGTTCAGTTTTGGGCCCCTCGCTACAAGAAGGACATCGAGGTGCTTGAGCGGGTGCAGAGAAGGGCGACGAAGCTGGTGAGGGGCCTGGAGAACAAGTCCTACAAGGAGCGGCTGAGGGAGCTGGGCTTGTTCAGCCTGGAGAAAAGGAGGCTCAGGGGCGACCTTATTGCTCTCTACAGATACCTTAAAGGAGGCTGTAGCGAGGTGGGGGTTGGCCTGTTCTCCCACGTGACTGGTGACAGGACGAGGGGGAATGGGCTTAAGTTGTGCCAGGGAGTTTTAGGCTGGATCTTAGGAAGAACTTCTTTACCGAAAGGGTTGTGAGGCATTGGAACAGGCTGCCCAGGGAGGTGGTGGAGTCACCATCCCTGGAAGTCTTTAAAAGACGTTTAGATGTAGAGCTTAGGGATATGGTTTAGTGGGGACTGTTAGCGTTAGGTCAGAGGTTGGACTCGATGATCTTGAGGTCTCTTCCAACCTAGAAATTCTGTGATTCTGTGATTCTGTGATTTTCAGCCTGGAGAGACCCTATAGCAGACTTCCAGTACCCAAAGGGGACCTAAAGGTACTTCCAGTACCTCAAGGGGGTAATGTTTTAAAACTAAAGGAGGGTACTTTTAAATTAGTTATAAGGAAGAAATTCTTTCCTTTGAGGGTGGTGGTCACTAGAACAGTGTGCCCAGAGAAGTTGTGGCTGACCCATCCCTTGCCGCTTCGTGGCCAGAAACCTTCCGTGACAAACCATGATGGAGACCCCGGCTGCAAAGTTGCTGTTTAACCTCATCTTTTCTGCATGGGGCCTCCTCCATAGCACAGAGCCCAGTCTCAGCTCCCACTTTGCCACAAGCGTTCTGAATGGGCGCTACAGGGCCTAACTCTACCATGTCCTGCCCTGGCTCTGCCATCCCACTGGGCAGAGGAGAGGGTGGTGACACCAAAGGGATGCATTTGGGTGTGGAACGTGGGGCCCAGCAGAGACGAGGAGTTGAGGGAGAGGTCAGGGGCAAGGCAGCAAAGGTGGCACGAGTGGTGGTGTTGATGCAGGGGCCATGTTTGTGCCAGGAGCCTAAGTGGGCAGCAGCTGGCAGCAGGCGAGGGTGATACTGAAAAAGCCAGTCAAAGTAACTCTCCAAGACCCAATCTGGAGTTTTAGAAAGCATTCATTCTTTTACTGCTGTGCTGGACACACACTGAGGATCACCCTGCCTAGTGTGCATACAGAACTGTTCAAGTTATAGGGGTTATACACAATCAAAACATTGGTGTGGCCCTAACTGGAAGAGGGATTCTCAGTGTGGGACTGCTTTTCTGAAGAAACAAGGAGGAATGGAGAGGGTTCAGAGCAGGTGTGCCAAGACAGGGCTAGGGGTCATGTGTCTGGAGGCTAAGAGACCTGTGCTTCCTAGGCCTGGTGAAGTGCAGGCTCAGGGCACTCTTGTAGGAGCTCCTGAGAGCTGGAAATCTGCTTTCAGAGATGATGGCCCATTTTGGGTAGGGGGAAAGAACATGAGAAAGGAAAACCGCCACAGTCTTCTGTTTTGGAGGTCCAGCATGGTGATGAAGAGAAAGAAATGCCACTCCAAGGGCAGTGCTGTGGTGACTCAGAGGGAGTCTGGATCAGCCCATGGCTTGTGTTTCAAGTGAGAGGCAGTGAGCACAAGTATAGGTAGGGAGATGCTATGGTGGGGAAGCAGGTTGAAAGTCTCCAGGCTTCAGGGAAAATGGTTCTGGCATAGAACAACCTGTGGGGAGATGTCCAAGGGCACTGACAGGGCTGGAAGGCCCTGACAGAGCAGAGGTCTTTGTCTCCTTATCTATGGCTGTTGTCTCTGCTGCTGGGGCCTATGAGACGACACATTGTGCTCCTGGCACTGGAACCATGTGGCCTCCTTGCAGCCCTGTCCAGTGGTGTTGTACTGTTGTCCTTTAGTTGCCATCACGCACCCCATATCCCACTACCCTTTAAAGAGCAGTGTGAGGGACAGAAGCTCTCTTCGCAGAGGCTGGGTGTCAGGCCTTTGTGTTTTCTTTAATAAAACACATCAAGATTTCCTCAGCATCAGGGCCACCTTTACTCTGCCTTTGCCTGCCTTTTATCACTGCCTCCCATCTTCTTCACTAACAAGTCCACGGGGAAGTAGTGGTGGTAATGTCCCCCAGTGGGACAAATTAACACTCCCAGAAACTTCAGCGTTTCTTCTGGCCTTCCCTTCTTGAGCAGCTTGTGTAATCTCAGCATCAGAGGTCCATGGACTCAGCACCAAATACACCCTGGGGCTCAGTACAATGCAGAGAGCCCTCCTGTGCCCTCTTGCTGCCCAGCACTTCCCTTCAGGCTTCCCTTCAGGGCTTCAGGGCTTGTACATCTAATTGGGGAGATTTCCAGGGGGTAGTGAATGAGGCAGATTTTAATGAGCAGTTGATAATAAGTGAGTTTTCCCTTCAAGTTGCATTCTTTATTGATTTATTTCAATTCCCTGACCTCTCCCATTGCTATTGATCCAGAGGGTCTCCTAAGGAGGCCTGGTCAGCTTGGAAAAGCAGTCCCTTGAGGCCAGGCACTCTGTGGGCAACCTTGCTCCTCACCTCCCCAGCCCCACCATTTCTCTCAGGAGCCACCTGGAACTTGCAGCACTTCTCCTCCCATCAGACTTCTCCCGTCAGGGCTGCAGCTGCATGTTACAGCTCCTTTGCACCAGCTCCCAGCCCTTTTCCCCACAGAACTGCCTGCACACAGGCACTGAGAGTAATGGAGAGGGACAGGCTTCCCATGGAAAGCAATGGGGAGGGAGTCTTCAAAAAAGTACAAATAATAATAAAAAATTAAACATGGTCATTTAATCAGGAGAGATGGGAACACATGCAAGGCGGGGGTGACAGGACTCACATCAGAACAGACACAGGAGACAGTAGTGGTAGTGCAAGGAGAGGGGAAGATTGATATTTCTCCTATGATTCATGAACTTCTGTGTAATTTCCCATCTGGCGTAGTGAGAAAATACTGCCTTTTCTTAAACAGAGCTCAAGCGTTTCAAGTGATGAACATGTGATTTTTTTTTTTATTTATTTTTATTTTTATTTATTTTCCTATGTTGGACAAATTTGTTTGCCTTTCCAGGCAGAACTTGGTCTGTCTGCAAACATCCAGTGCCACGTTCAGAGGCCTCAGTGTACTGCAGGTGTTTGCCTGGGGCTGAGAGCTGTCAAAAGCACCTGTGGGAGACTGGAGGCCCTCAGGAGCTGCAGGTAGAGGCTGGGCAGTGTCTCAAAGCATCAACACTGCTCATTATTAAGTATTAGAGTGAAAGAAAACAAAATCAGCAAAAATTGTAAAAGCTGAAATACGCAAGTACCAATGCTTTAGAACTTTGCCTTTCTTTCTTTTTTGTTTTGTTTTAATTTTTATTGACATTTTCTAAACATTTATAGTATTGTTAGGCCAACACTCTTAAATAAGATTATTTTGTGTCCTGTACAAAGCTATGTGGCCCCCCAAAACCCTATCTGCCCAGCAAGGTCCATGACAATTCACAGTGTTTGCAAAAAAGTAGATCACACTAAGATGTTGACCTCTCTGCACAGATGGAGGGAAGTATGGCTATGAACATCCATGCAATGTTCAGCTTTCCTGGCAAAGAGTGCAGGAGATTTGGACATGCGAGGGAAGTAGAAAAGGTGCTCAGCTGTCCTTTATGGCCAGGACAGAGTATGCATTTCCCTTCAGGTAGGAAAGAAGGTGAGAAATGACACCGTCTTGGAGAGGAGCAGAATGCAGAGGGAGAGAATTAACACCCCAGAAAAGCCCAGATCTCTTCTCACACCTCAGAGTACATCCAGGAGAAGACAGGACCTTGAGGTGTCATACAGAGATGGTTGAGGCAGTGCTTGCCAGGCTTCACTTAAAGCCAAGGGAGAAGAGAAGGAGTTCACCTGCCTGGCTTTAGATGGTCCCCTACAGCACAGGAGGATTCAGGCCCCACAGCATCTCCTCTGTCGTCACCAGAAATTGGGCCTGAGGTCAAAGGAGCATAAGGCATGTTGGCAGGGAGCTCAGGAGGCCTCCAGCCCAAGTTGTCACAAGCACAGGATCAGAACAGGCTGTTCAAGGCCTGATTCTGTTGCATTTTGCAAAACCAGCAAAAACGGGGACCACACAGCCTCTGGGTGATACCCAGCTGAGCTCATGGTGAAAAGGCCTTTTGCCTTCTCTCCAGCCTGAAGCTCTCCTCTTTCACTTTAACAGCTGTTGTCTTTTGTCCTCCCACCATGAACCCAGCTGAAGATCCTGGCTCTGCACCCTCCACAACCCCCTCAGAGATACAGCCTGGGGAGGTCCCCCTCATCCTGCCCTTCTCCAGGCTGGACAAGCCCAGCACCCTCAGCCTCTCCTCACAGGCAGAGTGCTGCAGAGCATCCTGGGGCCCAGTGCTAACCCCGCTGCAGCTTGCTGACATCCCTCCTGTCCTGGGGACCTGAAATCTCGATGCCGTCTTCTGGATCATCCCTTCCCTGCATTCCATGGCCATTCCTGGCTCACACAGCCCAGGACGCTGCTGGCTGTCCTTGCTGCCAGGGCACTTGGCTGCCTCCTGCCCAACTCCCTGCCCACCAAGACCTTTCCCATGGGGCTGCTTCCAACCAGAAATCCCCCAGCCTGTGCCATAGCTAGGGGTGGTCCCCTCAGGGCCACAAACTGGCACCTGCCCTCGTGGGATGTCCAGGTTTGGGCTGGGATAATTTTCTTTCTGGTGACTGGTATTGTGCTCTTTTTTGCACTGAAGAATTTCCAGTGTGAACCCATCACCTGCTGATGAGCTAAGACATTGCACAAAGGCATAGGAGCATTACTTTGAAGAACCCAGGCACCTGTACACAGAACCCAAGCACCATCTCGGAAGAACGAAACACCTACCTGGGGAGTAGTAGAATAAACTTACGGGTGCCCAATCATCTGCATAGGTCACCCAAGAATATCTATCAAGCAGCCAGGAATGTCCCTCTAGCAATGAGGCACCTCTCTGGAGAAAGCATACATCACCCTGGGTCAAACAATCATCTCCCTGGGTACACAAGCATCTCCCTGGATAATGAAAGCACCTTCCTGGAAGACCCAAGGAGTTTCTCAGGGTATGTAAGCATTTTCCCATAGCACACAAGCACCTCCCGGGGCACACAAGCACCTCTCTGGGGACAACCAGAACCTTCCTGTGGTTCACAAGCACCTCTCTGGAGCACCCAAGCATCTCACAGGGACAGACAAGCACCTCCCTAAGGCATTAAACACAATTCAAAACTTGGTGCACTCCAGCACGTCCCCGGAGGTGCACAAACCACCCTCTGCAGTACTCAGGCATCTCCTGGGCAATCCAAGTGACCAAGTGGAATTGAGCATCTTCCAAGAAACCCTAGATACTCCCAGGGAACACAAGCTTCTTCTTCTCAGGGCATACAAGTATATTCCTGGGGCACAAGCAAAAGCCTCCCTGGAGCACACAGATAATAAGAATAAGAAAATTTTCTGCCCCTGTCACCCAAGCATTTCCCTGCAGCACAGAAGCACCTCCCTGGAACATTCAAGCACCTCACTGGAGCACCAAAGAATCTCCCCGCCGCACTCCTACATCTAAGTGGAGAACCCAAGCATCTCCCAGGCCTCCAGAACACCACCTGGGGCACACAACCATCTCACTGGAGATGGGAAGCACCTCGCTTGGCACCCAAGAGCTTCCATGGGGTGCACAAGCACCTGCCATGGTCATTCAAGTATGTCCCTGTGGGCACGCAGGCATCTCCCCAGGGGACACAAACACCAACTTGGAGGAACCAAGCATCTCCTCACAGCACTCCAGCATCTCCATGAAGCCAAGCATCACACAAAAAGCACCCAACCATTTCCCTGGACTACCCAAAATCCAAAAGCTTTACCCTGGATCAAACAAGTGCCCTCCTTGGGTACACAAGCACATCTCCTGGGTACCCAGGTGTCTCCAAATAGTACTCAAGCATTTCTCTGCAGCCACCAAGGAACTTTCAGGATCACCAATCCACCTTCCTGGGACATCCAATAAACTTCCTGCATCACCCAGGTGTCTTCTTGGAGAAACCAAGCATCTCCCTGTGCACCAAGGGAGCATCCGTACAGAGCAGCCAAGAAGCCTGGGGAGCACCCAGATTGTTCTTGGGGTAGCCAAGAACCTCCATGGAGCAAGAAAGCATCTCCTGAGGCACCCTGGCATCTCAGGGGAGCACACAAGCATCTCCTCTGCACACACCAGCACATCCTCTGAGTTTCCTGGACCACTCAGGCTCACACTGCGTTTCAGCCCCTGCTCCATCGCGCACTCACCTCCCTGTCCTGCCCTGCTCTGCCCTCTGCTGCCTGCTGCCAGGGGCTTCCATCCCGACTGGGGCCTGCCCACACCCCTGGCCCTTTCTCCCAGCCTGGCTGCCGTGTCACAGCCCCACTGTGACACCTGGGTTACACATCCACCACTGCCCCCTGCCCACTGTGACACCTGGGTGGCACAGCCACCGCTGTCCCCCTGCCTACTCTGACACCTGGGTCACAGCCACCGCTAACCTCCTGCTCACTGGGACTCCACGCAGTATGTCTTTCTTTGGACTCGCATATTTGTCAGTGATACTTACATTTAAAAGAATTTGTCAGATTCACCCCCACAAAAAAAAAAAAAAAAAAAAAAAAAGTATTTTGGGCAACTTCCATAAAGCTCACCAGTAATGAATACCAAATAATTCTTGGAGTTTTAGTCTAAAGTGTTGACGTTTTTATTTCTTTTCTTTTTTTTTTTTCTTTTTTTTTTTTCTTTTTTTTGTCCGTATTTAGCAGGTTTTTCCTTTTCTCAGAGTTTAAACTTACACACATACATGGCTTTCCTCTTTCTCTAGCTTGGAAAGTTCTCTTGTAAAGAAATCCTTTATTTCCAGCTGCTTTCTCTACTCTTCTATAAAGCAGAATCCACATGGTTTGTCTTTTCCTTGTCTCTACTTGTCTCAAATGACCAGGTCTGGCTCCCATCACGGCCTCCCTTATAAGCATCTCTTGGTGCACTGGAAAAGGTTCTTCACCAGATAACCTGGAAGGAGCAGACCCTCTGCTTCTGCATACCCTTACAGAAACCCCCCAGGAGGTTTTGGGAGCTCCTTGATGACATCTGGCTGACACAGATGACTGAGGAGCCAGTGGGGTGAGGTGACCTGCAGAACCTCATCCTTAGAATACAACATGCAGTGCTCAGGGATTTGAAAGAGGTGAGAAGATAGAGTTGAGAATGTTGCGGGAGGGGAACAAGGCAAAGGAGGGGACTTGAGGTGATCAGACTTGGGCCTGTTGAGGCACCTGCCCAGAGGATTCCTTTGGGATATGGCCCTGCTGAGAGGAGGGCTGCAGGGCCGTGGTTGATGTTTGAGCATTGACTGATAGAATGGACTGGGTTGGAAGGGACCTTCAAGGTCATCTAATTCCATCCCTCCTGCCATGGGCAGGGACACCTTCCACCAGATCAGCTTGGTCAAAGCCCCATCCAACCTGACCTTGAACACTTTCTGGGATGGGGCATCCACAGTTTCTCTGGGCAACCTCTTTGTAGGACTCACCACCCTGATAAGAAAAGAATTTCTTCCTCATATCTAATCGAAATATACCCTTCTTTAAGATTCAAACTGTTGCTCCTTATTCTATCATCTTTTCAAGCTCCTGAATGGTCCACCCTGACACACAGAGGGACAATCCCTTCCCTAGTCCTGCTGGCCACACTGTTTCTTACACAAGCCAGGATGGCCTTCTTGGCCTTTGTGGCCACCTGAGCGCACTGCTGGCTCATATTCAGTCCTTCTCTTCCCGACTCCCAGGTCCTTCTCTGCCAGGCAGCTTTCTAACCCACTCATCTCCCAGCCTGGAGTGCTGCTTGGGGATGTTGTGCCCCAAGCGCAAGACCCGGTACTTGGCCTTGTTGAACTTCATACAGTTGACCTCAGCCCATCGGTGCAGCCTATCCAGATCCTCCTGCAGAGCCTTCCTATCCTCGAGCAGATCGACACACACACCTAACTTGGTGTCATCTGCAAACTTACTGAGGGTGCACTCGATCCCCTCATCCAGATCATCGATAAAGATATTAAAGAGGACTGGCCCCCATACTGAGCCCTGGGGAGCGCCACTAGTGACCGGCCTCCAACTGGATTTTACTCCATTCACCACAACTCTTTGGACTCGGCTATCCAGCCAGTTTTTAACCCAACGAAGCGTACGCCAGTCCAAGCCAAGAACAGCCAGTTTCTTGAGAATGCTGTGGGAGACGGTGTCAAAAGCCTTACTGAAGTCGAGGTAGACCACATCCACAGCCTTCCCCTCATCCACCAAGCGCGTCACTTTGTCATAGAAGGAGATCAGGTTTGTCAAGCAGGACCTTCCTTTCATAAACCCATGTTGACTGGGCCTGATCGCCTGCTTGCCCTGCAAGTGCTGCGTGATGACTCTCAAGAGAATCTGCTCCATGAGCTTCCCTGGCACTGGAGTCAAACTAACAGGCGGATACTTTCCCAGGTCTCTGACACATGCTTGAAACAGTCCCCATACTGGGCTGACCCAGGAAGAGCCCTAAACCCACTGGAGGGACAGGATCTCCCTTCCCAGAGGCTGGGGTCAGCGCCCAACTGTTGGACTTCATGGAACGCATCAAGGTTTCCTCAGCATCAGGGCCACCTTTACTGGGCCTTGTTCTCCTTGTTATCACTGCCTGCACTTTCCTGCTCTAACAAGTCCATGGGGAGGCTTTGTCACTAATGTCCCTCAGTTGGACTGTTAACACTGTGAGAGGCTTTGGAGTTTGCATCTGCGTTGTCTACTTGAGAAAGGTCTTCCATATCCTCTGAGTGCCTGAGGCTCCTGGGCTCTGCCCCAACCTACCGGGGGGGGGTCAGTAAAAAGGTTTTGGCTGGGCCTGTGCTGCTGAGCTGGAACGGCTCAGGGGATGGAGGGAGGGAGCTCCTGGCAAGCAGGCAGCACTGCAGAGAGACAGGTCTGCCCATGAACAGTTCCTCTGCCAGGCACAGCAGAGCTGGGGACACTGCCTACAACTGGCATAGGGGAAGGAGAGAGAAGTGGGAGAGAGGTTCAGGGCAGCCTGGGGGGAAAGGCAGAGAAGAGCTGGCAGGGAGAGAAATCATCAGAGCCACCTCCCCACGGTAGGTCTCTGGGTGCAGGGCAATGCTTCGGCATGCCCTGCCAGGCTCTCCTGGAGCTGGCACAGCCCTCAGCCAATGGGAGCTGTCAGGAGTACAGTCAGTGTTGGAGTTGAAGGGCATGCAGGGCTTGTGTGCTGCAGGGTCAGCGTGCAGGGCCCGAGGGCTCCCTTCTCTTGGGGCTGGCTGCAGGCTGTGCAGCCGGGGGTGCAGGCAGGGGTGCCCAGGGCTGTGGTGCAGAGCAGGGTCCCTGCTGTGCCCCAGGGGCTGTGTGCCAGGGCAGGGCCTCTGCTGCCTGCCAGGCTCAGCACTCAGCCTGGCCAGGGAGCTGCCCAGGGGCTGCGGGGAGAAGCTGCGGGTGGAAGGAGCTCCCCCGGCATGGCAGGGCAGGGTCCTGCTGCTGCCCAGAGCCTGCTGCCAGGGACAGGCTGCTCACAGCCCCACACCTCCCCAGGGCACTGCACAGCAGAACTGCAAGGCAAGATCTACCTGAAAGCAATACACTTTTCTCTGCCTTCGTTTTCCCACCTGTGTGGTGATTCATAGGGATAGTAATGGAGTAGTAGTACTAAAGACTAAGGCTCCTTGATCATTGCTGTAGATATGAGGCACCTCACACACTTCAGTGTACAGACAGTACCAACATTACCTTTGTTTTTTCTTAGGGAATTGTTTGACCTTCTCATGACCTGCAAACGGGGAGATGTCCCTGGCCAGCAGACTTCTCAGACCACTCCAGGTTCCCTTCTAAGTGTTGCTGCAGACCAGGACTGACTGCCGAAGAGCGCACAGAAGAGCCCCACGCTTGTTGTGGCACCCTCAGAGCAACAATCAGACATAAGCTAAGGAGCTGCAGAAAGCTCTTCCTGAAAAGAACGTGGCACAGATTATTGTGTGGGAAGGTGTTCTGTGAGACTTGCAATGGGTTTTGGTCAGAGAAGTAATTAAATTTTACGCTGTCATTTTTTCTTTTTGACAGGCTCCCTTGCTCAGAGGCGATAAATGCGTAATGGCAGCTCCATCACCGAGTTCCTCCTCCTGGCATTCACAGACACACGGGAGCTGCAGCTCCTGACTTTCGGGCTCTTTCTGGGCATCTACCTGGCTGCCCTCCTGGGCAATGGCCTCATCATCACAGCCATAGCCTGCGACCACTGCCTCCACACCCCCATGTACTTCTTCCTCCTCAACCTTGCCCTCCTCGACCTTGGCCTCATCTCCACCACTCTCCCCAAAGCCATGGCAAATTTCCTCTGGAACATGAGGACCATTTCCTATGCAGGATGTGCTGCACAGGTCTTTCTGTTAGTCTTTTTGTTTTCAGCAGAATTTTCCCTTCTCACTGTTATGTCCTATGACCGCTACGTCGCCATCTGCAGGCCTCTGCACTATGGCACCCTCCTGGGCAGCAGAGCCTGTGCCACCATGGCAGCAGCTGCTTGGGGCAGTGGCTTTCTCCACGCCGTACTGCACACTGCCAATGTATTTTCTTTACCTCTCAGCCATGGCAATGCCCTGGACCAATTTTTCTGTCAGATCCCCCAGATCATCAGGCTCTCCTGCTCAGAATCTTACCTATGGGAAATTCGAATTACTATGGCTAGTTTTTTTCTACTGAGTTGCTGTTTTGTTTTGATTGCTATGTCCTATGTGCAGATCTTCAGGGTTGTGCTGAGGATGCCCTCACAGCAGGGATGACACAAAGCCTTTTCCACATGCATCCCTCACTTGACTGTGGTCTCTCTGAATTTCAGCACAGCCATGTTTTCCCACCTGAAGTCCCCCTACATCTCATTCCATACCCTGGACCTTGTAGTGGCAGTTCTGTACTTGCTGGTGCCTCCAGCAGTGAACCCCCTCATCTACAGCATGAGGAACCAGGAACTTAAGAATGCTGTGTGGAAACTGAAGACCAACTGTATTTCATAAACAATAAGCTGCCTGCCCTGTTCTGCAAATCACTCTTAAAGGTACGCGTAATAAACAAAGCCTGTCTTATGTTCTTGTGCTGATTGTTTTTCCCCCAGTTTTATTACAAAAGTTGTCCAAAAAGAAATATAATTCTGCATTTTATTGTGCTTTTTATTCAATTAAAGTTGTTTTTCGTTTTTTGTTTGTTTGTTTGCTTGTTTTTTTGCTGCTCCTGTGGCTTGGTTCCAGTGCTGTGGGGCTGTGCTGGGACTGCAGGCAGGAACAGGCAGTGGGCACTGCAGTGACACACCTGGCCTACAGAGAATCATCTCTCTCCTAAAAGGGCTGTGCCTGAAGGCTCACTTCTGCTTTCAGAGCTGCTGTCAGATCCGAAGGTGCCCAAGGAAGAGAGTCCAAAGAGGCTCCTCACTCTGCCAGGCTGGGCACCTCTGAGCACCCCATGGCCACAGCTGTGGGATGTGGTCAGTGGCAGGGCCCCCACTAGCTGGCTCTGACACCCAGCCTGACCAGCACGGCCCTGCAAAGTGCCCCCGTGCCCCGGGCACCACAGCCCCCTGGCTCTGCAGAGCAGCACCACCAGCTGGGGCTGTGGGGAGCATGGCCAGGGGCTGCAGCAGTGGCCGGCGAGGCCAGCACAGACGGTCTCACCTGGGAGAGGCTCCCTGGGAGATGGGGTGGCTTAGGAGAAGAGCAGGGCCTGTCCATGTACAGGGGAGATACGGGACCTGAAATCCCTTGCTGCTGCTGCTACCTGGAGGCACATGGTATGCACAGGAACACGAGTGAGCACAAAGGCCATCAGCTATCCCTAGGGGTGTCATGAAGGTCAGTGGGGCAGAGAGCGTCTTCAGATCCCGTCATTCTAGCATAATAGCCACGGGGCATCTGCCTGAATAACACAGAATAGTTCAGTTGGAAGGCACCTTCAGAGACCGTCTAGTTCAAAGTGCAAGAGCTGAATGCAGCTCTGAGATTTGCTTCCTTGAAACTGCAAGGTCCCTATGCTCAATACTCATGTCTTGGGGCATCCCAGAAGAGGCAAGAGCAGGGCGATGCACCCACCACAGGGCTGAGGTGCCTCCCAGCCTCTGGCAGTGGTTGCAGGAGCCAGAGAGACCCTGCAAGTGCTGAAGTGCACTGCCAATGTGAGTGCAAGGCAAGGACTCGTGTCTCTGAACAGCCCTGTGTGTATGAGCAGTGCACAAGACCAGTTCAGAAGTGGGTGTTGCAGGAAGAAAGGCCAAAAACACAACAGACACCAGCATGGTCAGATCATGCTCTCTCTTTATTACCCGAATAGCCTGACTTTTATAGCAAATTTAACAGGGGCGGATAGTGTCTCACACAAGATTAATGGTCAAAAGCACTCAGATAAACAACTGCAAGAAAACAACCCCACCTGCAAGAAAACAACCCCCTTGGGATTAGCAGTCACATAGATCTCGTCCTTGAAGCCATCTGCTGGCAACAATATTTTTCTAAATTCTCAGTCGGGCTATGTGGGAACACTGTCATGGGAACTTCTCATAGTTGCCCTAGTAGCTAGGTTTGCTCAGCTGCAGCAAGTCACGGCCTCCTTCCTGTTTCAAAAATCCCTCAACAATTCCCCTTTTTTCTTTTTGAGCAAACCAAGCCCGATGTAACAGTTCTGCAAGTAACCCTTTAACCACATTTATTACAATACAACACGCAATGATGATTAACAACACAATAAACAGACTCCTTAATCCCTCTTTGATTAATCCCAGTAACCATCTATGCATTGTTCCAAACAAATCAGTGAGCCATTGATTGAAAGGATTGATATCATACTGAATCTTTCTCATGTGCTCTTTCAGGAAAGTAATGGATTTGTGAATTGACTCATTATGATTAGAAAGGTTTAAACAGCACATTCCCTCAAAGTCCTCACACCCATGCCCTTGAGCCAAAAGCAAGAAGTCAATAGCAGCTCGATCCTGTAAGAGCGCATGTCGCAGACTATTTTGAACATGTCCTCAAGCATCTCTGTCGTGGCAGGGGCTTACAGCATACCAATTTTTCTAAATCATTAAGTGCGGCCTCAGATGCCACTCTAGTCATAACACCAAGCAACTCAACATTATCATTGCAATCCAGTGTGAGCAATGCCCATTTATGTCTGGTGATTTATGCAAGTGTGACAAGCTAGGAGCAAATATAGTGAGTTTATCTAAGTAACAGGACCTCCAATAGCATTTGCAGGGATACCTTACCAGGCCCTATCTCCGCAAATCAGAAAAACATCAGGAGGTAAGGCCATAGCTGTACGATTGTTCCAAACGCTATAGTTGTTACCCCTTGTCCCCGTGACATAAGCCCCTAAACCCTGCTTAGCAGCGTCATTGTAATCACAGGTGTTATTTGTATTTCTGTACCCGTATGGCCCTTTCCAAGTTCCTGTAGCAGGATCTCAGGTAATTCACTCTTATTTGTGGTAACACATTTGGTGCTGCTCTATTTACTGTTTGAAAATGAATACTCGCAGGAGGGTCTTCTCGGTCACTAGTCAAACATAAGTGGTTCAAGACAACCAATGCCTTGGACAATCGCTCATCGATGTCCTTGATTTCTTTTAATCTCGCTAATTGTTCCTTTAAAACCTGATGTTATTGCTTGACAATCGCTTGGCCCGTGGGAGAATATGGAACACCTGCGATATGCTTTACTCCCCACATTTTCATAAATTTTCTAACCCTTTTCCTGACATACGCTGGACCATCGTCCATCTTGATCTGCTGTAGCACTCTCATAATGGCAACACACACTGTCAGATGTCTACATACATGGTGTGCTTTTTCTCCCCCCTGCGCCGTTGCCCATATGAATCTTGAAAAAGTATCAATACTCACATGAACATATCTTTTAGTACCAAATTCCAGTACGTGCGTTACATCCATTTGCAATACCTAAAGTGCCTTAACACCCCGTAGATTAATACCCAAACCTAGCCCTGGTCCATGATGACTACAGGAAGAGCACGCTCTTACTATTCCTTTTGCCTCTGTCCAAGTAAATCCAAGCATTCTCCGAAGACCCTTTGCATTCTGATGGAAAATTTTGTGCGACACTCGCACACGTGCAAAATCACTCTCAGGCCCCTCTGTGACTATACTCACCAACTTGTCTGCTTGTGAATTACCTTCTGCTAACCCGATCGAGAACTGATGACTATGTGTATGGATAACACAGTAAGGTGCAGTTCTCCCCTGAATGGCATCTCGCAGCTGCAGAAATAATCTGTCCCTCTTAGTTGGCCTTATCAAGGCATCCTCTATCTGGTTTACCACGCTGACAACATACACAGAGTCTGAGACGATATTAATCGGCTCATGCATCCAGCATTGACAAGCCCAAACAACTGCAGACAATGCCAATGTTTGTAATGAATCCCCTGCCTCCTCCGGAATTATGTACTTCTCCCAACTTCTGTTCTCGTACCACACACACACAGCCTTTCTACTTGCCACACCTGCATCAGTGTATACAGTGCGACCCACCACTGGTCGGGACGAAAGCCATGGTACTACATGCCATTTATATGATCTTATAACTTGCCAGAGAGGCCCCTTTGGAGTTTGGGAATGTACCAATCCTGGGTAATCTAACACAGCTTCTTGTAACGGTATGGATTGCTGTAAACACCATTCCAAATGATCCTGAGTCATCGGCAGACTAATGTCTCCTGGTTCCTGCCCGCTGATCTCAATATTCTGAGAGCGACCCTTAAGTACTAACTCTGCGATAGCTTCCGCCCGTGTCTGAACATGCATTTTTTGCTGAATCGGTAGAAAAATCCATTCCAGAACTCAAAAATGCTGCCCTATCATTCCACCCTTGCTATCACCTGTTTCGTTTATGCCATTCCTATTCCCAGTGCTGTTAGTGTCAGTGGTATCCTCCTGATACCGTTTCTGTCTTTGTTGCCCCTGACTCTCCCCCTTTTCTTTTTGCCACTGACCAAGCACCGCAAATGGATGAGACACACGATTGCTTACCAGTAAGGAGAGTGCAGCTTCTGCTATACGTCTACAAACAGCTCCAGCTGCAACCTGAGAAGCTATTTGTGAAAGAGCCTGCTGTTGGTCATTTGTTAGTGTAATCTGGTGCTTTGCACTCCTGCACCGCAATAAAGGTAGTAATATAGCTAAGTCATCATTAGTAATCTGTACAATGTGGCAACCCCACTGAATATTATCCAGGAACATTTGTGCATTTATCAAATTATGTAACACCGTAGTTATATCAGCTTTCTGGGGACGAATAGTAGAGTCTGATATTTTCCAACCCAAATATAGCCATGGCTGTTCCCATTGAACCTTCTCTGGGGCTATCTTCAACCCTTTTGCTTCCAAAGTATCACAAATAAACTTTAAATCTGAATCCTGGAAGCATTCTGGCCTACCAAACCGAATGTTATCCATATAATGGTAAATAATTACGTCACACCACGCTGTCTGAATTGGTTGTAATGCCCAGGCCACATATAATTGACATAATGTAGGGGAATTCCTCATCCTCTGCAGAAGCGCTAGCCATTCATAGAGCTTTGCCAGGTCCTGTTTGTTAATGGAGGGTGAGATGGGGAAGATGTTAAATAAACTATCTGAATTAGTATCTAGCTACATTACGTATATGGTAAAATATCTTAAGTATTGGGGATGTGGATGAGAACCTAAAAATATCCTAATTACAGGGATGTAGATTAGAAGGAGATGTAAAAAGAAGATATCGTTCAAGGCTAATGGATGAGGGAAGAATGAACATCTTGTTAAGAAAGAATGAACAACTTGGTGGCAGGAAACAAGGCAAAGATAAGCAAAAAAGGCTTAAACTGTCCAACAGAATGTCAAAGTCCACAAAGGCAAAGAGAGCTTAACCCCCTCTTCCTCGGTGCCTTCATCCTGAAAGACCCCTGCCCACAACCACCAGGATACATTGCGCAGGCGCAACCGAAAGGAGCTAAGGGCGGGGAGTATGGAAATGAGTACTTGGAAGAGGTCTGCCTTTTCCGGAAATTAATGAATATGTATTAGAGCTCATGTAATATGTAACAGTGTTTGTGCATAAAATTGTGAGAGATGACCGGGCAGGTGAGCACTTTTTGAGGGAAGCTATTCCCAGTGCGCCCGGTGCACTATAATAAAGTATACCTACGTTACAACCCAATGGTTGTGGAGTCTTTTCCACACGTCAGTTTGGCAAGCCAGGCAGGAGGACTCTGTTTGGTTGTGGGATCGACTGTAGAATGGACCTCCTGGGTGCACCCCAAGCCCCTTTTTTTCTCTCTCAGAGTAGCTCCTTTCCCTGCCGCTCACTACGGGGATAGAGGAAGATCCTGTGGTTGCGGACAAATGGTATATGTTAATAAAGTTAAGCCAATTTGCCGGGGAGGTCGATAAGTCTTATAGAGACGTCTAGCACGTGACATGAACCCTGAGGGTGTCCTGGGAGGTGGCCGGTAGAGCAGCCAAAAGGGTTTTTGGGGGCTGATAGAATGGCCAAAAGGGGTTTTGAGTATAAGCCATTATACCCTGGTTCCAAGAACCACAAGGAACCTCCTAAAAGATTGTGAAAAGAGACAGAAGGGGGGGTAAGTGAGCCTTAATGATAACTGTTACAGTGTTTGCAGCTGCTGGGGGAATAATTCTAATTGGAATAATAATTGTATGTTGTATTTATAAAGGCCTGGGCATTTGTTGTTAAAGTATTCTTTTAAACATCGGTAAATACAGTGTAATATAAGGACTGCTATTGGGGTGTATGCCAAAGGGAACTAAATTTGCTCTGGTGTATTATCGGTCTTTCAGGCTCAGCTGTCCTTGGTGTAATCGTTTACAGGCAGTTGGTTTACGGTTGCCTGATTTTAATTGCATATACTGTGGATTTTGGAGGGATTGGGATAAATTAGTAAACAGCTCCTTAGAGGACGGTGGAACATTAACTGCTATAGATTAGAATGGGACAAAGTCAAAGCAAAGAAATCTCACAGAAAAGCCCCTTAGGATGTACACTTACATATTGGAGGGATATAGTGGGGCAAGGGGGAACAGAGAGTAAAAGAACTCTTATCAAATATTGTGTTAGGAATGTTTTAACAATTTGTGTCAATAAAGAACAGTCCTGTCTGCCTCTGGGTCCTGCACTGGCAATTTAATTCTTGAACCACAGATGCAGTGTGTCCCAGTCTCCCCCTCATTCTAGTCAATTTATCAAGTCTTCAGCAAATACTCCTCAAATTTATGAACCTGTTTGCTTTTGTTATTCCGAACTTCTATTTCTAATAGTTACAGCCTTTTGTTTTTTGTCTTCTTTGAGATTAATTTAACACGGCTATAGGTGTGACTGTCCCTGTGAACGGCTGGTGAGGAATGTTTTAATTACTCATGAAGTGTCAATAAGAAAGCTATTTGTGTTTGTATGAAGTCTTTGATGTCTGGGGGTTTCAGAACAACTGATAACAACTAGTGACTGTTATGGGATACTATGCAGTCCTCTGATATCTGGCCAGGTGGCCAAGAGATTAAGAAGAAGAAAAAAAAGAAGCTGAAGGACAGCTAGGAGACAAGACCTGCAGGGGATGCTGTATAAACTTGACATGGTGCCAAGGAGTACAAAGGGGAAGGACAAGAAAAAAACTTGGAGAGGAAGACTACGAGCCTTCAGCATGAAAGACCCCTAGAGACACCCAGAGGGACCACCGGAGACTGATGCGCATGCTCCAGTAGGAGGGACTGGACCCTGGAAGCTAATTATAATAACCTATTTTTTTTAGAAGTAGTAACGAATATGTATTAGTCTAGGAGCATAAAAATCAGATACTTGATGTAACTGGTGTGCGTCCTGGTGGAGCGGAGACTCCTGGTGCACCCAGCACTGTTTGCTTACCTCTATTCTTTTAAAAAATCCTATTTTTTTTTATTTAATCCTATTTTGAAGACTGAGCCATTTCTAGCATTTCAATCAGTGGTGGCCACTTTATAAATTAGAGGATGGAGAGAAGTGGCCCCTCAATGGTACTATTAATTATAACACTATATTACAGTTGATGCTGTTTCTGAGAAGAGAAAGTAAATGGGATGAGGCTGCATATGCAGACATGTTTTTCACTCTCCGGAATCACCCAGAGTGGCAGAGGGACTGTGGAATTGTGCCTCCACAGGACCCCATAGTGTTAGCCCTTGAGCGAGGAAACAGTAAGGGACTTAAAGGCAAGTTGAGATGGTGTTGTTCAGCGTGCAGCATTGGGCAGAGGTGTACTAAGATAAGTAAAATTCATCAGGGACCAAAACAAGACCTGATAGATGTATTTAAGCCTCCCCCTCGACCACAGGAACAGGGTGATGACTCAGATGAGACTGTGACTCCTCCAGATAGTCATGTATCCTCCCGTACTAGTGTCCTGGTTTCACTTAGAACAGAGTTAATTTTCTTCCTAGTAGCTGGTAGAATGCTATGTTTTGGCTTAGGATGAGAAGAGTGCTGATAACACCCCGATGTTTTAATTGTTGCAGAGCAGTGCTTATACTAAGCCAAGGACATCTCAGCTTCTTGCTCTGTCCTGCCAATGGGCAGGCTGGGGGTGTAGCAAGAGCTGGGAGGGGACAGACCCAGGACAGGTGACTCAAACTGGCCAAAGGGGTATTCCATACCATCTGACGTCATGATAAACAATATATAGGGGTGGCTAGCCGGGGGAGGGGGGCCGGACTGCTCGGGGTTAGGCTGGGCATCGGTCAGCGGGTGGTGAGCAATTGCATTGTGCATCACTTGTTTGTACACATTATTAGTAGTAGTACTATTATCATCACTGTATATTATTATTATTGTTATTGTTATTATTATTATTGTTGTTGTTGTTATTATTATTATTTTCCTGTCTTATTAAACTGTCTTTATCTCAACTCACGGGCTTCACTTTCCATTTCTCTCCCCCATCCCAGAGAGGGAGGGGGGAGGGGGAGCGAACGTCTGCGTGGTGTTTAGCTGCCGGCCAGGTTAAACCACGACAGTCTTTTTGGCGCCCAACGTGGGGCCCGAAAGGTTGAGATAACGGCAGATCTGACCAGAGGGTGTTAAACTAAAATTGGTATAAGTATTAGACCTGCTTAATAGTCACTTGTCATAATGCTGATTGCTTTAATCTCAAGTCTTCTGCGCCTGTTTTCCAAATTGAGTATTATAGCATATTATTTTCCGTATGTGCTCTCTGTCATGTTGTTTATCCTCTCTGGGCCCTGGTTTCAGATCATTATGGTACTGTGTGCTGTAACAGTGGCTTATGAGACGATGAAATATCTGGTCATGACTCTAACTTGGTATTTGTACTCAGTAACATCGTCGACTCTATACTCTGGAAACTGTATCTTGGAAACTATTAGCAATTATACCTGTTGCCTTTTTTCATTAGGGAGTCAATCTGTGGAGGGGAAAGGGGAAGATATTTTTTCTTACTTGATCACTCTCCCTTTCTCCTTCACCACCCTCTTATCCTCCAAGCTTGTTACAATAGCTCTCCAAGATACTGAATATCCTTGGGATAGTCAGACCAGCATGGTCTTGTTGTTATGCCTCCTGAATGTGCTTCAGGTTTTGCTCAAAGTTAAACAACTACTTAGGAAGCTCATCCGGAGATCTGCCCGGAGGCAGTATAGTTGTGGGTGGCAGGGAGTATGGGAGGATATGGGCAGGCATCTAGAGCAGTTGGCACCCCCAGTGTTTTGGAAATTCACCCCTGAACAACTGCAAAATCCTAAAAATCTGGCAGAATGCTTGAAAAAAAGGTGTCACGACTCTGACAGTTCCAAAGTAACACAAATCATTGTAACGTGCTGGGGCCTGGCTTATGCCTATCGAGCTGCCATTGATACTGCTATCAACTTAGTGACAGACCCTGCGGCCACTCCAAGTCCTGTGACAGATCCAACGGCCACTGCGACCCCTACGGTGGACTCTGCAGCCACCCCAGTTCCAGTTCCTGCAGCCGCTCCAGCTCCTGTGGCTGGGTCAGAGAAATGAGCGGTAGTCGTGCAAGTTGACCCTGCAGAGGGTATTCCAACCCCTGTGGCAGACCCTGTAACGGGGTCAGAGAAACGAGCTGTAGCAGTGCAAGTTGACCCTGTAGAGAAGGTGAAAAAATGGTATAGAGATTCAGATCATTTCGAACGCAGAGAGTCTTCTGCCAAATCTAGGTATAGAGATGACGACGACGCTGGGCCATCAGGGATTCAGAAGGAGGAAGATGAGGATGCCGAAAAATCAACAGTAACTACCCGAAACCTATACGAGCGTGAGCTACGAGATGTGCGAAAAGATTTTGGTCGTTGTATAGGTGAGCAGCTTGTCACCTGGCTGCTCCGGTGCTGGGACACTGGAGCCAATTGTGTGGAATTAGACGGCAGGGAAGCCAAGCGGCTGGGATCCCTTGCTAGAGATGCAGGCATTGACAAAGCAATTGCAGATGGAGCACAATCTCACAGCCTCTGGAGGCGTCTCCTCTCAGCTGTGAGGGAAAGGTATCCCTTCAAGGAAGAACTTGAATGTCTACCAGGCAACTGGACCACTATGGAGAAGGGAATCCAGTACCTGAGGGAATTAGCCATACGGGAAGTGATTTATGAGGATCCAGACCTCAGACAAACATCCACAGATCCAGATGAAGTCAGGTGTACGCGACCCATGTGGCGGAAGTTTGTACGGAGTGCACCATCATCATATGCCAGCTCATTGGCAATAATGGCCTGGAAAGAGGATGAGGAACCCACAGTGGATGAAGTGGCTAAACAACTCTGGCAGTACAAAGAAAGTCTCTCCTCTTCCTTACAGGCCTGCATCTCAGCTGTGGAGAAACTTTCTAAAGAGTTCCACCAACTTAAAGAGAATCTATCTTCCTCCCCACCTGAACCAACCAGTGTCCACCGACCAAAAGAGAACACTTGGGAGAAACTTTCTGAAAAGGTTCACCAACTTGAAGAGAGATTATTTTCCTCCCCACCTGTGCAAAGCAGTTTCTTAGCTATCGGGGTAAGCGTTCATCCGCACAAGGAAGATGATATGGTGGGTACTCACCCTGTGCCACACTGTGGTTTTACTTACGAGACCATGGAGAGGACATGAGAAAATGGGATGGAAAATCTACCGCGACCCTAGAGGCACGGGTACGTGAGTTGCAAAAGAAAACAATTGGGAAAAAGGAATTCTCTGAAAAGTTTGCTGCTCCAACGTCCAGCAGACAGTCCTTCAAACACAGAAATGAAGAAGATTCTGACCAGGATTAGGTGGGCCCTGCCTCCAGCCAGGGGGAGGAAAGGGACAATCAAGTTTATTGGACTGTGTGGATTCGATGGCCTGGCACGTCAGACGCATAGAAGTATAAGGCTTTAGTAGACACCGCTGCACAAGGTACTGTAATGCCATCGAGCTATAAAGGGCCAGAGCCCATCTGTATTTGTGGAGTGACAGGGGGATCTCAGCAGTTGACTGTATTGGAGGCTGAAGTGAGTCTGACTGGGAATGAGTGGGAAAAGCACCGCATTGTGACTGGCCCGGATGCTCCATGTATCCTTGGCATAGACTATCTTAGAAGAGGATATTTCAAGGACCCAAAAAGGTTCCGGTGGGCTTTTGGTATAGCTGCCTTAGAGACAGAGGGCATTAAACAATTCTCTACCTCGCCTGGTCTCTCAGAGGACCCCTCTGTTGTGGGGTTGCTGAGGGTCAAAGAACACCAAGTGCCAATTGCTACCACAACTGTGCACCGGCGGCAATATCGCACTACCCGAGACTCCCTGATTCCCATCCATAAGCTAATTCGTCAATTGGAGAGCCAAGAAGTGATCAGAAAGACTCATTCACCTTTCAATAGTCAAGGTCGACGCCTGGGGTTTTGGAATTGGGAATACAGAGGATCTGAGGCCCACTACACTCCAACTGGAAAGAAGATATTGGCAGCATATGAAGGAGTTCGATCTGCTTCGGAGGTGGTCGGTACTGAAGCGCAGCTCCTCCTAACACCCCGATTGCCAGTACCAGGCTGGATGTTCAAAGGAAGGGTCCCCTCTACACATCATGCAACTGATGCTACATGGAGTGAGTGGGTTGCACTGATTACTCAGCGGGCTCGAATAGGAAACCCCAGTCACCCAGGAATTTTGGAAGTGATTATGGACTGGCCAGAAGGCAAATACTTTGGGATATCATCAGAGGAGGAGGTGGGTCGTGCTGAAGAAGCCCCACTGTACAACCAGTTACCAGAGAATGAGAAGAAATATGCCCCGTTCACTGATGGGTCCTGTCGTATTGTGGGGAAGCATCAGAGATGGAAGGCTGCTGTATGGAGTCCTACACAGTGAGTTGCAGAAGCTGCTGAGGGAGAAGGTGAATCGAGCCAGTTTGCAGAAGCGAAGGCCATTCAGCTGGCTTTAGACATTGCTGAACGAGAAAAACGGCCAGTTCTCTATCTCTACACCGATTCATGGATGGTAGCAAATGCCCTGTGGGGATGGTTACAGCAATGGAAGCAAAACAACTGGCAGCGCAGGGGCAAACCCATCTGGGCTGCTGCATTGTGGCAAGATACTGCTGCTCGGGTAGAGAACCTGGCTGTAAAGGTACGCCATGTAGATGCTCATGTGCCCAAGAATCAGGCTACTGAAGAACATCAAAACAACCAGCAGGTGGATCAGGCTGCTAAGATTGAAGTAGCTCAGGTGGACCTGGATTGGCAGCATAAAGGTGAATTATTTATAGCCCGATGGGCCCATGACACCTCAGGCCATCAAGGTAGAGATGCAACATACAGTTGGGCTCGTGATCGAGGGGTGGACCTGACCATGGACGCTATAGCACAGGTTATTCATGACTGTGAAACATGTGCTGCAATCAAGCAAGCCAAACGGTCAAAGCCTCTTTGGTATGGAGGACGATGGCTGAAAGATAAATATGGAGAGGCCTGGCAGATTGATCACATCACACTCCCTCAAACCTGCAACGGCAAGTGCCACGTACTTACAATGGTGGAAGCAACCACCGGGTGGCTGGAAACATATCCTGTGCCTCACGCCACCGCCTGGAACACTGTCCTGGGCCTTGAAAAGCAAGTCCTGTGGCAACATGGCACCCCAGAAAGAACAGAGTCAGACAATGGGACTCATTTCCGAAACAACCTTACAGACGCTTCAGCCAAAGAGCATGGTATTGAGTGGGTGTATCACACCCCCTATCATGCACCAGCCTCCGGGAAAGTTGAACGATACAATGGACTGTTAAAGACTACATTGAAAGCAATGGGCGCTGGGACATTCAAAAATTGGGATACGCATTTAGCAAAGGCCACCTGGTTAGTCAATACTAGGGGATCTGCCAACCAAGCTAGACCTGCCCAATCAACCTGTTACGTACTGTAGAAGGGGATAAAGTTCCTGTAGTGCACGTAAGAAACAGTCTGGGCTACTCCTGCCTCAGGAAAAGGCAAACCCATTCAGGGAATTGCTTTTGCTCAGGGACCTGGATGCACTTGGTGGGTAATGCAAAAGAACGGAGAGATCCGGTGTGTACCTCAAGGGGATTTAATACTGGGTGAGAATAGCCCATGAATTGAATTGTATCATGTTAATTACTATATAATACTGTATGTCATCACTACCATGATTACTATATACCCTAGACGAAAATAGCGATTAATTAGAATGTATGCAAAAGAGTGTAACCTGAGCATGACATAAATGGTATGGAATAAGGGGTGGATAGATGTCCTGGTTTCAGTTAAGACAAAGTTAATTTTCTTCCTAGTAGCTGGTAGAATGCTATGTTTTGGCTTAGGATGAGAAGAGTGCTGATAACACCCCGATGTTTTAATTGTTGCAGAGCAGTGCTTATACTAAGCCAAGGACATCTCAGCTTCTTGCTCTGTCCTGCCAATGGGCAGGCTGGGGGTGTAGCAAGAGCTGGGAGGGGACAGACCCAGGACAGGTGACCCAAACTGGCCAAAGGGGTATTCCATACCATCTGATGTCATGCTAAACAATATATAGGGGTGGCTAGTTGGGGGAGGGGGGCCGGACTGCTCAGGGTTAGGCTGGGCATCGGTCAGCGGGTGGTGAGCAATTGCATTGTGCATCACTTGTTTGTACACATTATTAGTAGTAGTACTATTATCATCATTATTGTTATTATTATTACATGTATTGTTATTATTATTTTCCTGTCTTAATAAACTGTCTTTATCTCAACTCACGGGCTTCGCTTTCCCGTTTCTCTCCCATCCCAGACAGGGAGGGGGGAGGGTGAGCAAACAGCTGTGTGGTGTTTAGCTGCCGGCCAGGTTAAACCACTACAAGTCCACAAATGCCAACAGGACATGAATGCACAGCAGCCCCAGCAGGGCTAATTGCAGACTTATCCTTCACAGATGAAAAAGGTGACCCTGCTCAGTCTCTTGATAATACTGCGCCTATCTTCTGAAGAGGATTCACAAAGAATGGCTTGATATATCTAGAGATTAAAATATAGCCCAAAAAGGTTAAAAATATTATATTTGTAGATTCATTTATAACCCCAAAACAGAAGCATATGCCACTACATCCCAAAACCAAGTTAGCCAGCAACTGATACTAAATATCCCCCTATTAAGAGAATTCCAAGCACTTAAAATCCAGAAGGTTACAAGGCTCTACAGCCAGCAAAAGAGCAGGAAAAAGCTCCAAAAACAAAAGAAACTGTCTCCAACCCTGAAAAAGGCTACATCTTACATGCCTACTGCTGTTGTTTTCAGATACACCCTGGCACAGGGAACTTGGATGAAACATTTCCCCTAAACCCTGCTCCATCACTTTACCACCAATGTTGCAACTTTGATAATATTTGAAATACAGGTGAAGGCATAAGGTCACGATTGCAGTAAGCCCCGTAATTCTGCAAAAATCATAAGGGACCTAGAACCACAGAGAAAACACGCAAAATAACATCATTTGTTAACGACGACGTAAGAAGTTGTTAACAAAACAACAACTATCCATAAGCACGCTGTAAAAATTACTCACTTGAAGAAGAGCTGCATGCAGGAAAGGCACCTACTACTGCAAAGATTGCTTTACTCTCAAAGATCCTACGAGTTGTTACCTCAAAAAGACGTGCTTCTCTCTCTCAACTTGGAAACGCATCAGCCCATACACTCTGACCCACCTAAAGAACCCTGCACGCTGGCAGGATGCAGCGGTGCTGCGGGATGGGGACATTTTCTGCCTCTGCAAGTGAATTCTGAAGCCTGCTGCACGCACTCAGGGATTTCCCCACAACACTGCGCTCATGGCATTAATGCATGCCATTACCAATGCTGCATGCATTAGTAGAGATGCACTTCACTTGGGCCATTGCCTTCTCTCCCAGCCTTGCCATTGTCCCCCCGGCACAGCTCTAACAAGCTTTGTTTCAGCCCCGTCCCCCATCTTACCTAGTTTAAAGCCCTCTCAATGAGCCCCACCAGCTCCTGGCCTAGGATCTGTTTCCCCCTTAGAGATAGGGAGATACGATTATGTAAGGGGCAATATCTGGGTAAATATGACAACCCTCACCCCTCCCCATCTACCCCCAAATGTACAGCTCCTCCAGGACGTACATGCAGGAGGAGCAGGCAAAAAAAGGCTAATTCAATTAAGGCTAATTTAATGGGCACCGTGTTTCTTCTTCAGCCTTGATTTTGTGGCTAGAACTGAGTCTTATATACAAAAGCAAGGCGCGATACAAAAGCAAGGCCGATACAAAACTAAGGCCGATACAACAATTTATCAAGTTCAGCAATCCCTTCAGCTTGCTATGTTACATCTTTTCTGTTTTATCCTCGCTGTTTCAAAGAGAAGAGAGAAGCCACAAAAGGCACTATGTCCCTTAAGGTGGAGTCAATCTTCAACATTGACCCTTGCGGAAGGGGACAGGCAGGGCTCCACAGTGTGCTGAAGGGTGTTCCCCGGGGTATGGGACACGCTGGATGGCAAGAGACACGAGAGCAAACGGGGGCCTCAGCAGACCCTGAGAGGAGCCCGGTGCCCACAGGCAAGCTGACTTGAGGAAAAAGGACTCCACAATCAGTAAGACTGAAAAGCAGGTATGTTTATTCAGCGCTGGGCAGAACGGGGGGTAGTCCTACCAAAGATGTGCGCACCCGACGTGGCAACTTGCCTTGCTTATCTACAGCGAAGAGTTACATAGGCCTGAAGCTTCACATACTCATCACCTGTCCCCGTTTCGTCTTAAAATGAGTCCCAAGCAGTCATTGCTGGAAACTCTTCCCATCTGCGCTTGCGCAGTGTGTCTTGGTGGTGGTCGTCGGGGGTTGTGGGGATGAAGGTTGGTGACTCTTCCTCGTCTCCGCTCCTTGACCTCTTGTCTCTGCGCAGACTCAGTTGCTCCTTGGCTCTTGTCCATCCGCAGGACCAGTTTCTGCCAGTTTCTTAAGACAGGCTCCCAGTCTTCATAGGAGACTGACCTTGGGAAGGGGCCCACGGCTTCTTGCTTTAGGTAATTTGCACAATGCACCACGGTTAGCAAAGACACTGAGTAGCATCCTAGCTTAATGCCGTCAGCGCTCTATCTCGACTCGATGAGATTCCCCCACCTCCCTCTCTCCAAGCTGCCCCTGTGCCCCTGCAGGGGACACCCGGCCCTCCCCGAGTCGGCAGCGGGTCACAGA
The DNA here is from genome assembly GCF_964211825.1 of Aythya ferina. Classification (NCBI taxonomy): domain Eukaryota; kingdom Metazoa; phylum Chordata; class Aves; order Anseriformes; family Anatidae; genus Aythya; species Aythya ferina. The sequence goes on from NW_028181427.1 coordinate 467,884, forward strand.
AGGGCCCTTTGTGACGTCATCGGGGCACTCCCCACTGCTGCCTATAAAAGCCAGAGCAGCCAGCCCCGGCCACCCAGTGTCTGGCACGGCTGTGACGGGACAGGGCAGGAGCACGAGGCTGCGGAGCAGTCCCCGAGCGTAGCCCGCGTCTTCACACAGCGCCGAGCCATTTCTGTGAGATTGCCTCTTCTCTACCCTCAGCCCGCAGGATGGGGGAGAGACGACCACCCAGTAGGCCCATGCTGGCCTGGGTGGAGCCCGAGGCTCGTCAGGAGAACACAGCTCCCACTGAACACCATGGGCCGCTGTTGAATGGTGAGCGAGGGCCCCCGTCAGGGGGAGCAGGGCTGGGGCTAGGGAGCGGGGGGGCCAGCAAGAGCACCCTGCTCAGCGTCAGGACCAGCATGGCAGCCCAGCCCCCAGACACCCCCAGGGAGGTTGTGCCAAGGGAGCAAGCACGGGGCTGGAGGGAGGCCAGAGCTCCTTCCTCTCCTCCCTCCTGCCTTTGGCCACCCTCTACAACCCTCCTTCTTCTCCTGCCTTCTTAGAAGCTGACAAGTTAGCTGTCTACAAGAAAGAAGCGGAGAGCTTGCACAGCATTATGTCCTTCATCAGCAGCACACAACAGGTAGGTGTGGCCTTGCCATGGTGGCTGTGCCTGTGTCTCCTGAGGGTCGCGCAGCTCTGCTGCCAGGATGCTGGCGGGCTGCTGGCGAGGCAGAGCTGCCGCCCTCCAGGAGCCCCGCACAGCCCTGAGCCCCTCGAGGCTTTGGTCCTGCTGCCGGCCATGGGTCTCCCCTCTCACGCTCCCCGTTGTTCTCTCTGCCACCCGGCTGCCAGGATAAAAGCCAGAAGATGAAGTTCCTAAGGAGCGTCATCAGAGTGTTCAGAACTGCCAGAAGGCGCGGCCTGTGGAGCGGCCTCGATGCCTTCTGCAGCAAATACCAGCTGGCAGAGCATATTAAGGTGAGGGGACACCCCCTGGTGGCTCTGGGAGGGGTGCAAGGGCAGGCTGTGGGGACGGGACTCTCGAGGGCTTTGGCGGGGGCAAGCGCTGCGTGGACACTCAGCTGCCGCTGACGGCCTTGGGGCCATTGAGAAGCCCCGTCAGCAGCAGGGAGGTGGCAGGGCGGCCCTCTGGTGCCACAGCTGGCTGGGGGCACTGGGGCTCCACCGGCCCTTCTGACCTGGACCAGCTCTGCTGGCGCTGCCAAGCTGTGCTGCCCGATGCCCGGTGCCATCCCGGTTGTGCTGTGCAGGTGCTGCTGGAAGACGAGCCCTTGGACGTTCTGAACACAGCGGTGCAGCAGCAAGCCATGCTTGCACTTGGCCACTTGAGGTACGTGCCCAGCCCCTGCTCTGGCCCTGGGCCTGGCTTCCAGGCTTCCCCTGTCTAGGCAGCAGCCTGGCAGTGCCGGCCGCGGGGCCGCTGCTCGCCAAGCCTCGGGGCTTCTGGAAGGTGGAAGGCAGCCCCCATGGCAGGGACCGAGGCCCCGCAGTGCTGCGTTCTCCTCCCTGAGGCCCTGAGGCCCTGCTCCATGACAACGTGACAATGAGGCCCCTTGCTTTCTTTGCAGCTATGTCAAGTCAGCACTGGAGGGCAGGAAGAAGAGCATCCTGCTCGCGTCTTTCAACAGTGTATTCCTGCTGCCCTCACACGAGCATTTGGAGGGCCCAAGCCGCATCAACTACTTGGAGGTATGTTCTGGGAGAGCTCTTGGAACACCCATCCCTCTGGGTTGATCCCTGGCTGCTCTGTGCTGAGATCTGTGCAGATCCTGGCAGAGGGAGAGGGACTGGAGATCCACTGCCACCCCTTTGTTGTCCTTGCAGACCCTGGACGCCATGGACCGCATGCTGGGCCTATTCATCAGAAATTCTCCTGTCTCCGGCTTCTGGGAGCTGCAGGACATCTTGCAGGTCTGCCACTTGCCAAGAGCGGGGTTCCCAGGGGCGCTTCCTCACCCGGAGGGAATTCAGCATCCACTCCGGAACGGACAGGCCCTACTGCAGTGCCACGCACAGGCAGCACAGGGCAGGAAGGGTGCCCGCCTCCCTTGGGGGAACCGGGGGCTGCCCACTCAGGTCTTCTGGCAGCCCCGTATCCCCTGGCTGCAGACCTTTCCCCTCCACAGACTCCTCCTGTGTCGGAGAAAAGCCTTGCCCATGGCGCTCCTGGGCTTCCTTTGCGTCAACGCAGCGGCAGGAATTGGACCCCTCTTCCGAGGCACTGCACTGGTCACCACTGGTGCTGCTGCTGTCCACCTGCCTCCCTGTCCGCGGCGCTTTCCTCCCGAGATCGGAGGGCTGCGGGAGCCCAGCACTGATGCTCCTGCTTTAGCAGGCATCAGCTCCCAGGGCAGACCAGCACTTTCTCCCCTCACAGATTCTGCTGCCCTTTGCCAGCTCCCACAGCGAAGCTATTTGCGAGAGGGCCGTGGGGAGGGCCGTGAAGCTGACCAGATGGCTACCCACAAGATTCTCACCGGAGGTAAGGAGCCACGCACCCCTCCAGCCAGCCCACCTCCCCTTCCCCGCAGACCACATCAGCCTGCAGCTCAGGGGTGCTGCCGAGGCAAGCCCGGCTACAGACCCTCAGCTAGGGCTCAGCCCTGAAGCAAGGGCCTTCAGCCCTCCTTTGCCCATGGACCCCGATCCTGGGGGATGTTCGCAGTCCCTGAGAGCACTCTCAGGCGCCAGCTCTGCCCCCCGTCCTGTGCAGGCCTCAAGCGCCCAGGGAGCACGGTGGGAGAGCAGGCATGGCCGAGGCTGCTGACTCACCTGGGACCCAGCCCTGGGCACACTCTTGGCTCCAGGACTTCGGCCCCAGCTGCCTCCCACAGCACTTCCCTCCTTGTCTCCCTCGCCCAGGACCACAGCGCCGATGGAGGACCCACGAACGGATGCACAGAGTGCAATGTGCCGCTCCTGGGACAGTTGGTGGGATGGCTCCTCCTTTGCCACACTTGCAAGAACTGGCAGCTACGATGGGAGGCTTTGGATGCCCTTCACTACCTCTTCCGATTCCTCCAGACAAACAGTAAGAGAAGCTGTGTTGGGCTTCCTTCCCCTCCAGACACAGGCACTGCCTGAGGCACTTGCTTCTTTTCCTAAGTAGTGCCAAGGAGCGCTCTTGTGGAGACCTCTAGAGCGGTCTTCCTAGAGAGAGGATCCCTGTATGTACCCCTCATATCCCTGCACTACAGCGCTCCAGCCCTTCGAGCCACCCCCCACACCTCAGTTAGGCCAAGAGCGTTTTAGTTGTGCGATTGCACGCAGGGCTCTCGTTCCTTTGCGTGTCCCAGGCTGGGAGCATTTGCATGCGTACCCCTGAGGCACACGTCACCCCTTGCTCTCTTGCCATCTCCGTTGCTCCCATCAGCTGTCTGCCTTTGCTTTCCATCTCTGTCCAACACTGCCTCCCATTCCTGGTGGTGAAATGTTCTCACATCTAAGAAGAATTGGAAGGTTTAGTGAACCACATGCACGGTTTTATGCAGCTCAGATAGTGCTAACATAGTGCTAACATAGGGCTCTGCAGCATCTCCGCCCTCCTCAGCCATTCCTACTCAAAAGCTCTTTTCGCCACTTGGTAAGCCTCCTAACAAAAGTGGCTTGTCCTTGTGAATCTTCTTCTTTTTGTCCCCCTCCGCTGCCGTGTTTAGGAAGAACAGCACCAGAAGCTAGTCAACAGCCTCAAGGGAAAGCCAAGGCCGTACCGTGGCTTCCTTCGCCCACTACCACGGACATTGCCACGGTAATGAGTTCCTCCCTTCCTGGCACACTTGTCCCAGCAGCAGCAGGAGACTTGTGGGAACACAGGGCTCCGGCATCAGTGCGGCTGGTGTGGCCTCGCTGTTCTGGCCCGCGCGGTCCTGCTGTCCCTGAGTAGGACCTCTCCATAGGCGGTACTCCAGCCTCACAGCAGCAGCTCCTCCTGGCCCTCCTGGCCACCGGCAAGCCCCACATATCTGCAGGGCCAGCACCCTGGGCCCGTGCCTCCAACCCTGGTCCCTCACCCCGAGGGCTCTTCTCAGCCCCCACCACGCAGGGACTGCAGCCCCTGCTTCCTGCTTTCCCGTGGGCGCTGCTGCCAGCACGGCCAGGCATCTGTCTCCAGAGCTGCTCTCACCGCTCAGTTCTGCAGCACCATCAGGGCACTTGCTGCAACGTGTCTTACGTCCCTTCCTCCTTGCAGAACTTTGGAAAATACCTCCAGCAGTCTCAGAGGACAGACGTCATCCTCCAGGTCATTGAAGCCCTGAGAGACTCCAACATATACGACAAGCAGGAGGCCGGCATTGTTCTGGATATGGCCATCGAAGACCCTGCCTCCTGGCTGACCGACGTAAGTGGCCTGTAGTTGGATTGCCCTGCCCGTTAGCCCATGTCAGGCCCCGCTTCCTCCCTGCCACGTCCAGCCCTCTCAGGCACCTCAGGCAATCCCTGGAAGCCATCCCAGAGCGATGGGAAGGGCAGTTGTGTGAGTAGTGGCTGAAAATACGTCTGCACTCCACTTTTGCCTCTCCAGGTGCCAGAGATCGTGAGGTGCATCTACAGACACGTGGAGTGCATCAACACGGCATCAGCCCGGCGCAGCCTGGACATCCTCATCCTCTGGCTGGCCAACCAGCGGCCAAGGGAGGTGGCCAGCACCCTGCTGCAGATCTCGCCATCATCTGACAGGCATGCCAACCTTCAGGGCTTCTTGTATGGGAGGGGAGGGGACAGGACACATCCGCCTGACACATCCACAGCAAACTGCACGCTGCGTTTCCAGAGCAGGGCCCTCCACGCCGCCATGCTTGCCAGCCGTGGTTCCTTGGCCACAGCCAGGGCAGCCAGAGCTGAGCAAGCCAGCCAGGATCCCTGCCACCACAGGGAACGTCATCTCTGCCCTCTCCTGCTTGCCTGGACAAGGCTCCCAGGGCACCCCAAGGGAGGGGGGCGGCAGGGCCAGGGCTGCAGGACAGCCTGGGGCCTGCGGGGCCTGTGCAGGCCACGGCGCTGGGGCGGAGTGTGCCCTGCTGACTGAGTGCTTCGTCCTTGCAGCGCTGCCCTGGCCATGTGGGAAACCATGTTCTCCCAGCACCAGACGATGGAGAATGTCCTGAGGGAGACACTTAGCGTGCTCCAGGAGCAGAAGCTGCGCAGGCTCCCGGGCTTCATCTCAGAGGACAACTGCATCCCTCACTTGGCGGTGAGTTACTGGACGAGGCCTTGCTCCTCTTCAGGGCCGTGTGTGTGCCTCTGCCCATCTACCCCCAAACTGGCAGCTCCTCCAGGACGTCCGTGCGGGAGCAGCAAGCAAAGAAAGGCTGCTGGGTGCTGCCAGGCACAGGGCACTCAGCGGCCCTGCGGCCCTCCACAGCCACAGCTGCCCCAGGACAGGCTGCCTGGCCCCGGGGCCCCTGGCCTGAGGCGCCGGGAGAGCCGGGAGCTGCCTGCAGCCTCTGACAGTCTCTCAATGCTGTGTTCCTTTCAGCTGCTGGCCCACCCAGATGTTGGAGAAGACGACTCGGGGGCCCTGCACCATCTCCAGAGGCTCTTGAAGCATCCCAACCGAGTGACGCACTCGCTGGTGCTCAGCGCTCTCCTCCGAGCGTCAGAGACACCTGTCATGGTGAGTAGGGCACACTACTGTGAAGGCCGGTGGGCCTTTGTCCTGAAGGTATCATGGCCTGCTCCCGGCCAGCTGGGAGAGCTCTGCTCTGCCCGCAGCTCTGTGGCGCAGAAGAAATGGCCAAGAAATGAGCTGGCCATGGAGGGGCCCAGCGGCTCTCTGGGGAGCTTTCCATGCATGCCATGTACCTTTTGGGGCGGGTCCGAAAGGGGGCACAGAGTCTTTGCTCAGCTGCCCTCCTTTTCGTCGTGCTGCCTCTGCGCGAGCAAGATGGCAGCCTGGTGCTCTGGCACCACAGGCTTCTGCCCAGGGTGGCCTTTCATCGTTTCACCAAACGGAAACTCTGTCCTTCCTCCAGGCAAGAAAACTTCCCGTGCTGCTGCCAGGCATCATTCAGGGCCTGCAGGTTGCCAGGGCTGACACCAAGATGAAGGCCCTGCTTCTCATCGGAAACGTGATGGACCACGTGAAGAGGAAGCAGGCCAGCTCCATCGCTCTGCAAGTGGCTGGGGACATCCTGCCACTGTTTAACGATGTAAGGCTGCTGCGGGACCTGAGCCCACAAATGGGCACTCTCATGACAGCTGCCCCCCGTGAAGGAGGCCTCTTACGTTCCCTCTAGTGGGGCTGCGTCCTTTCACTGTGGCTACAGATCTGGCCACAGCTCCTTTGAGCACACTCTGATTCTGTAGCACCTCCGTTCACGTCAGCCACCCTAACGCCCCTGCTCACCGCGGGCAGGGAGCAGCTCTTGCTGAAGTCTTCCTCTCTTCCTCCTACCAGGAGTGCAGCCAGCTGCAAGAGCTCTCCATCTGCCTCTACAACAAAGTGATGCAGGCTGCGTTGTGGCGCCACAAGAGGCAGCTGAAGAAGGTCGTGCAGAGGAGCCTGCTCCCACTCTTTTTTCACCTGAGTGACCAGACCCAGAGCGTGGCCAAGGTGCGTATGGCATACCTGACTAGAGGGACTAGCAGACTGACACCACAGGGGTTGCCTGGGTGTCCGGGGCCAGGGCTGAAGGTAATTGGGCACTTGGCATGTGTGTCCCTTCGGGGTGCAGCCGCCTGCGTCATGGAGAATGGGGGCACAGCTCCCCTCCTTCCTTATGCCAAACGCAGTTCACACTCACCCCCCACTGCATTATCCCACCGTGGGCTGGGAAAGGCCTGCAGCCCTGCCAAGAGGTGGGGGCTGCCAGGTCCCCTTCCCTGGGCTCTGGTGCCATCTCAGCCTCTGCTGCTCTGCAGGCCTCCCTGGAAGCCCTTGTCACCGCTGCAAACTTCCTGAAGCAGGAAAAACTCAAGCACCTGGCGCAGACAGAGCAGACCTGGAGGATCGCAGAGTGCTTGGTAAAGACAACAGCTCTCTCCATACCTCAAAACCCCAGCCCCACAGGGCTCGTGGCTGGGAGATGGGAATGGCCTGAGGGGAAGGGGGGGTGTTGGCAGGAGGGAGTGGTCTGTCCAGCTGGGCAGGGTCTGCAAGCCCCGTAACCTTGCACTCTCTCCAGCTCATGCAGGACAAGAGAAAGGTGGAGAAATACCTGCAGCAGAGCCTGCCGTACCTGCAGCACACTCAGGTCGCCTTGCGGGAGGCAGCCATCAGATTCATCGGTGAGCCACAGCCCCCAGGGTCCCTCTTTTGTCAGCCTTTGCCAGCCCCAGTGTCCCTAGAGTCCCCCCCGGGACTGGGTCCCCATGCGAGTGGGCCTGGGGGGCGCCTTGCAGGCTTCTGACAGCAGCTTTGTGCCTAGGTCTTGCCGCACAGCACTGCAAGGACCAGAGCGAGAGGAAGATCCATGAAATCTGCAGCAGTGAGTGAAGGCAGCGGGGTGTGGGTCCACGACCAATGGGGCAGGGGGCATTCACCTTTTTCAGAGGGAAGGGAGAAAGTTTGTATGGCCAAAAGCTCGGCTGGGGTTGAAGCTGGCCAGTACCGGGGTGGCTAAGAGAAAGGGCTTTTCTGGAGTATGTTAACAGCAAAACACGTCTGTCTACAACTTCCTTGTGACGGGGAGCAGACAGGGAGGCACCGAGCTCTCCTCTCAGGCGACCGGTGATAGGAGGCGAGGGAGTGGCTTAAAGCCGGGTCAGGGGATGTTCAGATCAGATTTTGGGGAAAAGTTCCTCCCTGAGAGGGTGGTTGGGCACTGAAGCAGGCTCCCCAGGCAAGCAGGCATGGTGCCCGAGCTTGTGGGTGTTCAAGAAGCATTTGGACAAAGCTGTTGGATATGTGGTGTTAAGTCCTGTGCCGTCCAGTGTGCAGTCAGGAGTTGGGCTCAGTGATCCCTTCCAACACAGGATAGTTAATGATTCTCTGACTCTAACCCCTTGGTCCCTCTGTGTCTTTGCGGGAAGTGACGGGTGGAGGGGTGGCAGGCTCTGCCCGCAGTCTCTGCAGACATGTGGGTTTCATTTCTGCTCTGTTGCTCTCCATTGCAGTCCTCCAGCCCTTGCAGAATGACGAGGAGGAAAGTGTTGTGTCTCTGGCCACTCAGACCATCTTCATCCTGACACGTCCAAGGGAGCAGCTGACATCGAGCTGGTGCCGGCGGGCACTGTGCTGCTGCCTCTCCTAAGCCAGGGAGAGGCACAAAACCTTCAAACGCCTGCATTCCATTAAAACTCCAACAACACGTGCAGGGCCGGGGAATCCTTTGCATGGTGTGCTGAGCATTCCAGCCTCTACCATAGTAGGCAGCTGTAAGGGTTTTAGGTGGTGTGGTGGGGAATGGCTTAGGAGAGGTGGCTTGTGGAAAACGGACTCCACAATCCATAAGATTGTAAAGTAGGTGTGTTTATTCAGCGCTGGGCGGCACGGGGGTAGTCCCCCTGTGAGAAACAAAGTTGCTCACAAATACCAAAAACAAATATCAGCTGGTATTTGTTGCAGAAGGCATCGAGGCCGCACCACAGGCCACAGTTTCTGGCAGTTCTGCAGACGCTGATGATGCTCCTTAGGAACTTCATCTTCAGGTCTTTATCCTGGCAGCCGGGTGGCAGAGAGACCAACGGGGAGTGTGAGAGGGGAGACCCATGGCCGGCAGCAGGACCAAAGCCTCAAGGGGCTCAGGGCTGTGCGGGGCTCCTGGAGGGCGGCAGCTCTGCCTCGCCAGCAGCCCGCCAGCATCCTGGCAGCAGAGCTGCGCGACCCGCAGGAGACACAGGCACAGCCACCATGGCAAGGCCACACCTACCTGTTGCGTGCTGCTGACGAAGGACAGAATGCTGTGCAAGCTCTCCGCTTCTTTCTTGTAGACAGCTAAGCTGTCAGCTTCTAAGAAGGCAGGAGAAGAAGGAGGGTTGTAGAAGTTGCCCCCTTAATTAATTTTCAGAGAGCATTGCATTAATAATAGAAAGGAATTTATTGAGTAAGCAACAGCAAGCAAAACAGCGCTGGGCGGCCGGGGAGTCTCAGCTCTGCCAACGGCGCGCACCTCACCCCCGCCAGGGTCCCTTTTTATATTTTGGTAATTCCGGGATTACGCAGCACATCTGGTATATTCTGCGACTGCACGCACTGTTGGTAGGGGGTCGTCTCTGTCCCTCTGGTGGTTGTGAAGATGAAGGCCATAGTCTTCCTCGGCGTTGTGGTTCAACTTGTTTTTTGTTTTTTTTGGTCATGTTGGGCCAGCGTGAGACAGGAAGGCAGGATGTTGATACACTAGTTTAGCAACTTACCAGGAGGTGGTTACATGAGCTTTGCAACAGTGTCTTTGAACAAAAGAGGCAGCTGAGATGCAGAAGGAGAGAAGGGGAGGGGCCTTCTCTTTTTTGTTACATTAAGCAAAAGAATTTTCATAGTGTCTAGCCAAGTATTATACAGCTCCTTACTTCAGCAGGGAGCTTTCGCAACTCCCGCTCCTCAAACGGAACTCCTTGTTTTTGTAATACAAAAGACAATGAACAAACATTTATTGTGTATTACATAAGCTGTCAGCTTCTAAGAAGGCAGGAGAAGAAGGAGGGTTGTAGAGGGTGGCCAAAGGCAGGAGGGAGGAGAGGAAGGAGCTCTGGCCTCCCTCCAGCCCCGTGCTTGCTCCCTTGGCACAACCTCCCTGGGGGTGTCCGGGGGCTGGGCTGCCATGCTGGTCCTGACGCTGAGCAGGGTGCTCTTGCTGGCCCCCCCGCTCCCTAGCCCCAGCCCTGCTCCCCCTGACGGGGGCCCTCGCTCACCATTCAACAGCGGCCCATGGTGTTCAGTGGGAGCTGTGTTCTCCTGACGAGCCTCGGGCTCCACCCAGGCCAGCATGGGGCTACTGGGTGGTCGTCTCTCCCCCATCCTGCGGGCTGAGGGTAGAGAATTAAGTAAACAGGTACAACTTTGGGAATGAAAGGTTTGGTTATAGAACTAACTACTTGGTGGTATCATCCTGACCATATATATCCAGTACCAGATTTGCCCTCCATGGAACAAGGCAGTGTCTCCACATATCACTCTTTTGTTCAAGTTGTCATTTTTTTTTTCCCTATAAAGTTGGACTTTGCCATGGTAGCACTAATGTTGAATTTAAGTTCTCACCTCTGTATTTAGCAATTTGAAGAGAAACTCTCTGTCAAAGCGTCCTGGTCTTCGTAAAGCAGGATCTATAGAATCCAGTCTGTTGGTAGCTCCGATTACCACAATCTCCCCTCTGTTATCTATGCTGTCCATAAGCGTCAGAAGAGTTGAAACAATGGAACTAATAGAAAAATATAGGTTTTACTTACCGGTTCAGTAAATTTTGTTCCATTCCACATGACTTTCTTCCATGAGTAGTCATAATGGACAAGCTTTTTAAGGACAAGACTCATTTTAAGACATAAAAAATAGGTAAGTTAACACAGACCACTTGCTGATATCAGGCTTAGTAAATTGGTTTCAACTATCGTTTAGAATCACCTGTTTTGGCATTGAGTTACAAGTTTTCAGGATAAATTAACGTGTTCACAGTAAATTAAACAGGTCATCATCCTTTTTTTTTTTTTTTTTTTCATTTTCCAAAGATCAAGCAGATTTTATGTAGGTGCAAAACTGTAATACCTATGAATGTCAGAATTGCATGGAAGTGCACTTAGAACAGTTGCAGAAATCTAGACTCAGGCCAATCTTTATCACAAAACTTTGTCATAGCCAGAACCTAGAAATCCCTACCCAACCACTAGCACATTGTAATCTCTTCACAGACCAAGCATTAGGAATCACCAACCCCATAACACAGTACTTTTCCCACACTGATGTATTTTTTCCCTAAGACTAAGATTGCAGTCACCAAGCAGATACCTCAGTGAGAATCTATACCAGCCTTACCACATTAGGGAAAGCACACCAAAACCAAGTTAAATATATTAGAAGCCACAAACTTGCTGGACACAAAGTTTAATCAAGATGTTTTAGCTGGGGTGCGTTTCATTTCTTAGGGGTAAGGTTATGCTGCAGTCTGCAGAGTGTGAAGTTTATTGGTCAAATAAATTGATTAGTACTCAGTTCTGTGGTGATGCAGGTCCACTGCTCCAATCAGGCATGCCAAGTTCAATGAGACCAGACATCTCAGCACTACTACTCCAATTTCCAAGCTCTGTTCGGGTCTCTGAGACTGCTTGATCTCAGCATATTGACCGTGCAATTAGTGTTAAACTAAAAATGAAACTCTACAATGAAAGTGTATAACTGAGTATCAAGTATCCATTGTCTATGAATTCAAACTTGTTTATATTTTACATTTTCTTTGAAAGCTAAACCTCCATCCTGTATGTATATGGAAAACAATCTAAGTACAGCTTCAGCTACCTTAGCGACGTTTAAGTAAAAACAGGAATTCAAAATACTTGTTAGAATCTGCAATGCAGAAGGCAGTGCTGTGCAAGTGCTACGGGTTATAAGTTTTGCTACCAGCTTGCCTCGAGGGATGGAACAACTAGGAATATATATATGAAATTTTTAGTTGACATAAGATACGGATATTGAAAAAGCTTCTGAATTCCCCTACAAGCATAAGGCTTAAGATTCCTAGAAAACCGATTTTTTAAACACCAATTTAATAAGGCCAACAAATGATTAATATTTGCTATAACAGTTGAAAGTTATGCATTTTAGCTAACACCAAAGTTCTGTTTTCCAGGCAGGCTAGAAATTATGGTCAAAGTATGGAACAAAATCGTAATCAGGTATAGAACTAAAGTGTTTTGAACTAGTTTCTTACTCAGCTTCAAACATTTTTGCTAAGGAATGTTGCAGTTTGAAGACATACTGGAGACATGTTTTCCATATAATTGAGAGGCTGCCTGTGAGAATTCACACACTGGTAAACATCATGAAATCACAGGCATCATAGGCCAGCTGAAACAGGAACTAATCTGGTGAGTTAGCACCTAGGGGTCTCACTAAAGGAAAAGAGCCACAAAGACACCTCTCATACTATCATTTACGAAATGTAAACAAGATCAGGGGAAGAAGAGGTTTACCAGCTAGTTCATGCCAGTCAATTTGGAGTATTTCTGGCTTTAGTCAAACTAGCACAACTGGCAGAAAGCAATCAGAAAACAGGCAGATGTGAAGGAAAACAGAACTGTCTCCTCCACACTGACCTATAAATAAGCTTTGTGTGAAACAAAAAAGAAAATTAGCCTTACGTGGTTGAACAACATAGTCATATTAATAAAAAACAAGAATGATACCAAAAGATCAAATGGGGATTCAAAACTAAGATTAAAGTCTTCCATATTTCTGAATGCCTGAGTTCATCTTGGCATGGACAGGGAGAAGTGCAAGAATGCTGGCCATTTCCCTCTCATGGAAGCTTGGTTTGACAATTAGTCTTCTTTTTTATTTTATTTATCCCGCAAAGAACGCATCAAAACCTGTGCCATCATATCATCTTCATCAGCATCATAATCCTATGAACGAAGGGTACAGAAATTCTTTTACTGCCAGGGCCATATTGGTTAACACAACACAAAACCAGCTGTCTCCTCCTCTGACTTAACAGTAATTCAACTTCTCGCATTATACCATCTGCAAGGACTACATTTTACAGTAGTGGCTACATAAAAAAAGCTGGGTTTTAAGAGTCATCAGGCTCACGTATTCCAAGGATGAAGAAACACGTACCACAAAAGTATCGTATGAAAACCGGTGTCGTCTCTGAAGGTGTTCCATGAAGTTAGCACTCCTGTAATTTGGATCTCCCCACGGCATCGAGGCACAAATTGGGCAAACCACTTGTTTTGCATCCATGCTGTGCAATGTTTTTCAGTGCTCAACTAGTCCTTCTTGATCAAAGCTTTTCTTGCTGCAATATGGACAAGGAAAGGTGAAGCGATTGGGGAAGTTCCTGGTGTTGTGGAGTGGTTCTTTAGTCACAGCTTTCACACCTTCCATGATATAGTTCTGGTACTTTGAACAAGAAGCTGCGTGGCTGCGCATCTTTGAGAGAAACATCTTTTTGTTGCAGCCGTTACAAGTGGTTTCTGTCGCTTCGAACTGCTTTTCCAAGTCCAGAGCCCTGCTGCCAGGCGCCAGGGTGCTGCGGCAGACACCACAGACTGGCTTTTTGAGCTTGAGGCACTCCTGCAGGCATGGTGTGCAAAACACGTGTCCGCAGGGGACGCACATGGGGCTGTCGAACACCTCGAGGCACACGGGGCAGGTGAAGCGCGCCAGCGGGTCGGGCCGCTCGAGGCCGCGGGTGGAGGGTGCGCAGGATGCCGAGGATCCGCCACCGCCCCCTGCCACCGCCATCTCGCCGGCGGCCGCCGCACAGCCACGCCCCTGGCGCACGCTTCGTTGGGTTAGAAACTGGCTGGATAGCCGGGCCCAAAGAGTCGTGGTAAATGGAGTCAAGTCCAGTTGGAGGCCAGTCACTAGTGGCGTCCCCCAGGGCTCAGTGCTGGGGCCGGTCCTCTTTAATATCTTCATCGATGATCTGGATGAGGGCATTGAGTGCACCCTCAGTAAGTTTGCAGATGACACCAAGTTAGGTGCGTGTGTCGATCTGCTCGAGGGTAGGAAAGCTCTGCAGGAGGATCTGGATAGGCTGCACCGATGGGCTGAGGCCAACTGCATGAAGTTCAACAAGGCCAAGTGCCGGGTCCTGCACCTGGGGCGCAATAACCCCAAGCAGAGCTACAGGCTGGGAGATGAGTGGTTGGAGAGCTGCCTGGCAGAGAAGGACCTGGGAGTGATGGTGGATAGTCGGCTGAATATGAGCCAGCGGTGTGCTCAGGTGGCCAAGAAGGCCAACAGCATCCTGGCTTGTATCAGAAACAGTGTGACCAGCAGGGCTAGGGAGGTGATCGTCCCCCTGGACTCGGCTCTGGTGACACCGCACCTCGAGTACTGTGTTCAGTTTTGGGCTCCTCGCTACAAGAAGGACATCGAGGGACTTGAGCGGGTCCAGAGAAGGGCGACGAAGCTGGTGAAGGGCCTGGAGAACAAGTCCTACGAGGAGTGGCTGAAGGAGCTGGGCTTGTTCAGCCTGGAGAAGAGGAGGCTCAGGGGCGACCTTATTGCTCTCTACAGATACCTTAAAGGAGGCTGTAGCGAGGTGGGGGTTGGCCTGTTCTCCCACGTGACTGGTGACAGGACGAGGGGGAATGGGCTTAAGTTGCGCCAGGGGAGTTTTAGGTTAGATGTTAGGAAGAGCTTCTTTACTGAAAGGGTTGTTAGACACTGGAACAGGCTGCCCAGGGAGGTGGTGGAGTCACCATCCCTGGAAGTCTTTAAAAGACGTTTAGATGTAGAGCTTAGGGATATGGTTTAGTGGGGACTGTTAGCGTTAGGTCAGAGGTTGGACTCGATGATCTTGAGGTCTCTTCCAACCTAGAAATTCTGTGATTCTGTGATTCTGTGAATGTGGTCTTGTTTACTGGAGTGCACAGGAGAGAGACCATCTATCTCGTCAAAGAAAATAGTTGAAGGTCGCATCTGATAGGCCTAGCACAAAAACACAGAGTAAAACAGCATTATTTAAAGGAAAAATGCACAAAAACATCATGGTTGGAATGTCATCTAAACTAGATCTTTCATTTTAGCCTCTGGGACCTCTACTGATAGAGCTACTGGAGTATCTGGCATGACTAACAGAAGACAGTCTGTGTCAACCCACTGTATCCGGCTGACAGGAAGCAAATCGTTCCAGTAGTTCTTACAGCTGACATTCACAGCAGAAACACTGGCATTTCCATTTCAGTGGGAAAAAAAAAACTAACAAAATACAAAAAAAAGAGCAAGTTCTACTTAAAAACGTTGACCACAAAAAATAATGGTTTCAACTCTGACAGAATACACTGTGCATTTCAACCTTACCTGTTCAAATAACACACGAAGTTGGCATTCTGATTCCCCCATGTATTTTCTCATGCAGTCCCAAGCATTTCTCATAAAAAATGATATTTTCCTGTCACTTTGACTATATTCACTGGCAAGTGCACGAGCAACTAGTGTTTTCCCTGTTCCTGGGGGGCCATAAAATAGACAGCCTCTGCAATAAAAAAGATCCAGATAGGAAAAAAAACATCATGATGAGTACCTCCTACAACCATCGTCTCTAGAACAAACTCATCTTTTCTAACCAAAACACGTCATATACAAGACAGCAGTAATAGCTGAAGTGTGGGTAGAGGCAGAACAGATAGAAGTTCTGCGTTTTTACAACGTTTCACAAGAAAATTCATTTTTTTCACCCAAAGAAATGAATAAGGGGGTAACTCAAACGTATAAAACCTTCAAAAGAGAGCATACTGTCCCAGAAGGACACTTCCAAAACTGCTGACAAACAGGGTGATTACAGCAAACCGGAGCCAAACGGGCAAACTTCAGCACAGAATCTGAGAATGGGCTGAATGGTGAATCACCAGTTCATTCTGCAGCAATAAACTGCATATTCTTGCTTTCACAATATGCAGAATCTGTTAGTAAAGCATTTAATGCTCCTTTCAAAAGCATTAAGTTACTGGGTTTGGTCTCTCAGACCATCTATTGCTGATGGCAAGTGAGGAAGCCTAAAGCCGGAAGGAAAAGCGATGCCTTAGCACTCAGAGGAAAAAAAAAAAAAAAGAAAGCAAAAGTAGGCAGGAAAAACAACTGGGCTTCCAGGCAACATATTACAATTGGCTTCCACTAGATAATCCCTTCTTGCTTACAAACTAATCAAGCTGACTTGTACATAAAACTGAGAACAAAACCACTCCAACCCAACTAACCCAACTTTTTAAAAACACCAGATGGTAAAACTTAAAATTTTAAGACATTGCTTATATTTTTAACCTACAAATATTCTTGATTCTATCCGTTTTTAAGAAACCACTTTTTGCTACTACTAAAACAAATGTTCACCGCTGCCAAAAATGTTGAAGCATGGAAGCATATTGATACCTTAATTGAACTTTCTCCTGAAAACAGCTGACTTAAGATTTATCACTGTAATGAGTTACCTTGGGGGCTGAATATTGAACCGCTGAAAAACTTCTGGATACAGGAAGGGAAAAATCACCATCTCTTTCAAAGCTGCGATGTGTTCGGAAAGACCACCCACGTTCTCAAATCCAATCTAAAGAGAAATTCAACACAACAGAGTTTGTATGTTAAAGAAAGCAGCAATCTAGATCAAGGTTTCATCAGAAATTATCTCAGCACAATGGAAACATTCTGGGCAATTTTTGAAGTTGCTTTAGAGAAAACCATCAACAAAGGTAGTTGTAGATGGCACACTGAGATCTTTCATAATCACTGGAAACACTCGCTGACATGATGATTAGTTTACGACTTACCACACTATTTGCATTGCATCTCCCTGACTTCTTCCAACTTTCTTTTGATCCCTCTGAACTCTCTTTAGGTCCCGTTTCTGACGTTTCACTCGAAAAGTCCTGATTTGAATTAAGGAGAAGTTATAGGGCTTCTTTTTCTTTAAGATGCAGCTCGAAGATTTGTTTTTCGTAATAATGCCAAGCAAATGTAGAAGACATTAATTAATATATAGAAGACCTAATTAATTGACATAAACTTACACAGTTACATTCAGATAAACTTAAACATGGCTAAATATTCATTGGAAGGAGGTTCATCCCTCCCCTATTCTCTAACGACAGCAACCTTCTTGGTTGCTCTCGCCATCCTCACTGCTCTCACCACCATCCTCCGTATCACACGTGCTAAGCAAGGGAGATGAGCAAGAGGGTGTAGAATCACTGATGTCATCTGCACGTCTCTGTCTGCAAGCAAGCATATAGACCAGAAAGTTAAAAAGAAAATAGAGCAGATACTAAGTAACACCAAAAATTAAGGGAATTCTATCTCAAAATTTACTCTGAGATCTATTTTCCAGTCCATTGTACTCCTTAGGAATCTGATTTCAAAGGCCATGACATGATTTTCCTCGTGACAACTGTCTGCTTTCAAGAATGCTCAACAAAATATCTGGCAATCAACAGCATTCTCTACGCACTAACTGCTTACAGAATCCAAAAAGCCTTTATCATTACTAAGGCAATTTATCATTTCATTTAGATCTTTTATTGTTTAAGGTTAACTTCATATAGAAACATTAGTTGATTCCAAACAGAAACTAGAGTCAGTATTTGAGTGATAACTTTTTCTTTTTTTTTTTTTTTTAAATCTAACAAAACTTCCATAAAGCCTCTCCCTCTAAATTGAATAAAATTATTTTCGGTTTTAAGAAAATCATTTGTATCCTTCAAGATTAAATAGTCTGACTAAGATTTTTAAGGGGGGATTCTGGCTTCAGTTCCAGAACCAAAGAATTTCAGTTACAGAAACTCAGACACTACCTCCATAATCATCTTATCAGTGACCCACAAATATTGGATTTAAAAAAGAAACCAACTTAAAAGTATCCACCTCCTCCCCTCCAAATAGTTCTTTCCTCTCTACCTTAAGACTACCAAAGTACCGATCATAAACTTACTCTGTAATTACCACTAAACTGAAAACCCTTTGAAGCATTATGCAGTAAGGAGACTGACAGCTCTACGGATAAGTAAGAGCTATCACTAGCCATACACCAACCTGGCACGTCTTCTATATTTTTGTGACCCAGCATTTTCAAGTGACTCTTTCTGTCTGACAGAATGGGGCTGGCCCGAGTTAGTCCTCTCTCGATCTCTTTGTCTTACTGAAAGGAAAGAATTTAGAATAATGATACAGATACATTTAAGAGAGGAGGATATCAAAAGATAAAGAAAATGCCACGTGTTTCACTCATCCCTAATTCCAGAAGAATTTTTAACTGTTTTTGCTTTTCATCAGTGCATGGCACAAGTGGAAAACTACACCCTGTTTAAAGGTGAACTGAAAATCACAAGAGCAAGACTGTTAAGTGTGATTAATTACTGTTATATCAAGGATACATAGCACTAAGCATGCCAAACAGCAAAGAAATACAATGTGCACAGGACACACGTGTCTGATAAAAACAGTGAAGTTCATGTGCAGAATGAAGGTACAGAACTGAAACAGAACTGTGTGTGCAAACACATGTATTTACATTCAAAAATTTTATCTCACTTATGTGCAAGAAATAAGGTTTTAAGAGAAACTGTGCGTTCAACCTACTTTCCATAGGAGCTTGGTAGCAGTCAACAGGTTTACTCTGTCGAAGGTTGTAACGCCTTGGAACATCTTCACCATCATTTTCTTTGTTCTCACTTCCTTTTGATGTTTGTAGTGTACCACAAAATGACACCGAATCGTTAAGTACTTTTGCAAATTATATGAAATCCAAAATGCATTACACAGATGCCTGTAAGTTTTATTACTATCGTTATTTTAATGACACGGTGGATCCTGCAAAACCTTAAGATGAATTTATGCAAGTCACGTTTCAGAAATCACAAATCCTAGCAGATGAGCATGCATCTAGACATTGTTCTGTCCTCTCTGAAACTGCTGATGGACTTGTCGTCAGCCTCAGTGTTTAACAACAGGCAAAATTCTGTCATATTGCTTAGCTAAGATGCAGATCTTCTGAAAACAGCTATTTCAGAAAGTCACTTCTTAGTTTGAGAAAGTATTTAATGGAAAGGGTTTTAATAATCTGTAGTGCTAAGACTAAGCGTAGTAATCTAAGTCCAAGTCTAGCTCTGCCACAAATTCTGGGAGCAATAATGGGCCAGACACAGGCTTGAAGCTCACCAATGAGAAAACAATGCCAAATGCACATAAGCTTAGGCCATTAGCTTCTGTCAAGTAACCTGAAGTTGTTTCATGAAAGATGGTAAAAAACACAAGAACCAGAGTGCAATTATCTACTGGGTTCTGGAGAATATCCTCTCACGTTAACAGCAGGACACCGAGGAAGGAACATACATACTCCGTTCACCTACCTGTTTGCCAAAAGGACTTATCTTTTTTTCTTGGAAAGCACTGCCCTCTTTGGTTTTTATTTTTTAACCCCAAAGGTTGCATTGCTTTCTGAATGCAAGGTAGGTGCCGTGGGGTATACAGACAGCACACAGAAAACTGAGCGATCAGTAAATGAGTTTGTGATCACTACCATCTCCAGTCCTTGGTGTTCCAACACTTCTATCACAAAAGCATGAATTTCTCTGCTTTAGTGCTCCTCTAACCCTTTCCTTTTTCCAATAACTTCCTTTATAACAACACTGACACTTTCCTCACTCTTTTCTGGCGTATTTTTCATTATAAAAGTATATTCTAGCTCTTTCCTGATTTAAAATTGTAGTTTGCATTTTGATCATCAATTAATTTCCCATTCAACATGCTATTTAAAATTCCTCTCTGCAAGTCTCTACTGCACAGCTCCCTGAAACCCACACACTTTAACCAAGCTTCTCCCTCTAGACTGGCCCCCTCCTTGTATTCAAGCTCCTCTTATTAAGACTTTGAGCTAATATTTTCCTAACTAAACCTCCAAAGGAGTCAACTCTGCTTCTCCCTTACTAGTCCATGGCCCAGCCATTCTTCCTCTGAAGAACTTCCCTCGGGTTCCCACCTGCCACTGTGCATCTCTCTGCTCCTCTGGGCCTCTGAAGGGAGGAGCAAAGTATTTTCTGGGGCTCAGCCTCCTGTCACTGTCTCTCTGAGCTCCTTTGCAGGTGTGCAGCTGAGCTCTATCACATAATCTAACTCGTCAGCTCGTCTACTGCAACACCCTTTTCGGTCCTTAAGTACAGTCTTGCCCTGTTCTGATCTGTTTAGAAAGCTCCTACAAGGATGATCTAATTTACTGCCTTAATCACAACTAACGTTCTTCTCAAAAACTGTAAGTTTTCCCATCACTTCCAAGTTAATATGGGCTTTCGTGGCTTAACCTCATTCCACAAGTCACTGAGTACCCAGATGACAGCTCCTAATTACAGGCCCTGACAGCAGCTTACGGTGACTGCCTCCTAAACACAGAAATGCACAACGCTATCTTCCCTCCTGCTGAGCTTCACGCTTGGGAGGAGCTTTTCATACACATCTGGCAGCCTATCTATCTTGCTTCCTGAAAATTCTTGCTGTGCTGCTCAAAACCATGAAAACTGTCACGATTCTGCTGTAGCGGTATCGCCGTTTCGCATGCTGAGTAATGCTGTCCATTTCTTTCCATTCCCACCTGTCTACAACCATCTGTTGCCTTTTATCTTGTAAGCAGTTTGGAAAAGCGCTGTATTTTTTTTTTCACCTGTTCTGAGCTCACTACAGTACAGCCCTAGAGCTCATACTAAGGCTTGTGAAGTCAATAGCAACACAGAATTGTTACAGAAGACAAATACCCAGTAGATTAGCTTGTTTCAATTGTTTAAGACAAGGCTTTTGGTTAGAACAGAGTAAAGAAAACTTAAAACCAGAACTCACCAATCTCATCTGGACTGCCAGGTCCAGTTCTTTCAAAGTCCGACTTCACACAGGTCAAGATATCAAGGTTCTCCTAATTCCAAGCAGCAAGAAAGATCGGTCACAAACGTGCAGAAAAACAGACGTGCATACATGTACATCCACTGACAGACACGTCTGTCTGTTGATGCTTACACAGTAACATTATCGAGGCACCCCGTATACACACAAAAAATAAATTATTGCACAAGAGGAGAGAATGGGAATATGATTGCGTGCACCCACAATCAGTAACAAGAATTTCTGCTCTAAACCAGCGCTCAGTACATGCAGTGGTTAAATACTTGCCCAGATACAAAACTGAGTGCATTAGTTAATCATAGGTTAATAACCTACAGTGTGACAGAACCAAGGAAAAAGAACTACCTTTCTAGCAGACATACCAAAAGAAATCATACAGGCGTGTGAGAGATGCTAATAAAAAGTACTGTGGACAATTCTGGATTCATTTCACAGCCCTGGGCAACCAGCTCTAGGTGTCCCTGCTTGAGCAGGGGAGGGTTGGACCAGGTGACCTCCAGAGGCCCCTTCTAACCTCAACCATTCTGTGATTTGAGAGAAAAAGAAGGCAATTCAGAGCTAAACAAAAAGCTATGAAAGTAGGTTATCGGGAAGTTTTAAAACGATGTGCCTATCATTCATAAGAAACAGTAATTTAATAAAATAGTTTAATTTAATAGAGCAAAACTAAGACAGAGGAGTATGATTGCTGCATACAGCTTTAACAGGGGTTCCTCTAGAGACAGGGGTTTATTTAAGCTCTCAGGCAAGGCCAGCACACGAACAAATATACATAAAGTAGCCATCAGTTCATTCAGCTGGAAATTTAAAAGGCTTCAAGTTCCTGAAAACTCTGGGAGCAGTTTGCAACCAAGGAAGAATTCTAAAATGCAAGTTAGGTCAATTAAAGAAAACAGCTCCATTTGCCTGTAACAGATGATTAAAGCTACATGATACTGGAGATTCTTTGTGAGCTCTCGGGAAAAAAGACATTAACAGGAATCAAAATTCGAGCGAGTGACCAACACAGGAAGCCATGCACTGCCTTTTGTTAAGCTTTCCAAGTAAGTGCGTTCCTGAGCATGACGAGAAATATGATCTAGGAGTTACGGATAAAAAGCTAAACAGCTTAAACTGCCAAGCTGATGGAAAGCACCAGTCTTTTTGCATATTCAGTCCCCCAGGCAGAGCTTTTAGTAACATTTGGAGTAAAAACCCAAGTCCGAAACAGCTGTTTGTAAACAGTGTCTATTCAAAATGCAGAAGGCAATTCAGAAACTGGAGTGGAAGACATGCATTTCAGCATCTCCCCGTTATCCCACATCTTCTGCAGAAGATGCTTCCTCCACTCTTAAAAGATATCTGGAGCACAACCGTATCAGTAAGACATGAAGATATAACCAGAGAGCAAGACCAAATGGTAGTTTAGACCACACTATTCTTTGGAAGGAAGTTATTTCAGTTCAAATAAAAATTACAACTAAGTTACTTCCCTACGTGAAATACTCTACAAAAATGGCAAACTGACGGAGTATTTGCTCTGTCATTTGTACCTCAACATCTTCCCAACATCTTTGGCATCTACGCATCTGCTCCATTTCATCCATTTTTTGTAGCACAACTTCCGCAGTACTAAGATACAAAGTTGACATGTAAGAGCAAAGTTAGGCATGTATGAACAAAATAAAACAGCACGCATAATCAGTAAGAGATTTTAATGTAGTACGCACAAAGCAAAAGTCATTGACACTTAGCCAAGATTTTAGACATTACCAAAAAATTAGGTCAAATCTTTATTTTTGATAGAGATTTAAGAACAAGCTTTTGAGGATTTGCAAACATACGCTGTTTTCAGGTTTATTTTCCCCTCTTACTGAGCACATTTAAAATATATATATATTTAAATGCAGGAGGAAAATAAGAATTCTGACATCCTACTAAGATGTTATAAAAAAATTATGTCAACTTTTAATCCTTCTTAAGTTGCTCTGCACAGTAGCATTAAGTCATTTTTTGTTAACCGAGGAAAGGCTGTTTGTTCTTCTCTACATGGGAATCTAAGTTTCGTGTTGTAGAAAATGATGAAATGCAAGGAAAGCAAATTCTGAAGCAGAAAACAATTTTGGCTTCAGAAACAGAAATAAACCATGGACAGAAATGCAGAATCGCTAGGACTACTTTGCTTTGACTGTATCAAACCATCCTCAGTTTCTTAATCAAGCATTACATTCACTTTTGTGAGTATGGAACAAAAAGTTCATTAAAAATGAAGGCACTTCTGATGCTAAGAAAACTGCCAAATGCGGAAAACTCAACAAATTGAACTCTCAATGCCAGGAGCAGCCATACCTCTTTGCTGTCAAAATACAGAGCAAGTCGAGGCCAACATCATGCCATAGTGCAAAGGCTTGCTAAGAAAGATCATTTTAAGAGGTCTGCAAGAAAAGATGACTTACTTTGTTATAAGTTTGTCAAATAGAATGGACGAGTTAGTAGTAGAGTACCGACTGCGTCCGACTCTACAGCTGCGGCGCAGCTCCAAGTCCCTGTTTTCTCCGTGGACTCGTCTCACAGTTTTTGCACCAGCTCTACTCCTCAATGTTCTGGTGACTGAAACGCAGAAACAAAGTATTTTGAAACAGTGAAGATGGGATTCTCCTTATTTCACCGTTGCTCTTGTAAAATGGAAACAGACAAACAAAAAAGGCACCCTGAAGTGGATTGATTTTTCTTTACATTTCAGATCAGAAGTTGTTGTCACAACCACTGCATTCCACTTACTTATCGCTCTGCACGTTTAAACCGTCTACTTAAAACTGTGACCTGTAGAGAAATTCTTAAAGAGACTGAAAGCTAGCCAGACAAAAAAAAAAGGTGCAACTTTTGTTCCATGCAGGAGGGAAATCTACTCCAGTTATTTCTGTCTTGGAAAAGTGAGAACAATCAACACCTTTCTCTAAGGTGTTTTCACTCCATTCATGTCAAACTGTATCTAACAGTGCTCAAAACAAACACTATTACATTGCAAGCCTCTTCCTAAGAGGTGTATGTTTGATTACTCTGTTTATGCATGCAGCACTTTCATTTCCTGCATTATGATCTAACAGCTCAAGGAGGTAAGAATCGTTTCAAGAGAAACACCCAAACACCACATAACTCAAACTCGTGCTTTTTAGAAAAAAGCCTGCCCATTGTTTACTATACAGCACCCTTTGGCACAGGTTTGTTGCTTGCACTCTCATTAAAAGAGCCAAGAGGACAAGGGGAAGGGAAGAGCTACACCACTGTGCTGGTAGGATCACAGCTAAGGTTTACTTTTGTGGTTGCCAACTATAAAACTAAGTTTGAACTTACCAAGTATCAATTTACTTTGCACAATTAGAACAGTTTGCTTTGTGCCTACGAAGCTGCAATTCACACTGCTCCCTCCCCAAGGAATTCATAAAATCTCCTGTTTGCACCTACCTCTCTTCACAGAAAAGTCACTGAGGAGTGAATTCAGATGACTACAGAAGGCTTTGGGGCCAAATGAAAGCCATGGAGTGACCAAGTGCCATCCTCTTCAGTAACCAGCGTAAATAGGTATCCCGGGGACTTACAGCCACTTACCTGTGTTTTTCTCAACTGCCTACATTAAGAAAGAGGACAGGGGAGAGAAGGGAGGAAAGACTTGTTGTATTAGACCCATCAAGGATGGGAAATTTCACCATGTTTACAAGCCAGTGCTCCATGGTATACAAAGAGAAGCCTGTAGGCCTCACGCAGGATCCACATCCCAAGTCTGTTGCGTACCATATACACGCGGTTCTGTATGTACCCACATTTCCTAGCTTGCTCATGTTGAATTCTCAAAATTATGAGCAATAGCACCCAAGTGGAAAAGATACATGTCCTGGTTTCAGTTAGGACAGAGTTAGTTCTCCTCCTAGTGGCGGGTAGGTTGCTATGTTTTGGCTTAGGAAGTGTGAAAGGATGTTTAGAAGAGTGCTGATAGCACCCCGATGTTTCAGTTGCTGCAGAGCAGTACTTACAACAAGCCAAGGAACTTTCGGTGTCTCACTCTCCTACTAGCGATCAGAATCGGCGCACAGCAACAGCTGCGAGGGGACAGACTCAGGATGGCCGACCCCAACTGGCCAAAGAATTCTATGCCTTATGGCAACATGCTGCACCATGGATAGGGCGGGGCAGCCGGGCTGCTAGGGGTTACGCTGGGCACTGGTCAGCGGGTAGTGAGCAACTGCATTGCACATCACTTGTTTTGTACACATTACTATTAGCAGTACTATTATCATCATCATCATCATCATCATTATTTTCCTGTCTTAATAAACTGTCTTTATCTCAACTCGCAGGCTTCACTTTCCCGTTTCCCTCCCCCATCCCAGAGAGGGAGGTGGGAGGGTTGGAGAAGGGCTGTGTGGTTTAACCCGGCCGGCAGCTAAACACCACAACAACACCTCAAAGGGGTTTGGGAAAAAAAAACACGTTTTTTTTAGAAAAGCAGAAGACTTCCACTGAGAAGAGGGATTCTAGTTTTAAGGTACTGGTATGCCATCAGCATGCTCATAGGCCTCTGCTGATTTTAGCCAGAGGTTTATCAGGCCACAACTCACTGCACATGCTTTCTCTCTTGCTTTTCAATCTACAGATCGAACAGAGATTGAACATACAGAAATACAGTACCTTGAAAAGCGTCTTCTGTTGACATTTCCCCTCAGTATCGCCATACTTTCTTCAAAGCTGGAGACTGAACACCGCAGGATGCTTTTTCTCATTGATCTTAAACGGTGTCCGTTGAAACATTCAATACTGGTAGAAGAATAATCCTAGGGAAAGAAGGAAATAAGAATATATTTATGCAAACCACGTAGATTCAGATAAAGAAATTCTGCCTCACGCAAGTTTAATTAACCCTCCTGACTTGGTAGTGGGGCAACTAATGGCAGGCAGACACTTAAACGCTGCTGTGCTCAAGAAAAACCTGGGAAAAAAAAAAAAAAAAAAGCTTTCAAAACTAAAGCTTCCCTCTCCCCACCATTTTCTTGTGGATAACTTAAGCTTAATATCCTTGGCAAAAAGATATTGCAGCAAAACCTTTCACATAAACTTAGTGTTTCGTGAAAAACAACAACAACAAAAAAACTTTAAATTCAATTGGATTTTTTTTCATAAATTCAATTGGAATTTAAATTCAAAACTTTAAATTCAATTGAATTTAAATTAAAAAAACTAAACTAATTAATTTAAATTAAAAAAATTTAAATTCAATTGACTGTTCAGAGGAACAGTCAAGCTTGACATTATACATCCTAGAATTAAAATCTAGTTTGAGTTTTTCTCCCATCTCCAGACCTTGCGAAAGATGCTGATTAGGAGCTCTGTCAAAAAAAGTGTAAGGCTTGTTATATCAAAGCTTTGAACCCTTCTTACTGCCCTTGACCTTCTTCACATTGCTGCTCCTACAAGGGTGAGTACTATCATTTTTAGTACGGGAGGGAAGCTGTGATATCCTTGAGTGGGGGGTCGTTCTGTTTACAAAATGAAGTTCCAGTAAGAGTACATCAAATGAACCAACTTTCTTTGAACTTTAATTCATCACTATATTGAATGAATGACCTCTGGATTTCTCTCTCCCATTTGGAAGTCAATTTGAAAACAAAATACCTCTGGCATAAAGAGCCAGGCATCAGAGACACCTGTTGCGCCTCAAGAACAGAGAAGGTATGAATGACAAGAGCAGCTGAATAAAATGCAACTTGCCATTAGAAATGGGTGTACTGGCATCTACAGGTGCCGCTGGCATCTCCTCATTTTCATTACTCTCTTCCTCTGGTTTCTCGTCTTCAGTAGCAGGGTTCTGCCGTGGTGACTTGGAGTTGTCGCATGGAGCACACGCTGGAGAGGTGTGACCTTGCAATAAAGAATAGATACCAAAGATCTTTGCCGTGCATTTTCAGTTACAAATGCAGAGACAAGTCTTCAAATCCTTAGCGTTAAAGCATGTACCTCTTTTCTCACGAGATTCTTTAATTTGTTCACAAAGTCGTCCAAACTCTGTATCCATTTCGTTCCTCACCATTGAATATGCAGTGTCTTGCAAAACATAGGCGCTGTGACGATCTGAAATTTTACAGACTTTATCTGAATGTTGTCTACCAACCAATGAAACTGTTTTGATCACAGAAAAAATTGCTTTCTTCATAGGTCGGTTCCAAAAGGTTATCTCAGTGAATATTTTCAGCATAACAACATCGAAGTTAATTAAAACAAAAGCACTAGTTCCTTGGGAACACTTGTATCACAATTCCATACCCAAGTAGCAAAATGATAAAATATTTACAATGTGGTATGAGATGTTCTCTGTGGATGTCCAAAATCATCTAATCCATCCGAAGTCTATTGTCCACACACAGCATTTATCCATCTATACATCTGACAGATATTTTAAACTAGGGCTAAAAAGCACATCCTCACCTGTAGATCTTTGATCCGGGTAGTACTCTGAGGCATTGTTACAGATTAGATCGATGTCCTTCAGATAGTCTCCTGCAGCGAGGTACTGGCGCGAGTCAATTTGAGTCAGAACTGTTGAAAGATCCATCGGCTCTTTAATCCTTGTGGCATAGTCAGGTACCTGCAGATCAAATACAAGCATTCAGAGGTTTTCTTAACCTTGCACACTGTCTACCAAAATTATTCTGAAAACTTTAAATAAACGACTTCCTAAAAACTCTCAACATTTGCGATGCATCAGAAGATGCTGAAATTAACCAGTTTGCTTCTCAAAAATGGAAGGGCTCTTTCAACTGGCATTAGAGCTGCTAGGAGAGGACAACAAGAAGTAGGGAGGTCAGAAGCACGTGCATGGTAGAGAAGAAACACTGAGGGTGGGAGATTTATTTCACTTTGCTGCAGAAAATCACAACAGTGAAAGCTGAGCAAGCCATCCGACATTTTCTTTGTTGTCGACATTGAGGAAAAGGTGCATGAATTGCACCTGTGAAGTACCTATTGCAGGCATCTACTTTAGAATGAGATAACTGGGCCGAGAGGTGCTGATTTCTTCCCTCAGACCAGAAGAGGAGCCTAATGACTAGTTCAGATGAGGACATATGTATTTGTCGAGATTTTTCACAGCTCAAGAACCTAGGAGGAAAGGGGAAGAAAAGCCAGTGGATGCCCACATGAAGAGGACTTTTGCTGATCCGCAGGTATATTCAAGTTACATCTGTCTTTGAAATACACGCCCCTAGTTTAGGCTTATCTAATAAATTAAGGAGAAAAAGGGATCTAAGCAGCCAATTGGAGGAAAAAGAAAACATACTGCACTTATGATTGATTCCTATTGAGGAGTTCCAGATGAAACAGAGAACAGGACCTCAAAACTTATTTTTACAAACTGCTGCTCCTATTCCTGTTCCCACAGGAACTGACAGTCCAAGAAAGGGCTTTAGACTTCATTCAAGTAGTCCTGTAAATACTGTTTGTAATTATAAGGAAAGATCTCTGTGCTTTTCAGTGCTGTGACATGCCTACATATCAAAGCCTTTTCATGAGCAAACTGTGTTGGCATTTGGACTGGCTTTTTAGAATGAAACCAGGGCTTTCAGCGAATAATCCCATAAGAGACATTTGAGAGTCAGCAAAATGACATATGACAAATTACTGACAGAAAATGACCACCAAAGCAAATCCCAAAGAGCTAGTAACTTTGATAGGAAAGTTTTAGATGTACTTCTTATATCCTCCTCACCTCTTTTCTTTACAGGAGGCTTAGCCACTTCATTTAGAATTAGGTCCTCAAAAAAAGCTGCTCTCTCTGCCCTACCAGACAATTCAATATTGCACACTTCTCCAAATTCCTTATTAAATAATTTTTGGATCTAAAGCAGAAGGAGGAAAGACATTTCAGATTTAAGGCCACAAAAACTCATATTCTATTCCAAAAAGACGAGTACCTTTTCAAATTAAGAATAACCTGAAGAACACAAACTGAAAAAAGTTATCTTCCTGGCCTTAAAAGGCTACATTTTCACAGGCTGGCACGGCAAATTCAAATATCGCCTTTAAGAATCACCTGTAGAATTAAAGCTCGCTGAAGGGATTGTACGCTACACTGATAAAGTAATGGCTTTCACCACATCCAACAGCGCCTCCTTTGTATTTACTTGCCTTGCTGCATCCTTTACTTAGAACCTTTATGGCTATAGAGGGAAGAGAAAGGCTTCAGCAGACAAGTGAGGGCTTTTTGCTGAGTTTTTATTTCTCTACCAAAAGGTGTCTGAAGTAGCTAGTACCTCTACGTCTTCCTCCATGTTCAAGTTCTAGTATTAAAAGGTAGGTAAGGAATTTCACTACTTATTTTAGAAGGAATTTACAACCTGTACAAAAACTTCTGTGGGAACTCAAGCACTTTCAAAGCAGTTGATAATTAACACCTCTAGGTTAGACCCGTTCTCTTCCCCCAATAACTGAGACAAAATAATCAGAATGAGAACAGTGTGGTCCTGTTTTGGGCACCTTCCCTTAATGTAAACTCTCAGAAGTCAATGAAGTCCTGCATGTACTTTTACTACAGTTTATTTAGGAATACAACTAGAATTCAATTCCAAAGTTACTTTAGCAGAAATTGGAACTCAGCTTTCCAGCTTGGAATGCTTTGGCCTATCTGAAGAAAGAAACTGATTTTTTATTTTTTTTAATCAAAGTGTTTCAATTCTCTACTAAATTGCATTATTAGCAGTTTACCCAACATAGCATGGAATGGCAGACTGTCAGAAGAAATCTCTTCAGTAAAGACATCCTCTTGTCATTTCAAGCACTGCATATTCTTGACTGAACCACTTTGTAGCCACCTGAATTATTGTATTAATTTATTATTTGCATGCATGAGAAAGGGGTGAAAGTCACTTGCTTGACTCAGAAAAAACCTTAAGCAGATGCTTTCACAGTATTCTTTTTCTCTAAGCAAATTTTAAGTGATTTGTTAGGGTGCCTGAGTAATAACAGCATGCATTTAACAAAGCACAGCATTTTGATGCTGAAAGCATTCATAAATTACAAGACACTGAAGAAATAGTAAGAAAAGTATTGACAAATACCTCTTCTGGGAGATCTGAGTGACATACATCAGACGTAGCAAGCAGCAAAACTGGCGAAAATGCTGGAATGTTATGTAGTAGAGTTAGAAAAGTAAGTTTCAAAGCAGGTCCAGCATTGTCCCACCATAAATGGATATCTGGGACATAAATTATGCTTGGTGCTGTCTTCTGAGCATTTCGGATCAGCTACTGAAAAGGAAAGCTTGGGTAAGAAAACTAAAACACGTAGAATAACCTGTTAATACATAGCTACATAGCCATTGGACTGCCCCATGAAATGAAACTACATGAACAGAGTGGCAAGCATCCTTTCACATAAGGAATTTCTCTGTGCACCCTGTCAGATTATCAGTATTCGGAGAACTCTAGTCAGAAGATGGGAAGGATATATTCAGGCAGTGGCTAGACACCGTAGCTGTATGGCCACAGCCACAATCATCGCATAACAAAGAAAGGAAATGTCCCTCTTATGGGACACATCAGTATTCAGTCATGTAACATGTCTGTCCTTACTTGTATGGCTCTCAAACGTTTCCACTAAAGGTAAAAATATTTTGAGGTAGTGATGCCAAACAATAAAATGGATTTCCTGCCTAAACGTAAAAACACCAAATCTGTTCATTTTTTCTAGTTAAAACCACATCAGCGTGCAAATTAAGTGTTTTGTGAATGTTAAT
Source organism: Aythya ferina (assembly GCF_964211825.1). Taxonomy (NCBI): domain Eukaryota; kingdom Metazoa; phylum Chordata; class Aves; order Anseriformes; family Anatidae; genus Aythya; species Aythya ferina. The sequence continues at coordinate 498,126 of NW_028181427.1, forward strand.
GCTTTTATTGCACATACTGCAACAGCACAAGTTGTGTATGTCCGTGCGAAAACAAAATAAACAGAAGCCCCAAACCTTGGTTGCCTTACTAATATAATTTAAAAGAAGGCTACAAAAAGTAGCCGACATGCAGTCTGGTACAGAGCCATCTACTGGGAGCACACAGTCTTAGGAGGCAATGAGAACTACTTTCTGGATCCCAGTGACATGAGCAGCATTTCTTTCCACAAAGAGATGCTTATTAGCAACACCGCCCAGCTTTCTGAGCTGCTAGCAACATCCTCACTGTGAAATTGAGTATGGAAAATGTGGACATGTACAACATTCAGATTGTTTGTGGTTTTGTCTAAAAGAAAAGGGGATTTTCAGACAGAAGCAAACATCCCGGCACATTAAAACAAGGCCACCTCCATTACCAATGAATTTTGCTCACCTTACTTGCAACTCGATTGATCCTTTACATACAGTCAGTGAATCCGATGAGAATAAAAAGGTACGTGTCCGCAGATTTCTTCTGGCAGTGCAACGTTTGTAAGCAGAACAGAAAGGTCCAGGGTGTGAACGGGAAACTTCTCCAAAGCGTGTAACACCGCGGGTGCCACGTAAGAAACCTGGCCGTACCCTTCTTTTCCTACTATTAGCAGACGGGGCCGGCATGATGTTGGTTCGCAGAAAGCACTCCTAGAACAAGAGTTAAGAAAACAAGTTTATAAATGAGGTGCTGAATAGACAGACACACAGACGTTCCAAGTACTTTTCCTATAGACTTTCTTTTCCCTCCCCAAATAATCCAAATGGCAGTGGTATATTAAATACATGTAAGATTTCCAGTTAAGTTATTCAGTCATCCCAAATGTTTCATCTTCTTCCCTTGTGTTTCCTATTCTTTACTAAACCAAGACTGCAAATTAATATCCCTGCAATCTTGCTTTACTACTAGGAAATAAATTTGCTAGGAGCATTTGTTTCCCCACTACAATCAGGCTGTACCTTTGCTGGCTTAAATCAAAGATGCTAGAGACTTAGCCTTGCTCTGAAGCACAGAAAATCTTCTGGACAGCACAGCAATAGAAACTGAGAAAAATAACTGATCCAGCTGCAACAACATGATCTAACTTTCCAACTGTGGGCTTGCATGACTTCCATACTAAAATACCAAAAGATTAACACAACTTGGTGGCTTAACAAATAAAGACACCGTTCAAATTTTTCTCAAGGTGTTTTAACAAGCCATTTCTCAGTTTTCTTTCTGCTACATAATTCACTACTGGTTTAACAATCCTGGAAAACACAAGGGCAAAAGGTGGCAACACAAACCCATAAAGTTGGCGTATTTTTAGCTAAAAGGACAGACAGCACATTTATGTGGTCTTGAGTCTTTCAAAGAACGCCATGGATTAAGTCAACGTGTTCTGGTAGTCTACCGATCACTTTGGCTTAGGAAGAGAAGCCTGCGCTTTTCAATTTAGTTATTCAGAGCAACTTCATTACAACTTTAGTCCCTTCACCCTTTCTTCTTGTGAATACCAAGCACCTCTTCAACACACAAACTTGATGTTACCCCTTCATCTACCACCCCTCGCACTTTGAACAGCTGGAACTGTTTAAAAGACTCAGCAGACCTGAGAATTTAAACGTAACAGGGATCTATCTTTCTTTACCTGCTGAAACAGAGGCGTTTTTTCTCTGGTCCGTCAGGCATTCCATCTTTTAATTCATCTCCAGAAACCAAGGATGCATCGTCATCACCGTCGAACATATCATCTTGTAAAATAGGATTGAAATGCTCTGAAAGGCAAAAGAGGTTTGTTAACTTTCCTGAATAGCCTTTGTCTCTTTCTCTTACATTAATACAGCTTCTAAATAAGTGCCAAAACCCTTTCTTCATTTGAGAGCACACACTGAAAGCTATTTCCTAGAGTTCATCCCACCACAGATTTAAGGAGATGGCACAAGGCCCTACAAAGCTGTACTAAGTCCCACTGATGTGTATGTATAAGGTATGCTACTCTTGGTGATTTTTTTCTCCCCCTTGGAATAAAGGAGATTACGAACAATTTCTGCAGTTGCTAAATAACTAAAAAAAAAAAAAAAACCAAGACCATTTCTTTCTGGAAGAGGTTCCCACAATGAAAGCACGGTGATAAAGGATGTGATGGTCACAGAATTCCATTCGTCTAGTAAGTATCAATGCTAATTGATCTCACGTGCACATGTATAGTATGATCCACAAACATTTAAATTAGGAGACTGGTTAAAAATGATGATAGCTAAAACAATATTTAGCTTAGACCAGTTATACTTGTATCCTGGTCCTGACATTCTTCAGAAAGGAATTAGAAACATTGACCTAGAAATGCTTCCCCTCCAAAGATCTGAGTTTTGATTTTTGAAAGAAAAATAGGTGCCTTATACTTCAAACCTCAAGTCAACCTCTACAAATGCTAATTATCTTAGCTGCCATCAGAAGCAGGATGCTTCAGTAGAGAACGCATCGTCCTTTACTGTGTATTGAGTCACTCAGAGCTTCCATTTGGCATTTCAGTTTTGAATCCAGAATAAAACCTATGCGTTATATTCCAGACATGCCCAAAAGAAAGACATGCACATGCAAAAAATAAAATTCTACCATCATTATGTCTGAAAGGTTTAAGTTGATTGCACAAACCACAAGTTTTTGCTTTAGCAGAATTATAAAGAAGTGGATGCTGTGGTTATATCTTGCTGTCGGTCCTCCTTTAGCGCAAGCTGTGCATACGGGAAGATCTTCTGCACAACTTGTAAAATATTCTCTACTGATCTTTTAAAAAGTGCCATGAAAATGGGTGATAGTGCTTGTCCGGGTGAAGCCAAGATCCTGTTTGATGCCAGAACAACCTTCTTCCTAGTGGTCATTCAAAACTGGGAAAAAAATAGTCTACCAAGTCGGCTTTTTTTGATTTGGTAATAAATCTGCAGACTGTTAAGTCATCAAGCACTTCAAGACTGTTTGAAATAATCTCTACATTAATATAAAAGGAATTCCTCAAACACACTGCGGCCGTTTACCTTTAATATACTCATTGGATGCCATGGAGCTGTATTTCTTGCTTTCGCCTGCACTGGAAGGCTTCCTTTCCTTGTAAGGTTGTTTACTGCCCTCGCTTCTGCATTGCTCACATGAAGAGCCATCTGGAGGATGGGATTCTTCTGTGAATCTTCTCCCTTCTTCTCCCACGTTATCTTCTGGAAACAATGATCTAAGTGTTCCAAGGAGCCTTTCACTTTCCTGGTGTTTCTCCTTTTTCTTCTTCTTTTACGCTTGCGATTGGCATTGTCAAAGTGGAGCGCACAGAAACACAAATCGTGAAGTCTGAAAGAAACATGCAAGTTAAAAAGAGAAAAAAAAGATGTGGCACTTGTTGCCTATATGAAACTTGATTTATTTTACCACAGGTGATGATTTGCAGCATGTCAGCTGTTTTGTGGTGCTATGTGCACACGCAACTTACTTTAGATGCAGCAAACTTAAGCCCTCAGATTGAAGGACCATAGGTCCTGGTTTGTACACAGATCATTAACAATGGCTAGCTCTGGAATAGGTGCAAGCAGAAAAAAACTTTTAACCTAATCCAGAATGATGTACAGATGTGATTCGAATTATGTGGTCCAAAGCTCTGACACAATTCAACAATAGCTTTCACGTCTTCACTGATCAACCTAACAACATGATCCACAGTCAGCTGATGCTATCTAAATAACTTAGAAACTACCAGAAAAAAAAAAAAAAAAAAAAAAGAGACGAAAAAAAAGGAGAAAAAAAAAAAAAAAAGGAAGACATGAGAAGCACCCAGAAAAGAATTAGGATAAAATATGCGGAGCATGCTGGAATCCTTGCTTACTTGGAATCCTTCTCTCCATGTTTATCTTTAGACTTCTTTTTCTTCTAGAACTTGTGATATTTTTGCATTTTTTTCACCACCTAAAAGCTCCTTTTCTATCTTTCTGTCTTTCCTTTCTATTTCACTTTCACTACCTTCTGCACGGGTATATTTTCTTTTTCTGTTTCCTTCTGTTTCATTTTTCTGGCGACAGTTCTCCAAATGAGCTGACACAGGTGGAAGCGCATGTCTTTCACGAGAATGTCTTCCGGAATGTTGCTGAAGTACTGAGCAACGATGCAAGTCTGCTCGGGGTATGCTAAAGCGACGTACATCTTCCTCTCTCAAGAGGGAACCGTGAGGCCATCCGCTTTTGTAATGATAACGCTTATGTGACCTGCTGTAGTTAAGTTGCAGTCGATTTGTCAAGGGCTGCATCTCCGTGAGAGAATTTTCTCTCTCTACTGTCTCCTGTCGCATGAGGTGAATAGTAATCGTTCTAATAGCTACATCTTTCCCATCTCCGTGCTTCATCTCGATAGTATCTTTCTCTGCTCCAACTTCTTTCCCCTTTGGATCGGTAATATCTATTGCTACCTTGTTCTGATCTTCCTCCACTGCCAGATCTGTAGTTTGAATATTTGACTGCTCGTCTGCCATTCTCAGGGCTGTTTCTTTCAGCAGGGAAAGCTCTGCACCTGCTTCCCTCCCAGTACTCCTGCTTGTGACGCTTTTGCTCAACAACTTCCATGCTCTGAGAGCACCTCCTCTTGCTGGAAGGACCTGCTTTTTGACTCTCCTTCTCTTCAGTAGGAGCACGTTCCCTCTTGCTTTGGTAACGCCCTTTGTCAGTGTTTTTAGTCTTGTCCTTTGTATCTTGGCATCTCTCTGTAATAGCTGAGGAGGAAAGGTTTTTAGAGCTACATTCAGTGTCAGACTTGAGAGAGGAAGTTTGCCGCAATTTCTCACCAGGCTCACAAGACTCTTTGCCAGACAAAACGTTTTCTTTTGAAATGAGGTCACGTTCTTTTGATCGTCTTGGTTTCTCCTTCTCTCCACCGTCATCACATTGGTAGTGTGCGAGGTATTCATCATTCCCAGCAGATTTCGGAGGGTCCGCGACACTGCACAAAATAAGATCACATTTCTCACTTCTGCTGAAGGACGTGAATATTAAGAGGAAAACCTTCCAAAGTCAAACAAACAAAAACCTCCGGACTACAGAACACTCGCAAAGATATACCATTTAGAAACCTCTCCGGTGATTAGGACACCTTCTCCAGCTCCCAGAGAAAGTGTTTTTTCCCCTCTTGCTTCTGAAGCCATTGCACTAAAAAAGCAAACGCATCTCTCTCCCTCCACATGCTGCTCTGAATAAGAGCCAGAATATTCAAAACCACCCTATTTATTCTCCCCACAGAGCTGAAAAAAACACCAGTTGAAACAGAGTTTTCTACCTCTCTCCCAAGAATTTACATTCACATACCCTATGACTGAAAAAATACAAGGCGGGGCTGAGGAGGAACAGCCAGTGTTGGAAATGAAAAAAAGCAGCCCGTTTCTTCAGAGTCTTAAGCCTATGCTACTAGGAAAAAAAAAAAAAAACAAACAAAACAAGAGGAGAGGAAAACAACAGCGGGAAATTTACCTATTCTCCACGTGTTCAATTGCAAAGCCTCCTCTGGAGGATCAACAGCTGTGAATTCAGCGTGCTTAGGAGAAATCAGATCTACATCTGAACCACAACTCTTTCAGTAGTATCACTAACTTATGTGTTGCCTTCAGGGGGCAGTAGCGACCTGGTTCAGGAACGGCACGGCGACCAACCCCAGGCCGCTCGGTCCATCGGCTCACAGACACCAACGTGCTGGATGGCAAATGGCGTTTATTGTCGAGTCACATGGGGTTCTATACCTGAGGCCCATAGCGCCTCTTCCGCTTGCTTACATCACAGCCCACACACTACTGTCCATCAAGGGAGGGGCTCCACCTTTCCGTATAGCGCGACATCTTCTGGCCGCCAGACCCTAACTACCCACATTTCCCCCCTCCCTATGCACAACCAAATTAGCTAAAATATAACATTCTTAAGACGTTGACATCATAACTTAAATAAAAAACATAAGGCACAATAACCAGGAGAAAACTAGGAGGTAACTGGTAACCCTGAGTAAATACACTCTTAAAGTAGTTGTTGGTGTTCTACCAACATAATGTAAACTTTCTCTAACCAGCTTTTAACAAACAACACAAGCTTATTTAGTATACAAGGTCCAAAGATAAGATCACACAACGGCATCGCAGCCCCCCACCCACGGAGGTCGCTTCGCTGTTGTCTGGATTCTGCCAGTGTGGAACTCTCAGGCTTAGACAGGACGCTTGCTGACTTATTGTCTTCTCTTGTCACCGGGGTATACAGATTACGGGGGTGTCCGATGATCCGTTCCTGTGAACAGAAACTCAGTTTTCATTAGTTTTATTCTGAGTCGCGGTCGGGTCAATGCGCCGAACTGGTGCCAGCGCCCAAGCCACTGTGATCTGGCAAACAGTAGGCGAGTTGATCTTTCCTTGAGGCAGCATTTTCCACTGGAAGTTGGAGCGTTGCCATGGGCCCACAGGCCCTGGGCTTGCGCCTGGGGGGTGATCACTGTTGGGTCCATACCCATTAGCCACTGCAGGCTAGCATACAGTTGTCCTCCCATTCTTGTTTAAAAATGATCATCCCCCCCCCCCGTCAAAGATCAGTCGACAAGTTTGTTTTATATCAAACAGGAGCATATTGTCTCCCCCGAAAACACCATCTATGAGGGTGGAGATCATTGCAGAATGAAGCCCTTTATCCGCAATGGCTTTAACAACCGCTTGTACATCCTTCGGGTTTATTGGTGAGTGAACCCTCTGCCCCCCGTCTGTCACCCAGACCGGGAACGCTAACATGGCCGATAGAGCCCAGTCGGCACACGCAATCTTAATTTTCCTCCAATCCGTGAGAGGAATTTCTCCCCCTCGCGGTGCAGCTTTATTTCGGTTGGGGATGTTTTTGCTATCTGTCCCCATTTCCTCCTCCGAATTTGGAGCGGTATCTGATCCGGAGTCGGAGCTCGGCTGACTGGTCTCCTCCGAGTTCCGGTACCCTCCCGTCGAGTTCGGGCCCCGCCCACTGCCCCTGCGGGGGGGCCGCTCTCTCCCTCGTGGCTCGCCCCGCCGCCTTCTCAGCGAGGCGTTTGCGCCACTGGAGCGTTTTTTCGGATGGCCGTTCGGATCGGCTCTCTGCCCCTCTCTCGCGCTTCTACCTCCTCCCCGGTCGAACCCCGCAACCGTTTTCTTTCTCCCATTTCCACGTGTTACTCAAACCTAGCACTTCATCCCCGTTCCCGCAGGCGGCTTCTTCACCCGACGAATCAGCGCCGTACTGGGGCGCACATGGCGGTGGTCTCTCCCAGATTTCCCCAGGCTCTGGTTCCCCACCGGCACCCCTGGCTTCCTCAGCTGAGCCACCCCATAGCTTCCACAACTTTGATACGACCTTCACAAGGGTTTCCATCTTCCTTGTTGGTCCGGGAGCGTCCTCCCCGCCGGGCTGGTCCCTCCGCTCCGGCCGCCGTTCTCCCAAATCCAGGAGTTTTCCCGGGTTTTGGCACCACTTGTTGCCTTCAGGGGGCAGTGGCGACCCGGTTCAGGAACGGCACGGCGACCAACCCCAGGCCGCTCGGTCCCTCGGCTCACACACACCAATGTCCCTGGCACTCGGTTACAAAGGGCAGACAGACCAAGAAGCACTTGCTCTTCTTCCAGTGTGGTGGGAGAAGTAGTGAAAACGATGCGGCACTTCATGGAAAGGTTTAACGTGGACCTGTTCGCTGTTACACAGGCCTTTCTGAAAAACACTGGTGAAGTGGAGACTACATCATACTTTCTGCAGACAGAGCAGCGTTTGGATGGATCCCCTGTATGGAGCAGAGAGGACGATTTAGAATTGCAAAAGGATGATGAGCATGTTAGAAGTAAATTGATAGCAAAATTTGGAGCTGAAAATGTAGCAAAGCGAGTAGCATTTAGGAAAAGTTAGTAAAGTAGATGGAAATGACTGTTCTCTTACAGTGGCAAGAACTTAATAAAAGCAAGGTCATTGCAGAAATGCAGATGTGATGGAGAATGTTATATTGTTCTGTAATATGGTGGATGGCAATTGGCGTTTATTGTCGAGTCAGATGGGGTTCTATACCCGAGGCCCATAGCGCCACTTCCGCTTGCTTACATCACAGCCCACACACTACTGTCCATCAAGGGAGGGGCTCCACCTTTCCGTACAGCACGACATCTAACTACCCACACACCTAAATAGAGGACCAAGCAGCACCTTGAGAGACCCAAGCCTCATGGAGGTGCCTGCATATTCAAGGGAGGTGTTTGTGTGGCCTGGGGAGATTCTCTGGTGCTCTGACATACTGCTTGCGTGCCCCAGGGATACATTATCTAATGCCCAAGGGAGGAGCCTTGGGGCTTTTGGAAGGTGTAGGGATGACCTGGATTGATGCCTGATTGCTCTGGGGAGATGCTGGGATGTCCAGAAAGATGCTTGGGTGACCAGGGAGATGCTTGGGTGCCAGATGGAAAATGCTGATGTGCCTTCAGATGATGCCTGGCAGGATCTTGTGCATCCCACAGAAGATCTTGGGTGCCAAAGGAGGTGCTTCCCATCTCCAGTGAGAGGTTTGTGTGCCCCGGGTGGTGTTTTGGAACCCTGGGGAGACGCGTGGGTTCTCCACTCAGATATAGACATGTGGTGGGAAGATTTCTGTGTGCTCTGGTGAGGTGCTTGGTTGTTCCAGGGAGGTGCATCTGTGCTGCAGGGACATGCTTCGGTGACAGGGGCACAACTCTGTGTGATTAGGGGATAACTTTGTGTGCCCCAGGGAGGCTTTTCTTGTGCCCCAGGGGTATGCTTGTATGCCCTAGGGAGTTGCTTGTGTGCCCTGAGAATATCCTTGGGCTCTCTAGGAAGATGCTATATTCCTCTGGGGTCACTTGGGTGCCCCAGAAGATTCTTCAGTGTTGCGAAGCACGGACGAAAGCACGACAGACACCAGCAGAGTCAGATCATGCTTCACCATTTTGTTGCCCGAATAGCCCAACTTTTATAGTGAATTTTACAGGGGTGGACAGTGTTTCACACAAGATTATTGGTCAAAAGCACTCAGACAAACCGTTAAGAAAATAACACCACCTGCAAGAAGAGAACCCCCCTTTTGATTAGAAGTTAGGAAAACAACCCCCTTTGTGCTTAACGGCCACGTAGACCTAGTCCTTGAGGCCAGCTGCTGATAACAATATTATCTGAGTTCCTTAATTGGGTGATGTGGGAGTCATTGCAGTGGGAGCTTCTCATAGTTACTCTGGCAGCTTGGTTTGCTCAGCTACAGCAGGCCCTGAGATTTCTAAGGCCTACCCCTGGTTGCTTAAAGCAAGCTTAGATCGAACAATTATGCCAATTCCCAACAATTCCCTTGTTTTCTTTTTGTACAAGCAGTACTTGGTTTTACAGCAGATGTCAAATACATAACATAACACAACTATATAACTTAATCCTAATAACACTACAATTACTGTAAGCACTTAATGGTAACACAATCTAATAGTAACACACTTAAACCTAATCACTTGATGGTGATCAAAGGCTGTTCTTGACAGTCCTTGAGGTGTCACAGCCCACGTCATTGTCAGAATGATTATCAGGAACCTCTTCATGGTCGTCTTCAGCGTGTGCAGATTCTAAAACTGCTTCAGTCCACTTTGCAGTGATCCACTGGGTACCTGTTCCCGGCACCACTTCAAAATCCCTATAACATTTTGCAAGTAACCCTTTAACCACATTTATCACAATACTACGTGTAATGATGATTGACACCACAATGAACAGAATCCTTAATCCCCCTTTGACTAATCCCAGTAACCATCTATGCATTGTTTCAAACAAATCAGTGAACCATTGATTGAAAGGATTGATACCATATTGACTCTTTCTCATGTGCTCTTTCAGGAAAGTAATGAATTTGTGAGTTGAAAAGGTCTAAACAGTACATTCCCTTAAATTTCTCCAAGTGGCTACTTCAAACAATGACTCCGTACTAGTGAAACTTGATTTTGCTCAACCGATCACAACTAGCCCTGCCCCAATTGACTCCCCGTTTTTCTAACAGCGCTGTAATAAATCCATTTCTTCTGATTTTTGCCGGCACCAATTTCCTATGCTTTTAGCCTGCCCTATGGTTATATCCCGGGATCCTGCACTGTGGCAACAATAACCTGTACTAAGGCTATATTCCGGAATCCTGCACTATGGCAACAATAACCTGAATTATGGCTATATTCCGGAATCCTGCACTATGGCAACGATAACCTGTACTATGGCTATAGCCCGGGATCCTGCACTGTGGCAACAATAACCTGTACTATGGTTATATTCCGGAATCCTGCACTACGGCAACAATAACCTGAACTATGGTTATATTCCGGAATCCTGCACTATGGCAATGATAACCTGTACTAGGGCCATATTCCGGAATCCTGCACTATGGCAATAACCTGCACTAAGGCAATAACCTGCACTGTGGCAAACCTGCACTATGGCAATAACCTGCACTATGGCAAACCTACACTAAGGCAATAACCTGCACTGTGGCAAAAGCGCGCTCTCACTCACACAGTACACAGCACAATCACACATACAGAGCACAATCGCACACCCAGAGGCCTCTGGCACATCTCACTCTCAATCATACCACAAGAACATAATTTAGAATGATAAGCAAACAAACAAGTGTTGTCTCTCATTGTGTTCCTCATGAAATGACTTGCAACACTTTGTTTTAAAACCTTACCCTTACACAAATACTTTCAACACAAAATACCTGGACATTTAAGAATAACACATACAATTATTAACACTCCAGTTAGTATCCCTCCAGCAGCTGAAAACATACTGTTTGTCTGCAGTTTCAGGAGATCTTTGTCTGCTCCTGCGGTGAGCGGCTGAGAGTGGAGTCCCCTCCGAACAAAACGCTCAGGGTGCACCTAGGGGCGTCCACACCACAGCCGATCCCCGCAGCCAAGCAGTTGTTACGTGCGGCCGCAGATGCCACTCCAGGAACTAAAATTGCCAATGCCGCTCTAGCTGCAACCCCACACAATTCAACATTATCATTGCAATCCGGTGCAAGCAATGCCCATTTATGTCTGGTGATCTCACACAACTGTAACAAGCTAGGAGCAAATACAATGAGTTTATCTAAGTAACATGGACATCTGGTAGCATTTGCAGCAATACCTTGCCAGCCCCTATCCCCACAAATCAGAAAAACATCAGGAGGTAAGGCCAAAGCTGTACAATTGTTCCAAACACTGTAGTTGTGACCCCTTGTCTCCATGCTATAAACCCCTAAACCCTGCTTAGCAGCGTCATTGTAATCACAGGTGTTATTTGTATTTCTATACCCGTATGGCCCTTTCCAGGTTCCTGGAGCAGAATTCATCTGATAGCCACGGCTACATTCACATTCGTAGCCACCTTTCAGGTTGATACAGATTTGACTACAGATACCAGGGTTTTGACATTCATCAATATCTCCACAGTTTCTCTTGTCTACAAACTCAAACCCAGCCGGACAGTCACATTCATTTATGATGCATTCCTTCAGGGGCTCATCACCCCAGTCCTTGCAGTCTCTCTGCTGGTTACACACTTTATTGATATCTATGCATTCTCCACTTCTGCACTTGAATTTGCCAGTTCCAGAGCACTGAATAACATTGTTACAGTTTGCTTCATCAGTGCCATCCAGACAGTCTCTCACACCACTGCACTGCCTACTCCCATGGACACAGTTCCCATCTTCACATCTGAACTGGTCTGGCCTGCAGGTCTGAGAAGGGCAGTTAATTTCATCACTTCTATCCTTGCAATCAGGATCTCTGTCACAGTCTTTTTCACCATCACATTTCCAGGACACTGGGATACACTGGGTTGACTGAGGACCACAGCTGATTTCATTTACCCAGCATGCTCTCATATGACACAGCTCAGAACTTTCGTCAGACCTATCTTCACAGTCCAGATCCCTATCACACTGCCATCTGTTTGGCACACACTGACCGCTGTTGCACACAAAGTCAGATTCAGCACACATCTTCACACAAGCACTCTCATCACTGCCATCTGAGCAGTCTTCGCATTTTGTTCTAGCACTGTCGGCGGCAGTGCACAGGCAGGTGAGGGCAAGCAGCAGGCAAAGCGCCCCACAGCGCGGCAGTGCCCGCCGCTGCCCTGCACCTGTGTCACTTATACTATTCCTATTACCCGTGCTGTTAGTGTCAGTGGCATCCTCCTGGTACCGTTTCTGTCTTTGTCGCCCCTTACTCTCCCCCTTTTCTTTTTGCCACTGACCATTCACCACAAATGGATGAGACACATGATTACTAGTTAGGAAAGAGAGTGTAACGTCTGCTATACGGCTGCAGGCCGTGCCAGCTGCAACCCTAGCAGCTGTTTGTGAACAAGCCTGCCAGTGGTCATTTGGCGGTGTAATCTGCGTCTCTGCACTCCTGCCCTGCAATAGAGCTAAATCGTCATTAATAGTCTGTAGAATGTGGCAACCCCATGGAATGTTATCCAGAAACATAGTTATAACACCGATCTGGGGACGAATAGTCTTTTTTGCATTGCAAGATAAACCTCTTATAAAAGGAATGCTAGAGCGAAACAGCACAGCCGCTGCTGCCGCTGCCTCCATGGTTCCGTCAGACAGGCTGCAGGGTCCTGATGTCCGTCCCTCTGCTCTGTGCCGACTCGCCACACGGTGAGGGTCGGCTGCCGTTGTCCACTGACGCCTCTGGTCTCCCGTAGCAACTCGATCTCGGATGTCCCGCATCGCACCACGATTACTTCAATGTCCCGCGTTTTTCGCGGCTCCTTTTCCCGCGTCCCTGCGCGGTTCCGCTTCCCGCGTCTCTCACCGTGAGTCCCCGCGTCTCACCGTGAGTCCTGTGTACAGCGTTTGCGGCTCGGTGTCTGGCTACGGCGCCAGTCCGATGTCCGCTCCGATGTCCACTCCGATGTTCCGGCGGCGCTCCGATGTCCCGCGCCGCTCCGATGTCTCAGTGTCGGGCTCAGGCTCAGCGCTGTGATGTCGCAGCGCCGCTGGCCCCGGCGCCGCGCCTACCCCTGGTTGCTTAAAGCAAGCTTAGATCGAACAATTATGCCAATTCCCAACACTTCAGTACTGAAGAGAGCAGTTTGTGTGCTCCAGAGAGGTGCTGGAGTGCAACTGGTTTGTTCTTGTGTGACTGGGAGGTGCTTTGGGCTGTGGGAAAATTCTTGGTTACCCTCAGCAGCTCCATGGGTCCTCCAGGAAGGTGCTTGGATTCCCCAGGGTAATGCTGGTGCACCCAGGAAGGTGTTTGGCTGACCCAGGGCGATGGATGTGTTACTTGAGAGACGTGCTTCATTGCTGCAGGGAGATTCCTGGGGGCTTTAAAGATATTCTTGGATGACCTATGCAGATGCTTTTTCAGTGCTCCAGAGAGATGTTAGAGTGCAGTGGGGAGGTGCATGGGTCCTCCTGGAAGATGGCTGTGTTCCCTGGGGAGAAGATTGGCACCTCAGGGAAATGCTTGTGTTCCCGTGGAAATGCCTTGGAACTCCAGGGAGATGCTTGGATGCCTTGGGGACATCCTTGAGTTGAAATCTTGAGAAGTGATGGAGTTCTCAGGGGACACCCTATGATTCCCTGGGGAGTTGCTTGGTTGTCCAAGCAGAAACCTCTTTTCTCCAGGCAAGTTCTTGAATGTCCCGGGGAGATGCTTGTGTGCCCCAGGGAGATGCCTCACTGCCCTCTGGAGATACGTGCTGGCACCACTGAGTGCTGGGCAGAGATGCTTGTTTCCACTGGGAGTATAATGAAGTTCCTCAGAGAGCTGCTACGATGGGAATGGTAATGGTTGGCTCCTGCAATGGCATGATTTTGTTCCTGCTGGGCATGTTTTTGTGTCCAAGAGAGGTGCTTGGTTATACCAAGGAGATGCCTGGCAAACAAAGCATTGCCCTGGTTCACACCAACATCTCCCTTAGGCAAACAAGCACATCCCAAGGGTACGCAGGCTTCTCCCTGGAGCACCCAAGAATCTCCCCAGACAACTCAAGAATCTCCCCAGACCACCAACCTATCTTACAAGGAGGACCCAAACACCTATCAAAAGCGGAAGATATTTTCCAAGGAGCATTCAGGCACCTCCCTGGAGAAGCCGAGTACCTCCTTGGGAAAGCAAAAAATCTCCCCTGGGAATACAAGCATCTTCTCGGAGAACCCTCTATAGCATCCAGGTATCTCCCAGGAGCACTCAAGCACCTCCCTAGGGCTGAACAACATCAACGTCTGTAGCCAAGAATCTCCAAAGAGCATCTTCCTGGAGGAGACATCTCAGTGGAGCACCAATGCATCTCCCCAGGACACCCAGGAACCTGCCCGGGGCATTCAAGAACCTCCCTGGAGCACCCTACTGTCCACCAAGCCACCCTGGTGTCTCCTGGAGCATGCAAACATCTCTGTGCAGCACCCAGGCATCTCTCCCAGGCATACTAACACCTCCTTGGGCATTTCCCTGGGCTACACAAGCACCTCCCTGGGATCACCCAAACATTTCCTCAGGGCACTCAAACACCTCCCTGGAACACCCAAGCCTCTCCTTTGAATTATCCAAACATACAATCATAGAATCATAGAATATCCTGAGTTGGAAGGGACCCTTAAGGATCATCAAGTCCAACTCTTGACACCGCACAGGTCTACCCAAAAGTTCAGACCATGTGACTAAGTGCACAGTCCAATCTCTTCTTAAATTCAGACAGGCTCGGTGCAGTGACCACTTCCCTGGGGAGCGTGTTCCAGTGTGCAACCACCCTCTCTGTGAAGAACCCCCTCCTGATGTCAAGCCTAAACTTCCCCTGCCTCAGCTTAACCCCGTTCCCGTGGGTCCTGTCACTGGTGTTATTGGAGAAAAGGTCTCCTGCCTCTCGACACCCCTTTACGAGGAAGTTGTAGACTGTGATGAGGTCTCCCCTCAGCCTCCTCTTCTCCAGGCTGAACAGGCCCAGTGACCTCAGCCGTTCTTCGTACGTCTTCCCCTCCAGGCCTTTCACCATCTTCGTAGCCCTCCTCTGGACACTCTCCAACAGTTTCATGTCCTTTCTATACTGTGGTGCCCAGAACTGCACACAGTACTCGAGGTGAGGCTGCACCAGCGCAGAGTAGAGCAGGACAATCACCTCCCTTGACCTACTAGCGATGCCGTGCTTGATGCACCCCAGGACACGGTTGGCCCTCCTGGCTGCCAGGGCACACTGCTGGCTCATATTCAACTTGCTGTCTACCACGACCCCCAGATCCCTCTCTTCTAGGCTGCTCTCCAGCGTCTCATCGCCCAGTCTGTACGTGCAGCCAGGGTTTCCCCGTCCCAAGTGCAGGACCTGGCACTTCTTCCCAGGGAAGCCAAGCACCTCCCTGGAGATATTAATCAATGTCCACGTGGCACCCAAGCATCCTCCCTGGTCACCCAAGCATCTTCCTGGACATCCCAGAATCTCCCTGGGGCAAACAGGCATCAATCCAGGTCACCCCTACACCTTCCTAAAGCTCCAAATCTCCTCCCTTGGGCATCAAAATATGTGTCCCTGGGGCACATAAGCAGAATCCTGGTGCACCAAAGATCTCCGCAGGAAACCCAAACACCTCTCCAGAATACAAATACCTCCATGAGGCACCCAAGCATCTCCCCAGGGGACCATAACATCCACCTGGAGGACCAACAGTCCTCCCCACAGCACTCCAGCATCTCATTGCAGCACCAAAGCATCTCCCCTGGAACCCAAGCACCTCCTGAAGCACACAGACATCTCTCCAGGTCTGCTTAGTGTCAGGCTGAGTCACCAAGCTTCCCCCTGGAATGCGCAAGTCCTCCTTGGAGAAACCAAGCATGGCCTTGGGGCACAGAAGCACCTCCCTGGATCAGCCCCACAGAGCCTTGAAGTAGGCAAGAATCTCTCTGGGCACACCAGGGTATTCCCAGGGCATGCAAGCACCTCCCAGTGCTCTGTGGAGGTGCTGGAGTGCTCTGGGAGATGCCTGAGTGTGGAGGAATGGTTAAGTGAAGTAGGCCATGTGAACATTGAACAGCTAGGAGGCCGCGAGCTAACAAAGTATCGAACACAGCTCAAATGAGCCTGAGAAAGTACGTAAGTAAGCCTGAGAAAATACGTAAACGCGCCTGGGAAAGTACGTAAAATCTGGGAGGTTTCAGGGAGGTTTCAGGGAGGTTTCAGGGAGGTTTCAGGTACAAGAACATGATATCTGTTGGTGGTCTGGGAAAGTACTAACTGTGTTATTTCGGTGGGAAACTAGCTGATAGAATAGAGAAATGCACTAACCAATCATGAGCTTAGCTTTTGCAATTTGTATGAGCTAATTATATTGAATTAGATAAAAGACGACTGAGCTATCCAATAAATCGAAGTTCACTGATCACTCATATTGAGCGTCTGTGTCTTCCTTCCGTCGACAACAAATGTCCTCGCAACAAATGGCGCCCGAACAGGGACCTGCTATACGGGGACAGGGACTTCGCTGGAGTTGAACCTGCACTGGAATTGAACCTGCGAGCCACGGTTGGACGGAATACGAGAACCGGTCCTGCAACGTAGCTCAGGAGGTGAAAAGGATTACAAATTGCTGAATCTCCGCACCCGAGGCCTGAAAGGTGAATGGACAAGAAACCTGCAATCCCCGCACCCGCAGCTCGGAAAGGGAGTCCTCGCACCCGGGATGAGCCTATAGAGGGTCCCACCGGAAAGCGTCGCCAAGGTCTTTGCAAAGGCTGCAACGGTACCGACGTATATAAAGGTATGGAGAGACAAGCGGCGTATGATTTGCTCAAATGCTTTTTAGAAAAGCGGGGCACACAGGATGTATGTTGTAAAAAGGAATTGCCAAAGTTATTAGCTTATGGGGTAGTTAAGGGTTGTTTTTTAAATCCTGATACTGTGTTTGAACATGCAGAGTGGAGGAAGTTTGGGGACAAACTATTTGATGAGGTAATTAGTGATAACAAGATAGCGAAAAAAATGATGAAGCCATGGAGGGCGGTAACTAATGCATTAGCAACACATCAAGCTGAACAAAAAATAGCTGCTGCTGCAACAGAACGATTAGGATCATCCAGTCAGAAGGGGGGGGCTTCTGCTTCTTCCTCTACTCAGCAAAGAGCTGAGGAACAAGCTTACCCCTCTCCACCATCATATAGAACAGTTATAATTCCACAAGGGACTTCGGTACCCATATCAGGGGAAGAAGAACCTTCACAGCCACAGCCACCGACAGCCCCGCCCGCACCCCCGCCCGCACAATCAGAGAATAGAGAAAGGGTGGGTGAGGAATCAGGTACAAATCCATTTTCAACAAGTCCATTTAAAATCAATGTACAGGACAGGGAGGAGACATGGAAAAAAATAGCGCATGAAGCAATGAAGGAAGGGAATCTTGAAGTAGCAGCACAAATTACAACAGCCTACCCGGTGGTGTACTCACCTCCAGATGCACAGGGAAATGTACAGGCTCAGTTGACTAATTTGGATTGGAAATTATTAACACAATTACGATCTACAGTAAATGAGTCTGGATTAAAAGGAGAACCTACTCGTCAAATGTTAGATTATATTTGGGGGACAAATATTTTGCTCCCAGGAGATATTCGTAGCATAATGAAACTAATCTTAACACAGCATCAACAACTTTTGTTTAATGCATATTGGCACGGTATCTGTCAAGAAGAGGTAGCGATAATACGAGCGCCTGGGGATCCCTTGTATGGTGTTACATTAGACGAATTACTGGGTATGGGACCATATTTTAGAACAGAGGCGCAGGCACTCTTGGGACCAGACAAAGCTAAGGTATCAATGAATCTAGCCAGAAGGGCATTAGAACAAATTAGAGAGCCAGGGGGAATGCCGTCCTACATGGGAATTAAACAGGGTAGAGAGGAACCATTCGGGTTGTTTATCGATTGGGTAGCAAATGCAATACAAGCAGCGGGAGTTCCCGATTATCTTAAAGGCACTATACTAAAGCAATGTGCACTCCAAAATTGTAACCCTTCAACTCGTAGTATATTAGTTACGTTACCGAGTACTTGGACAATAGAGGAAGGATTGGAAAGAATGTCTCAGGTACCTGTAGGTCCACAGACTATGTTAGTAGAAGCAGTAAAACAATTAGGTGACAACATGAAAGAACAGTCAAAAGTGTTTGCAGCCCTTGCTCCTTTGCAAACCCCCGGAGGACGTCCTATTAGCCGAGTATCGACACCGCAATATCGTTGCTTTCGATGTGGTATTGCGGGACACATCAGACACGGGACTGCAAAACAGAATCTGTGTGGTGCCAGAACTGTCAATCAAATACTCACAGCACTACAGCATGCCGCCGAAATGCGTCGGGAAACGGCCGGAGCAGCGGGAGGAGCCGCCCCGCGACGACACAAAAAGTGGCTTTTACGACAACGGCAGCGACGGCAACAGCACCAGCACCAACTGCAACGAATCCTTTTTTCTCCGACCAGCCACCAGAGGGAGCCTCGGCCTGGATTTGGCAACCGCAGTCGATGTGACTTTATTGGATTCGAGACCCACCAGGGTGAAGACAGGACTTATTGGACCAGTTATTGTTAATAGGGAACCTGTGGGAGCTCTATTAATAGGGAGATCGTCTGCCACCATGAATGGATTACAAATATTAACTGGACTTATTGACAAGGACTACTTTGGGGAAATACAAATTATGGTTTCTGCAATGTTTCCTCCAATCCATGTGCCGCAGGGCACAAAAATAGCACAGTTAATCCCATTGCCTCATCTTGCTGAATCATTAGCATCGGAATCTGCAAAGGATCGAGGACTGGGAGCATTTGGCTCCACGGGAAAAGTGGCTTTATTGACACTTGGTATGCGACACAGACCACGACAAAAAGTCGCTGTATGTTTAAAGGATGAGAAAATACAGATTGAGGCATTGTTGGACACTGGTGCTGATGTATCGATAATTAGCACACAGGATTGGCCATCACATTGGCCTACATTTGAGTCTAATGCCACAGTATCGGGAGTAGGAGGCATGACTCTTGCTCGTCGATCACCAGTGCTACAATGGACAATAGGTGATAAGGTGGTAAAATGCAGTGTCTCCATCTTATCACTACCTGAAGGAGTACAAGCGCTAATAGGGCGAGACATCCTTGCCCAAATGGGAGCAGTTCTCACGACAGATCATCAAAATTTTTAGGTGTGGCCATTGCTTGGACTTTCCCGATCCCACTTAAATGGAAAACTGATGAACCTGTATGGGTTGAGCAGTGGCCACTAAAACGGGAAAGTCTTTTACATGCTCATAAATTAGTACAGGAACAGTATCAACAAGGGCATCTGAGACTGTCAACAAGCCCTTGGAATACTCCGATTTTTGTGATTCCCAAAAAATCAGGGAAATACCATTTGCTACATGACTTACGAGCAGTTAATAATCAGATGTGTGCTATGGGAGCACTGCAACCTGGATTACCTAATCCTGCTATGATACCAGAAGGGTGGAAATTACTAATTGTGGATCTCAAAGACTGCTTTTTTACAATTGCATTACATGACAATGATAAACAGAGGTTTGCTTTTACACTCCCTGCTATAAATCGTGAAGAAAATTCAGGAGACAAGCCCTTGGAAGTACTTAGGGTGGAAAATCACAGATTCTACTATTCAGCCTCAGAAACTTACCATCCAATCGAACATCACAACTCTCAATGATGCTCAAAAACTGCTGGGAGATTTACAATGGATTAGGCCAGTGGTCGGAATTCCAAATGAACTGTTGAATTCCCTTCGACCATTATTAAAAGGAACTGACCCTGCCGCAAAAGTGACATTATCAGAAAAACAGTCAGAAATATTACAACAAATTGCATCATTGATCACAACGCGTGTCACGCATCGACGCATACCTGACAGGCCACTGGATTTTACTGTTTTGTGTGGTCCACAACACTTGATGGGTGCTATCACACAGCAAAAAATAAAAACGGGGGAAAAGGAAATGGAAACTGTGGTATTGGAGTGGATAGCTCCCCCATTGCAACCCCGAAGAACAATTCAAGAAAAAATTGACACGCTGTCAGAATTAATAAAGAAAGGAAGAAATCGGATACTACAAATAGACGGAGTTCCGCCAAGTACAATCTGGGTACCAATAAAGCCAGGTGACTTGGAATGGTACATACAGAATTCTGAAAAACTACAAGCTGCATTATTACAGGATGGCGCCACAATAGTGGCAAAGACATTACAATCAACTATATTGTCATGGATGGAAAACCAAGCATGGATAACCCAGCCCAAGCGGTCGGATTCTCCGTTAGCAGATGCAGTAACTGTTTTCACGGACGCTGGGAAGCGCTCCAAGTCTGCTGCAATAACATGGAAAGACGAACAAGGCTGGCAACATCAAATCTTAAAGGGCCAGGACAACGATTCATTACAGACATTAGAGCTCTATGCGGTTGTATGGACATTTATAAAATGGAAAGATGCCCCTTTAAATGTAGTATCTGATTCTCTGTACGTAGTAGGTATAGCTAATCGCATAGAGGACTCTGCCTTAAGAGATGTAAAAAATGAACGCCTTGCAGAACTATTAACTAGCTTACAGCTTGCTATAGCGCAGAGAAGCAAATCCTATGCGGTGATACATATACGAAGTCACCAATGGGTGGAAGGACTGGGAGAAGGCAATGCTCGGCCGGATAAATTAGTTGCCGCTCCAGCCACTGAAGCGCCATTATCTCCCTTCTGCAGAGCTCGGGAGGCTCATGCTATTTTTCACCAGAATGCTAAGGGACTTGCGCGGGCTTACAAACTGTCTAGAGCTGATGCGCAAGCGATAGTAAAAGCTTGCCCAACGTGTAGTAATTATAACTCAGGGGTGGGACTCGGAGTCGGGACAAACCCAAGAGGGCTTAAAGCCAATGAAGTGTGGCAAGTGGATGTCACTCATGTTCCAGCATTTGGACGATTGAAATATCTGCATGTAACAATAGACACTTATAGTCACATGATCTGGGCTACACCGCAGCCTGGGGAAAAAGTTCGGAATGTACGACGTCATCTTGCCAGTTGCTTTGCAGTAATGGGAGTACCACAGACTATAAAGACTGATAATGGTCCAGCCTATGTTAGTGGGCCACTCAAGCGATTCATGGAACTATGGGACATTAAACATGTTACTGGTATTCCACATTCACCAACTGGTCAGGCTATTGTGGAAAGGGCTAATGGAACAGTTAAACAATATTTGGAAAGGTTTAAAGACATTATTGATGTTAGAGAAAGGGTGGACAAGACTCTATTTGTTCTGAATCATTTGTGTGTTTTTGGGGAAAATGACGAACCACCTGCAGCACGTCATTACACCAAGTCTGAAAATGATAATAAATGTGCTATGAGAGTATTGTACAGAGATATGAAAACAGGGCAATGGTTAGGGCCTGCTGATGTGATTTATGTGGGACGAGGTTATGTGTGTGTCTCTTCCCCTACAGGTCCGACCTGGGTGCCTAGTCGGTGTGTAAAGCCAGCCATCGAAGAAAGAAGAGGATGACAACGATCATGGCTGAAATAACAGAACAAGGGACTTTGATTATGCTATCAGTTATAATAATGGCTGGACATGGTAATGCCATCTTAGGGAAGATTGACCCTCAGCAGAATATGTGGGTCACCTGGGCTAATGAAACCGGACAAAGTTCATTTTGTCTGTTTCTTGCTTCTGCATCTGATCCTTTTAGAACATGCTTATTTGGGGTCCCAATAGGGGATCCAAAGGAACTGAGTGAAATGTTAGCACCATATTCTGCCAGTATTACTCTACTCAGTAGATCCCTTTCTGCAAATGTCTCGGATGGAGTAGTTGCTGCCCTGCAAGCTCTTAATAACTCACTGCCATGGGACCCTCAAGAACCGGATCTCCTGGGGTCTGTGGTAGTAGGGAATAGCAGTAGTAACTGGACACAAACATGCTTTGTACTCAATGAAGGGAAACAAAATAAAACGCACTGGACCAACATAACATCGAGGACCCTTGGATTTGAGGCCGATGGACATTACTGTGGATGGAACAACACCGGTAACATTAGTGTACCATTTGGGGCGTATGGAATAGGTGACACCAATTCGATCTGGTTTCAAAGTCAGGCCAAAGCTTTGCCACCTGGCATGTTTTTAATCTGTGGGGACCGTGCATGGCAAGGAATACCAGCTAGTGCTTTTGGAGGTCCGTGTTACCTAGGACGACTCACACTTTTCGCTCCAGATTTGCACTCGTGGCAGAACTCGACAGGGAGCAGAAGAATTAAACGAGAACTAAAAACTTTGGGTTCTGACTGTAATGATGGTGTACAACTGTGGGGTCCAGCAGGAAGATTCTTTGCTTCTTTAGTGCCTGGTGTGGGAACTGCACACGCTTTGACTAACATTAATAAACTTGCTTGTTGGGCTGTTAAACAATCAAATGTAACAACACAAGTTCTTTCTGAAATGTCGCAAGATATGGAGAGCATAAGACATGCTGTATTACAAAATAGGGCCGCTATTGATTTCTTATTATTAGCTCAAGGACATGGGTGTGAAGATGTAGAAGGAATGTGTTGCTTTAATCTCTCTGATCATGGGCAATCAATTCACAATCAATTGAAATGGCTAAGGGATCATACACAAAAAATTACGATACAGAATAATTGGTTTGATGATTGGCTTAAATCTGTCTTTGGAAATGTAGGGGGATGGGTTTTTTACTTAATCAAAGAGGGACTTCGCCTTTTGCTTATAATTGTATTGATTATAATTGCTGCGCGGGTAGTCTTTAGCTGCTTAT
Organism: Aythya ferina; assembly: GCF_964211825.1. Lineage (NCBI taxonomy): Eukaryota > Metazoa > Chordata > Aves > Anseriformes > Anatidae > Aythya > Aythya ferina. The sequence continues at coordinate 521,005 of NW_028181427.1, forward strand.
CTAGGAAACTAGAACAAGTCACAGAGAAGGTGTTTATAGCCCAAAATAAAAACGGGGGAATTGTGGAGGAATGGTTAAGTGAAGTAGGCCATGTGAACATTGAACAGCTAGGAGGCCGCGAGCTAACAAAGTATCGAACACAGCTCAAATGAGCCTGAGAAAATACGTAAACGCGCCTGGGAAAGTACGTAAAATCTGGGAGGTTTCAGGGAGGTTTCAGGGAGGTTTCAGGGAGGTTTCAGGTACAAGAACATGATATCTGTTGGTGGTCTGGGAAAGTACTAACTGTGTTATTTCGGTGGGAAACTAGCTGATAGAATAGAGAAATGCACTAACCAATCATGAGCTTAGCTTTTGCAATATGTATGAGCTAATTATATTGAATTAGATAAAAGACGACTGAGCTATCCAATAAATCGAAGTTCACTGATCACTCATATTGAGCGTCTGTGTCTTCCTTCCGTCGACAACAAATGTCCTCGCAACACCTGAGATCCCTGAAAATGCCTGGATAACTGGGGAAGATGCCTGTGGGATGCAGAAATCTGCGTGGGTGTTCCAGAGACATGCTTGAACGCTGTGGGGAGACGTTTTGGAGCTCCAAGGTGACACTTCTGTGCCCCAGGGAGACACGTGCTTTCTGCAGGAAGGTGCATGGCTGCTGTGTGGAGATGCTTGGGTCTTCCAAGGATGATCCTGGTGCCCATGGAGATGCTTGGGTGCCCCCAGGTGATACTGTGGTGCCCCTTATTTTGCTCAAGGAGAAAAGACGGGGATCCAGAATGATGCTTGGACTTGATTTATATCTCCAAGCCAGTGTTTGGATTCCCTAGCAAGATGTTTGAGTCATACATAGGATATGCTTGTGTGGTCCAGGGAGGGACTCCAGAGAGGTCCTGGCATACTTCAGAGAGGTGCTTTTTGAACAATCGAGATGCTGCAAGAACTTGCTTGGGAGCTCTGGAGGGACGTCAGAGTACCTTGGGATGTGCTTGGGTTCCCTGGGGAGATGCTTCAGTAACGTTGCAGTGGGATGCCTGAGTGCTGTGGGGAGATGCATGGGTCCTCCAGGGAGATGCTTGGGTTCTTAGGGGTGATGGTTGGGTGCCTCAGGGAAATATCTGTGTTCCTGGGGAGATGCTTTGCAGGAGATCCCTACAGCACCCTGAGCACCCAAGGTTCAGGTTGAGGAACCCAGACATCTCGCTGGAGCACCCAAGCATCTTTGCAGGGCAACCAAGCATTCCAGAGCAGCAGCAATGTGCTGTGATGCCCTTGCATGATGCCTGACAGATAGAAGGTAAAGCTTAGGTGTCTTGGGAAGATGCTTGTCTACTCAAGTGCACTGCTTGTGTGCCTTTGGGAAAACCTCAGTGATTTCAAGAGGTGCTTGTGCGCCCTGGGGAGATGCTTGGGTGCCATGGAGGGTGCTCCAGGATGACGCTTGTATTCCCAGGAGAGATGTTTGCTTTCCCTAGCAAGGTATGTGGCTTCTCCAGGGAGGTGCCTGAATGCTCCTTGGAAAAAAATCATGTGCTTTGGGGAGGTGCTTGGGTCCACCTAGTAAGACAGGTTGGTAGTCTGGGGAGATGCTTGGGTGCTCCACGGAGATGCCTATCTGCTGCATGGAGAATCCTGGGTACCCTCGGGACGTGCTTGTGTGCCTAAGGGAGATGTTGGTGTGAACTAGGGCAAAGCTTTGCTTCTCCAGGATGGATCTTGTTGCACCTAGTGTTGTCATCTCAAATGTCTTCTGGGAAACCCAGCACCTTTCTGAACCACCAAAGGATCTCCCAAGCATGATTCCAAAGAACCCAAGCATTCCTTTGGAGATCCAAAGCATGTCTCCAAGGTGTGCTGCCTGGATCAGCCCTGAAGAACCTTGGAGGAGACAAGAGTTTCCCTGGGCACATCAGGCTCTTCAATAGGTTGCTCAGGAACCTCCCTGGAGCACCCTGGAACCTTCCTGGAGCAACCAAGGAGATCCTCCGAGACTCCAAGCGTCTTCCTGAGTCACCCCGGCATCTCAGCTGTGTACCCATTGAGGACAATTTCCGGGAACACAGAGATCTTCTTGCATTACCCAGGCATCTCCTTGCTGTACCCAAGCACCTCCCTTGGACGCACAAGCATGTTCATGGGGAACACAAGCATCTCACTGCAGTAGACCAGCATCACACTTAGCAGCAAGCATCTTGCTGGGGAAACCAAGCACCTCCCACAGGAACATAAGCATCCTCCTTGAGGAACCAAGCATCCTCTTGGACACAAAGCAAATTCCTTGGGACATCCAAAAATGTCCACTGGAAACACAAACTTTTTTCTTGAAAACGCTAGTACATGAACAAGACACACAAGCATCTACCTAGAGCACCCAAGCATATATCTGGAGCTCTAAAAAGTCTTCCTGGAACACACACAGCTATGTCCCTGAGGTACCAATCTTCTCCCCAGGGAACCCAAGCATCTTCCGGGTGGATCCATGCACCTCTGCACAGCACTCAAGCATCTCACTGGAGCTCTGAAGAATTTCCAGTGTGAACCCATCACCTCCTGATGCACTAAGATATCTCCCAAAGGCATACAAGCATTATTCTGAAAAACCCAGACATCTGAATAGAGAACCAAACCATTTCCTTGGAAGAACGGAACACCTCCCTTGGGAACATTCGAATAAACCCATGGGTGCCCAGGCGTCTGCATAGGTCACTCAAGTGTATGTTTCAAGCACCCAGGAATGACCCTCGAGCAGTGAAGCACCTCTCCGGAGAAACCATACATCACCCAGGGTCAAACAGTCGTCTCCCTGGGTACACAAGCATCTCCCTGGGGAATCCAAGCACCTTCCTGGAGGACCCAAGATGTTCCTTGGGGCCCATAAGCATTTTCCCATGGCACACAAGCACCTCCTGGGGCACACGAGCACTTCCCTTGGCACCTCCATTATCTGCTTATGCATCACAATTACATCCAGGGTCACCCAAGCGTCTCACAGGGGCAACCAAGCAGCTCTCTAAGGCACTCAACAGCACAATTGGAGCACTCCAGCACCTGTCTGAAGCACACAAACTGCTCTCTGCAGTACCCAACTGCCTCCTGGGGCATCCAAGTGTCCCCCAGGGGAACTGAGCATCTTCCTGGAGAGCCAGCGCTCCCCAGGGCTCCAAAATGTCACCTGGTGAACACAAGTATCTCATTGACTAAGATTTTAGGCACCTCTCTTAGCATGCAACAGCTTCCATGGGCTGCAAAAACACCTGTCAGGGTCATTCAAGTATGTCCCTGTGGGCACCCAGGCATCTCCCCAGGGGACTCAATCACCAAATTGCAGGAACCAAGCATCTCCCCGAAGCCCACCAGCATCTCCCTGGAGCCAAGCATCACACAAAAAGCACCCAAACATCTCCCTGGAGCACCCAAAATCCTCCCTGGAGAAACAAAGCTTTACCCTTGTGGTGTACTTGCCTGAAGTAACTAGGAAAATAAAACTAACATTCACATTTTTAAGAAAAAGGTACAGCATTGAAGAGGCTTTCAGGGTAGGGCATAACTGCATTACCTCAGCATTCCCTAGGCTCCCAACCTGAGATGCTATCGCGCTGGGGAAACTTGGCGTGCTAGCACTAAGGAACAGCACGGAGCATAGAGTGGAGTGGAGACACCACGGCTAGGCTCTGTAACCAGGTGGGGACTCAATTTATCTTGTGCACAAAGCTGCACTTTTTGCCACCCTGAGCCAAGGACCTGTCATGTTTTGACAAATGCTGTACCCTAGTGTACTTTTTGCTCATTATAATATCATTATAATACCAAAACACACCTCCATCCCAAAAGCTACCTGCCTCCAAGGTGCGACCACCCCTCACTGAGCATGCGCCCTGAGTTTCTTGGAGACTATTACTTTAAACGAAGACGGGAGAACTTCTCACCAATCATAACTAAGATATGCTTGACTAGAGCCACTCAAGCTCCACCTAAAAGATAGAAAATAATATTAATTGGCCCAAGACAGAGGGGATGGCAGGGAAGATACAACCGTCAGGGGAGATACCATCCCAAGGAAATACAACATCCTTAGGACCTCCTGACTCCTGGGATCAGTTGACGGGCTGAGCCTCTCTTCCCCCCTCATTGGGACGCCTTTGGGTGAGATCTGAATACTTGCTTACAAATCTCTCTAGAGTCTTTGTTCCTTTTAACGCGTTTATTTCTAGGCTGCACATCTGTAACACCTGTAACACCTGTAACACCTGTGTATTTCATGCATGATAGCTTGCTTTTGCAGACAGTCACTATCGCCAGCAATAAAGAACCTGATTATCTGTTGCTGTAATAAACCATATTTGATTGCACTGTGATAGCTCTCATTAAGTGCAACTAGGGTAAGAGTGGTTATCCGTGATAGTTCAGTGTTCTGAATCCAACCAGACCCCCAGACAGTTAATGTGTTGTCGGTGAATGTCTGACTGGAACCCCAGATGGTTAACGTGTTGTTGGTGAATGTCCGACTGGTTCAGTACCCTGAATCCGACCGGGCCCGTAATGCTTAATCAGCTACACCCCTTAACGCGACAACCCTGAATCAAACAAGCATCTCCCTTGGGCACGCAAGCACATCTCCTAGGGTACACAAGTGTCTCCAAATAGCACTCAAGCATTTCTATGCAGACACCAGGAAACTTTCAGGATCACAAATCCATCTTCCTGGGACGTCCAAGAAGCTCCCTGCATCACCCAGATGTCTCCTTGGAGAAACCAAGCATCTCCCTGCGCACCCAGGGAGCATCTGGGCAGAGCAGCCAAGAAGCCCAGGGAGCACCCAGATTGTTCTTGGGATAGCCAAGAACCTCCATGGAGCAAGAAAGCATCTCCTGAGGCACCCAGGCACCTCAGGGGTGCACAAAAGTGTCTCCAGCACGCACACCAGCACGTGTTTTGAGAACACCAGCATCTCACCGGGGAATGGTCCATGGAGCACCCAGCACACAAGTATGATCTCAGGGAACACAAGCAATGTCAGGAATGCAGCACCCAGGCACCCCCTTGGAACACAGGCATCCCCCTGGAGCAGAGGAATGTCCGAGGCTGAGCAGGGCCAGAGTTCCGCTGCAGCCTAAGCAGGGGCTGGAGCTCAGCAGCTGCTTGAGCAGGGGCTGTCTTTGAGCAGCCCCACAGCACAACAGGAACCAAGAAATGTTGTTGTAGACCTTCCTCCTAAGTGTGATATGAAGGTTATTGGGTGTCCTGGGAAGATATTTGGGCATCTTGGGGAGACGCTTGGTTGCTCCGGGAAGAGGCATGGGTTCTCCAGGGATACATTTTGATGTCAGGGGAGGTGTTTGGTTGCCCCGAGCAAGACAGTTGGATGCTCCAGGAAGGTGCTGGATTCCCAGGGGAATTGCTTGTCTGCTCCAAGAAGATGGGTGTTGTGCCCAGGAAGGTGCTTACACGTTCCACCGAGATGCTTAGGACCTGCAGGGAGATGCTTGAGGGACCAGGGGAGAACCTTGGGTGCAGGAGGGATATTCTTATGTGCCCTGGGGAGGGAGGTGCTTGTGTGCCCTGGGAATGTCCTTGGGCTCCCTAGGAAGATGCTCTTATTCCCCCTTGGGTGCCCCAGGAGGTGCTTGAGTAATGCAGAGAGCAGTTTGTGTCCTACAGGGACGTGCTGGAGTGCTGTTGAGTTCCCTGGGCTGGTGCTTGTTTGCCCTGTTGAGATGCTTGGGTGCTCCCAGGAGGTGGCTGATTGCTCCAGACTGGCGCTGGAGTGCTTGGCGGAGAGGTATGTTTCCTCAGGTGAGAAGCATTGGTTTACTGGGGACATGTTTGTGTACCCCTGGGAGGAGCTTGTGAACAACAGGGAGCTGCTGGGGGTCCCTAGGCAGGTGCTTGGATGCCCCTGGAGTTGCTTGTGTACCCTGGGGAGATGCTGTGGTGCATGAAGGAGATGCTTGGGTGCTCCAGAGACATGCCTGGGTGCCCACGTGTTGTGCTTTGTTGCACCAAATCAATGGAAATTTGAGTGCTCTGGGAATGTTCTTGAGTGCCTCTGGGAGAAGACTTTGGGATCCAGGAAGGGGCTCGGATGCCCTGAGGAGATGCCAGCATGCCCTGGGAAAATGCTTGGGTAGCCCAGGAAGATCCTTGGTCTTCAAGAGAGGTGCCTGGGCTCCCCAGGGAGATGTTGGGCTGTTCCAGGGAGGTGAATGGTTTCTCCAGGGAAGTGCTGGCTTCCATCCAGGAGATAATTGTGTGCTACAAGGATGTTCTTGGGTGTGTCATGGAGATGGCTGTGTGCCCATGAGTGATGCTACTGTTCCCCAGAGAGGTGCTCTGTTCCTCCAAGAAAGTTTTGGGGTGAAACGGGGGAGGTACATTGCCCTGGGTAAAACAATCATCTCCCTGGGTACAAAAACATCTCCCTGGAGAAAACAAGCACCTTCCTGGAGGACCAAGGAGTTCCTCAAGGTCTGTAAGCATTTTCCCATGGCACACAAGCACTTCTCTGGGGACCACCAGTACCTTCCTATGGTTCACAAGCACCTCTCTGGAGCAACCAAGCATCTCACAGGGACAGACAAGCACCTCCCTAAGGCACTGAAAAGCACATTTTGTGCACTCCAGCACCTCCCTGGAGGTGCACAAACCACCCTCTGCAGTACTCAAACATCTCATGGGGCGTTCACGTGACCCCAGAGGAATAGAGCATCTTCCTAAGAAGCCCAAAGATATTCTCAGGGGACCCAAGCTGCTTCTTCCCAGGGCATATAAGCATAACCCTGGGGCACAGGAAAAGCCTCCCCGGAGCACATACCTTTCTTCCCTCATAATAAAATGTTCTGCCCCTGTCACCCAAGCATCTCCCTGCGGCACAGAAGCACCTCCCTGGAACACCCAAGCACCTCACTGGAGCACTCAACAATCTCCCCACTGCACTCCTACATCTCAGTGGAGAACCCACGCATCTCCCATCTCCCCAGGGCTCCAAAACACCACCTGGGGCACACAAAGCTCTCACTGCAGATGGGAAGCACCTCCCTTGGCACCCAAGAGCTTCCGTGGGGTGCACAAGCACCTACCAGGGTCATTCAAGTACGACCATGAGGCACCCAGGCATCTCCCCAGGGGACACCAGCATTTTAGTGGGGCACTCATGAATTCCCTCTTAGCACTCAAGCATCTCACTCCAGATGCACTGACAAATTCTCCCAGACAACTGAAGAGTTGTTTACAAAAGTCAAGACCCTAACAAGAGCACTGAAACATCTCCCCAGGGCACAAAGGAACATCCTTCAAGCACCCAAATACCTCAAGCGTTTCCCCAGAGAATGCAAGCAGCTATACTGAGGAACAAATGAGGACTTGAGGACTCCACTATCAGTCCAGGGCACACAAGCACCTTTGGGGAAAAGAAGGCACCACCCTGGAGCACCCAAGCAGTTTATTGCAGCACCTGACTGTCTCCCTGGACACAAAAGGTTCTCCGTGGAGCACTCAGTCTTTAAGAACCAGGCTCCTGCCCTGGAGCATTCAAGCACCTCTGGGTGAACACAAGCACCTCTTTGGGCACCTAAGCATGTCCCCTGGAAAATCATGCTCCTCCTGATGTACTCAGACATTTCCCCAGGGATACTTAGTTCCTTGCTGACTCACCAAGCATCTCCCTGGAACACCCAAGGTCCACACTGGAGAAAGTTAGAATGGCCGTGGGGTCAACAAGCACCTCCATGGATGAGAGAATCAGACAAGTGTGGAGATGCTTGAGTTCCCTGGGAAATTCCTGCCTGCCTACGTGAGATGATTGTGGCACACAAGGAATTGCTAGAGCCTGCAGCAACCAAGCACCTCCAGGGGTCACAAAAGAAACACTCATGGGCACCCCACCATCTCCACAGGGCATGCATGAACATCCTTGGAGCTCCCAAGCACCTCCCTACAGCCATCAAATACCTCCCAGGAGAAGCCACACATCTTCCTGGGATAGCCAAGGATCTGCCTGGGTCACCCTCGAACCTCCATGGACTCCCTAAGCCCCTCAGTTGGGCACAACACATGTCTCTGGGGCACTCAGGCATCTCTTTGGATCATGCAAGCTTATGCAAAAGGTAGACAAGCATCTCCCAGGAGAAGCCAAGGACCTCCTTGGGGGTAACCAGGCATTTCCACAGGGCACCCAATCATCTTCCCAAGGGAAACAAGCACCTCGCTTGAGGCACCAAGCACCTCTGCACAACAAGCATCTCCCTGGAGAAATAAGTATTTCCCCCAGACACATCCCCATCGAGTACCCAGGCACCTTCCTGCAGCACCCAAACATCTCCCCGCGACATCCAAGCACCTCCCTGGAACACACAAGCAACATTTTTGAAACACCTAAGCATATCACTGGGGGACTTAGACTTCCTCTAAGCTCGGGATCAGTACATCCTGACCAGAGAGAGGTCAAGCAAGCTGTGTGGTAGACCTGTGTTGTGTTCACTTCCCCACATGCTGTTTCTTTCTTTATCATTTGGCACAAATGACCAGGTTTGGCACCCATCACTGCCCCCCCTACATCATCTCTTGGTGCATTGGAAAAGGTCCTTGACCAGATGAAATGGAAGGAGCAGGTCCTCTGCTTCAGCATACCTTTACACAAAATATCCAGGAGGATTTGGGAGCTTCTTGAAAACATCTTGATGGAATGGGAGACAGGGGAGCCCTGCAGGACCTCATGTTATAAACCAAGATGAGGTGCTCAGGAGTGTAAAAGGCAGGGATGAGAAGACAGAGGTGAGGCTACTGAGAGAGGGGACCAAGGCAAAGCAGAGGCCTTGAGGTGAGCAAACTTGGGCCTGTTGGTGGGCCTGCGTGGAGGAATCCAATGGAATATGGCCTTGCAGAGAGGAGTGGTACAAGGAGCAGCTTAATGCTTGAGGATCTTCTCTTTGAACCCAAGTGCTGTCCACCCAGACACAAATGAAGTCAAGAAAAAGTGGCAGGAGCCTGTCACGGATGAGGAAGGAGCTACTAACCAAAACCAGAGAGAAGAAGGAAGCAGTTAAACCACTGCATCTGGGTGCCTTCCATTATCATTGATGCTGACAGAGGTTCAGTGATTCAGTGTGGGAGATTTCCATTGGAAGTTATCTGCTCAGGGAACGTGAGGGGATCTTGGCCATGGACCCTGCTCCTGGCTTTACACAGGGTTCATGACCAGCTGCTGGAAGAATCCACATTGCATGTGTGTCTGTAGAGATATATATTTCCCCAGAAAATACCCTAGCATACAAAGAGCCCAACACATGTTGCCTCTGGTCCTGGCTTTGCTTGCTTCATAGTGTCATTGGGTGTTTCAGAGATGGTTCTCATGGTAATTGCCTGGGTAGGAAATTCCACTTAAGAAGTACCTCCCTTAGTGCCTCTGGAGTCCTAACACTCCTCACACTGTTATCTTGTGAGAGTCACCACCATCAGGGTGAGCCATCTGCACCTGACCATGAACAGCTGACAAAAGGGAGCTTCAGGGCAGGGGAGCCTTGGGAATCTCCAGCCTTTAGCTGACAGAAACCCCCTGAACATGGCAAGGAGCTGTGGCCAGTGCTGCACGTGGGGCAGAATACCTGCATCCGTCAGGGTAGGGTTGGACGTGAGCAGCTGAGGGGGGACCCTGAGGAGAAGTGCCTGGGTGCTACGAGGACACCATAGGAGCCAGTGGGACATGCTGACAGGGAGGAAGGCCGGCTCCTTACGGGGCTGCACTAGAGGCAGCGGGGGCCACCCAGGCCACTTGGGTTATCATCCTCCTCGACTCAGTGCTGCTGTGGCTACCTCTGGAGCAGTTTGTCCCAGGGTGTGGCTCCAGGTTTTGGAGGAGTGCAGAGGAACTCAAGAGAGTGGAGGGGAGGTCTGCCAGGCTTCAGTGGTCGAAGTTCTCCATCTGTGTGGGGAGGTTGAGAGACCTGGGCTTCTTTGGCCCTGTGGCATGGAGGCAGTAGAGGAGTAGACTGAAACTGGTTTCAGAGCACGTGGAGCTTTTCTTTCTAGTGGGAAAGAGTATAAGAAATATCAAGTGCATCAAGTGCAGCTTGGGGCACTGAGATTGGGTCTGAGGAGAAATCTTTTTTTTTGCACCTGTGGTGCTACAGGTCCCCCAGAAAAATTCTGGATAACCCCTTGGCTTTGTATTTCATGGAATTCCCAGGGCAGATGCAGAGACATCAGTCAAGGCAGGGAGGTGCTCAGGTGAGAGCAAGGTGGGGAAGCAAGGTAGATGTCAGAGGCCAGCAAGGAAGGAAAAAGTTGCACATGCATGGGATACCATAGAAGACCCTGTGGTGGTTATGGTCAGGGATATTTTGCAAGGTTGAAAGCCTTCAACAGAGCTAACAGCTTTGTGTGCTGGGCTCTGGCTTTAGTCTCTGTCATGGAGGCCTATGAGGAGACACCTTCTCCTTACAGCATCACAGTTTCATTGCCTCCTCATCCTCCTTGGGGAGCCTAGGAGATGTCCTCCTGTAGCCTTGTGCTTGGCATTGCCCATCCCCATATTGCACTGACCCAGGAAGAGCCCTAAACCCCACTGGAGGGACAGGATCTCCCTTCCCAGGGGCTGGAGTCAGGGTCTGACTGGCTCACATCAAGGTTTCCTCAGCCTCAGGTCCACGTTTCCTTGGCCTTGGTCTCCCTGTAATCACTGCCTGCACTTTTCTGCTCTAACAAGGCCATGGGGAGACTTTGTCAGTAATGTCCCTCAGTGGAATCATTAAGGCTGTGAGAGGCTTTGGAGTTTGCATCAGACTTGGACTACTTGAAAAGCTGCTTCAGCCACTTAGCTCCTCTGCCAGGGGCAGCAGGGCTGGGGGCACTGCCTGCAGCTGGCATGGGGGAAGGAGAGAGAAGTGGGAGAGAGGTTCAGGGCAGCCTGGGGGGGAAGGCAGAGGAGAGCTGGCAGGGAGAGAAATCATCAGAGCCACCTCCCCACGGTAGGTCTCTGGGTACAGGGCAATGCTTCGGCATGCCCTGCCAGGCTCTCCTGGAGCTGGCACAGCCCTCAGCCGATGGGAGCTGTCAGGAGTACAGTCAGTGTTGGAGTTGAAGGGCATGCAGGGCTTGTGTGCTGCAGGGTCAGCGTGCAGGGCCCGAGGGCTCCCTTCTCTTGGGGCTGGCTGCAGGCTGTGCAGCCGGGGGTGCAGGCAGGGGTGCCCAGGGCTGTGGTGCAGAGCAGGGTCCCTGCTGTGCCCCAGGGGCTGTGTGCCAGGGCAGGGCCTCTGCTGCCTGCCAGGCTCAGCACTCAGCCTGGCCAGGGAGCTGCCCAGGGGCTGCGGGGAGAAGCTGCGGGTGGAAGGAGCTCCCCCGGCATGGCAGGGCAGGGTCCTGCTGCTGCCCAGAGCCTGCTGCCAGGGACAGGCTGCTCACAGCCCCACACCTCCCCAGGGCACTGCACAGCAGAACTGCAAGGCAAGACCTACCTGAAGGCAGTGCACCTTCTACAATCTCTGCTTCCATTTTCCTACCTGTGTTGTGAGTGAGAGGGATGGTAATGGAGCTGTAGTATCTGTATAAGAAACTAAGGCTCCTGGAGCATTGCTGCTGCTCTGAGGCACCTCACACACCTTAGCCTACAGACAGTACCAACATCAGCTTTGTTGTTTTTTGAGGAATTATTTGACCTTCTCCTCATGACCTGCAAACTGGGAGATGTCCCTGGCCAGCAGACTTCTCAGATCACTCCAGGTTCCCTTCTAAGTGTTGCTGCAGACCAGGGCTGACTGCCGCAGAGCTCACAGCAGAGCACCCTGCTTGTTGTGGCACCCTCAGAGCAACAACCAGACATAAGACAAGGAGCAGCAGAAAGATCCTCCTGAAATGAATGAGGCAGTGTTTTGCTTTGTGGGGTGTTTCTTGAGATATGTAGTGGTCCAAAAGAAGTCCTTAAATTTTGCACTGTCATTTCTTCCTTTTGTCAGGCTCCCTTGCCCAAAGGTAGGAAATGTGTAACAGCAGCTCCATCACTGAGTTCCTCCTGCTGGCATTTGCAGACACACGGGAGCTGCAGCTCTTACAGTTCTGGCTCTTCCTGGGCATCTACCTGGCTGCCCTCCTGGGCAACGGCCTCATCATCACAGCCGTAGCCTGCGACCACCGCCTTCACACCCCCATGTACTTCTTCCTCCTCAACCTCGCCCTCCTCGACCTGGGTGGCATCTCCACCTCTGTTCCCAAAGCCATGGCCAATGCCCTCTGGAACATGAGGACCATTTCCTATGCAGGATGTGTGGCACAGCTCTTTCTGCTACTCTTTTTCCTTCTAGCAGAGTTTTCTCTTCTCGCCATCATGGCCTATGATCGCTACGTTGCCATCTGCCAGCCCCTGCACTACGGGACCCTCCTGGGCAGCAGAGCCTGTGCCACCATGGCAGCAGCTGCCTGGGGCAGTGGCTTTCTCAACGCTGTGCTGCACACTGCCAATACATTTTCAATACCTCTTGACCAAAGCAATGCCCGGGACCTCTTCTGTGAAATCCCCCAGATCCTCAAGCTCTCCTGCTCAGACTCCTACATAAGGGAAGCTGGGATGATTGTGCTTACTGCTTTTCTAATGTTGGGGTGTTTTATTTTCATTGCTCTGTCCTATGTGCAGATCTTCAGAGTTGTGCTGAGGCTCCCCTCACTGCAAGGACGGCACAAAGCCTTTTCCACGTGCCTCCCTCACCTGATCATTGTCTCACTGTTTGTCAGCACAGTCATGTTTGCTCACCTGAAGCCCCCCTCCATCTCTTCTCCTTCCCTGGACCTGGCGCTGGCAGTTCTGTACTCGGTGGTGCCTCCAGCAGTGAACCCCCTCATCTACAGCATGAGGAACCAGGACCTCAAGGATGTAATGTGGAAACTGATGACTGGGTGTATTTCATAAGCCATAAGCTTACTGCATTTTTCTGAAAATTGCTCATAATGTTACTCATGATAGGCCAAGCCTGGTTTCTATTCTTGTCTTGCGGTATTTTTTTCCCAGTTTATTAGAATTGTTGTTTACCATTAAACCTCACTATTCATTGTGCCTGTGTATTTAAACCCATTTCACCCAATTATAATGACTCTCACTCACCAAGGTGATTGGCTCCAGGGCAGACACCTTCTGCATAGGAGCAGGGGAACTGCGGTGTGCAGGGGTTTCCCTTCAGTACTGCCCCCCTCTGTAGTTTGAAGACAGCCCTTCAGGAGCCAATTGGGAGACCCTAGGGAGCATGAGCAACCAGAAATGCTGTGCACAGAGCAGGCAAACAAGACATTAGGTACCAGTCAGGGCATGTTGTGGCAGTCTGTGTGGCAGTTCATGCAGGCAGGGTGCTGCAGTGAGTTCCTGTGACAGACCGCTCAGGGCAAACAGCAGAAGGCCACCTCCACACTTTCCAGAAAGGAGGTGGGGACCCAAACTGAACTTCCAAAAAAGTACACAGCTGTCCAGGTGTCAGGCTGCAGGGAGTGCCAAAGCTTTACACCACCGTTGGACAGCTGCAGAGACAGCAATTGCGTAAGATATGAGCAGGTGGAAGACCTGCTCTGCATGGTAGCTGAGCTATGAAAAGAGGTTATAAAACTTATGAACATCTAGGATTCAGAGAGGGAGATAGACTGTTGATGCCTAACTCTGGCCTCTGTGGAACAAGAACAGGCACCAGGAATTTCCCAACTCAAAGGGAATGAAGTATCCATCCCTCAGCAGACACAAGGCAGAAGGATATGAATGAAAGGAAACAAGTCCAGGCTCGAGGTGGCTGGTAAAATCCTCCTTCACCCATATCACCCTATCAGGTAGACCTGAACAACAGATATAAGGCCCTGGAGGCTAAAAGGCAATCGATGGATGGAGAAGGCTACAATCCCCCTCCACCAGATATATTGCTAGGGTTGGAAAGGCCAACCCCCTCTATAGTGACCACAGACAGGAGGAAGAAAAGGAGAGTTTTAGTTGTGGGTGATTCAACAATCAACGAAACAGAGGGTCCAATATGTAGAAGGTACCCTCCTCTAAGGGAAGTCTGCTGCCTTCCTGGGGCCCGGGTTAAGGACATCACAAGGAGATGACAAGGAGACATCATTAGGAGATGACAACACCAATGAATTATTCTTTGCAGAACTAAGAGATGCCTCGAGATCAACTCCCCTTGTCCTTATGGGGGACTTCAACTTGCGAGACGTCAACTGGGATCACCACACGGCTGACACGAGTAAGTCCAGGAGGTTCATAAAGCACCTAGATGATAACTTCTTGGTTCAGGTGCTAAGGGAACCAACTAGGAAAGGTGCCCTCCTTGATCTGTTGCTGGAAAACAGAGAGGGTCTTGTGGGAGACGTGGCAATTGGCGGCTGTCTCGGTCATAGTGACCATGAAGTAGTTGAGTTTAGAATTTATGGTGAGAGAAGGAAAACTGCCACCAAAACTTCAGCCCTGGATATGGGGAAAGCAGACTTGAGGCTGCTCAGGGAACTAGTCAGCAAGGTCCCCTGGGAAGGTGCTTTTGAAGGTATAGGTGTCCATCAGTGCTGGTCAGTCTTTAAGCACTGCCTCCTAAAAGCACAAGATCAGGTGATTCCAAAATATCAGAAGGCAGGTAGGCAGGGCAGAAAGCTGGCCTGGCTGACCAGGGATCTTCTACTGGAGCTTAGACAGAAAAAGAAAGTGTACGGCTGCTGGAAGGAGGGTCAGGTGACGAGGAAGGAATACAGGGACACTGTTCGTGTTTGTAGGGAGAAAATTCATGGGGCCAAAGCCCAACTAGAGTTGACGTTGGCCATGTCTGTGAGAGATGATAAATAAGGGTTTTTTAGATATTTTAATAGAAAAATGAGAACCAAAGAAAACATAGGTCCGCTGCTTGACGGGGAAGGTCTCCTCACAGACAATGACATAGGCAAAGCAGAGACGTTTAATGCCTTCTTCACCTCTGTCTTCAATGCTGATGATGGGCTTCAGGACCCTGGGTGCCCTGAGCAGGTGGACCAAGACGGTGGGAATGACAAACTCCCAACCAACCCTGAAAGTGTGCAGGATTTGTTGCTCCACCTGGATCCATACAAGTCCATGGGTCCAGATGGGATCCATCTCAGGGTGCTTAAAGAGCTGGCTGATGTCATCACGGGACCTCTCTCAATTATTTTTTAATGATCTTGGGAATCTGGAGAGGTCCCAGTAGACTGGAAGCTGGCAAATGTTGTCCCAATTTTCACGAAGGGTAAGAAAGAAGACCGTAGCAATTACAGGCCTGTCAGTCTCACGTCAGTGCCTGGTAAAATTATGGAGAAGAAGTTACATGGTCTAAACTTTTGGGTAGACTTGTGCAGTGCCAGGAGTTGGACTTGATGATCTTTATGGGTCCCTTCCAACTCGGGATATTCTATGATACTGTGATTCTATGAGACTTCCCAGCTTGGTTCAACCCTCAGACTATTACAGATTGCTCGTCCTACATCTGGAAGGAGAAGAAATGGCAATGCATAATCTGCGAGCAATCAAAGGGACTTCAAGGGTTTGGGATCAGGAACTCGGGTGTGCAGGTCATCTTATGCTCAACTGCCCCTGATACTTTCTTGCCCTTTTTGTACCAATTTTCAAAAAGGCCAAAAAAAAAAAGACCCTAGCAACTACAGGCCTGTCATTCTCACGTCAGTGCCTGGTAAACTGGTAAACAGCCCAGAGAAAGCAGTCTAGGAGGTTTCTGGAGGGCATGGAAGATAGCTTCCTGACACAGCTGGTTAGTGAGCCTACCAGGGGTGGCACCCCGCTAGACCTTCTCTTCACAAACAGAGAAGGACTGGTGGAGGATGTGATTGTCGGGAGCGGTCTTGGGCAGAGTGACCACGAAATGGTGGAGTTCCCTATTCTTGGCGAGGCCAGGAAGGGGACCAGTAAAACCGCTGTATTGGACTTCCGGAGGGCTGACTTTGTGCTGCTGAGGACACTGGTTGGTAGAGTCCCTTGGGAGGTGGTTCTGAAGGGCAGAGGAGTCCAGGAAGGCTGGGCGCTCTTCAAGAAGGAAATCTTAATGGCACAGGAACGGTCTGTCCCCACGTGCCCAAAGACGAGCTGGCGGGGAAGAAGACCAGCCTGGCTCAACAGAGAATTGTGGCTTGAGCTTAGGAGAAAAAAGAGGGTTTATAATCTTTGGAAAAGTGGACAGGCCACTAGGGAGGACTATAAGGATATTGAGAGGCTGTGCAGGGACAAAATTAGAAAGGCCAAAGCTCATCTGGAGCTCAATCTGGCTACTGCCGTTAAAGACAACAAAAAATGTTTTTTTAAATACATCAACACAAAAAGGAGGACTAAGGAGAATCTCCATCCTTTCCTGGATGCGAGGGGAAACTTAGTTACAAGAGATGAGGAAAAGGCGGAGGTGCTCAATGCCTTCTTTGCCTCAGTCTTTAGCGGCAATACCGGTTGTTCTCTGGATACTCAGTACCCTGAGCTGGTGGAAGGGGATGGGGAGCAGGATGTGGCCCTCACTATCCACGAAGAACTGGTTAGTGACCTGGTACGGCACTTGGATGTGCACAAGTCGATGTGGCCGGATGGGATCCACCCAAGGGTACTGAGAAAACTGGCAGAGGAGCTGGCCAAGCCACTTACCATTATTTATCAACAGTCCCAGCTATCGGGGGAGGTCCCAGTTGACTGGCAGCTAGCCAATGTGATGCCCATCTACAAGAAGGGCCGGAGGGCAGACCCGGGAAACTACAGGCCTGTCAGTTTGACCTCAGTGCCAGGGAATCTCATGGAGCAGATTCTCTTGAGAGTCATCACGCAGCACTTGCAGGGCAAGCAGGCGATCAGGCCCAGTCAACATGGGTTTATGAAAGGAAAGTCCTGCTTGACAAACCTGATCTCCTCTTATGACAAAGTGACGTGCTGGGTGGATGAGGGAAAGGCTGTGGATGTGGTCTACCTTGACTTCAGCAAGGCTTTTGACACCGTTTCCCACAGCATTCTCCTCAAGAAACTGGCTGCTCTTGGCTTGGACTGGCGCACGCTTCGTTGGGTTAGAAACTGGCTGGATAGCCGAGTCCAAAGAGTCGTGGTGAATGGAGTCAAGTCCAGTTGGAGGCCAGTCACTAGTGGCGTCCCCCAGGGCTCAGTGCTGGGGCCGGTCCTCTTTAATATCTTCATCGATGATCTGGATGAGGGCATTGAGTGCACCCTCAGTAAGTTTGCAGATGACACCAAGTTAGGTGCGTGTGTCGATCTGCTCGAGGGTAGGAAGGCTCTGCAGGAGGATCTGGATAGGCTGCACCGATGGGCTGAGGTCAACTGTATGAAGTTCAACAAGGCCAAGTGCCGGGTCCATCCGGGAATATGGTTTAGTGGGGACTGTTAGTGTTAGGTCAGAGGTTGGACTCGATGATCTTGAGGTCTCTTCCAACCTAGAAATTCTGTGATTCTGTGAAACTTATGGAGATTATCCTTGATGTTATTGAAGTGCACCTGGAGGGCAATGCTGTCATTGGTCCCAGCCAACATGGGTTCACGAGGGGTAGGTCCTGCTTAACAAATTTGATTTCCTTTTATGATAAGATAACCCATCTAGTCGATCAAGGGAAAACAGCTGATGTGATCTTTTTGGACTTCAGCAAGGCTTTTGACATGGTTTCCCATAGGATCCTACTGGACAAAATGTCCAGCATACAACTAAACAAAAACATCATATGATGGGTGAGCAACTGGCTGATGGGCAGGGCTCAAAGAGTTGTGATAAATGGCATTAATGGCAGACGGTCACCAGTGGGGTCCCCCAAGGCTCCATTTTAGGGCCAGTCCTCTTCAATGTCTTTATCAATGATTTGGATATAGGACTAGAAGGTGTTTTGAGCAAATTTGCTGACGACACCAAACTTGGAGGAGTTGTGGACTCTGTTGAGGGTGGAAAGGCCTTGCAGAGAGATCTGGACAGATTGGAGAGCTGAGCAATCACCAACCACATGAAGTTTAACAAAGGCAAGTGCCAGGTCCTGCACCTGGGGCAGGGCAACCCTGGCTATACGTACAGACTGGGTGACGAGATGCTGGAGAGCAGCCCCACAGAGAGGGATCTGGGGGTTGTGGTTGACAGCAAGTTGAATATGAGCCAGCAGTGTGCCCAGGCAGCCAGGAGGGCCAACTGTACCTGGGATGCATCAAGCATGGCATCGCTACTCAGTCGAGGGAAGTGCTTGCCCCACTCTACCCTGCACTGGTGCGGCCTCACCTTTAGTACTGTGTGCAGTTCTGAGCACCACAGTACAAAAAGGATGTAGAACTGTTGGAGAGTGCCCAGAGGAGGGTGACGAAGATGGTTAGAATTAAATTTGGCAAGAGACATCAAGGACAACAAGAAGGGCTTTTTCAAATACATCAGCAGCAATAGGAAGACAGAAAAATGTGGATGTACTGCTGCTAAATGAGGGAGGTGCCTTGGTGGCGGTGGATACAGAGAAGGCGGAATTACTGAATGTCTTCTTTGCCTCAGTCTTCACTGCTAAGGCTAACCCCCATGCACTACCAAGCCTGGAAACAAGAGAGAAAACCTGGAGGGAGGAAGACTTTCAAAGAGTATTGGGTTAGAGGTTATTTAGGCAAGCTAGACACCTATAAATCTATGGGCCCTGATGGGATGCAACTTAGGGTGCTGAAAGAGTTGGCGGATGTGATTGCTGGGTCACTTTCCATCATCTATCAGTGGTCATGGTCATCCAGAGAGATCCTGGATGACTGAAGACTTGCTATTGTGATGCCCATCTATAAGAAGTGTAAGGAGGAACTGTGGAGTTACAGCCTCGGTGCCATTAAAGGTGATGGAACAGGTCATCTTGAATGCAATCATAGCATATGCAGAACAACATGGGAATCAGGCCCAGTCAGCATGGGTTCATGAAAGTCAAGTCCTGCCTGACCAACCTCATCTCCTTCTATGACTGGGTGATCCTCCTGGTGGATGAGGGGATGGCTATTGACTTAGTCTACCTAGACTTCAGCAAGGCCTTTGACATGGTCTCCCACAGGATTCTCCTGGAGAAGCTGGAGGCCCATGGCTTGGACAGGTACACGCTTTTCTGGGTTAAAACCTGGCTGGATGGCCAGGCCCAGAGAGCAGTGGTGAACAGAGTGAAATCCAGCTGGTGACCAGTCACCAGTGGTGTTCCTCAGAGGTTGGTGTTGGGGAGCATCTTCTTTAATATCTTTATTGATGATTTGGACAAGGGAATTGAGTGCACCCTTGGTAAGTTTGCAGATGACACCAAGCCAGGGGACAATGTTGATCCAACAGAGGAAGGTCCTGCAGAACAACCTGGACAGGTCAGATTGATGGGCAGAGGAACAAGGGGTTGAGGTTCAACATGGCTAAGTGCTGGGTCCTGCAATTCGGCTACAACCCCATGCAGCACTACAGTCTGTGCAGAGGGAAGGGATCTAGGAGTGTTGGTCAACAGTTACCTGAACATGAGCCGGCAGTGTGCCCAGGTGGCCAAGAAGGTCAATGGCATTATGGCTATTTTCAGCAGTAGTGTAACCAGAAGGACCAGGTGAAGGATTGTCCCCCTGTACTCTGCTCTGGTGAGGCCACGCCTCAAGTACTGAGTACCTCTTGCTCTGGCCTGGGCAGAGGGGCTGGCCCAGAGGGGCACAGGCGCCCTGTGCTAGGGCTCTGTTGGACCTGGCAGCAGGGATGCCGGCATCTCACAGACCTCCATTTCCTGGTGCCATGGCTGACCCTAGACCTGGGACTGCTAGGGAGGCTGAGTAGCCTTTGTCCCAGCCTTGCAAGGGGCGGCGTAATGGTGGCCATGCCCTGAGCTCCGCAGCAGCCTGTGGCAAGGCAACCATGAGTGTGGCAGCCACAATCCCTGCCTGTCCGCCTCCTGCCACGCTCCGTCTGTCGGCTGCAGCAGAGGGGACTCCCAGCCAGCCCCTGGCTGGGCTCTACCACCTGCCTCTCCAGTGCCATCCCTGCTGCCTTGGGGTGCTCTGTGATGTGCTGGGTGGCCTCACGAGGCCTGCCGGCCAGTACATCTCCTGCAGGGCAACCAGGCTGCACAGAGGCAGGGACTTCACCACCACCCTTCCAGCCCCCTCCCCTCCCCTCGGCCGCGGCCTTGTCTCTGCTGGCAGGAGCAGCCTGGGGAGGTGCTTCCTGGCCTCCCCTTGCCTCCTGCCAGCTGCTGCTCACTCAGGCTCCTGGCACAAACATGGCCGTGCACCAAAACCACCGCTCGTGCTGTCTTTGCTGCCTTGCTCTGCCCTCTTCCTCAAGTCCTCGTCTCTGCCGGGCCCCATGTTCCACAGCCAAAGGCATCCCTTTGGTGTCACCACCCTGGCCCCTGCCCTGCAGGACAGCAGAGACAGGGCAGGACAGGGTACACAGGGGCCTCAGAGATTCAATGAAGCAAACCCCAGAGCTGCATTCAGCTCTTGCACTTTGAACTAGACAGTGTCTGAAGGTGCCTATTCTGTGCTATTCAGGCAGATGCCCCGTGGCTGTTTCTCTCAGAATGAAGGGACCTCGGGACACTCTTTGCGCCACTGGCTTTCATGGCACCCCTAGGGATAGCTGATGGCTTTTGTGCTCACTCGTGTTCCTGTGCATACCATGTGCCTGCAGGTAGCAGCAGCAGCAAGGGATTTCAGGTCCCGTGTCTCCCCTGTACATGGACAGGCCCTGCTCTTCTCCTAAGCCACCCCATCTCCCAGGGAGCCTCTCCCAGGTGAGCCCGTCTGTGCTGGCCTCGCCGGCCACTGCTGCAGCCCCTGGCCATGCTTCCCACAGCCCCAGCTGGTGGTGCTGCTCTGCAGAGCCAGGGGGCTGTGGTGCCCGGGGCACTTTGCAGGGCCGTGCTGGTCAGGCTGGGTGTCAGAGCCAGCTAGTGGGGGCCCTGCCACTGACCACATCCCCCAACTGTGGCCATGGGGTGCTCAGAGGTGCCCAGCCTGGCAGAATGAGGAGCCTCTTTGGACTCTACATACAGGCACTGCCCTGCAGACACACAAATGGTCTCATAAAAAGCATGTCAGACAAGCAAGTCTATATAAGGTTCTTTATTTTGTTTATATTCACAAAGATTCCTCCTGCAGTGTAACCTCTGGGCTACTCTAGAAAGGTACGTACTGAAATGGGAGTGGGATGGTAATGACATTTTTTTGGGCAACATTAGCAGCACTGAAAGAACATTTAAATTCAAACAAACACACAAACAATCCTAACCTAAGCAAAATGAAACAGAGGGAATACAACAACAAAAGAACCACAAAAGCAACAGAAGACTGGTAGTCCTGTAATAAACCAGGTTACAAGTCATATGCAGAAGAGGTTGAGCAGATTGTCGTTTTTGAAACACGTCATCATCAATTTCCTGAGAGCCTCTTTAAGCTCCTGGTTCCTCATGCTGTAGATGAGG
This sequence comes from Aythya ferina, assembly GCF_964211825.1. Classification (NCBI taxonomy): domain Eukaryota; kingdom Metazoa; phylum Chordata; class Aves; order Anseriformes; family Anatidae; genus Aythya; species Aythya ferina. The sequence continues at coordinate 542,410 of NW_028181427.1, forward strand.
GGGTTCAATGCTGGAGGCACCACCGCGTATAGAACTGCCACCACCAGGTCCAGGAATGGGGAGGAGATGGAGGGGGGCTTCAGGTGGGCAAACATGATTGTGCAGAGAAACAGGGAGATAACAGTCAAGTGAGGGAGGCACGTGGAAGAGGCTTTGTGCCGTCCCTGCAGCAAGGGGATCTTCAGCACGACCCTGAAGATCTGCACATAGGACAGAGCAATGAAAACAAAACATCCAGAAGATAGACAGCCAGTGAGAACAAGAAGACCTACTTCCCTTAGGTAGGCATATGAGGAGGGGAGCTTGAGGATCTGAGCAAGTTCACAGAAGAACTGGTCCAGGGCATTGCCCTGGCAGAGAGGCAGTGAAAATGTATTGGCAGTGTGCAGTACAGCGTTGAGAAAGCCACTGCCCCAGGCAGCTGCTGCCATGGTGGCACAAGCTCTGCTGCCTAGGAGGGTCCCGTAGCGCAGGGGCTGGCAGTGGCAACATAGCGGTCATAGGACATGACGGTGAAGAGATAAAACTCAGCTCCAATGAAGAAGAAAAAGAGAAAGACCTGAGCAGCACATCCTGCATAGGAAATGGCCCTGGTGTCCCAGAGGAAATTGGCCATAGCTTTGGGGAGGGTAGCGGAGATGTCACCCAGGTCGAGGAGGGCGAGGTTGAGGAGGAAGAAGTACATGGGGGTGTGGAGGCGGTGGTCGCAGGCTACGGCTGTGATGATGAGGCCGTTGCCCAGGAGGGCAGCCAGGTAGATACCCAGGAAGAGTGCAAAGTGCAGGAGCTGCAGCTCCCGTGTGTCTGTGAATGCCAGCAGCAGGAACTCGGTGATGGAGCTGCTGTCATTGGACATTTGGTGCCATTGGGCACAGGGACCTGTTCAAGGACAAAAAGGCAATGAGTACTTCCAATAGATTTCTCTGGGAAAAAAAAGAAACCTACTCCATCTTGTATCTAGCCCCCCAAAATCCTTGCCCTCTTTATGGAAGGGTTTTGGCAGATCCCTTTTGTAAGCTTTGGTCAATGCTGGCTGAAGGGGACACTGGGAATATGGGACTGCTGTGGGAATGGAAGGAGTCCGTCCTGCCCTACATCAACAAGCAAATATGAACGTGGGGTGATCCCAGACAAAATCCACTCATGATACCGACAAGCTCTTTAGCATTGTCCATCCCAATTCACCCAATTACAGAGCAGGGCTATAGGAATTTTATATATTTTCTTTTGTGCTCTTTGCCCCACCACAACAGAGGAGTTTTTAAATGGCAGAAATCCTTGGTAGTTCTGCTAAACTCCAAAAGAAAGGTGCTGAGAGGCCAAGGGACTGTCCCTCAGAGCAGAGAGAGGACAGCCACATTGTCCATCACTCCTGGTCGTAGCTGCCCTGTGCTGGCACTACTTTGAGCAGGAGGACGATTGCTCTCAGGTGTTCCCCTGAGGTGAACCTGCACTGCTGAGAGCAGAGGAATCCAGTTTCAAAATGCAGATCGACAAACTCCTCACCCTGTCTCGTTTGACCTGAGGACAAACTCAGCTCTGCTTTCCTAGGCAAGGACACAGAGGGCTCACAGAAAATGCCCACATAGAGCCATATACATCTTTAGCACCAAGGTGTCTTCTCCACGGAACTTTAGATGGCATAGAGATACTATGGGAGAGCTCTGTCCTCCTGGAGGGAAGGCTGCAAGCCAGCAGGAACCCCAGGAAGCAGCTCAAATGCCCTAGACAGTGGGTACTGTGAGGGAAGGGTCATCTCCCTGTCAGCCCCACACACTGCAGTGCCCAGAGCCCCAAAGTTTAGGAGGGGACATGGATGTTGTTCCTCCAGGGCATATCTGCATGACAGGACCTGGAGCACTGGCTGTTGAGCCGCAGGTGAATCCTCACCCGACCCCTCCACAGGGAGACCAGTGGCAAGGACAGGGAAAACAAGAACCAGAGGGGACATTGGCCAGGTAACGGGCAGGACAGGCAGACACAGCTGGGCACTCAAAGGTTTCTCCTGCTGGAGGGGATTTGGGGTGGAGGGCTCTGCTGTGAGGGAGGGGAGACTGAGGGATGTTCCAGGGAAGGCGCCCGCACTGCAGGGGCTGGCAGGGAGGTGCCAATTTCCCCCTCCCAGCCTTCGCTCTCAGCACTTTCCTCTCATCCCCTTCTCCTGTCTCTGCTGCCTGCAGCTGCCCCTGCTGGGAGCTGTTTCTCTGCCCCGACCTCTTCTCCCTGTCCATGCTCACACAGCCCATCCCACACGCCGTGTGCTCAGCTGTGCCCTGAAGACACCTCCTAGGATAGGGAAAGGTCTGGGGACATTGTTCTGTTTGTAGGTCCTAATGAGCAGCTTTGAAATGCCCTGAGGACAGCACAAAGCTGATGTTAGTGCCATTCTTAAGCAGAGATGAGTGAAGGGATTTTCAGAGGCTCCTCAACAACCTCTGTGTCAGTTTAATGCTCTATGAGCCTCAGTCTCCTAGACATGTCTCCCCACGCCATTACCACACAAAACTCTTCATCGCAGCTGGAAAATGAAGGCAGAGACTCCTCAAGGGCCTTCCCTTCAAGGCAGCCTGTGCCTTGACCTTCCTATAGAAAAGTCCCCTGTGCAGTGCCCTGGGAGGTGTGGGGCTGTGAGCAGCCTTCCCCAGGCGGCAGACTCTAGGCAGCAGCAGGACCCTGCCCTGCCATGCCGGGGGAGCTCCTTCCACCCGCAGCTTCTCCCCGCAGCCCCTGGGCAGCTCCCTGGCCAGGCTGAGTGCTGAGCCTGGCAGGCAGCAGAGGCCCTGCCCTGGCACACAGCCCCTGGGGCACAGCAGGGACCCTGCTCTGCACCACAGCCCTGGGCACCCCTGCCTGCACCCCTGGCTGCACAGCCTGCAGCCAGCCTCAAGAGAAGGGAGCCCTCGGGCCCTGCACGCTGACCCTGTGTAGTGGGCTTACGTGGCAAGGTTTTGGTAGCAGGGGGCCATAGGGGTGGTTTCTGTGAGAAAGATCTAGAAGCTGCCCCATGTTTGGGAAGGGCCCCATTGTTTTCCAGAGCTGAGCCAATAAGCGATGTTGTTTTGCACCCCTGTTGAGAGCATATTTAAGACAGGGAAAAAAACACTGCGCCACACAGCAGCTGGGAGAGTGACGGGAGTGAGGAATGGCACCAAGGTCAGTGTAGAAGGAGGGGGAGAGGTGCTCCAGGCACCGGAGCAGAAGTCCCCTGCAGCCTGTGGTGAGGACCATGGTGAAGCAGGATGTCCCCCTGCAGCCCATGGAGTACCACGGTGGAGCAGGGTTCCTCGCTGCAGCCCGTGGAGGAGACCACGGTGGAGCAGGTGGACCTGCACTGACAGAGGCTGCCGCCTGTGGAAGACCCCTGCCGGAGCAGATTCCAGGCCGGACCTGTAGCTCGTGGAGAGGAGACCACGCAGGAGCTGCTGCCCATACGGGAGCCAGGTTGGAGCAGTTTTCTCCTGAGGGATGGACCCCGTGGTACGGACCCATATCTGGAGCAGTTCTGGAAGAGCTGCTGCCTGTGGGAAGCCCACGCCGGATCAGTTCATCAAGGACTGTATCCCATGGGTGGGACCCCACAGCACAGGGGACGAGAGTGACCGAGAAGGAGCAGTAGAGAAGAAGTGCTGTAGACTGACCATAACCCCCATTCCCCCGTTCCCCTGCGCCGCTCGGGGGGAGGAGGTGGACGGGGGGGGAAAGTGCTTTTGGTTTCTTTCCTTTGTTTCTCACTTCTCTAGCTTGTTAGTAATGAGCAATAAATCTTATTATCTTCTTATGCTGAGTCTGTTTTGCCCGTTACAATAATTATTGCGTGATTTTCTTGTCCTTATCTCAATCCTTGAGCCCTTTTCACATATTTTCTCCCCCTTCCTCTTTGAGGAGGGGGAGTGAGAGAGCGGCTGTGGTGGAGCTCGGCTGCCCACTCGAGCAGAACCACGACACCCTGAAGCACACAAGCCCTGTCCTGGAGCACATCCTCCTCCTCTGCACCAACGAAGCTGTGACAGTCCTTCCTGCAGGTTCCACACACTGTGGCATGTGCTCCATTGAGGAGATCCCTCCAGGAAACACAGCTCTATTGCCCTACACACAGAGACTTACTTTGTCATGGTCTCTGAAGGTTTCTGCCTCTCTCTGATCTCCTTTGTGCACCTACTCCAGGCTGCCTTCTACTTCCCTCTGTTTCTCTCCCTCTGCAGTGCTGCCGGCTTGCTCCCTCCCTCCCAGGAGCCTGGCCCCACTCAGCACAATCCCAGCGCAAGGCATCACTTTCACCACCCTCCCCTCTCTACCCTGAATTCCCTTCAGACATTCCTGCAGCTTCCCAGAAACTGCCTGGGAAAGAGACAGAAGTCATCACTGACATTGTCTCTGCCCATTCAGCAGGGACATTTCTGTCCAGCACTGACATTTCTTCTCTCAGAAGCTGACCTAGGCATGGGAACCACCATTGTTTGTCCCATCATTAGGCAGGAGACCCAGACAGGGCCTAGGAGGGATCTCCTTTACCACTACGTAGGGAAAGGGTAAATCTGAGTCAATTGAGGCAATTCACCATCAAGGGTAGATTAACATACATCATCTATCTGGACTTCCATAAGGTCTTTGACGTGGTTCCACATAACATCCTGATCTGTAAAGTAGCTGCATGGCCTCAGCCTGAGAGTTGCTGTCACTGGCTGTATGACCAGGGTGGAGGCCTAGTGGCATCCCTCAGGAGTCCATTTTGAACCAAACCTTTGGACCAACCCTTAATATCCTTATAAATGAAAGACTCCGGGATCAAGTGCACCCTCAGCAGGTCTGCAGGTGACACTAAGCTGAGCGGTGCAGTTGATATGACAGAAGAAAGGGACCTGAACAAGCTTGTAAAGTGTCCCCGCAAGAACCTAATGATTTTTCAAGAAGTCCAAGTGCAAGTTGCTGCACCTAGGTCACGGCAACCCCTCTTGAGGACAGACTGAGTGAAGAACTCACTGAGAGCAGCCGTTTGGAGAAGAACCTGGAGGTTCTGGTGGACGTAACGCTCAATACGAGCCAGCAGTGTGCACCTGCAGCTCGGAAGGCCAAGTATGTCCTACAATGCATCAGCAGAGGAATGGCCTCTGGGTCGAGGGAGGTGATGGGTTGTTAGGCATTGGAATGGACTGCCCAGGGAAGTGGTGGAGTCACCATCCCTGGAGGTCTTTAAAAGACGTTTAGATGTAGAGCTTAGTGATATGGTTTAGTGGAGGACTAGTTAGTGTTAGGTCAGAGGTTAGACTCAATGATCTTGAGGTCTCTTCCAACCTAGAAATTCTGTGATTCTGTGATTCTGTGATTGTCCCCTATATGCTGCCCTTATGAGGCCCCACATGGAGTGCTGCATCCGGGTGTGGGGCCCCTATCACAAGAAGGATGTGGACCTGTTAGAGAGGGTCCAGGGGTGTGCCACGAGGATGTTGAGAGGGCTGGAGCACCTCTCTTATGAAGAAAGGATGAGAGAGCTGGGGATGTTCAGCCAGATGAGGAGAAGGCTTGGGGAAGACCTAATTACAGCTTTTCAGTACGTATAAAGAGTTCATATGAAAGATGGCAAGAGACTAATAGCATGGACAGATAGTGATAGGATAAGGGGGAATGACCTTAAGCTAGTGGAATGGAGATTTAGGTTAGATGTTCGGAGGAGATTCTTCATTCAGAGGGTGGTGAGGCTCTGGAACAGGTTGCCCAGAGAGGCTGTGGATGCCCCATCCCTGGAGGTGTTCAACACCAGGCTAGATGAGGCCCTGAGCAACCTGTTACAGTGGGTGGCATCCCTGCCTGTGGCGACTAAATGCATGGACTCTTGTTGGGATCAAGTAAGAGTCGTCATTGCAGTTTGGCTATGCTCCTTTTATACACTTTCCTTCCAGAGGTTTTCCTTCCAAAAAGCCCTCTGGTCCCCCTTTACAGTCCTTTGATCCTTGTATTTCTCAGGCTACTAGGCACCTTATCGCAAACTCCTTTCCCGTGCAAGGTTTTGGTCAACGCTTTGTTACTTTCCTCTTTCCTGGGATTTGTAACAGTCTTTGCACTTATCTTCTCTTGTTATTTATGTATGCCTTAGGTTCCACGGTGACTCTCATCCTCCACATTTCTCTTGTCTTCCAGAACTCCCTTCCTGGATACTCAAGAGTCATCCACATTTCTAATTAAACCTACTTTTTCTACATTTCCCACAATTTATCCTTGCTAATTAAGTCTATTAGCAATTATCATTTCTAATTAAGTCTACGTTTTCTATAAGATTACACATCCCACACCTGCATATGGCAGGGGCAATGGAACGACATAATCTTGAAGGTCTCTTCCAACCCAATCAATTCTATGATTCTGTGATTTCTTTTTGCAGGACTCCTGAAATGACTCCCAGTTTTCCCATGAGATTTCTGTCACCACCCTTGTACAGGTTCACTGCTATGTGTTGCAACCCTGCCTTTCTGGATCGCTGGTGACAGCCAGCTGGTGGCTGTTGGTGATAGATTCACTTAGGGCAGATTTTGCCTGACAAATCTGGTGGCCTTCTATGATGGCGTTACTGCTGGACAGTGGAAGAGCAACTCACCTCATATACCTTGTCTTGTGCAAAGCATTTGACAGTGTCCCACATCACATCCTTATCTCTCACTTGGAGAGACATGGATGTGATGGATGGACCACTTGGCTAGTAAAGATTTGGTTCGATGGTCACACTCGGAGAGCTGCGATCAGCAGCTCAGTGTCTCAGTGGAGATCATTAATGAGTAGTTAATTAATGGAGAAGGACCCAGGGTGTTGGTGGATGAGAAACTCAACCTGTGCTGGCAATTTGAGTTTGCAGCCCAGAAAGCCAGTATTCTGCATTGAAGGAAGTTTGTCTAGCAGGTTGAGGGAGGTGATTCTCCCCCCGAACTCTGCTCTTATGAGACCCCACCTGGAGTTCTGCATTCAGCTCTGGGGCCCCAAGCTCAAAAAGGACATAGAAGTATTAGAACAATTCTAGAAGACGCCAAAAGGATGATAGAAAGGCCATGGCACCTTTTCAATGAACACAGGCTGAGAAAGCTGGATCTTCTTTGGGTGGATGAGGGAAAGGCTGTGGATAGAAGGCTGGATCTTTTTTGGGTGGATGAGGGAAAGGCTGTGGATGTGGTCTACCTTGACTTCAGCAAGGCTTTTGACACCGTTTCCCACAGCATTCTCCTCAAGAAACTGGCTGCTCTTGGCTTGGACTGGCGCACGCTTCGTTGGGTTAGAAACTGGCTGGATAGCCGAGCCCAAAGAGTCGTGGTAAATGGAGTCAAGTCCAGTTGGAGGCCGGTCACTAGTGGTGTTCCCCATGGCTCGGTGCTGGGGCCGGTCCTCTTTAATATCTTCATTGATGATCTGGATGAGGGCATTGAGTGCACCCTCAGTAAGTTTGCAGATGACACCAAGTTAGGTGCGTGTGTCAATCTGCTCAAGGGTAGGAAAGCTCTGCAGGAGGATCTGGATAGGCTGCACCGATGGGCTGAGGTCAACTGCATGAAGTTTAACAAGGCCAAGTGCCGGGTCCTGCACCTGGGGCACAATAACCCCAAGCAGAGCTACAGGCTGGGAGATGAGTGGTTGGAGAGCTGCCTGGCAGAGAAGGACCTAGGAGTGATGGTGGATAGTCGGCTGAATATGAGCCAGCAGTTGCTCAGGTGGCCAAAAAAGGCCGACAGCATCCTGGCTTGCATAAGAAACAGTGTGGCCAGCAGGGCTAAGGAGGTGATCGTCCCCCTGGACTCGGCTCTGGTGACGCCGCACCTCGAGTACTGTGTTCAGTTTTGGGCCCCTCGCTACAAGAAGGACATCGAGGTGCTTGAGCGGGTGCAGAGAAGGGCGACGAAGCTGGTGAGGGGCCTGGAGAACAAGTCCTACAAGGAGCGGCTGAGGGAGCTGGGCTTGTTCAGCCTGGAGAAAAGGAGGCTCAGGGGCGACCTTATTGCTCTCTACAGATACCTTAAAGGAGGCTGTAGCGAGGTGGGGGTTGGCCTGTTCTCCCACGTGCCTGGTGACAGGACGAGGGGGAATGGGCTTAAGTTGTGCCAGGGAGTTTTAGGCTGGATCTTAGGAAGAACTTCTTTACCGAAAGGGTTGTGAGGCATTGGAACAGGCTGCCCAGGGAGGTGGTGGAGTCACCATCCCTGGAAGTCTTTAAAAGACGTTTAGATGTAGAGCTTAGGGATCTGGTTTAGTGGGGACTGTTAGCGTTAGGTCAGAGGTTGGACTCGATGATCTTGAGGTCTCTTCCAACCTAGAAATTCTGTGATTCTGTGATTCTGTGATTTTCAGCCTGGAGAGACCCTATAGCAGACTTCCAGTACCCAAAGGGGACCTAAAGGTACTTCCAGTACCTCAAGGGGGTAATGTTTTAAAACTAAAGGAGGGTACTTTTAAATTAGTTATAAGGAAGAAATTCTTTCCTTTGAGGGTGGTGGTCACTAGAACAGTGTGCCCAGAGAAGTTGTGGCTGACCCATCCCTTGCCGCTTCGTGGCCAGAAACCTTCCGTGACAAACCATGATGGAGACCCCGGCTGCAAAGTTGCTGTTTAACCTCATCTTTTCTGCATGGGGCCTCCTCCATAGCACAGAGCCCAGTCTCAGCTCCCACTTTGCCACAAGCGTTCTGAATGGGCGCTACAGGGCCTAACTCTACCATGTCCTGCCCTGGCTCTGCCATCCCACTGGGCAGAGGAGAGGGTGGTGACACCAAAGGGATGCATTTGGGTGTGGAACGTGGGGCCCAGCAGAGACGAGGAGTTGAGGGAGAGGTCAGGGGCAAGGCAGCAAAGGTGGCACGAGTGGTGGTGTTGATGCAGGGGCCATGTTTGTGCCAGGAGCCTAAGTGGGCAGCAGCTGGCAGCAGGCGAGGGTGATACTGAAAAAGCCAGTCAAAGTAACTCTCCAAGACCCAATCTGGAGTTTTAGAAAGCATTCATTCTTTTACTGCTGTGCTGGACACACACTGAGGATCACCCTGCCTAGTGTGCATACAGAACTGTTCAAGTTATAGGGGTTATACACAATCAAAACATTGGTGTGGCCCTAACTGGAAGAGGGATTCTCAGTGTGGGACTGCTTTTCTGAAGAAACAAGGAGGAATGGAGAGGGTTCAGAGCAGGTGTGCCAAGACAGGGCTAGGGGTCATGTGTCTGGAGGCTAAGAGACCTGTGCTTCCTAGGCCTGGTGAAGCGCAGGCTCAGGGCACTCTTGTAGGAGCTCCTGAGAGCTGGAAATCTGCTTTCAGAGATGATGGCCCATTTTGGGTAGGGGGAAAGAACATGAGAAAGGAAAACCGCCACAGTCTTCTGTTTTGGAGGTCCAGCATGGTGATGAAGAGAAAGAAATGCCACTCCAAGGGCAGTGCTGTGGTGACTCAGAGGGAGTCTGGATCAGCCCATGGCTTGTGTTTCAAGTGAGAGGCAGTGAGCACAAGTACAGGTAGGGAGATGCTATGGTGGGGAAGCAGGTTGAAAGTCTCCAGGCTTCAGGGAAAATGGTTCTGGCATAGAACAACCTGTGGGGAGATGTCCAAGGGCACTGACAGGGCTGGAAGGCCCTGACAGAGCAGAGGTCTTTGTCTCCTTATCTATGGCTGTTGTCTCTGCCGCTGGGGCCTATGAGACGACACATTGTGCTCCTGGCACTGGAACCATGTGGCCTCCTTGCAGCCCTGTCCAGTGGTGTTGTACTGTTGTCCTTTAGTTGCCATCACGCACCCCATATCCCACTACCCTTTAAAGAGCAGTGTGAGGGACAGAAGCTCTCTTCGCAGAGGCTGGGTGTCAGGCCTTTGTGTTTTCTTTAATAAAACACATCAAGATTTCCTCAGCATCAGGGCCACCTTTACTCTGCCTTTGCCTGCCTTTTATCACTGCCTCCCATCTTCTTCACTAACAAGTCCACGGGGAAGTAGTGGTGGTAATGTCCCCCAGTGGGACAAATTAACACTCCCAGAAACTTCAGCGTTTCTTCTGGCCTTCCCTTCTTGAGCAGCTTGTGTAATCTCAGCATCAGAGGTCCATGGACTCAGCACCAAATACACCCTGGGGCTCAGTACAATGCAGAGAGCCCTCCTGTGCCCTCTTGCTGCCCAGCACTTCCCTTCAGGCTTCCCTTCAGGGCTTCAGGGCTTGTACATCTAATTGGGGAGATTTCCAGGGGGTAGTGAATGAGGCAGATTTTAATGAGCAGTTGATAATAAGTGAGTTTTCCCTTCAAGTTGCATTCTTTATTGATTTATTTCAATTCCCTGACCTCTCCCATTGCTATTGATCCAGAGGGTCTCCTAAGGAGGCCTGGTCAGCTTGGAAAAGCAGTCCCTTGAGGCCAGGCACTCTGTGGGCAACCTTGCTCCTCACCTCCCCAGCCCCACCATTTCTCTCAGGAGCCACCTGGAACTTGCAGCACTTCTCCTCCCATCAGACTTCTCCCGTCAGGGCTGCAGCTGCATGTTACAGCTCCTTTGCACCAGCTCCCAGCCCTTTTCCCCACAGAACTGCCTGCACACAGGCACTGAGAGTAATGGAGAGGGACAGGCTTCCCATGGAAAGCAATGGGGAGGGAGTCTTCAAAAAAGTACAAATAATAATAAAAAATTAAACATGGTCATTTAATCAGGAGAGATGGGAACACATGCAAGGCGGGGGTGACAGGACTCACATCAGAACAGACACAGGAGACAGTAGTGGTAGTGCAAGGAGAGGGGAAGATTGATATTTCTCCTATGATTCATGAACTTCTGTGTAATTTCCCATCTGGCGTAGTGAGAAAATACTGCCTTTTCTTAAACAGAGCTCAAGTGTTTCAAGTGATGAACATGTGATTTTTTTTTTTATTTATTTTTATTTTTATTTATTTTCCTATGTTGGACAAATTTGTTTGCCTTTCCAGGCAGAACTTGGTCTGTCTGCAAACATCCAGTGCCACGTTCAGAGGCCTCAGTGTACTGCAGGTGTTTGCCTGGGGCTGAGAGCTGTCAAAAGCACCTGTGGGAGACTGGAGGCCCTCAGGAGCTGCAGGTAGAGGCTGGGCAGTGTCTCAAAGCATCAACACTGCTCATTATTAAGTATTAGAGTGAAAGAAAACAAAATCAGCAAAAATTGTAAAAGCTGAAATACGCAAGTACCAATGCTTTAGAACTTTGCCTTTCTTTCTTTTTTGTTTTGTTTTAATTTTTATTGACATTTTCTAAACATTTATAGTATTGTTAGGCCAACACTCTTAAATAAGATTATTTTGTGTCCTGTACAAAGCTATGTGGCCCCCCAAAACCCTATCTGCCCAGCAAGGTCCATGACAATTCACAGTGTTTGCAAAAAAGTAGATCACACTAAGATGTTGACCTCTCTGCACAGATGGAGGGAAGTATGGCTATGAACATCCATGCAATGTTCAGCTTTCCTGGCAAAGAGTGCAGGAGATTTGGACATGCGAGGGAAGTAGAAAAGGTGCTCAGCTGTCCTTTATGGCCAGGACAGAGTATGCATTTCCCTTCAGGTAGGAAAGAAGGTGAGAAATGACACCGTCTTGGAGAGGAGCAGAATGCAGAGGGAGAGAATTAACACCCCAGAAAAGCCCAGATCTCTTCTCACACCTCAGAGTACATCCAGGAGAAGACAGGACCTTGAGGTGTCATACAGAGATGGTTGAGGCAGTGCTTGCCAGGCTTCACTTAAAGCCAAGGGAGAAGAGAAGGAGTTCACCTGCCTGGCTTTAGATGGTCCCCTACAGCACAGGAGGATTCAGGCCCCACAGCATCTCCTCTGTCGTCACCAGAAATTGGGCCTGAGGTCAAAGGAGCATAAGGCATGTTGGCAGGGAGCTCAGGAGGCCTCCAGCCCAAGTTGTCACAAGCACAGGATCAGAACAGGCCGTTCAAGGCCTGATTCTGTTGCATTTTGCAAAACCAGCAAAAACGGGGACCACACAGCCTCTGGGTGATACCCAGCTGAGCTCATGGTGAAAAGGCCTTTTGCCTTCTCTCCAGCCTGAAGCTCTCCTCTTTCACTTTAACAGCTGTTGTCTTTTGTCCTCCCACCATGAACCCAGCTGAAGATCCTGGCTCTGCACCCTCCACAACCCCCTCAGAGATACAGCCTGGGGAGGTCCCCCTCATCCTGCCCTTCTCCAGGCTGGACAAGCCCAGCACCCTCAGCCTCTCCTCACAGGCAGAGTGCTGCAGAGCATCCTGGGGCCCAGTGCTAACCCCGCTGCAGCTTGCTGACATCCCTCCTGTCCTGGGGACCTGAAATCTCGATGCCGTCTTCTGGATCATCCCTTCCCTGCATTCCATGGCCATTCCTGGCTCACACAGCCCAGGACGCTGCTGGCTGTCCTTGCTGCCAGGGCACTTGGCTGCCTCCTGCCCAACTCCCTGCCCACCAAGACCTTTCCCATGGGGCTGCTTCCAACCAGAAATCCCCCAGCCTGTGCCATAGCTAGGGGTGGTCCCCTCAGGGCCACAAACTGGCACCTGCCCTCGTGGGATGTCCAGGTTTGGGCTGGGATAATTTTCTTTCTGGTGACTGGTATTGTGCTCTTTTTTGCACTGAAGAATTTCCAGTGTGAACCCATCACCTGCTGATGAGCTAAGACATTGCACAAAGGCATAGGAGCATTACTTTGAAGAACCCAGGCACCTGTACACAGAACCCAAGCACCATCTCGGAAGAACGAAACACCTACCTGGGGAGTAGTAGAATAAACTTACGGGTGCCCAATCATCTGCATAGGTCACCCAAGAATATCTATCAAGCAGCCAGGAATGTCCCTCTAGCAATGAGGCACCTCTCTGGAGAAAGCATACATCACCCTGGGTCAAACAATCATCTCCCTGGGTACACAAGCATCTCCCTGGATAATGAAAGCACCTTCCTGGAAGACCCAAGGAGTTTCTCAGGGTATGTAAGCATTTTCCCATAGCACACAAGCACCTCCCGGGGCACACAAGCACCTCTCTGGGGACAACCAGAACCTTCCTGTGGTTCACAAGCACCTCTCTGGAGCACCCAAGCATCTCACAGGGACAGACAAGCACCTCCCTAAGGCATTAAACACAATTCAAAACTTGGTGCACTCCAGCACGTCCCCGGAGGTGCACAAACCACCCTCTGCAGTACTCAGGCATCTCCTGGGCAATCCAAGTGACCAAGTGGAATTGAGCATCTTCCAAGAAACCCTAGATACTCCCAGGGAACACAAGCTTCTTCTTCTCAGGGCATACAAGTATATTCCTGGGGCACAAGCAAAAGCCTCCCTGGAGCACACAGATAATAAGAATAAGAAAATTTTCTGCCCCTGTCACCCAAGCATTTCCCTGCAGCACAGAAGCACCTCCCTGGAACATTCAAGCACCTCACTGGAGCACCAAAGAATCTCCCCGCCGCACTCCTACATCTAAGTGGAGAACCCAAGCATCTCCCAGGCCTCCAGAACACCACCTGGGGCACACAACCATCTCACTGGAGATGGGAAGCACCTCGCTTGGCACCCAAGAGCTTCCATGGGGTGCACAAGCACCTGCCATGGTCATTCAAGTATGTCCCTGTGGGCACGCAGGCATCTCCCCAGGGGACACAAACACCAACTTGGAGGAACCAAGCATCTCCTCACAGCACTCCAGCATCTCCATGAAGCCAAGCATCACACAAAAAGCACCCAACCATTTCCCTGGACTACCCAAAATCCAAAAGCTTTACCCTGGATCAAACAAGTGCCCTCCTTGGGTACACAAGCACATCTCCTGGGTACCCAGGTGTCTCCAAATAGTACTCAAGCATTTCTCTGCAGCCACCAAGGAACTTTCAGGATCACCAATCCACCTTCCTGGGACATCCAATAAACTTCCTGCATCACCCAGGTGTCTTCTTGGAGAAACCAAGCATCTCCCTGTGCACCAAGGGAGCATCCGTACAGAGCAGCCAAGAAGCCTGGGGAGCACCCAGATTGTTCTTGGGGTAGCCAAGAACCTCCATGGAGCAAGAAAGCATCTCCTGAGGCACCCTGGCATCTCAGGGGAGCACACAAGCATCTCCTCTGCACACACCAGCACATCCTCTGAGTTTCCTGGACCACTCAGGCTCACACTGCGTTTCAGCCCCTGCTCCATCGCGCACTCACCTCCCTGTCCTGCCCTGCTCTGCCCTCTGCTGCCTGCTGCCAGGGGCTTCCATCCCGACTGGGGCCTGCCCACACCCCTGGCCCTTTCTCCCAGCCTGGCTGCCGTGTCACAGCCCCACTGTGACACCTGGGTTACACATCCACCACTGCCCCCTGCCCACTGTGACACCTGGGTGGCACAGCCACCGCTGTCCCCCTGCCTACTCTGACACCTGGGTCACAGCCACCGCTAACCTCCTGCTCACTGGGACTCCACGCAGTATGTCTTTCTTTGGACTCGCATATTTGTCAGTGATACTTACATTTAAAAGAATTTGTCAGATTCACCCCCACAAAAAAAAAAAAAAAAAAAAAAAAAGTATTTTGGGCAACTTCCATAAAGCTCACCAGTAATGAATACCAAATAATTCTTGGAGTTTTAGTCTAAAGTGTTGACGTTTTTATTTCTTTTCTTTTTTTTTTTTCTTTTTTTTTTTTCTTTTTTTTGTCCGTATTTAGCAGGTTTTTCCTTTTCTCAGAGTTTAAACTTACACACATACATGGCTTTCCTCTTTCTCTAGCTTGGAAAGTTCTCTTGTAAAGAAATCCTTTATTTCCAGCTGCTTTCTCTACTCTTCTATAAAGCAGAATCCACATGGTTTGTCTTTTCCTTGTCTCTACTTGTCTCAAATGACCAGGTCTGGCTCCCATCACGGCCTCCCTTATAAGCATCTCTTGGTGCACTGGAAAAGGTTCTTCACCAGATAACCTGGAAGGAGCAGACCCTCTGCTTCTGCATACCCTTACAGAAACCCCCCAGGAGGTTTTGGGAGCTCCTTGATGACATCTGGCTGACACAGATGACTGAGGAGCCAGTGGGGTGAGGTGACCTGCAGAACCTCATCCTTAGAATACAACATGCAGTGCTCAGGGATTTGAAAGAGGTGAGAAGATAGAGTTGAGAATGTTGCGGGAGGGGAACAAGGCAAAGGAGGGGACTTGAGGTGATCAGACTTGGGCCTGTTGAGGCACCTGCCCAGAGGATTCCTTTGGGATATGGCCCTGCTGAGAGGAGGGCTGCAGGGCCGTGGTTGATGTTTGAGCATTGACTGATAGAATGGACTGGGTTGGAAGGGACCTTCAAGGTCATCTAATTCCATCCCTCCTGCCATGGGCAGGGACACCTTCCACCAGATCAGCTTGGTCAAAGCCCCATCCAACCTGACCTTGAACACTTTCTGGGATGGGGCATCCACAGTTTCTCTGGGCAACCTCTTTGTAGGACTCACCACCCTGATAAGAAAAGAATTTCTTCCTCATATCTAATCGAAATATACCCTTCTTTAAGATTCAAACTGTTGCTCCTTATTCTATCATCTTTTCAAGCTCCTGAATGGTCCACCCTGACACACAGAGGGACAATCCCTTCCCTAGTCCTGCTGGCCACACTGTTTCTTACACAAGCCAGGATGGCCTTCTTGGCCTTTGTGGCCACCTGAGCGCACTGCTGGCTCATATTCAGTCCTTCTCTTCCCGACTCCCAGGTCCTTCTCTGCCAGGCAGCTTTCTAACCCACTCATCTCCCAGCCTGGAGTGCTGCTTGGGGATGTTGTGCCCCAAGCGCAAGACCCGGTACTTGGCCTTGTTGAACTTCATACAGTTGACCTCAGCCCATCGGTGCAGCCTATCCAGATCCTCCTGCAGAGCCTTCCTATCCTCGAGCAGATCGACACACACACCTAACTTGGTGTCATCTGCAAACTTACTGAGGGTGCACTCGATCCCCTCATCCAGATCATCGATAAAGATATTAAAGAGGACTGGCCCCCATACTGAGCCCTGGGGAGCGCCACTAGTGACCGGCCTCCAACTGGATTTTACTCCATTCACCACAACTCTTTGGACTCGGCTATCCAGCCAGTTTTTAACCCAACGAAGCGTACGCCAGTCCAAGCCAAGAACAGCCAGTTTCTTGAGAATGCTGTGGGAGACGGTGTCAAAAGCCTTACTGAAGTCGAGGTAGACCACATCCACAGCCTTCCCCTCATCCACCAAGCGCGTCACTTTGTCATAGAAGGAGATCAGGTTTGTCAAGCAGGACCTTCCTTTCATAAACCCATGTTGACTGGGCCTGATCGCCTGCTTGCCCTGCAAGTGCTGCGTGATGACTCTCAAGAGAATCTGCTCCATGAGCTTCCCTGGCACTGGAGTCAAACTAACAGGCGGATACTTTCCCAGGTCTCTGACACATGCTTGAAACAGTCCCCATACTGGGCTGACCCAGGAAGAGCCCTAAACCCACTGGAGGGACAGGATCTCCCTTCCCAGAGGCTGGGGTCAGCGCCCAACTGTTGGACTTCATGGAACGCATCAAGGTTTCCTCAGCATCAGGGCCACCTTTACTGGGCCTTGTTCTCCTTGTTATCACTGCCTGCACTTTCCTGCTCTAACAAGTCCATGGGGAGGCTTTGTCACTAATGTCCCTCAGTTGGACTGTTAACACTGTGAGAGGCTTTGGAGTTTGCATCTGCGTTGTCTACTTGAGAAAGGTCTTCCATATCCTCTGAGTGCCTGAGGCTCCTGGGCTCTGCCCCAACCTACCGGGGGGGGGTCAGTAAAAAGGTTTTGGCTGGGCCTGTGCTGCTGAGCTGGAACGGCTCAGGGGATGGAGGGAGGGAGCTCCTGGCAAGCAGGCAGCACTGCAGAGAGACAGGTCTGCCCATGAACAGTTCCTCTGCCAGGCACAGCAGAGCTGGGGACACTGCCTACAACTGGCATAGGGGAAGGAGAGAGAAGTGGGAGAGAGGTTCAGGGCAGCCTGGGGGGAAAGGCAGAGAAGAGCTGGCAGGGAGAGAAATCATCAGAGCCACCTCCCCACGGTAGGTCTCTGGGTGCAGGGCAATGCTTCGGCATGCCCTGCCAGGCTCTCCTGGAGCTGGCACAGCCCTCAGCCAATGGGAGCTGTCAGGAGTACAGTCAGTGTTGGAGTTGAAGGGCATGCAGGGCTTGTGTGCTGCAGGGTCAGCGTGCAGGGCCCGAGGGCTCCCTTCTCTTGGGGCTGGCTGCAGGCTGTGCAGCCGGGGGTGCAGGCAGGGGTGCCCAGGGCTGTGGTGCAGAGCAGGGTCCCTGCTGTGCCCCAGGGGCTGTGTGCCAGGGCAGGGCCTCTGCTGCCTGCCAGGCTCAGCACTCAGCCTGGCCAGGGAGCTGCCCAGGGGCTGCGGGGAGAAGCTGCGGGTGGAAGGAGCTCCCCCGGCATGGCAGGGCAGGGTCCTGCTGCTGCCCAGAGCCTGCTGCCAGGGACAGGCTGCTCACAGCCCCACACCTCCCCAGGGCACTGCACAGCAGAACTGCAAGGCAAGATCTACCTGAAAGCAATACACTTTTCTCTGCCTTCGTTTTCCCACCTGTGTGGTGATTCATAGGGATAGTAATGGAGTAGTAGTACTAAAGACTAAGGCTCCTTGATCATTGCTGTAGATATGAGGCACCTCACACACTTCAGTGTACAGACAGTACCAACATTACCTTTGTTTTTTCTTAGGGAATTGTTTGACCTTCTCATGACCTGCAAACGGGGAGATGTCCCTGGCCAGCAGACTTCTCAGACCACTCCAGGTTCCTTCTAAGTGTTGCTGCAGACCAGGACTGACTGCCGAAGAGCGCACAGAAGAGCCCCACACTTGTTGTGGCACCCTCAGAGCAACAATCAGACATAAGCTAAGGAGCTGCAGAAAGCTCTTCCTGAAAAGAACGTGGCACAGATTATTGTGTGGGAAGGTGTTCTGTGAGACTTGCAATGGGTTTTGGTCAGAGAAGTAATTAAATTTTACGCTGTCATTTTTTCTTTTTGACAGGCTCCCTTGCTCAGAGGCGATAAATGCGTAATGGCAGCTCCATCACCGAGTTCCTCCTCCTGGCATTCACAGACACACGGGAGCTGCAGCTCCTGACTTTCGGGCTCTTTCTGGGCATCTACCTGGCTGCCCTCCTGGGCAATGGCCTCATCATCACAGCCATAGCCTGCGACCACTGCCTCCACACCCCCATGTACTTCTTCCTCCTCAACCTTGCCCTCCTCGACCTTGGCCTCATCTCCACCACTCTCCCCAAAGCCATGGCAAATTTCCTCTGGAACATGAGGACCATTTCCTATGCAGGATGTGCTGCACAGGTCTTTCTGTTAGTCTTTTTGTTTTCAGCAGAATTTTCCCTTCTCACTGTTATGTCCTATGACCGCTACGTCGCCATCTGCAGGCCTCTGCACTATGGCACCCTCCTGGGCAGCAGAGCCTGTGCCACCATGGCAGCAGCTGCTTGGGGCAGTGGCTTTCTCCACGCTGTACTGCACACTGCCAATGTATTTTCTTTACCTCTCAGCCATGGCAATGCCCTGGACCAATTTTTCTGTCAGATCCCCCAGATCATCAGGCTCTCCTGCTCAGAATCTTACCTATGGGAAATTCGAATTACTATGGCTAGTTTTTTTCTACTGAGTTGCTGTTTTGTTTTGATTGCTATGTCCTATGTGCAGATCTTCAGGGTTGTGCTGAGGATGCCCTCACAGCAGGGATGACACAAAGCCTTTTCCACATGCATCCCTCACTTGACTGTGGTCTCTCTGAATTTCAGCACAGCCATGTTTTCCCACCTGAAGTCCCCCTACATCTCATTCCATACCCTGGACCTTGTAGTGGCAGTTCTGTACTTGCTGGTGCCTCCAGCAGTGAACCCCCTCATCTACAGCATGAGGAACCAGGAACTTAAGAATGCTGTGTGGAAACTGAAGACCAACTGTATTTCATAAACAATAAGCTGCCTGCCCTGTTCTGCAAATCACTCTTAAAGGTATGTGTAATAAACAAAGCCTGTCTTATGTTCTTGTGCTGATTGTTTTTCCCCCAGTTTTATTACAAAAGTTGTCCAAAAAGAAATATAATTCTGCATTTTATTGTGCTTTTTATTCAATTAAAGTTGTTTTTCGTTTTTTGTTTGCTTGTTTGCTTGTTTTTTTGCTGCTCCTGTGGCTTGGTTCCAGTGCTGTGGGGCTGTGCTGGGACTGCAGGCAGGAACAGGCAGTGGGCACTGCAGTGACACACCTGGCCTACAGAGAATCATCTCTCTCCTAAAAGGGCTGTGCCTGAAGGCTCACTTCTGCTTTCAGAGCTGCTGTCAGATCCGAAGGTGCCCAAGGAAGAGAGTCCAAAGAGGCTCCTCACTCTGCCAGGCTGGGCACCTCTGAGCACCCCATGGCCACAGCTGTGGGATGTGGTCAGTGGCAGGGCCCCCACTAGCTGGCTCTGACACCCAGCCTGACCAGCACGGCCCTGCAAAGTGCCCCCGTGCCCCGGGCACCACAGCCCCCTGGCTCTGCAGAGCAGCACCACCAGCTGGGGCTGTGGGGAGCATGGCCAGGGGCTGCAGCAGTGGCCGGCGAGGCCAGCACAGACGGTCTCACCTGGGAGAGGCTCCCTGGGAGATGGGGTGGCTTAGGAGAAGAGCAGGGCCTGTCCATGTACAGGGGAGATACGGGACCTGAAATCCCTTGCTGCTGCTGCTACCTGCAGGCACATGGTATGCACAGGAACACGAGTGAGCACAAAGGCCATCAGCTATCCCTAGGGGTGTCATGAAGGTCAGTGGGGCAGAGAGCGTCTTCAGATCCCGTCATTCTAGCATAATAGCCACGGGGCATCTGCCTGAATAACACAGAATAGTTCAGTTGGAAGGCACCTTCAGAGACCGTCTAGTTCAAAGTGCAAGAGCTGAATGCAGCTCTGAGATTTGCTTCCTTGAAACTGCAAGGTCCCTATGCTCAATACTCATGTCTTGGGGCATCCCAGAAGAGGCAAGAGCAGGGCGATGCACCCACCACAGGGCTGAGGTGCCTCCCAGCCTCTGGCAGTGGTTGCAGGAGCCAGAGAGACCCTGCAAGTGCTGAAGTGCACTGCCAATGTGAGTGCAAGGCAAGGACTCGTGTCTCTGAACAGCCCTGTGTGTATGAGCAGTGCACAAGACCAGTTCAGAAGTGGGTGTTGCAGGAAGAAAGGCCAAAAACACAACAGACACCAGCATGGTCAGATCATGCTCTCTCTTTATTACCCGAATAGCCTGACTTTTATAGCAAATTTAACAGGGGCGGATAGTGTCTCACACAAGATTAATGGTCAAAAGCACTCAGATAAACAACTGCAAGAAAACAACCCCACCTGCAAGAAAACAACCCCCTTGGGATTAGCAGTCACATAGATCTCGTCCTTGAAGCCATCTGCTGGCAACAATATTTTTCTAAATTCTCAGTCGGGCTATGTGGGAACACTGTCATGGGAACTTCTCATAGTTGCCCTAGTAGCTAGGTTTGCTCAGCTGCAGCAAGTCACGGCCTCCTTCCTGTTTCAAAAATCCCTCAACAATTCCCCTTTTTTCTTTTTGAGCAAACCAAGCCCGATGTAACAGTTCTGCAAGTAACCCTTTAACCACATTTATTACAATACAACACGCAATGATGATTAACAACACAATAAACAGACTCCTTAATCCCTCTTTGATTAATCCCAGTAACCATCTATGCATTGTTCCAAACAAATCAGTGAGCCATTGATTGAAAGGATTGATATCATACTGAATCTTTCTCATGTGCTCTTTCAGGAAAGTAATGGATTTGTGAATTGACTCATTATGATTAGAAAGGTTTAAACAGCACATTCCCTCAAAGTCCTCACACCCATGCCCTTGAGCCAAAAGCAAGAAGTCAATAGCAGCTCGATCCTGTAAGAGCGCATGTCGCAGACTATTTTGAACATGTCCTCAAGCATCTCTGTCGTGGCAGGGGCTTACAGCATACCAATTTTTCTAAATCATTAAGTGCGGCCTCAGATGCCACTCTAGTCATAACACCAAGCAACTCAACATTATCATTGCAATCCAGTGTGAGCAATGCCCATTTTTGTCTGGTGATTTATGCAAGTGTGACAAGCTAGGAGCAAATATAGTGAGTTTATCTAAGTAACAGGACCTCCAATAGCATTTGCAGGGATACCTTACCAGGCCCTATCTCCGCAAATCAGAAAAACATCAGGAGGTAAGGCCATAGCTGTACGATTGTTCCAAACGCTATAGTTGTTACCCCTTGTCCCCGTGACATAAGCCCCTAAACCCTGCTTAGCAGCGTCATTGTAATCACAGGTGTTATTTGTATTTCTGTACCCGTATGGCCCTTTCCAAGTTCCTGTAGCAGGATCTCAGGTAATTCACTCTTATTTGTGGTAACACATTTGGTGCTGCTCTATTTACTGTTTGAAAATGAATACTCGCAGGAGGGTCTTCTCGGTCACTAGTCAAACATAAGTGGTTCAAGACAACCAATGCCTTGGACAATCGCTCATCGATGTCCTTGATTTCTTTTAATCTCGCTAATTGTTCCTTTAAAACCTGATGTTATTGCTTGACAATCGCTTGGCCCGTGGGAGAATATGGAACACCTGCGATATGCTTTACTCCCCACATTTTCATAAATTTTCTAACCCTTTTCCTGACATACGCTGGACCATCGTCCATCTTGATCTGCTGTAGCACTCTCATAATGGCAACACACACTGTCAGATGTCTACATACATGGTGTGCTTTTTCTCCCCCCTGCGCCGTTGCCCATATGAATCTTGAAAAAGTATCAATACTCACATGAACATATCTTTTAGTACCAAATTCCAGTACGTGCGTTACATCCATTTGCAATACCTAAAGTGCCTTAACACCCCGTAGATTAATACCCAAACCTAGCCCTGGTCCATGATGACTACAGGAAGAGCACGCTCTTACTATTCCTTTTGCCTCTGTCCAAGTAAATCCAAGCATTCTCCGAAGACCCTTTGCATTCTGATGGAAAATTTTGTGCGACACTCGCACACGTGCAAAATCACTCTCAGGCCCCTCTGTGACTATACTCACCAACTTGTCTGCTTGTGAATTACCTTCTGCTAACCCGATCGAGAACTGATGACTATGTGTATGGATAACACAGTAAGGTGCAGTTCTCCCCTGAATGGCATCTCGCAGCTGCAGAAATAATCTGTCCCTCTTAGTTGGCCTTATCAAGGCATCCTCTATCTGGTTTACCACGCTGACAACATACACAGAGTCTGAGACGATATTAATCGGCTCATGCATCCAGCATTGACAAGCCCAAACAACTGCAGACAATGCCAATGTTTGTAATGAATCCCCTGCCTCCTCCGGAATTATGTACTTCTCCCAACTTCTGTTCTCGTACCACACACACACAGCCTTTCTACTTGCCACACCTGCATCAGTGTATACAGTGCGACCCACCACTGGTCGGGACGAAAGCCATGGTACTACATGCCATTTATATGATCTTATAACTTGCCAGAGAGGCCCCTTTGGAGTTTGGGAATGTACCAATCCTGGGTAATCTAACACAGCTTCTTGTAACGGTATGGATTGCTGTAAACACCATTCCAAATGATCCTGAGTCATCGGCAGACTAATGTCTCCTGGTTCCTGCCCGCTGATCTCAATATTCTGAGAGCGACCCTTAAGTACTAACTCTGCGATAGCTTCCGCCCGTGTCTGAACATGCATTTTTTGCTGAATCGGTAGAAAAATCCATTCCAGAACTCAAAAATGCTGCCCTATCATTCCACCCTTGCTATCACCTGTTTCGTTTATGCCATTCCTATTCCCAGTGCTGTTAGTGTCAGTGGTATCCTCCTGATACCGTTTCTGTCTTTGTTGCCCCTGACTCTCCCCCTTTTCTTTTTGCCACTGACCAAGCACCGCAAATGGATGAGACACACGATTGCTTACCAGTAAGGAGAGTGCAGCTTCTGCTATACGTCTACAAACAGCTCCAGCTGCAACCTGAGAAGCTATTTGTGAAAGAGCCTGCTGTTGGTCATTTGTTAGTGTAATCTGGTGCTTTGCACTCCTGCACCGCAATAAAGGTAGTAATATAGCTAAGTCATCATTAGTAATCTGTACAATGTGGCAACCCCACTGAATATTATCCAGGAACATTTGTGCATTTATCAAATTATGTAACACCGTAGTTATATCAGCTTTCTGGGGACGAATAGTAGAGTCTGATATTTTCCAACCCAAATATAGCCATGGCTGTTCCCATTGAACCTTCTCTGGGGCTATCTTCAACCCTTTTGCTTCCAAAGTATCACAAATAAACTTTAAATCTGAATCCTGGAAGCATTCTGGCCTACCAAACCGAATGTTATCCATATAATGGTAAATAATTACGTCACACCACGCTGTCTGAATTGGTTGTAATGCCCAGGCCACATATAATTGACATAATGTAGGGGAATTCCTCATCCTCTGCAGAAGCGCTAGCCATTCATAGAGCTTTGCCAGGTCCTGTTTGTTAATGGAGGGTGAGATGGGGAAGATGTTAAATAAACTATCTGAATTAGTATCTAGCTACATTACGTATATGGTAAAATATCTTAAGTATTGGGGATGTGGATGAGAACCTAAAAATATCCTAATTACAGGGATGTAGATTAGAAGGAGATGTAAAAAGAAGATATCGTTCAAGGCTAATGGATGAGGGAAGAATGAACATCTTGTTAAGAAAGAATGAACAACTTGGTGGCAGGAAACAAGGCAAAGATAAGCAAAAAAGGCTTAAACTGTCCAACAGAATGTCAAAGTCCACAAAGGCAAAGAGAGCTTAACCCCCTCTTCCTCGGTGCCTTCATCCTGAAAGACCCCTGCCCACAACCACCAGGATACATTGCGCAGGCGCAACCGAAAGGAGCTAAGGGCGGGGAGTATGGAAATGAGTACTTGGAAGAGGTCTGCCTTTTCCGGAAATTAATGAATATGTATTAGAGCTCATGTAATATGTAACAGTGTTTGTGCATAAAATTGTGAGAGATGACCGGGCAGGTGAGCACTTTTTGAGGGAAGCTATTCCCAGTGCGCCCGGTGCACTATAATAAAGTATACCTACGTTACAACCCAATGGTTGTGGAGTCTTTTCCACACGTCAGTTTGGCAAGCCAGGCAGGAGGACTCTGTTTGGTTGTGGGATCGACTGTAGAATGGACCTCCTGGGTGCACCCCAAGCCCCTTTTTTTCTCTCTCAGAGTAGCTCCTTTCCCTGCCGCTCACTACGGGGATAGAGGAAGATCCTGTGGTTGCGGACAAATGGTATATGTTAATAAAGTTAAGCCAATTTGCCGGGGAGGTCGATAAGTCTTATAGAGACGTCTAGCACGTGACATGAACCCTGAGGGTGTCCTGGGAGGTGGCCGGTAGAGCAGCCAAAAGGGTTTTTGGGGGCTGATAGAATGGCCAAAAGGGGTTTTGAGTATAAGCCATTATACCCTGGTTCCAAGAACCACAAGGAACCTCCTAAAAGATTGTGAAAAGAGACAGAAGGGGGGGTAAGTGAGCCTTAATGATAACTGTTACAGTGTTTGCAGCTGCTGGGGGAATAATTCTAATTGGAATAATAATTGTATGTTGTATTTATAAAGGCCTGGGCATTTGTTGTTAAAGTATTCTTTTAAACATCGGTAAATACAGTGTAATATAAGGACTGCTATTGGGGTGTATGCCAAAGGGAACTAAATTTGCTCTGGTGTATTATCGGTCTTTCAGGCTCAGCTGTCCTTGGTGTAATCGTTTACAGGCAGTTGGTTTACGGTTGCCTGATTTTAATTGCATATACTGTGGATTTTGGAGGGATTGGGATAAATTAGTAAACAGCTCCTTAGAGGACGGTGGAACATTAACTGCTATAGATTAGAATGGGACAAAGTCAAAGCAAAGAAATCTCACAGAAAAGCCCCTTAGGATGTACACTTACATATTGGAGGGATATAGTGGGGCAAGGGGGAACAGAGAGTAAAAGAACTCTTATCAAATATTGTGTTAGGAATGTTTTAACAATTTGTGTCAATAAAGAACAGTCCTGTCTGCCTCTGGGTCCTGCACTGGCAATTTAATTCTTGAACCACAGATGCAGTGTGTCCCAGTCTCCCCCTCATTCTAGTCAATTTATCAAGTCTTCAGCAAATACTCCTCAAATTTATGAACCTGTTTGCTTTTGTTATTCCGAACTTCTATTTCTAATAGTTACAGCCTTTTGTTTTTTGTCTTCTTTGAGATTAATTTAACACGGCTATAGGTGTGACTGTCCCTGTGAACGGCTGGTGAGGAATGTTTTAATTACTCATGAAGTGTCAATAAGAAAGCTATTTGTGTTTGTATGAAGTCTTTGATGTCTGGGGGTTTCAGAACAACTGATAACAACTAGTGACTGTTATGGGATACTATGCAGTCCTCTGATATCTGGCCAGGTGGCCAAGAGATTAAGAAGAAGAAAAAAAAGAAGCTGAAGGACAGCTAGGAGACAAGACCTGCAGGGGATGCTGTATAAACTTGACATGGTGCCAAGGAGTACAAAGGGGAAGGACAAGAAAAAAACTTGGAGAGGAAGACTACGAGCCTTCAGCATGAAAGACCCCTAGAGACACCCAGAGGGACCACCGGAGACTGATGCGCATGCTCCAGTAGGAGGGACTGGACCCTGGAAGCTAATTATAATAACCTATTTTTTTTAGAAGTAGTAACGAATATGTATTAGTCTAGGAGCATAAAAATCAGATACTTGATGTAACTGGTGTGCGTCCTGGTGGAGCGGAGACTCCTGGTGCACCCAGCACTGTTTGCTTACCTCTATTCTTTTAAAAAATCCTATTTTTTTTTATTTAATCCTATTTTGAAGACTGAGCCATTTCTAGCATTTCAATCAGTGGTGGCCACTTTATAAATTAGAGGATGGAGAGAAGTGGCCCCTCAATGGTACTATTAATTATAACACTATATTACAGTTGATGCTGTTTCTGAGAAGAGAAAGTAAATGGGATGAGGCTGCATATGCAGACATGTTTTTCACTCTCCGGAATCACCCAGAGTGGCAGAGGGACTGTGGAATTGTGCCTCCACAGGACCCCATAGTGTTAGCCCTTGAGCGAGGAAACAGTAAGGGACTTAAAGGCAAGTTGAGATGGTGTTGTTCAGCGTGCAGCATTGGGCAGAGGTGTACTAAGATAAGTAAAATTCATCAGGGACCAAAACAAGACCTGATAGATGTATTTAAGCCTCCCCCTCGACCACAGGAACAGGGTGATGACTCAGATGAGACTGTGACTCCTCCAGATAGTCATGTATCCTCCCGTACTAGTGTCCTGGTTTCACTTAGAACAGAGTTAATTTTCTTCCTAGTAGCTGGTAGAATGCTATGTTTTGGCTTAGGATGAGAAGAGTGCTGATAACACCCCGATGTTTTAATTGTTGCAGAGCAGTGCTTATACTAAGCCAAGGACATCTCAGCTTCTTGCTCTGTCCTGCCAATGGGCAGGCTGGGGGTGTAGCAAGAGCTGGGAGGGGACAGACCCAGGACAGGTGACTCAAACTGGCCAAAGGGGTATTCCATACCATCTGACGTCATGATAAACAATATATAGGGGTGGCTAGCCGGGGGAGGGGGGCCGGACTGCTCGGGGTTAGGCTGGGCATCGGTCAGCGGGTGGTGAGCAATTGCATTGTGCATCACTTGTTTGTACACATTATTAGTAGTAGTACTATTATCATCACTGTATATTATTATTATTGTTATTGTTATTATTATTATTGTTGTTGTTGTTATTATTATTATTTTCCTGTCTTATTAAACTGTCTTTATCTCAACTCACGGGCTTCACTTTCCATTTCTCTCCCCCATCCCAGAGAGGGAGGGGGGAGGGGGAGCGAACGTCTGCGTGGTGTTTAGCTGCCGGCCAGGTTAAACCACGACAGTCTTTTTGGCGCCCAACGTGGGGCCCGAAAGGTTGAGATAACGGCAGATCTGACCAGAGGGTGTTAAACTAAAATTGGTATAAGTATTAGACCTGCTTAATAGTCACTTGTCATAATGCTGATTGCTTTAATCTCAAGTCTTCTGCGCCTGTTTTCCAAATTGAGTATTATAGCATATTATTTTCCGTATGTGCTCTCTGTCATGTTGTTTATCCTCTCTGGGCCCTGGTTTCAGATCATTATGGTACTGTGTGCTGTAACAGTGGCTTATGAGACGATGAAATATCTGGTCATGACTCTAACTTGGTATTTGTACTCAGTAACATCGTCGACTCTATACTCTGGAAACTGTATCTTGGAAACTATTAGCAATTATACCTGTTGCCTTTTTTCATTAGGGAGTCAATCTGTGGAGGGGAAAGGGGAAGATATTTTTTCTTACTTGATCACTCTCCCTTTCTCCTTCACCACCCTCTTATCCTCCAAGCTTGTTACAATAGCTCTCCAAGATACTGAATATCCTTGGGATAGTCAGACCAGCATGGTCTTGTTGTTATGCCTCCTGAATGTGCTTCAGGTTTTGCTCAAAGTTAAACAACTACTTAGGAAGCTCATCCGGAGATCTGCCCGGAGGCAGTATAGTTGTGGGTGGCAGGGAGTATGGGAGGATATGGGCAGGCATCTAGAGCAGTTGGCACCCCCAGTGTTTTGGAAATTCACCCCTGAACAACTGCAAAATCCTAAAAATCTGGCAGAATGCTTGAAAAAAAGGTGTCACGACTCTGACAGTTCCAAAGTAACACAAATCATTGTAACGTGCTGGGGCCTGGCTTATGCCTATCGAGCTGCCATTGATACTGCTATCAACTTAGTGACAGACCCTGCGGCCACTCCAAGTCCTGTGACAGATCCAACGGCCACTGCGACCCCTACGGTGGACTCTGCAGCCACCCCAGTTCCAGTTCCTGCAGCCGCTCCAGCTCCTGTGGCTGGGTCAGAGAAATGAGCGGTAGTCGTGCAAGTTGACCCTGCAGAGGGTATTCCAACCCCTGTGGCAGACCCTGTAACGGGGTCAGAGAAACGAGCTGTAGCAGTGCAAGTTGACCCTGTAGAGAAGGTGAAAAAATGGTATAGAGATTCAGATCATTTCGAACGCAGAGAGTCTTCTGCCAAATCTAGGTATAGAGATGACGACGACGCTGGGCCATCAGGGATTCAGAAGGAGGAAGATGAGGATGCCGAAAAATCAACAGTAACTACCCGAAACCTATACGAGCGTGAGCTACGAGATGTGCGAAAAGATTTTGGTCGTTGTATAGGTGAGCAGCTTGTCACCTGGCTGCTCCGGTGCTGGGACACTGGAGCCAATTGTGTGGAATTAGACGGCAGGGAAGCCAAGCGGCTGGGATCCCTTGCTAGAGATGCAGGCATTGACAAAGCAATTGCAGATGGAGCACAATCTCACAGCCTCTGGAGGCGTCTCCTCTCAGCTGTGAGGGAAAGGTATCCCTTCAAGGAAGAACTTGAATGTCTACCAGGCAACTGGACCACTATGGAGAAGGGAATCCAGTACCTGAGGGAATTAGCCATACGGGAAGTGATTTATGAGGATCCAGACCTCAGACAAACATCCACAGATCCAGATGAAGTCAGGTGTACGCGACCCATGTGGCGGAAGTTTGTACGGAGTGCACCATCATCATATGCCAGCTCATTGGCAATAATGGCCTGGAAAGAGGATGAGGAACCCACAGTGGATGAAGTGGCTAAACAACTCTGGCAGTACAAAGAAAGTCTCTCCTCTTCCTTACAGGCCTGCATCTCAGCTGTGGAGAAACTTTCTAAAGAGTTCCACCAACTTAAAGAGAATCTATCTTCCTCCCCACCTGAACCAACCAGTGTCCACCGACCAAAAGAGAACACTTGGGAGAAACTTTCTGAAAAGGTTCACCAACTTGAAGAGAGATTATTTTCCTCCCCACCTGTGCAAAGCAGTTTCTTAGCTATCGGGGTAAGCGTTCATCCGCACAAGGAAGATGATATGGTGGGTACTCACCCTGTGCCACACTGTGGTTTTACTTACGAGACCATGGAGAGGACATGAGAAAATGGGATGGAAAATCTACCGCGACCCTAGAGGCACGGGTACGTGAGTTGCAAAAGAAAACAATTGGGAAAAAGGAATTCTCTGAAAAGTTTGCTGCTCCAACGTCCAGCAGACAGTCCTTCAAACACAGAAATGAAGAAGATTCTGACCAGGATTAGGTGGGCCCTGCCTCCAGCCAGGGGGAGGAAAGGGACAATCAAGTTTATTGGACTGTGTGGATTCGATGGCCTGGCACGTCAGACGCATAGAAGTATAAGGCTTTAGTAGACACCGCTGCACAAGGTACTGTAATGCCATCGAGCTATAAAGGGCCAGAGCCCATCTGTATTTGTGGAGTGACAGGGGGATCTCAGCAGTTGACTGTATTGGAGGCTGAAGTGAGTCTGACTGGGAATGAGTGGGAAAAGCACCGCATTGTGACTGGCCCGGATGCTCCATGTATCCTTGGCATAGACTATCTTAGAAGAGGATATTTCAAGGACCCAAAAAGGTTCCGGTGGGCTTTTGGTATAGCTGCCTTAGAGACAGAGGGCATTAAACAATTCTCTACCTCGCCTGGTCTCTCAGAGGACCCCTCTGTTGTGGGGTTGCTGAGGGTCAAAGAACACCAAGTGCCAATTGCTACCACAACTGTGCACCGGCGGCAATATCGCACTACCCGAGACTCCCTGATTCCCATCCATAAGCTAATTCGTCAATTGGAGAGCCAAGAAGTGATCAGAAAGACTCATTCACCTTTCAATAGTCAAGGTCGACGCCTGGGGTTTTGGAATTGGGAATACAGAGGATCTGAGGCCCACTACACTCCAACTGGAAAGAAGATATTGGCAGCATATGAAGGAGTTCGATCTGCTTCGGAGGTGGTCGGTACTGAAGCGCAGCTCCTCCTAACACCCCGATTGCCAGTACCAGGCTGGATGTTCAAAGGAAGGGTCCCCTCTACACATCATGCAACTGATGCTACATGGAGTGAGTGGGTTGCACTGATTACTCAGCGGGCTCGAATAGGAAACCCCAGTCACCCAGGAATTTTGGAAGTGATTATGGACTGGCCAGAAGGCAAATACTTTGGGATATCATCAGAGGAGGAGGTGGGTCGTGCTGAAGAAGCCCCACTGTACAACCAGTTACCAGAGAATGAGAAGAAATATGCCCCGTTCACTGATGGGTCCTGTCGTATTGTGGGGAAGCATCAGAGATGGAAGGCTGCTGTATGGAGTCCTACACAGTGAGTTGCAGAAGCTGCTGAGGGAGAAGGTGAATCGAGCCAGTTTGCAGAAGCGAAGGCCATTCAGCTGGCTTTAGACATTGCTGAACGAGAAAAACGGCCAGTTCTCTATCTCTACACCGATTCATGGATGGTAGCAAATGCCCTGTGGGGATGGTTACAGCAATGGAAGCAAAACAACTGGCAGCGCAGGGGCAAACCCATCTGGGCTGCTGCATTGTGGCAAGATACTGCTGCTCGGGTAGAGAACCTGGCTGTAAAGGTACGCCATGTAGATGCTCATGTGCCCAAGAATCAGGCTACTGAAGAACATCAAAACAACCAGCAGGTGGATCAGGCTGCTAAGATTGAAGTAGCTCAGGTGGACCTGGATTGGCAGCATAAAGGTGAATTATTTATAGCCCGATGGGCCCATGACACCTCAGGCCATCAAGGTAGAGATGCAACATACAGTTGGGCTCGTGATCGAGGGGTGGACCTGACCATGGACGCTATAGCACAGGTTATTCATGACTGTGAAACATGTGCTGCAATCAAGCAAGCCAAACGGTCAAAGCCTCTTTGGTATGGAGGACGATGGCTGAAAGATAAATATGGAGAGGCCTGGCAGATTGATCACATCACACTCCCTCAAACCTGCAACGGCAAGTGCCACGTACTTACAATGGTGGAAGCAACGACCGGGTGGCTGGAAACATATCCTGTGCCTCACGCCACCGCCTGGAACACTGTCCTGGGCCTTGAAAAGCAAGTCCTGTGGCAACATGGCACCCCAGAAAGAACAGAGTCAGACAATGGGACTCATTTCCGAAACAACCTTACAGACGCTTCAGCCAAAGAGCATGGTATTGAGTGGGTGTATCACACCCCCTATCATGCACCAGCCTCCGGGAAAGTTGAACGATACAATGGACTGTTAAAGACTACATTGAAAGCAATGGGCGCTGGGACATTCAAAAATTGGGATACGCATTTAGCAAAGGCCACCTGGTTAGTCAATACTAGGGGATCTGCCAACCAAGCTAGACCTGCCCAATCAACCTGTTACGTACTGTAGATGGGGATAAAGTTCCTGTAGTGCACGTAAGAAACAGTCTGGGCTACTCCTGCCTCAGGAAAAGGCAAACCCATTCAGGGAATTGCTTTTGCTCAGGGACCTGGATGCACTTGGTGGGTAATGCAAAAGAACGGAGAGATCCGGTGTGTACCTCAAGGGGATTTAATACTGGGTGAGAATAGCCCATGAATTGAATTGTATCATGTTAATTACTATATAATACTGTATGTCATCACTACCATGATTACTATATACCCTAGACGAAAATAGCGATTAATTAGAATGTATGCAAAAGAGTGTAACCTGAGCATGACATAAATGGTATGGAATAAGGGGTGGATAGATGTCCTGGTTTCAGTTAAGACAAAGTTAATTTTCTTCCTAGTAGCTGGTAGAATGCTATGTTTTGGCTTAGGATGAGAAGAGTGCTGATAACACCCCGATGTTTTAATTGTTGCAGAGCAGTGCTTATACTAAGCCAAGGACATCTCAGCTTCTTGCTCTGTCCTGCCAATGGGCAGGCTGGGGGTGTAGCAAGAGCTGGGAGGGGACAGACCCAGGACAGGTGACCCAAACTGGCCAAAGGGGTATTCCATACCATCTGATGTCATGCTAAACAATATATAGGGGTGGCTAGTTGGGGGAGGGGGGCCAGACTGCTCAGGGTTAGGCTGGGCATCGGTCAGCGGGTGGTGAGCAATTGCATTGTGCATCACTTGTTTGTACACATTATTAGTAGTAGTACTATTATCATCATTATTGTTATTATTATTACATGTATTGTTATTATTATTTTCCTGTCTTAATAAACTGTCTTTATCTCAACTCACGGGCTTCGCTTTCCCGTTTCTCTCCCATCCCAGACAGGGAGGGGGGAGGGTGAGCAAACAGCTGTGTGGTGTTTAGCTGCCGGCCAGGTTAAACCACTACAAGTCCACAAATGCCAACAGGACATGAATGCACAGCAGCCCCAGCAGGGCTAATTGCAGACTTATCCTTCACAGATGAAAAAGGTGACCCTGCTCAGTCTCTTGATAATACTGCGCCTATCTTCTGAAGAGGATTCACAAAGAATGGCTTGATATATCTAGAGATTAAAATATAGCCCAAAAAGGTTAAAAATATTATATTTGTAGATTCATTTATAACCCCAAAACAGAAGCATATGCCACTACATCCCAAAACCAAGTTAGCCAGCAACTGATACTAAATATCCCCCTATTAAGAGAATTCCAAGCACTTAAAATCCAGAAGGTTACAAGGCTCTACAGCCAGCAAAAGAGCAGGAAAAAGCTCCAAAAACAAAAGAAACTGTCTCCAACCCTGAAAAAGGCTACATCTTACATGCCTACTGCTGTTGTTTTCAGATACACCCTGGCACAGGGAACTTGGATGAAACATTTCCCCTAAACCCTGCTCCATCACTTTACCACCAATGTTGCAACTTTGATAATATTTGAAATACAGGTGAAGGCATAAGGTCACGATTGCAGTAAGCCCCGTAATTCTGCAAAAATCATAAGGGACCTAGAACCACAGAGAAAACACGCAAAATAACATCATTTGTTAACGACGACGTAAGAAGTTGTTAACAAAACAACAACTATCCATAAGCACGCTGTAAAAATTACTCACTTGAAGAAGAGCTGCATGCAGGAAAGGCACCTACTACTGCAAAGATTGCTTTACTCTCAAAGATCCTACGAGTTGTTACCTCAAAAAGACGTGCTTCTCTCTCTCAACTTGGAAACGCATCAGCCCATACACTCTGACCCACCTAAAGAACCCTGCACGCTGGCAGGATGCAGCGGTGCTGCGGGATGGGGACATTTTCTGCCTCTGCAAGTGAATTCTGAAGCCTGCTGCACGCACTCAGGGATTTCCCCACAACACTGCGCTCATGGCATTAATGCATGCCATTACCAATGCTGCATGCATTAGTAGAGATGCACTTCACTTGGGCCATTGCCTTCTCTCCCAGCCTTGCCATTGTCCCCCCGGCACAGCTCTAACAAGCTTTGTTTCAGCCCCGTCCCCCATCTTACCTAGTTTAAAGCCCTCTCAATGAGCCCCACCAGCTCCTGGCCTAGGATCTGTTTCCGCCTTAGAGATAGGGAGATACGATTATGTAAGGGGCAATATCTGGGTAAATATGACAACCCTCACCCCTCCCCATCTACCCCCAAATGTACAGCTCCTCCAGGACGTACATGCAGGAGGAGCAGGCAAAAAAAGGCTAATTCAATTAAGGCTAATTTAATGGGCACCGTGTTTCTTCTTCAGCCTTGATTTTGTGGCTAGAACTGAGTCTTATATACAAAAGCAAGGCGCGATACAAAAGCAAGGCCGATACAAAACTAAGGCCGATACAACAATTTATCAAGTTCAGCAATCCCTTCAGCTTGCTATGTTACATCTTTTCTGTTTTATCCTCGTTGTTTCAAAGAGAAGAGAGAAGCCACAAAAGGCACTATGTCCCTTAAGGTGGAGTCAATCTTCAACATTGACCCTTGCGGAAGGGGACAGGCAGGGCTCCACAGTGTGCTGAAGGGTGTTCCCCGGGGTATGGGACACGCTGGATGGCAAGAGACACGAGAGCAAACGGGGGCCTCAGCAGACCCTGAGAGGAGCCCGGTGCCCACAGGCAAGCTGACTTGAGGAAAAAGGACTCCACAATCAGTAAGACTGAAAAGCAGGTATGTTTATTCAGCGCTGGGCAGAACGGGGGGTAGTCCTACCAAAGATGTGCGCACCCGACGTGGCAACTTGCCTTGCTTATCTACAGCGAAGAGTTACATAGGCCTGAAGCTTCACATACTCATCACCTGTCCCCGTTTCGTCTTAAAATGAGTCCCAAGCAGTCATTGCTGGAAACTCTTCCCATCTGCGCTTGCGCAGTGTGTCTTGGTGGTGGTCGTCGGGGGTTGTGGGGATGAAGGTTGGTGACTCTTCCTCGTCTCCGCTCCTTGACCTCTTGTCTCTGCGCAGACTCAGTTGCTCCTTGGCTCTTGTCCATCCGCAGGACCAGTTTCTGCCAGTTTCTTAAGACAGGCTCCCAGTCTTCATAGGAGACTGACCTTGGGAAGGGGCCCACGGCTTCTTGCTTTAGGTAATTTGCACAATGCACCACGGTTAGCAAAGACACTGAGTAGCATCCTAGCTTAATGCCGTCAGCGCTCTATCTCGACTCGATGAGATTCCCCCACCTCCCTCTCTCCAAGCTGCCCCTGTGCCCCTGCAGGGGACACCCGGCCCTCCCCGAGTCGGCAGCGGGTCACAGAAGGGCCCTTTGTGACGTCATCGGGGCACTCCCCACTGCTGCCTATAAAAGCCAGAGCAGCCAGCCCCGGCCACCCAGTGTCTGGCACGGCTGTGACGGGACAGGGCAGGAGCACGAGGCTGCGGAGCAGTCCCCGAGCGTAGCCCGCGTCTTCACACAGCGCCGAGCCATTTCTGTGAGATTGCCTCTTCTCTACCCTCAGCCCGCAGGATGGGGGAGAGACGACCACCCAGTAGGCCCATGCTGGCCTGGGTGGAGCCCGAGGCTCGTCAGGAGAACACAGCTCCCACTGAACACCATGGGCCGCTGTTGAATGGTGAGCGAGGGCCCCCATCAGGGGGAGCAGGGCTGGGGCTAGGGAGCGGGGGGGCCAGCAAGAGCACCCTGCTCAGCGTCAGGACCAGCATGGCAGCCCAGCCCCCAGACACCCCCAGGGAGGTTGTGCCAAGGGAGCAAGCACGGGGCTGGAGGGAGGCCAGAGCTCCTTCCTCTCCTCCCTCCTGCCTTTGGCCACCCTCTACAACCCTCCTTCTTCTCCTGCCTTCTTAGAAGCTGACAAGTTAGCTGTCTACAAGAAAGAAGCGGAGAGCTTGCACAGCATTATGTCCTTCATCAGCAGCACACAACAGGTAGGTGTGGCCTTGCCATGGTGGCTGTGCCTGTGTCTCCTGAGGGTCGCGCAGCTCTGCTGCCAGGATGCTGGCGGGCTGCTGGCGAGGCAGAGCTGCCGCCCTCCAGGAGCCCCGCACAGCCCTGAGCCCCTCGAGGCTTTGGTCCTGCTGCCGGCCATGGGTCTCCCCTCTCACGCTCCCCGTTGTTCTCTCTGCCACCCGGCTGCCAGGATAAAAGCCAGAAGATGAAGTTCCTAAGGAGCGTCATCAGAGTGTTCAGAACTGCCAGAAGGCGCGGCCTGTGGAGCGGCCTCGATGCCTTCTGCAGCAAATACCAGCTGGCAGAGCATATTAAGGTGAGGGGACACCCCCTGGTGGCTCTGGGAGGGGTGCAAGGGCAGGCTGTGGGGACGGGACTCTCGAGGGCTTTGGCGGGGGCAAGCGCTGCGTGGACACTCAGCTGCCGCTGACAGCCTTGGGGCCATTGAGAAGCCCCGTCAGCAGCAGGGAGGTGGCAGGGCGGCCCTCTGGTGCCACAGCTGGCTGGGGGCACTGGGGCTCCACCGGCCCTTCTGACCTGGACCAGCTCTGCTGGCGCTGCCAAGCTGTGCTGCCCGATGCCTGGTGCCATCCCGGTTGTGCTCTGCAGGTGCTGCTGGAAGACGAGCCCTTGGACGTTCTGAACACAGCGGTGCAGCAGCAAGCCATGCTTGCACTTGGCCACTTGAGGTACGTGCCCAGCCCCTGCTCTGGCCCTGGGCCTGGCTTCCAGGCTTCCCCTGTCTAGGCAGCAGCCTGGCAGTGCCGGCCGCGGGGCCGCTGCTCGCCAAGCCTCGGGGCTTCTGGAAGGTGGAAGGCAGCCCCCATGGCAGGGACCGAGGCCCCGCAGTGCTGCGTTCTCCTCCCTGAGGCCCTGAGGCCCTGCTCCATGACAACGTGACAATGAGGCCCCTTGCTTTCTTTGCAGCTATGTCAAGTCAGCACTGGAGGGCAGGAAGAAGAGCATCCTGCTCGCGTCTTTCAACAGTGTATTCCTGCTGCCCTCACACGAGCATTTGGAGGGCCCAAGCCGCATCAACTACTTGGAGGTATGTTCTGGGAGAGCTCTTGGAACACCCATCCCTCTGGGTTGATCCCTGGCTGCTCTGTGCTGAGATCTGTGCAGATCCTGGCAGAGGGAGAGGGACTGGAGATCCACTGCCACCCCTTTGTTGTCCTTGCAGACCCTGGACGCCATGGACCGCATGCTGGGCCTATTCATCAGAAATTCTCCTGTCTCCGGCTTCTGGGAGCTGCAGGACATCTTGCAGGTCTGCCACTTGCCAAGAGCGGGGTTCCCAGGGGCGCTTCCTCACCCGGAGGGAATTCAGCATCCACTCCGGAACGGACAGGCCCTACTGCAGTGCCACGCACAGGCAGCACAGGGCAGGAAGGGTGCCCGCCTCCCTTGGGGGAACCAGGGGCTGCCCACTCAGGTCTTCTGGCAGCCCCGTATCCCCTGGCTGCAGACCTTTCCCCTCCACAGACTCCTCCTGTGTCGGAGAAAAGCCTTGCCCATGGCGCTCCTGGGCTTCCTTTGCGTCAACGCAGCGGCAGGAATTGGACCCCTCTTCCGAGGCACTGCACTGGTCACCACTGGTGCTGCTGCTGTCCACCTGCCTCCCTGTCCGCGGCGCTTTCCTCCCGAGATCGGAGGGCTGCGGGAGCCCAGCACTGATGCTCCTGCTTTAGAAGGCATCAGCTCCCAGGGCAGACCAGCACTTTCTCCCCTCACAGATTCTGCTGCCCTTTGC
Source organism: Aythya ferina (assembly GCF_964211825.1). NCBI lineage: Eukaryota > Metazoa > Chordata > Aves > Anseriformes > Anatidae > Aythya > Aythya ferina. The sequence continues at coordinate 579,454 of NW_028181427.1, forward strand.
CAGCTCCCACAGCGAAGCTATTTGCGAGAGGGCCGTGGGGAGGGCCGTGAAGCTGACCAGATGGCTACCCACAAGATTCTCACCGGAGGTAAGGAGCCACGCACCCCTCCAGCCAGCCCACCTCCCCTTCCCCGCAGACCACATCAGCCTGCAGCTCAGGGGTGCTGCCGAGGCAAGCCCGGCTACAGACCCTCAGCTAGGGCTCAGCCCTGAAGCAAGGGCCTTCAGCCCTCCTTTGCCCATGGACCCCGATCCTGGGGGATGTTCGCAGTCCCTGAGAGCACTCTCAGGCGCCAGCTCTGCCCCCCGTCCTGTGCAGGCCTCAAGCGCCCAGGGAGCACGGTGGGAGAGCAGGCATGGCCGAGGCTGCTGACTCACCTGGGACCCAGCCCTGGGCACACTCTTGGCTCCAGGACTTCGGCCCCAGCTGCCTCCCACAGCACTTCCCTCCTTGTCTCCCTCACCCAGGACCACAGCGCCGATGGAGGACCCACGAACGGATGCACAGAGTGCAATGTGCCGCTCCTGGGACAGTTGGTGGGATGGCTCCTCCTTTGCCACACTTGCAAGAACTGGCAGCTACGATGGGAGGCTTTGGATGCCCTTCACTACCTCTTCCGATTCCTCCAGACAAACAGTAAGAGAAGCTGTGTTGGGCTTCCTTCCCCTCCAGACACAGGCACTGCCTGAGGCACTTGCTTCTTTTCCTAAGTAGTGCCAAGGAGCGCTCTTGTGGAGACCTCTAGAGCGGTCTTCCTAGAGAGAGGATCCCTGTATGTACCCCTCGTATCCCTGCACTACAGCGCTCCAGCCCTTCGAGCCACCCCCCACACCTCAGTTAGGCCAAGAGCGTTTTAGTTGTGCGATTGCACGCAGGGCTCTCGTTCCTTTGCGTGTCCCAGGCTGGGAGCATTTGCATGCGTACCCCTGAGGCACACGTCACCCCTTGCTCTCTTGCCATCTCCGTTGCTCCCATCAGCTGTCTGCCTTTGCTTTCCATCTCTGTCCAACACTGCCTCCCATTCCTGGTGGTGAAATGTTCTCACATCTAAGAAGAATTGGAAGGTTTAGTGAACCACATGCACGGTTTTATGCAGCTCAGATAGTGCTAACATAGTGCTAACATAGGGCTCTGCAGCATCTCCGCCCTCCTCAGCCATTCCTACTCAAAAGCTCTTTTCGCCACTTGGTAAGCCTCCTAACAAAAGTGGCTTGTCCTTGTGAATCTTCTTCTTTTTGTCCCCCTCCGCTGCCGTGTTTAGGAAGAACAGCACCAGAAGCTAGTCAACAGCCTCAAGGGAAAGCCAAGGCCGTACCGTGGCTTCCTTCGCCCACTACCACGGACATTGCCACGGTAATGAGTTCCTCCCTTCCTGGCACACTTGTCCCAGCAGCAGCAGGAGACTTGTGGGAACACAGGGCTCCGGCATCAGTGCGGCTGGTGTGGCCTCGCTGTTCTGGCCCGCGCGGTCCTGCTGTCCCTGAGTAGGACCTCTCCATAGGCGGTACTCCAGCCTCACAGCAGCAGCTCCTCCTGGCCCTCCTGGCCACCGGCAAGCCCCACATATCTGCAGGGCCAGCACCCTGGGCCCGTGCCTCCAACCCTGGTCCCTCACCCCGAGGGCTCTTCTCAGCCCCCACCACGCAGGGACTGCAGCCCCTGCTTCCTGCTTTCCCGTGGGCGCTGCTGCCAGCACGGCCAGGCATCTGTCTCCAGAGCTGCTCTCACCGCTCAGTTCTGCAGCACCATCAGGGCACTTGCTGCAACGTGTCTTACGTCCCTTCCTCCTTGCAGAACTTTGGAAAATACCTCCAGCAGTCTCAGAGGACAGACGTCATCCTCCAGGTCATTGAAGCCCTGAGAGACTCCAACATATACGACAAGCAGGAGGCCGGCATTGTTCTGGATATGGCCATCGAAGACCCTGCCTCCTGGCTGACCGACGTAAGTGGCCTGTAGTTGGATTGCCCTGCCCGTTAGCCCATGTCAGGCCCCGCTTCCTCCCTGCCACGTCCAGCCCTCTCAGGCACCTCAGGCAATCCCTGGAAGCCATCCCAGAGCGATGGGAAGGGCAGTTGTGTGAGTAGTGGCTGAAAATACGTCTGCACTCCACTTTTGCCTCTCCAGGTGCCAGAGATCGTGAGGTGCATCTACAGACACGTGGAGTGCATCAACACGACATCAGCCCGGCGCAGCCTGGACATCCTCATCCTCTGGCTGGCCAACCAGCGGCCAAGGGAGGTGGCCAGCACCCTGCTGCAGATCTCGCCATCATCTGACAGGCATGCCAACCTTCAGGGCTTCTTGTATGGGAGGGGAGGGGACAGGACACATCCGCCTGACACATCCACAGCAAACTGCACGCTGCGTTTCCAGAGCAGGGCCCTCCACGCCGCCATGCTTGCCAGCCGTGGTTCCTTGGCCACAGCCAGGGCAGCCAGAGCTGAGCAAGCCAGCCAGGATCCCTGCCACCACAGGGAACGTCATCTCTGCCCTCTCCTGCTTGCCTGGACAAGGCTCCCAGGGCACCCCAAGGGAGGGGGGCGGCAGGGCCAGGGCTGCAGGACAGCCTGGGGCCTGCGGGGCCTGTGCAGGCCACGGCGCTGGGGCGGAGTGTGCCCTGCTGACTGAGTGCTTCGTCCTTGCAGCGCTGCCCTGGCCATGTGGGAAACCATGTTCTCCCAGCACCAGACGATGGAGAATGTCCTGAGGGAGACACTTAGCGTGCTCCAGGAGCAGAAGCTGCGCAGGCTCCCGGGCTTCATCTCAGAGGACAACTGCATCCCTCACTTGGCGGTGAGTTACTGGACGAGGCCTTGCTCCTCTTCAGGGCCGTGTGTGTGCCTCTGCCCATCTACCCCCAAACTGGCAGCTCCTCCAGGACGTCCGTGCGGGAGCAGCAAGCAAAGAAAGGCTGCTGGGTGCTGCCAGGCACAGGGCACTCAGCGGCCCTGCGGCCCTCCACAGCCACAGCTGCCCCAGGACAGGCTGCCTGGCCCCGGGGCCCCTGGCCTGAGGCGCCGGGAGAGCCGGGAGCTGCCTGCAGCCTCTGACAGTCTCTCAATGCTGTGTTCCTTTCAGCTGCTGGCCCACCCAGATGTTGGAGAAGACGACTCGGGGGCCCTGCACCATCTCCAGAGGCTCTTGAAGCATCCCAACCGAGTGACGCACTCGCTGGTGCTCAGCGCTCTCCTCCGAGCGTCAGAGACACCTGTCATGGTGAGTAGGGCACACTACTGTGAAGGCCGGTGGGCCTTTGTCCTGAAGGTATCATGGCCTGCTCCCGGCCAGCTGGGAGAGCTCTGCTCTGCCCGCAGCTCTGTGGCGCAGAAGAAATGGCCAAGAAATGAGCTGGCCATGGAGGGGCCCAGCGGCTCTCTGGGGAGCTTTCCATGCATGCCATGTACCTTTTGGGGCGGGTCCGAAAGGGGGCACAGAGTCTTTGCTCAGCTGCCCTCCTTTTCGTCGTGCTGCCTCTGCGCGAGCAAGATGGCAGCCTGGTGCTCTGGCACCACAGGCTTCTGCCCAGGGTGGCCTTTCATCGTTTCACCAAACGGAAACTCTGTCCTTCCTCCAGGCAAGAAAACTTCCCGTGCTGCTGCCAGGCATCATTCAGGGCCTGCAGGTTGCCAGGGCTGACACCAAGATGAAGGCCCTGCTTCTCATCGGAAACGTGATGGACCACGTGAAGAGGAAGCAGGCCAGCTCCATCGCTCTGCAAGTGGCTGGGGACATCCTGCCACTGTTTAACGATGTAAGGCTGCTGCGGGACCTGAGCCCACAAATGGGCACTCTCATGACAGCTGCCCCCCGTGAAGGAGGCCTCTTACGTTCCCTCTAGTGGGGCTGCGTCCTTTCACTGTGGCTACAGATCTGGCCACAGCTCCTTTGAGCACACTCTGATTCTGTAGCACCTCCGTTCACGTCAGCCACCCTAACGCCCCTGCTCACCGCGGGCAGGGAGCAGCTCTTGCTGAAGTCTTCCTCTCTTCCTCCTACCAGGAGTGCAGCCAGCTGCAAGAGCTCTCCATCTGCCTCTACAACAAAGTGATGCAGGCTGCGTTGTGGCGCCACAAGAGGCAGCTGAAGAAGGTCGTGCAGAGGAGCCTGCTCCCACTCTTTTTTCACCTGAGTGACCAGACCCAGAGCGTGGCCAAGGTGCGTATGGCATACCTGACTAGAGGGACTAGCAGACTGACACCACAGGGGTTGCCTGGGTGTCCGGGGCCAGGGCTGAAGGTAATTGGGCACTTGGCATGTGTGTCCCTTCGGGGTGCAGCCGCCTGCGTCATGGAGAATGGGGGCACAGCTCCCCTCCTTCCTTATGCCAAACGCAGTTCACACTCACCCCCCACTGCATTATCCCACCGTGGGCTGGGAAAGGCCTGCAGCCCTGCCAAGAGGTGGGGGCTGCCAGGTCCCCTTCCCTGGGCTCTGGTGCCATCTCAGCCTCTGCTGCTCTGCAGGCCTCCCTGGAAGCCCTTGTCACCGCTGCAAACTTCCTGAAGCAGGAAAAACTCAAGCACCTGGCGCAGACAGAGCAGACCTGGAGGATCGCAGAGTGCTTGGTAAAGACAACAGCTCTCTCCATACCTCAAAACCCCAGCCCCACAGGGCTCGTGGCTGGGAGATGGGAATGGCCTGAGGGGAAGGGGGGGTGTTGGCAGGAGGGAGTGGTCTGTCCAGCTGGGCAGGGTCTGCAAGCCCCGTAACCTTGCGCTCTCTCCAGCTCATGCAGGACAAGAGAAAGGTGGAGAAATACCTGCAGCAGAGCCTGCCGTACCTGCAGCACACTCAGGTCGCCTTGCGGGAGGCAGCCATCAGATTCATCGGTGAGCCACAGCCCCCAGGGTCCCTCTTTTGTCAGCCTTTGCCAGCCCCAGTGTCCCTAGAGTCCCCCCCGGGACTGGGTCCCCATGCGAGTGGGCCTGGGGGGCGCCTTGCAGGCTTCTGACAGCAGCTTTGTGCCTAGGTCTTGCCGCACAGCACTGCAAGGACCAGAGCGAGAGGAAGATCCATGAAATCTGCAGCAGTGAGTGAAGGCAGCGGGGTGTGGGTCCACGACCAATGGGGCAGGGGGCATTCACCTTTTTCAGAGGGAAGGGAGAAAGTTTGTATGGCCAAAAGCTCGGCTGGGGTTGAAGCTGGCCAGTACCGGGGTGGCTAAGAGAAAGGGCTTTTCTGGAGTATGTTAACAGCAAAACACGTCTGTCTACAACTTCCTTGTGACGGGGAGCAGACAGGGAGGCACCGAGCTCTCCTCTCAGGCGACCGGTGATAGGAGGCGAGGGAGTGGCTTAAAGCCGGGTCAGGGGATGTTCAGATCAGATTTTGGGGAAAAGTTCCTCCCTGAGAGGGTGGTTGGGCACTGAAGCAGGCTCCCCAGGCAAGCAGGCATGGTGCCCGAGCTTGTGGGTGTTCAAGAAGCATTTGGACAAAGCTGTTGGATATGTGGTGTTAAGTCCTGTGCCGTCCAGTGTGCAGTCAGGAGTTGGGCTCAGTGATCCCTTCCAACACAGGATAGTTAATGATTCTCTGACTCTAACCCCTTGGTCCCTCTGTGTCTTTGCGGGAAGTGACGGGTGGAGGGGTGGCAGGCTCTGCCCGCAGTCTCTGCAGACAGGTGGGTTTCATTTCTGCTCTGTTGCTCTCCATTGCAGTCCTCCAGCCCTTGCAGAATGACGAGGAGGAAAGTGTTGTGTCTCTGGCCACTCAGACCATCTTCATCCTGACACGTCCAAGGGAGCAGCTGACATCGAGCTGGTGCCGGCGGGCACTGTGCTGCTGCCTCTCCTAAGCCAGGGAGAGGCACAAAACCTTCAAACGCCTGCATTCCATTAAAACTCCAACAACACGTGCAGGGCCGGGGAATCCTTTGCATGGTGTGCTGAGCATTCCAGCCTCTACCATAGTAGGCAGCTGTAAGGGTTTTAGGTGGTGTGGTGGGGAATGGCTTAGGAGAGGTGGCTTGTGGAAAACGGACTCCACAATCCATAAGATTGTAAAGTAGGTGTGTTTATTCAGCGCTGGGCGGCACGGGGGTAGTCCCCCTGTGAGAAACAAAGTTGCTCACAAATACCAAAAACAAATATCAGCTGGTATTTGTTGCAGAAGGCATCGAGGCCGCACCACAGGCCACAGTTTCTGGCAGTTCTGCAGACGCTGATGATGCTCCTTAGGAACTTCATCTTCAGGTCTTTATCCTGGCAGCCGGGTGGCAGAGAGACCAACGGGGAGTGTGAGAGGGGAGACCCATGGCCGGCAGCAGGACCAAAGCCTCAAGGGGCTCAGGGCTGTGCGGGGCTCCTGGAGGGCGGCAGCTCTGCCTCGCCAGCAGCCCGCCAGCATCCTGGCAGCAGAGCTGCGCGACCCGCAGGAGACACAGGCACAGCCACCATGGCAAGGCCACACCTACCTGTTGCGTGCTGCTGACGAAGGACATAATGCTGTGCAAGCTCTCCGCTTCTTTCTTGTAGACAGCTAACTTGTCAGCTTCTAAGAAGGCAGGAGAAGAAGGAGGGTTGTAGAAGTTGCCCCCTTAATTAATTTTCAGAGAGCATTGCATTAATAATAGAAAGGAATTTATTGAGTAAGCAACAGCAAGCAAAACAGCGCTGGGCGGCCGGGGAGTCTCAGCTCTGCCAACGGCGCGCACCTCACCCCCGCCAGGGTCCCTTTTTATATTTTGGTAATTCCGGGATTACGCAGCACATCTGGTATATTCTGCGACTGCGCGCACTGTTGGTAGGGGGTCGTCTCTGTCCCTCTGGTGGTTGTGAAGATGAAGGCCATAGTCTTCCTCGGCGTTGTGGTTCAACTTGTTTTTTGTTTTTTTTTGGTCATGTTGGGCCAGCGTGAGACAGGAAGGCAGGATGTTGATACACTAGTTTAGCAACTTATCAGGAGGTGGTTACATGAGCTTTGCAACAGTGTCTTTGAACAAAAGAGGCAGCTGAGATGCAGAAGGAGAGAAGGGGAGGGGCCTTCTCTTTTTTGTTACATTAAGCAAAAGAATTTTCATAGTGTCTAGCCAAGTATTATACAGCTCCTTACTTCAGCAGGGAGCTTTCGCAACTCCCGCTCCTCAAACGGAACTCCTTGTTTTTGTAATACAAAAGACAATGAACAAACATTTATTGTGTATTACATAAGCTGTCAGCTTCTAAGAAGGCAGGAGAAGAAGGAGGGTTGTAGAGGGTGGCCAAAGGCAGGAGGGAGGAGAGGAAGGAGCTCTGGCCTCCCTCCAGCCCCGTGCTTGCTCCCTTGGCACAACCTCCCTGGGGGTGTCTGGGGGCTGGGCTGCCATGCTGGTCCTGACGCTGAGCAGGGTGCTCTTGCTGGCCCCCCCGCTCCCTAGCCCCAGCCCTGCTCCCCCTGACGGGGGCCCTCGCTCACCATTCAACAGCGGCCCATGGTGTTCAGTGGGAGCTGTGTTCTCCTGACGAGCCTCGGGCTCCACCCAGGCCAGCATGGGGCTACTGGGTGGTCGTCTCTCCCCCATCCTGCGGGCTGAGGGTAGAGAATTAAGTAAACAGGTACAACTTTGGGAATGAAAGGTTTGGTTATAGAACTAACTACTTGGTGGTATCATCCTGACCATATATATCCAGTACCAGATTTGCCCTCCATGGAACAAGGCAGTGTCTCCACATATCACTCTTTTGTTCAAGTTGTCATTTTTTTTTTCCCTATAAAGTTGGACTTTGCCATGGTAGCACTAATGTTGAATTTAAGTTCTCACCTCTGTATTTAGCAATTTGAAGAGAAACTCTCTGTCAAAGCGTCCTGGTCTTCGTAAAGCAGGATCTATAGAATCCAGTCTGTTGGTAGCTCCGATTACCACAATCTCCCCTCTGTTATCTATGCTGTCCATAAGCGTCAGAAGAGTTGAAACAATGGAACTAATAGAAAAATATAGGTTTTACTTACCGGTTCAGTAAATTTTGTTCCATTCCACATGACTTTCTTCCATGAGTAGTCATAATGGACAAGCTTTTTAAGGACAAGACTCATTTTAAGACATAAAAAATAGGTAAGTTAACACAGACCACTTGCTGATATCAGGCTTAGTAAATTGGTTTCAACTATCGTTTAGAATCACCTGTTTTGGCATTGAGTTACTAGTTTTCAGGATAAATTAACGTGTTCACAGTAAATTAAACAGGTCATCATCCTTTTTTTTTTTTTTTCATTCCCCAAAGATCAAGCAGATTTTATGTAGGTGCAAAACTGTAATACCTATGAATGTCAGAATTGCATGGAAGTGCACTTAGAACAGTTGCAGAAATCTAGACTCAGGCCAATCTTTATCACAAAACTTTGTCATAGCCAGAACCTAGAAATCCCTACCCAACCACTAGCACATTGTAATCTCTTCACAGACCAAGCATTAGGAATCACCAACCCCATAACACAGTACTTTTCCCACACTGATGTATTTTTTCCCTAAGACTAAGATTGCAGTCACCAAGCAGATACCTCAGTGAGAATCTATACCAGCCTTACCACATTAGGGAAAGCACACCAAAACCAAGTTAAATATATTAGAAGCCACAAACTTGCTGGACACAAAGTTTAATCAAGATGTTTTAGCTGGGGTGCGTTTCATTTCTTAGGGGTAAGGTTATGCTGCAGTCTGCAGAGTGTGAAGTTTATTGGTCAAATAAATTGATTAGTACTCAGTTCTGTGGTGATGCAGGTCCACTGCTCCAATCAGGCATGCCAAGTTCAATGAGACCAGACATCTCAGCACTACTACTCCAATTTCCAAGCTCTGTTCGGGTCTCTGAGACTGCTTGATCTCAGCATATTGACCGTGCAATTAGTGTTAAACTAAAAATGAAACTCTACAATGAAAGTGTATAACTGAGTATCAAGTATCCATTGTCTATGAATTCAAACTTGTTTATATTTTACATTTTCTTTGAAAGCTAAACCTCCATCCTGTATGTATATGGAAAACAATCTAAGTACAGCTTCAGCTACCTTAGCGACGTTTAAGTAAAAACAGGAATTCAAAATACTTGTTAGAATCTGCAATGCAGAAGGCAGTGCTGTGCAAGTGCTACGGGTTATAAGTTTTGCTACCAGCTTGCCTCGAGGGATGGAACAACTAGGAATATATATATGAAATTTTTAGTTGACATAAGATACGGATATTGAAAAAGCTTCTGAATTCCCCTACAAGCATAAGGCTTAAGATTCCTAGAAAACCGATTTTTTAAACACCAATTTAATAAGGCCAACAAATGATTAATATTTGCTATAACAGTTGAAAGTTATGCATTTTAGCTAACACCAAAGTTCTGTTTTCCAGGCAGGCTAGAAATTATGGTCAAAGTATGGAACAAAATCGTAATCAGGTATAGAACTAAAGTGTTTTGAACTAGTTTCTTACTCAGCTTCAAACATTTTTGCTAAGGAATGTTGCAGTTTGAAGACATACTGGAGACATGTTTTCCATATAATTGAGAGGCTGCCTGTGAGAATTCACACACTGGTAAACATCATGAAATCACAGGCATCATAGGCCAGCTGAAACAGGAACTAATCTGGTGAGTTAGCACCTAGGGGTCTCACTAAAGGAAAAGAGCCACAAAGACACCTCTCATACTATCATTTACGAAATGTAAACAAGATCAGGGGAAGAAGAGGTTTACCAGCTAGTTCATGCCAGTCAATTTGGAGTATTTCTGGCTTTAGTCAAACTAGCACAACTGGCAGAAAGCAATCAGAAAACAGGCAGATGTGAAGGAAAACAGAACTGTCTCCTCCACACTGACCTATAAATAAGCTTTGTGTGAAACAAAAAAGAAAATTAGCCTTACGTGGTTGAACAACATAGTCATATTAATAAAAAACAAGAATGATACCAAAAGATCAAATGGGGATTCAAAACTAAGATTAAAGTCTTCCATATTTCTGAATGCCTGAGTTCATCTTGGCATGGACAGGGAGAAGTGCAAGAATGCTGGCCATTTCCCTCTCATGGAAGCTTGGTTTGACAATTAGTCTTCTTTTTTATTTTATTTATCCCGCAAAGAACGCATCAAAACCTGTGCCATCATATCATCTTCATCAGCATCATAATCCTATGAACGAAGGGTACAGAAATTCTTTTACTGCCAGGGCCATATTGGTTAACACAACACAAAACCAGCTGTCTCCTCCTCTGACTTAACAGTAATTCAACTTCTCGCATTATACCATCTGCAAGGACTACATTTTACAGTAGTGGCTACATAAAAAAAGCTGGGTTTTAAGAGTCATCAGGCTCACGTATTCCAAGGATGAAGAAACACGTACCACAAAAGTATCGTATGAAAACCGGTGTCGTCTCTGAAGGTGTTCCATGAAGTTAGCACTCCTGTAATTTGGATCTCCCCACGGCATCGAGGCACAAATTGGGCAAACCACTTGTTTTGCATCCATGCTGTGCAATGTTTTTCAGTGCTCAACTAGTCCTTCTTGATCAAAGCTTTTCTTGCTGCAATATGGACAAGGAAAGGTGAAGCGATTGGGGAAGTTCCTGGTGTTGTGGAGTGGTTCTTTAGTCACAGCTTTCACACCTTCCATGATATAGTTCTGGTACTTTGAACAAGAAGCTGCGTGGCTGCGCATCTTTGAGAGAAACATCTTTTTGTTGCAGCCGTTACAAGTGGTTTCTGTCGCTTCGAACTGCTTTTCCAAGTCCAGAGCCCTGCTGCCAGGCGCCAGGGTGCTGCGGCAGACACCACAGACTGGCTTTTTGAGCTTGAGGCACTCCTGCAGGCATGGTGTGCAAAACACGTGTCCGCAGGGGACGCACATGGGGCTGTCGAACACCTCGAGGCACACGGGGCAGGTGAAGCGCGCCAGCGGGTCGGGCCGCTCGAGGCCGCGGGTGGAGGGTGCGCAGGATGCCGAGGATCCGCCACCGCCCCCTGCCACCGCCATCTCGCCGGCGGCCGCCGCACAGCCACGCCCCTGGCGCACGCTTCGTTGGGTTAGAAACTGGCTGGATAGCCGGGCCCAAAGAGTCGTGGTAAATGGAGTCAAGTCCAGTTGGAGGCCAGTCACTAGTGGCGTCCCCCAGGGCTCAGTGCTGGGGCCGGTCCTCTTTAATATCTTCATCGATGATCTGGATGAGGGCATTGAGTGCACCCTCAGTAAGTTTGCAGATGACACCAAGTTAGGTGCGTGTGTCGATCTGCTCGAGGGTAGGAAAGCTCTGCAGGAGGATCTGGATAGGCTGCACCGATGGGCTGAGGCCAACTGCATGAAGTTCAACAAGGCCAAGTGCCGGGTCCTGCACCTGGGGCGCAATAACCCCAAGCAGAGCTACAGGCTGGGAGATGAGTGGTTGGAGAGCTGCCTGGCAGAGAAGGACCTGGGAGTGATGGTGGATAGTCGGCTGAATATGAGCCAGCGGTGTGCTCAGGTGGCCAAGAAGGCCAACAGCATCCTGGCTTGTATCAGAAACAGTGTGACCAGCAGGGCTAGGGAGGTGATCGTCCCCCTGGACTCGGCTCTGGTGACACCGCACCTCGAGTACTGTGTTCAGTTTTGGGCTCCTCGCTACAAGAAGGACATCGAGGGACTTGAGCGGGTCCAGAGAAGGGCGACGAAGCTGGTGAAGGGCCTGGAGAACAAGTCCTACGAGGAGTGGCTGAAGGAGCTGGGCTTGTTCAGCCTGGAGAAGAGGAGGCTCAGGGGCGACCTTATTGCTCTCTACAGATACCTTAAAGGAGGCTGTAGCGAGGTGGGGGTTGGCCTGTTCTCCCACGTGACTGGTGACAGGACGAGGGGGAATGGGCTTAAGTTGCGCCAGGGGAGTTTTAGGTTAGATGTTAGGAAGAGCTTCTTTACTGAAAGGGTTGTTAGACACTGGAACAGGCTGCCCAGGGAGGTGGTGGAGTCACCATCCCTGGAAGTCTTTAAAAGACGTTTAGATGTAGAGCTTAGGGATATGGTTTAGTGGGGACTGTTAGCGTTAGGTCAGAGGTTGGACTCGATGATCTTGAGGTCTCTTCCAACCTAGAAATTCTGTGATTCTGTGATTCTGTGAATGTGGTCTTGTTTACTGGAGTGCACAGGAGAGAGACCATCTATCTCGTCAAAGAAAATAGTTGAAGGTCGCATCTGATAGGCCTAGCACAAAAACACAGAGTAAAACAGCATTATTTAAAGGAAAAATGCACAAAAACATCATGGTTGGAATGTCATCTAAACTAGATCTTTCATTTTAGCCTCTGGGACCTCTACTGATAGAGCTACTGGAGTATCTGGCATGACTAACAGAAGACAGTCTGTGTCAACCCACTGTATCCGGCTGACAGGAAGCAAATCGTTCCAGTAGTTCTTACAGCTGACATTCACAGCAGAAACACTGGCATTTCCATTTCAGTGGGAAAAAAAAAACTAACAAAATACAAAAAAAAGAGCAAGTTCTACTTAAAAACGTTGACCACAAAAAATAATGGTTTCAACTCTGACAGAATACACTGTGCATTTCAACCTTACCTGTTCAAATAACACACGAAGTTGGCATTCTGATTCCCCCATGTATTTTCTCATGCAGTCCCAAGCATTTCTCATAAAAAATGATATTTTCCTGTCACTTTGACTATATTCACTGGCAAGTGCACGAGCAACTAGTGTTTTCCCTGTTCCTGGGGGGCCATAAAATAGACAGCCTCTGCAATAAAAAAGATCCAGATAGGAAAAAAAACATCATGATGAGTACCTCCTACAACCATCGTCTCTAGAACAAACTCATCTTTTCTAACCAAAACACGTCATATACAAGACAGCAGTAATAGCTGAAGTGTGGGTAGAGGCAGAACAGATAGAAGTTCTGCGTTTTTACAACGTTTCACAAGAAAATTCATTTTTTTCACCCAAAGAAATGAATAAGGGGGTAACTCAAACGTATAAAACCTTCAAAAGAGAGCATACTGTCCCAGAAGGACACTTCCAAAACTGCTGACAAACAGGGTGATTACAGCAAACCGGAGCCAAACGGGCAAACTTCAGCACAGAATCTGAGAATGGGCTGAATGGTGAATCACCAGTTCATTCTGCAGCAATAAACTGCATATTCTTGCTTTCACAATATGCAGAATCTGTTAGTAAAGCATTTAATGCTCCTTTCAAAAGCATTAAGTTACTGGGTTTGGTCTCTCAGACCATCTATTGCTGATGGCAAGTGAGGAAGCCTAAAGCCGGAAGGAAAAGCGATGCCTTAGCACTCAGAGGAAAAAAAAAAAAAAAGAAAGCAAAAGTAGGCAGGAAAAACAACTGGGCTTCCAGGCAACATATTACAATTGGCTTCCACTAGATAATCCCTTCTTGCTTACAAACTAATCAAGCTGACTTGTACATAAAACTGAGAACAAAACCACTCCAACCCAACTAACCCAACTTTTTAAAAACACCAGATGGTAAAACTTAAAATTTTAAGACATTGCTTATATTTTTAACCTACAAATATTCTTGATTCTATCCGTTTTTAAGAAACCACTTTTTGCTACTACTAAAACAAATGTTCACCGCTGCCAAAAATGTTGAAGCATGGAAGCATATTGATACCTTAATTGAACTTTCTCCTGAAAACAGCTGACTTAAGATTTATCACTGTAATGAGTTACCTTGGGGGCTGAATATTGAACCGCTGAAAAACTTCTGGATACAGGAAGGGAAAAATCACCATCTCTTTCAAAGCTGCGATGTGTTCGGAAAGACCACCCACGTTCTCAAATCCAATCTAAAGAGAAATTCAACACAACAGAGTTTGTATGTTAAAGAAAGCAGCAATCTAGATCAAGGTTTCATCAGAAATTATCTCAGCACAATGGAAACATTCTGGGCAATTTTTGAAGTTGCTTTAGAGAAAACCATCAACAAAGGTAGTTGTAGATGGCACACTGAGATCTTTCATAATCACTGGAAACACTCGCTGACATGATGATTAGTTTACGACTTACCACACTATTTGCATTGCATCTCCCTGACTTCTTCCAACTTTCTTTTGATCCCTCTGAACTCTCTTTAGGTCCCGTTTCTGACGTTTCACTCGAAAAGTCCTGATTTGAATTAAGGAGAAGTTATAGGGCTTCTTTTTCTTTAAGATGCAGCTCGAAGATTTGTTTTTCGTAATAATGCCAAGCAAATGTAGAAGACATTAATTAATATATAGAAGACCTAATTAATTGACATAAACTTACACAGTTACATTCAGATAAACTTAAACATGGCTAAATATTCATTGGAAGGAGGTTCATCCCTCCCCTATTCTCTAACGACAGCAACCTTCTTGGTTGCTCTCGCCATCCTCACTGCTCTCACCACCATCCTCCGTATCACACGTGCTAAGCAAGGGAGATGAGCAAGAGGGTGTAGAATCACTGATGTCATCTGCACGTCTCTGTCTGCAAGCAAGCATATAGACCAGAAAGTTAAAAAGAAAATAGAGCAGATACTAAGTAACACCAAAAATTAAGGGAATTCTATCTCAAAATTTACTCTGAGATCTATTTTCCAGTCCATTGTACTCCTTAGGAATCTGATTTCAAAGGCCATGACATGATTTTCCTCGTGACAACTGTCTGCTTTCAAGAATGCTCAACAAAATATCTGGCAATCAACAGCATTCTCTACGCACTAACTGCTTACAGAATCCAAAAAGCCTTTATCATTACTAAGGCAATTTATCATTTCATTTAGATCTTTTATTGTTTAAGGTTAACTTCATATAGAAACATTAGTTGATTCCAAACAGAAACTAGAGTCAGTATTTGAGTGATAACTTTTTCTTTTTTTTTTTTTTTTAAATCTAACAAAACTTCCATAAAGCCTCTCCCTCTAAATTGAATAAAATTATTTTCGGTTTTAAGAAAATCATTTGTATCCTTCAAGATTAAATAGTCTGACTAAGATTTTTAAGGGGGGATTCTGGCTTCAGTTCCAGAACCAAAGAATTTCAGTTACAGAAACTCAGACACTACCTCCATAATCATCTTATCAGTGACCCACAAATATTGGATTTAAAAAAGAAACCAACTTAAAAGTATCCACCTCCTCCCCTCCAAATATTTCTTTCCTCTCTACCTTAAGACTACCAAAGTACCGATCATAAACTTACTCTGTAATTACCACTAAACTGAAAACCCTTTGAAGCATTATGCAGTAAGGAGACTGACAGCTCTACGGATAAGTAAGAGCTATCACTAGCCATACACCAACCTGGCACGTCTTCTATATTTTTGTGACCCAGCATTTTCAAGTGACTCTTTCTGTCTGACAGAATGGGGCTGGCCCGAGTTAGTCCTCTCTCGATCTCTTTGTCTTACTGAAAGGAAAGAATTTAGAATAATGATACAGATACATTTAAGAGAGGAGGATATCAAAAGATAAAGAAAATGCCACGTGTTTCACTCATCCCTAATTCCAGAAGAATTTTTAACTGTTTTTGCTTTTCATCAGTGCATGGCACAAGTGGAAAACTACACCCTGTTTAAAGGTGAACTGAAAATCACAAGAGCAAGACTGTTAAGTGTGATTAATTACTGTTATATCAAGGATACATAGCACTAAGCATGCCAAACAGCAAAGAAATACAATGTGCACAGGACACACGTGTCTGATAAAAACAGTGAAGTTCATGTGCAGAATGAAGGTACAGAACTGAAACAGAACTGTGTGTGCAAACACATGTATTTACATTCAAAAATTTTATCTCACTTATGTGCAAGAAATAAGGTTTTAAGAGAAACTGTGCGTTCAACCTACTTTCCATAGGAGCTTGGTAGCAGTCAACAGGTTTACTCTGTCGAAGGTTGTAACGCCTTGGAACATCTTCACCATCATTTTCTTTGTTCTCACTTCCTTTTGATGTTTGTAGTGTACCACAAAATGACACCGAATCGTTAAGTACTTTTGCAAATTATATGAAATCCAAAATGCATTACACAGATGCCTGTAAGTTTTATTACTATCGTTATTTTAATGACACGGTGGATCCTGCAAAACCTTAAGATGAATTTATGCAAGTCACGTTTCAGAAATCACAAATCCTAGCAGATGAGCATGCATCTAGACATTGTTCTGTCCTCTCTGAAACTGCTGATGGACTTGTCGTCAGCCTCAGTGTTTAACAACAGGCAAAATTCTGTCATATTGCTTAGCTAAGATGCAGATCTTCTGAAAACAGCTATTTCAGAAAGTCACTTCTTAGTTTGAGAAAGTATTTAATGGAAAGGGTTTTAATAATCTGTAGTGCTAAGACTAAGCGTAGTAATCTAAGTCCAAGTCTAGCTCTGCCACAAATTCTGGGAGCAATAATGGGCCAGACACAGGCTTGAAGCTCACCAATGAGAAAACAATGCCAAATGCACATAAGCTTAGGCCATTAGCTTCTGTCAAGTAACCTGAAGTTGTTTCATGAAAGATGGTAAAAAACACAAGAACCAGAGTGCAATTATCTACTGGGTTCTGGAGAATATCCTCTCACGTTAACAGCAGGACACCGAGGAAGGAACATACATATTCCGTTCACCTACCTGTTTGCCAAAAGGACTTATCTTTTTTTCTTGGAAAGCACTGCCCTCTTTGGTTTTTATTTTTTAACCCCAAAGGTTGCATTGCTTTCTGAATGCAAGGTAGGTGCCGTGGGGTATACAGACAGCACACAGAAAACTGAGCGATCAGTAAATGAGTTTGTGATCACTACCATCTCCAGTCCTTGGTGTTCCAACACTTCTATCACAAAAGCATGAATTTCTCTGCTTTAGTGCTCCTCTAACCCTTTCCTTTTTCCAATAACTTCCTTTATAACAACACTGACACTTTCCTCACTCTTTTCTGGCGTATTTTTCATTATAAAAGTATATTCTAGCTCTTTCCTGATTTAAAATTGTAGTTTGCATTTTGATCATCAATTAATTTCCCATTCAACATGCTATTTAAAATTCCTCTCTGCAAGTCTCTACTGCACAGCTCCCTGAAACCCACACACTTTAACCAAGCTTCTCCCTCTAGACTGGCCCCCTCCTTGTATTCAAGCTACTCTTATTAAGACTTTGAGCTAATATTTTCCTAACTAAACCTCCAAAGGAGTCAACTCTGCTTCTCCCTTACTAGTCCATGGCCCAGCCATTCTTCCTCTGAAGAACTTCCCTCGGGTTCCCACCTGCCACTGTGCATCTCTCTGCTCCTCTGGGCCTCTGAAGGGAGGAGCAAAGTATTTTCTGGGGCTCAGCCTCCTGTCACTGTCTCTCTGAGCTCCTTTGCAGGTGTGCAGCTGAGCTCTATCACATAATCTAACTCGTCAGCTCGTCTACTGCAACACCCTTTTCGGTCCTTAAGTACAGTCTTGCCCTGTTCTGATCTGTTTAGAAAGCTCCTACAAGGATGATCTAATTTACTGCCTTAATCACAACTAACGTTCTTCTCAAAAACTGTAAGTTTTCCCATCACTTCCAAGTTAATATGGGCTTTCGTGGCTTAACCTCATTCCACAAGTCACTGAGTACCCAGATGACAGCTCCTAATTACAGGCCCTGACAGCAGCTTACGGTGACTGCCTCCTAAACACAGAAATGCACAACGCTATCTTCCCTCCTGCTGAGCTTCACGCTTGGGAGGAGCTTTTCATACACATCTGGCAGCCTATCTATCTTGCTTCCTGAAAATTCTTGCTGTGCTGCTCAAAACCATGAAAACTGTCACGCTTCTGCTGTAGCGGTATCGCCGTTTCGCATGCTGAGTAATGCTGTCCATTTCTTTCCATTCCCACCTGTCTACAACCATCTGTTGCCTTTTATCTTGTAAGCAGTTTGGAAAAGCGCTGTATTTTTTTTTTCACCTGTTCTGAGCTCACTACAGTACAGCCCTAGAGCTCATACTAAGGCTTGTGAAGTCAATAGCAACACAGAATTGTTACAGAAGACAAATACCCAGTAGATTAGCTTGTTTCAATTGTTTAAGACAAGGCTTTTGGTTAGAACAGAGTAAAGAAAACTTAAAACCAGAACTCACCAATCTCATCTGGACTGCCAGGTCCAGTTCTTTCAAAGTCCGACTTCACACAGGTCAAGATATCAAGGTTCTCCTAATTCCAAGCAGCAAGAAAGATCGGTCACAAACGTGCAGAAAAACAGACGTGCATACATGTACATCCACTGACAGACACGTCTGTCTGTTGATGCTTACACAGTAACATTATCGAGGCACCCCGTATACACACAAAAAATAAATTATTGCACAAGAGGAGAGAATGGGAATATGATTGCGTGCACCCACAATCAGTAACAAGAATTTCTGCTCTAAACCAGCGCTCAGTACATGCAGTGGTTAAATACTTGCCCAGATACAAAACTGAGTGCATTAGTTAATCATAGGTTAATAACCTACAGTGTGACAGAACCAAGGAAAAAGAACTACCTTTCTAGCAGACATACCAAAAGAAATCATACAGGCGTGTGAGAGATGCTAATAAAAAGTACTGTGGACAATTCTGGATTCATTTCACAGCCCTGGGCAACCAGCTCTAGGTGTCCCTGCTTGAGCAGGGGAGGGTTGGACCAGGTGACCTCCAGAGGCCCCTTCTAACCTCAACCATTCTGTGATTTGAGAGAAAAAGAAGGCAATTCAGAGCTAAACAAAAAGCTATGAAAGTAGGTTATCGGGAAGTTTTAAAACGATGTGCCTATCATTCATAAGAAACAGTAATTTAATAAAATAGTTTAATTTAATAGAGCAAAACTAAGACAGAGGAGTATGATTGCTGCATACAGCTTTAACAGGGGTTCCTCTAGAGACAGGGGTTTATTTAAGCTCTCAGGCAAGGCCAGCACACGAACAAATATACATAAAGTAGCCATCAGTTCATTCAGCTGGAAATTTGAAAGGCTTCAAGTTCCTGAAAACTCTGGGAGCAGTTTGCAACCAAGGAAGAATTCTAAAATGCAAGTTAGGTCAATTAAAGAAAACAGCTCCATTTGCCTGTAACAGATGATTAAAGCTACATGATACTGGAGATTCTTTGTGAGCTCTCGGGAAAAAAGACATTAACAGGAATCAAAATTCGAGCGAGTGACCAACACAGGAAGCCATGCACTGCCTTTTGTTAAGCTTTCCAAGTAAGTGCGTTCCTGAGCATGATGAGAAATATGATCTAGGAGTTACGGATAAAAAGCTAAACAGCTTAAACTGCCAAGCTGATGGAAAGCACCAGTCTTTTTGCATATTCAGTCCCCCAGGCAGAGCTTTTAGTAACATTTGGAGTAAAAACCCAAGTCCGAAACAGCTGTTTGTAAACAGCGTCTATTCAAAATGCAGAAGGCAATTCAGAAACTGGAGTGGAAGACATGCATTTCAGCATCTCCCCGTTATCCCACATCTTCTGCAGAAGATGCTTCCTCCACTCTTAAAAGATATCTGGAGCACAACCGTATCAGTAAGACATGAAGATATAACCAGAGAGCAAGACCAAATGGTAGTTTAGACCACACTATTCTTTGGAAGGAAGTTATTTCAGTTCAAATAAAAATTACAACTAAGTTACTTCCCTACGTGAAATACTCTACAAAAATGGCAAACTGACGGAGTATTTGCTCTGTCATTTGTACCTCAACATCTTCCCAACATCTTTGGCATCTACGCATCTGCTCCATTTCATCCATTTTTTGTAGCACAACTTCCGCAGTACTAAGATACAAAGTTGACATGTAAGAGCAAAGTTAGGCATGTATGAACAAAATAAAACAGCACGCATAATCAGTAAGAGATTTTAATGTAGTACGCACAAAGCAAAAGTCATTGACACTTAGCCAAGATTTTAGACATTACCAAAAAATTAGGTCAAATCTTTATTTTTGATAGAGATTTAAGAACAAGCTTTTGAGGATTTGCAAACATACGCTGTTTTCAGGTTTATTTTCCCCTCTTACTGAGCACATTTAAAATATATATATATTTAAATGCAGGAGGAAAATAAGAATTCTGACATCCTACTAAGATGTTATAAAAAAATTATGTCAACTTTTAATCCTTCTTAAGTTGCTCTGCACAGTAGCATTAAGTCATTTTTTGTTAACCGAGGAAAGGCTGTTTGTTCTTCTCTACATGGGAATCTAAGTTTCGTGTTGTAGAAAATGATGAAATGCAAGGAAAGCAAATTCTGAAGCAGAAAACAATTTTGGCTTCAGAAACAGAAATAAACCATGGACAGAAATGCAGAATCGCTAGGACTACTTTGCTTTGACTGTATCAAACCATCCTCAGTTTCTTAATCAAGCATTACATTCACTTTTGTGAGTATGGAACAAAAAGTTCATTAAAAATGAAGGCACTTCTGATGCTAAGAAAACTGCCAAATGCGGAAAACTCAACAAATTGAACTCTCAATGCCAGGAGCAGCCATACCTCTTTGCTGTCAAAATACAGAGCAAGTCGAGGCCAACATCATGCCATAGTGCAAAGGCTTGCTAAGAAAGATCATTTTAAGAGGTCTGCAAGAAAAGATGACTTACTTTGTTATAAGTTTGTCAAATAGAATGGACGAGTTAGTAGTAGAGTACCGACTGCGTCCGACTCTACAGCTGCGGCGCAGCTCCAAGTCCCTGTTTTCTCCGTGGACTCGTCTCACAGTTTTTGCACCAGCTCTACTCCTCAATGTTCTGGTGACTGAAACGCAGAAACAAAGTATTTTGAAACAGTGAAGATGGGATTCTCCTTATTTCACCGTTGCTCTTGTAAAATGGAAACAGACAAACAAAAAAGGCACCCTGAAGTGGATTGATTTTTCTTTACATTTCAGATCAGAAGTTGTTGTCACAACCACTGCATTCCACTTACTTATCGCTCTGCACGTTTAAACTGTCTACTTAAAACTGTGACCTGTAGAGAAATTCTTAAAGAGACTGAAAGCTAGCCAGACAAAAAAAAAAGGTGCAACTTTTGTTCCATGCAGGAGGGAAATCTACTCCAGTTATTTCTGTCTTGGAAAAGTGAGAACAATCAACACCTTTCTCTAAGGTGTTTTCACTCCATTCATGTCAAACTGTATCTAACAGTGCTCAAAACAAACACTATTACATTGCAAGCCTCTTCCTAAGAGGTGTATGTTTGATTACTCTGTTTATGCATGCAGCACTTTCATTTCCTGCATTATGATCTAACAGCTCAAGGAGGTAAGAATCGTTTCAAGAGAAACACCCAAACACCACATAACTCAAACTCGTGCTTTTTAGAAAAAAGCCTGCCCATTGTTTACTATACAGCACCCTTTGGCACAGGTTTGTTGCTTGCACTCTCATTAAAAGAGCCAAGAGGACAAGGGGAAGGGAAGAGCTACACCACTGTGCTGGTAGGATCACAGCTAAGGTTTACTTTTGTGGTTGCCAACTATAAAACTAAGTTTGAACTTACCAAGTATCAATTTACTTTGCACAATTAGAACAGTTTGCTTTGTGCCTACGAAGCTGCAATTCACACTGCTCCCTCCCCAAGGAATTCATAAAATCTCCTGTTTGCACCTACCTCTCTTCACAGAAAAGTCACTGAGGAGTGAATTCAGATGACTACAGAAGGCTTTGGGGCCAAATGAAAGCCATGGAGTGACCAAGTGCCATCCTCTTCAGTAACCAGCGTAAATAGGTATCCCGGGGACTTACAGCCACTTACCTGTGTTTTTCTCAACTGCCTACATTAAGAAAGAGGACAGGGGAGAGAAGGGAGGAAAGACTTGTTGTATTAGACCCATCAAGGATGGGAAATTTCACCATGTTTACAAGCCAGTGCTCCATGGTATACAAAGAGAAGCCTGTAGGCCTCACGCAGGATCCACATCCCAAGTCTGTTGCGTACCATATACACGCGGTTCTGTATGTACCCACATTTCCTAGCTTGCTCATGTTGAATTCTCAAAATTATGAGCAATAGCACCCAAGTGGAAAAGATACATGTCCTGGTTTCAGTTAGGACAGAGTTAGTTCTCCTCCTAGTGGCGGGTAGGTTGCTATGTTTTGGCTTAGGAAGTGTGAAAGGATGTTTAGAAGAGTGCTGATAGCACCCCGATGTTTCAGTTGCTGCAGAGCAGTACTTACAACAAGCCAAGGAACTTTCGGTGTCTCACTCTCCTACTAGCGATCAGAATCGGCGCACAGCAACAGCTGCGAGGGGACAGACTCAGGATGGCCGACCCCAACTGGCCAAAGAATTCTATGCCTTATGACAACATGCTGCACCATGGATAGGGCGGGGCAGCCGGGCTGCTAGGGGTTACGCTGGGCACTGGTCAGCGGGTAGTGAGCAACTGCATTGCACATCACTTGTTTTGTACACATTACTATTAGCAGTACTATTATCATCATCATCATCATCATCATTATTTTCCTGTCTTAATAAACTGTCTTTATCTCAACTCGCAGGCTTCACTTTCCCGTTTCCCTCCCCCATCCCAAAGAGGGAGGTGGGAGGGTTGGAGAAGGGCTGTGTGGTTTAACCCGGCCGGCAGCTAAACACCACAACAACACCTCAAAGGGGTTTGGGAAAAAAAAACACGTTTTTTTTAGAAAAGCAGAAGACTTCCACTGAGAAGAGGGATTCTAGTTTTAAGGTACTGGTATGCCATCAGCATGCTCATAGGCCTCTGCTGATTTTAGCCAGAGGTTTATCAGGCCACAACTCACTGCACATGCTTTCTCTCTTGCTTTTCAATCTACAGATCGAACAGAGATTGAACATACAGAAATACAGTACCTTGAAAAGCATCTTCTGTTGACATTTCCCCTCAGTATCGCCATACTTTCTTCAAAGCTGGAGACTGAACACCGCAGGATGCTTTTTCTCATTGATCTTAAACGGTGTCCGTTGAAACATTCAATACTGGTAGAAGAATAATCCTAGGGAAAGAAGGAAATAAGAATATATTTATGCAAACCACGTAGATTCAGATAAAGAAATTCTGCCTCACGCAAGTTTAATTAACCCTCCTGACTTGGTAGTGGGGCAACTAATGGCAGGCAGACACTTAAACGCTGCTGTGCTCAGGAAAAACCTGGGAAAAAAAAAAAAAAAAAAAGCTTTCAAAACTAAAGCTTCCCTCTCCCCACCATTTTCTTGTGGATAACTTAAGCTTAATATCCTTGGCAAAAAGATATTGCAGCAAAACCTTTCACATAAACTTAGTGTTTCGTGAAAAACAACAACAACAAAAAAACTTTAAATTCAATTGGATTTTTTTTCATAAATTCAATTGGAATTTAAATTCAAAACTTTAAATTCAATTGAATTTAAATTAAAAAAACTAAACTAATTAATTTAAATTAAAAAAATTTAAATTCAATTGACTGTTCAGAGGAACAGTCAAGCTTGACATTATACATCCTAGAATTAAAATCTAGTTTGAGTTTTTCTCCCATCTCCAGACCTTGCGAAAGATGCTGATTAGGAGCTCTGTCAAAAAAAGTGTAAGGCTTGTTATATCAAAGCTTTGAACCCTTCTTACTGCCCTTGACCTTCTTCACATTGCTGCTCCTACAAGGGTGAGTACTATCATTTTTAGTACGGGAGGGAAGCTGTGATATCCTTGAGTGGGGGGTCGTTCTGTTTACAAAATGAAGTTCCAGTAAGAGTACATCAAACGAACCAACTTTCTTTGAACTTTAATTCATCACTATATTGAATGAATGACCTCTGGATTTCTCTCTCCCATTTGGAAGTCAATTTGAAAACAAAATACCTCTGGCATAAAGAGCCAGGCATCAGAGACACCTGTTGCGCCTCAAGAACAGAGAAGGTATGAATGACAAGAGCAGCTGAATAAAATGCAACTTGCCATTAGAAATGGGTGTACTGGCATCTACAGGTGCCGCTGGCATCTCCTCATTTTCATTACTCTCTTCCTCTGGTTTCTCGTCTTCAGTAGCAGGGTTCTGCCGTGGTGACTTGGAGTTGTCGCATGGAGCACACGCTGGAGAGGTGTGACCTTGCAATAAAGAATAGATACCAAAGATCTTTGCCGTGCATTTTCAGTTACAAATGCAGAGACAAGTCTTCAAATCCTTAGCGTTAAAGCATGTACCTCTTTTCTCACGAGATTCTTTAATTTGTTCACAAAGTCGTCCAAACTCTGTATCCATTTCGTTCCTCACCATTGAATATGCAGTGTCTTGCAAAACATAGGCGCTGTGACGATCTGAAATTTTACAGACTTTATCTGAATGTTGTCTACCAACCAATGAAACTGTTTTGATCACAGAAAAAATTGCTTTCTTCATAGGTCGGTTCCAAAAGGTTATCTCAGTGAATATTTTCAGCATAACAACATCGAAGTTAATTAAAACAAAAGCACTAGTTCCTTGGGAACACTTGTATCACAATTCCATACCCAAGTAGCAAAATGATAAAATATTTACAATGTGGTATGAGATGTTCTCTGTGGATGTCCAAAATCATCTAATCCATCCGAAGTCTATTGTCCACACACAGCATTTATCCATCTATACATCTGACAGATATTTTAAACTAGGGCTAAAAAGCACATCCTCACCTGTAGATCTTTGATCCGGGTAGTACTCTGAGGCATTGTTACAGATTAGATCGATGTCCTTCAGATAGTCTCCTGCAGCGAGGTACTGGCGCGAGTCAATTTGAGTCAGAACTGTTGAAAGATCCATCGGCTCTTTAATCCTTGTGGCATAGTCAGGTACCTGCAGATCAAATACAAGCATTCAGAGGTTTTCTTAACCTTGCACACTGTCTACCAAAATTATTCTGAAAACTTTAAATAAACGACTTCCTAAAAACTCTGAACATTTGCGATGCATCAGAAGATGCTGAAATTAACCAGTTTGCTTCTCAAAAATGGAAGGGCTCTTTCAACTGGCATTAGAGCTGCTAGGAGAGGACAACAAGAAGTAGGGAGGTCAGAAGCACGTGCATGGTAGAGAAGAAACACTGAGGGTAGGAGATTTATTTCACTTTGCTGCAGAAAATCACAACAGTGAAAGCTGAGCAAGCCATCCGACATTTTCTTTGTTGTCGACATTGAGGAAAAGGTGCATGAATTGCACCTGTGAAGTACCTATTGCAGGCATCTACTTTAGAATGAGATAACTGGGCCGAGAGGTGCTGATTTCTTCCCTCAGACCAGAAGAGGAGCCTAATGACTAGTTCAGATGAGGACATATGTATTTGTCGAGATTTTTCACAGCTCAAGAACCTAGGAGAAAAGGGGAAGAAAAGCCAGTGGATGCCCACATGAAGAGGACTTTTGCTGATCCGCAGGTATATTCAAGTTACATCTGTCTTTGAAATACACGCCCCTAGTTTAGGCTTATCTAATAAATTAAGGAGAAAAAGGGATCTAAGCAGCCAATTGGAGGAAAAAGAAAACACACTGCACTTATGATTGATTCCTATTGAGGAGTTCCAGATGAAACAGAGAACAGGACCTCAAAACTTATTTTTACAAACTGCTGCTCCTATTCCTGTTCCCACAGGAACTGACAGTCCAAGAAAGGGCTTTAGACTTCATTCAAGTAGTCCTGTAAATACTGTTTGTAATTATAAGGAAAGATCTCTGTGCTTTTCAGTGCTGTGACATGCCTACGTATCAAAGCCTTTTCATGAGCAAACTGTGTTGGCATTTGGACTGGCTTTTTAGAATGAAACCAGGGCTTTCAGCGAATAATCCCATAAGAGACATTTGAGAGTCAGCAAAATGACATATGACAAATTACTGACAGAAAATGACCACCAAAGCAAATCCCAAAGAGCTAGTAACTTTGATAGGAAAGTTTTAGATGTACTTCTTATATCCTCCTCACCTCTTTTCTTTACAGGAGGCTTAGCCACTTCATTTAGAATTAGGTCCTCAAAAAAAGCTGCTCTCTCTGCCCTACCAGACAATTCAATATTGCACACTTCTCCAAATTCCTTATTAAATAATTTTTGGATCTAAAGCAGAAGGAGGAAAGACATTTCAGATTTAAGGCCACAAAAACTCATATTCTATTCCAAAAAGACGAGTACCTTTTCAAATTAAGAATAACCTGAAGAACACAAACTGAAAAAAGTTATCTTCCTGGCCTTAAAAGGCTACATTTTCACAGGCTGGCACGGCAAATTCAAATATCGCCTTTAAGAATCACCTGTAGAATTAAAGCTCGCTGAAGGGATTGTACGCTACACTGATAAAGTAATGGCTTTCACCACATCCAACAGCGCCTCCTTTGTATTTACTTGCCTTGCTGCATCCTTTACTTAGAACCTTTATGGCTATAGAGGGAAGAGAAAGGCTTCAGCAGACAAGTGAGGGCTTTTTGCTGAGTTTTTATTTCTCTACCAAAAGGTGTCTGAAGTAGCTAGTACCTCTACGTCTTCCTCCATGTTCAAGTTCTAGTATTAAAAGGTAGGTAAGGAATTTCACTACTTATTTTAGAAGGAATTTACAACCTGTACAAAAACTTCTGTGGGAACTCAAGCACTTTCAAAGCAGTTGATAATTAACACCTCTAGGTTAGACCCGTTCTCTTCCCCCAATAACTGAGACAAAATAATCAGAATGAGAACAGTGTGGTCCTGTTTTGGGCACCTTCCCTTAATGTAAACTCTCAGAAGTCAATGAAGTCCTGCATGTACTTTTACTACAGTTTATTTAGGAATACAACTAGAATTCAATTCCAAAGTTACTTTAGCAGAAATTGGAACTCAGCTTTCCAGCTTGGAATGCTTTGGCCTATCTGAAGAAAGAAACTGATTTTTTATTTTTTTTAATCAAAGTGTTTCAATTCTCTACTAAATTGCATTATTAGCAGTTTACCCAACATAGCATGGAATGGCAGACTGTCAGAAGAAATCTCTTCAGTAAAGACATCCTCTTGTCATTTCAAGCACTGCATATTCTTGACTGAACCACTTTGTAGCCACCTGAATTATTGTATTAATTTATTATTTGCATGCATGAGAAAGGGGTGAAAGTCACTTGCTTGACTCAGAAAAAACCTTAAGCAGATGCTTTCACAGTATTCTTTTTCTCTAAGCAAATTTTAAGTGATTTGTTAGGGTGCCTGAGTAATAACAGCATGCATTTAACAAAGCACAGCATTTTGATGCTGAAAGCATTCATAAATTACAAGACACTGAAGAAATAGTAAGAAAAGTATTGACAAATACCTCTTCTGGGAGATCTGAGTGACATACATCAGACGTAGCAAGCAGCAAAACTGGCGAAAATGCTGGAATGTTATGTAGTAGAGTTAGAAAAGTAAGTTTCAAAGCAGGTCCAGCATTGTCCCACCATAAATGGATATCTGGGACATAAATTATGCTTGGTGCTGTCTTCTGAGCATTTCGGATCAGCTACTGAAAAGGAAAGCTTGGGTAAGAAAACTAAAACACGTAGAATAACCTGTTAATACATAGCTACATAGCCATTGGACTGCCCCATGAAATGAAACTACATGAACAGAGTGGCAAGCATCCTTTCACATAAGGAATTTCTCTGTGCACCCTGTCAGATTATCAGTATTCGGAGAACTCTAGTCAGAAGATGGGAAGGATATATTCAGGCAGTGGCTAGACACCGTAGCTGTATGGCCACAGCCACAATCATCGCATAACAAAGAAAGGAAATGTCCCTCTTATGGGACACATCAGTATTCAGTCATGTAACATGTCTGTCCTTACTTGTATGGCTCTCAAACGTTTCCACTAAAGGTAAAAATATTTTGAGGTAGTGATGCCAAACAATAAAATGGATTTCCTGCCTAAACGTAAAAACACCAAATCTGTTCATTTTTTCTAGTTAAAACCACATCAGCGTGCAAATTAAGTGTTTTGTGAATGTTAATGCTTTTATTGCACATACTGCAACAGCACAAGTTGTGTATGTCCGTGCGAAAACAAAATAAACAGAAGCCCCAAACCTTGGTTGCCTTACTAATATAATTTAAAAGAAGGCTACAAAAAGTAGCCGACATGCAGTCTGGTACAGAGCCATCTACTGGGAGCACACAGTCTTAGGAGGCAATGAGAACTACTTTCTGGATCCCAGTGACATGAGCAGCATTTCTTTCCACAAAGAGATGCTTATTAGCAACACCGCCCAGCTTTCTGAGCTGCTAGCAACATCCTCACTGTGAAATTGAGTATGGAAAATGTGGACATGTACAACATTCAGATTGTTTGTGGTTTTGTCTAAAAGAAAAGGGGATTTTCAGACAGAAGCAAACATCCCAGCACATTAAAACAAGGCCACCTCCATTACCAATGAATTTTGCTCACCTTACTTGCAACTTGATTGATCCTTTACATACAGTCAGTGAATCCGATGAGAATAAAAAGGTACGTGTCCGCAGATTTCTTCTGGCAGTGCAACATTTGTAAGCAGAACAGAAAGGTCCAGGGTGTGAACGGGAAACTTCTCCAAAGCGTGCAACACCGTGGGTGCCACGTAAGAAACCTGGTCGTACCCTTCTTTTCCTACTATTAGCGGACGGGGCCGGCATGATGTTGGTTCGCAGAAAGCACTCCTAGAACAAGAGTTAAGAAAACAAGTTTATAAATGAGGTGCTGAATAGACAGACACACAGACGTTCCAAGTATTTTTCCTATAGACTTTCTTTTCCCTCCCCAAATAATCCAAATGGCAGTGGTATATTAAATACATGTAAGATTTCCAGTTAAGTTATTCAGTCATCCCAAATGTTTCCTCTCCTTCCCTTGCGTTTCCTATTCTTTACTAAACCAAGACTGCAAATTAATATCCCTGCAATCTTGCTTTACTACTAGGAAATAAATTTGCTAGGAGCATTTGTTTCCCCACTACAATCAGGCTGTACCTTTGCTGGCTTAAATCAAAGATGCTAGAGACTTAGCCTTGCTCTGAAGCACAGAAAATCTTCTGGACAGCACAGCAATAGAAACTGAGAAAAATAACTGATCCAGCTGCAACAACATGATCTAACTTTCCAACTGTGGGCTTGCATGACTTCCATACTAAAATACCAAAAGATTAACACAACTTGGTGGCTTAACAAATAAAGACACCGTTCAAATTTTTCTCAAGGTGTTTTAACAAGCCATTTCTCAGTTTTCTTTCTGCTACATAATTCACTACTGGTTTAACAATCCTGGAAAACACAAGGGCAAAAGGTGGCAACACAAACCCATAAAGTTGGCGTATTTTTAGCTAAAAGGACAGACAGCACATTTATGTGGTCTTGAGTCTTTCAAAGAATGCCATGGATTAAGTCAACGTGTTCTGGTAGTCTACGGATCACTTTGGCTTAGGAAGAGAAGCCTGGGCTTTTCAATTTAGTCATTCAGAGCAACTTCATTACAACTTTAGTCCCTTCACCCTTTCTTCTTGTGAATACCAAGCACCTCTTCAACACACAAACTTGATGTTACCCCTTCGTCTACCACCCCTCGCACTTTGAACAGCTGGAACTGTTTAAAAGACTCAGCAGACCTGAGAATTTAAACGTAACAGGGATCTATCTTTCTTTACCTGCTGAAACAGAGGCGTTTTTTCTCTGGTCCGTCAGGCATTCCATCTTTTAATTCATCTCCAGAAACCAAGGATGCATCGTCATCACTGTCGAACATATCATCTTGTAAAATACGATTGAAATGCTCTGAAAGGCAAAAGAGGTTTGTTAACTTTCCTGAATAGCCTTTGTCTCTTTCTCTTACATTAATACAGCTTCTAAATAAGTGCCAAAACCCTTTCTTCATTTGAGAGCACACACTGAAAGCTATTTCCTAGAGTTCATCCCACCACAGATTTAAGGAGATGGCACAAGGCCCTACAAAGCTGTACTAAGTCCCACTGATGTGGTATCACTGATGTGATAAGGTATGCTACTCTTGGTGATTTTTTTCTCCCCCTTGGAATAAAGGAGATTACGAACAATTTCTGCAGTTACTAAATAACTAAAAAAAAAAAAAAAAAAAAAAACAAGACCATTTCTTTCTGGAGGAGGTTCCCACAATGAAAGCACGGTGATAAAGGATGTGATGGTCACAGAATTCCATTCGTCTAGTAAGTATCAATGCTAATTGATCTCACGTGCACATGTATAGTATGATCCACAAACATTTAAATTAGGAGACTGGTTAAAAATGATGATAGCTAAAACAATATTTAGCTTAGACCAGTTATACTTGTATCCTGGTCCTGACATTCTTCAGAAAGGAATTAGAAACATTGACCTAGAAATGCTTCCCCTCCAAAGATCTGAGTTTTGATTTTTGAAAGAAAAATAGGTGCCTTATACTTCAAACCTCAAGTCAACCTCTACAAATGCTAATTATCTTAGCTGCCATCAGAAGCAGGATGCTTCAGTAGAGAACGCATCGTCCTTTACTGTGTATTGAGTCATTCAGAGCTTCCATTTGGCATTTCAGTTTCGAATCCACAATAAAACCTATGCATTATATTCCAGACATGCCCAAAAGAAAGACATGCACATGCAAAAAATAAAATTCTACCATCATTATGTCTGAAAGGTTTAAGTTGATTGCACAAACCACAAGTTTTTGCTTTAGCAGAATTATAAAGAAGTGGATGCTGTGGTTATATCTTGCTGTCGGTCCTCCTTTAGCGCAAGCTGTGCATACGGGAAGATCTTCTGCACAACTTGTAAAATATTCTCTACTGATCTTTTAAAAAGTGCCATGAAAATGGGTGATAGTGCTTGTCCGGGTGAAGCCAAGATCCTGTTTGATGCCGGAACAACCTTCTTCCTAGTGGTCATTCAAAACTGGGAAAAAAATAGTCTACCAAGTCGGCTTTTTTTGATTTGGTAATAAATCTGCAGACTGTTAAGTCATCAAGCACTTCAAGACTGTTTGAAATAATCTCTACATTAATATAAAAGGAATTCCTCAAACACACTGCGGCCGTTTACCTTTAATATACTCATTGGATGCCATGGAGCTGTATTTCTTGCTTTCGCCTGCGCTGGAAGGCTTCCTTTCCTTGTAAGGTTGTTTACTGCCCTCGCTTCTGCATTGCTCACATGAAGAGCCATCTGGAGGATGGGATTCTTCCTTCTTCTCCCACATTATCTTCTGGAAACAATGATCTAAGTGTTCCAAGGAGCCTTTCGCTTTCCTGGTGTTTCTCCTTTTTCTTCTTCTCCTTTTTCTTCTTCTTTTACGCTTGCGATTGGCATTGTCAAAGTGGAGCGCACAGAAACACAAATCGTGAAGTCTGAAAGAAACATGCAAGTTAAAAAGAGAAAAAAAAGATGTGGCACTTGTTGCCTATATGAAACTTGATTTATTTTACCACAGGTGATGATTTGCAGCATGTCAGCTATTTTGTGGTGCTATGTGCACACGCAACTTACTTTAGATGCAGCAAACTTAAGCCCTCAGATTGAAGGACCATAGGTCCTGGTTTGTACACAGATCATTAACAATGGCTAGCTCTGGAATAGGTGCAAGCAGAAAAAAACTTTTAACCTAATCCAGAATGGTGTACGGATGTGATTCGAATTATGTGGTCCAAAGCTCTGACACAATTCAACAATAGCTTTCATGTCTTCACTGATCAACCTAACAACATGATCCACAGTCAGCTGATGCTATCTAAATAACTTAGAAACTACCAGAAAAAAAAAAAAAAAAAAAAGAAAAGAAAAGAAAAAAAGAGAAGAAAAAAAAGGAGAAAAAAAAAAAAAAAGAAGACATGAGAAGCACCCAGAAAAGAATTAGGATAAAAAATGCGGAGTATGCTGGAATCCTTGCTTACTTGGAATCCTTCTCTCCATGTTTATCTTTAGACTTCTTTTTCTTCTAGAACTTGTGATATTTTTGCATTTTTTTCACCAACTAAAAGCTCCTTTTCTATCTTTCTGTCTTTCTATTTCACTTTCACTACCTTCTGCACGGGTATATTTTCTTTTTCTGTTTCCTTCTGTTTCATTTTTCTGGCGACAGTTCTCCAAATGAGCTGACACAGGTGGAAGCGCATGTCTTTCACGAGAATGTCTTCCGGAATGTTGCTGAAGTACTGAGCAATGATGCAAGTCTGCTCGGGGTGTGCTAAAGCGACGTACATCTTCCTCTCTCAAGAGGGAACCGTGAGGCCATCCGCTTTTGTAATGATAACGCTTATGTGACCTGCTGTAGTTAAGTTGCAGTCGATTTGTCAAGGGCTGCATCGCCGTGAGAGAATTTTCTCTCTCTACTGTCTCCTGTCGCATGAGGTGAATAGTAATCGTTCTAATAGCTACATCTTTCCCATCTCCGTGCTTCATCTCGATAGTATCTTTCTCTGCTCCAACTTCTTTCCCCTTTGGATCGGTAATATCTATTGCTACCTTGTTCTGATCTTCCTCCACTGCCA